>NW_026294617.1:38562270-39762270 GCF_007827085.1 Peromyscus californicus insignis
GTTAATTTTGTGATCTTGGAAAACCAAGAATCCAGTCCCTGGATGACCACACCCATGCATAGAACTTCTTCTGGTATCCTACCTGATCTTTTTCTCTTCTCTCTGATATCTTAACTTCAGCAGCAGAGGTTCTATAATTGAATACAAACCACCAACCTCCTCTGTTGTTCTCTTCTCTGAAGGATGAACAGTCAGAACATGACATGTAAGACATTTGATGCTTTTCACAAAGAGCAGATGTCTAAGTTCCGTAGAGAATGAAAGGCTAGCAATTTAATTTAGGCTGAGTTAAGTCAGAAGTTTTCAAAGGAAACAGAAATTGATTAGATACTAAAGTAATGGCTTCCACATTAAAAGTGCAGGTGGATTGAGAAGCCTTGTGGTAAACTTGGTTTTCCTGTTAATTATTATAGCCAAGTGGTTACTAGAAGGATAAGTAATTTACTTACTAGCAATCTGCATTTCAAGGATGCTATCTGAACCATAAGGAGGAGCCATAAGATTTAATAAAGGGGCTTTTAAAGATCTGGTTGGGGAAATTGTATATTGGCGGGGAAGGACTTTTGTTTTATATGTTTCCCCTTTGTTGCTCAGGATGTAAACTAGATTTTACACACTTTATTTATATATACTTACTTTGTAAACGTAGTATGCCTGTGCGATGTGCCCAGACCCTCATGAGGAAGTACTTTTTTTTTTTTTTTGCATTCATAGGGACTATGGATGTAACAGTAGATTTACAGCTAATTTGAAATCCCAGGCAGTATTTTGTCTCTGACTAAAGCTCTCACTTTTGACTATAAGGTGTATAACTTATAGGCAGCCTATTAGTAAGACACACATGAATGTCAATATCACTTGTGAATAAGCAGACCTCAGATCACCAATTTCAGCATTATCAGGAATTTCCTTGTACTTGAATACTGAAGCAAAAAGAATTGAAAATCTTGCAGAGGTACACCCAGGGTTAGGTGTTAGAGTTAAGGTGAGTCACTTGTGGGCTAAAGTTTGAAAGATCTTCCTACAGTTAAGTACTAGGTGAGTCACTTGTGGGCTAAAGTTTGAAAGATCTTCTCTCTGTTGTTCTGTCTTAACTGTTTTAACCTTCAAAGGTATTGTATTGGAACTGCTGGATTATATTTTCTAATGGTCTATTGTATAATTATTTTTTTCTTAAGATGCTTAACTTTATGAAAGCATTAAAAGCAGCAGTGTTCTCCCTCATTTACTTTATACTTTCTTCATTCATTGTGTTGTTAATGACTTCACAGATGTTTTTCTGAATTGATGCTTTGTGGCTCAACAAATGGGGTTTAGGGAGCTTGGTGGATCAGGTACTTAGGATGGTGACTTTGTGCCTTGTTGCCTAGTGTAACTTTGAACTGTTTCAGAGTGCTTTGTCCTTTATTATCCTGGCTTTGAGAGACATTTCTCCTTACTACTGTATCCTCTTTGCTGTGATATTTTCTTTCAAAATTGTCAGTGATGATTTAATGAAAAAAAAAAAAGTTCTAAAAATACACGACTAAGGGGATTGATGAGGACGTGCTGACCAGTGGGTGTCTGGTAGGTTATCAGGCAGAACAGGAAGCAAGTGAAACCACTGCAAGATGGGGCTGATAGAAATCTTTGGGCTGCAGGAACCAGCAGCTGCGCTAGCCTCTTCGTGTGCAGGGGGATTTTGGCTCCTGGTAAGATCACCTCTGTTGTCTTTCGTCTAGATACTCCTTCAGCTCCTGCTTCCTCTATGAAGTGCTGCTGCTGGGACAGGCCAGTAAATGGTAGTTCATTTCCACACTGCCAACTTCCCCTAATTGGGTCTTTACGCTTTGAGTACCTTGGTATCTCATTAATTCTTCCTTGGATTTAACAGGCATGACAGCATGGATTTCATACATATCCATGAGTGTGTAATTGTATCTGTGTGCTTGTATGTATTGATGATAAATTTCATTGAAGTATAAGATTTTATGTGTCTGTAGAACTTAAAATATTACTTTGATATTTTTAGTGAATGCCTTGTTTTCTTATTTTTAAATTAATATTTAGATTATTTAGTCTTAAAATTTATTTTTGATTTTATATATTTTTAAAAGATAAGTATATAAATTATTTTTCTTTACTCTTATTTTTTAAGTAATTTTCTCCATGAAATTAATTTTCCTCAAAAAACAAACAAACAAAAAATAAAACAAACGAACAACAACAACAAAAAAAACCCACAATAAACAAAACAAAAGCCAGTATACCTTCGGTGGGTTGCATGAGCTCACTGAATCTACTGACATTGTAGGTCTATGCTCAGTCCTATATGTGGAATTTAAAATTGTTCAAGTATTTTTAAGTAGTTTAGCTGATTAGTTATAGAGTATAAATTAATATCTGATGAATGCAAATTTTCGCTGTGTAGAGGACAGCTTTTTTTTGGTGGGGGGGCTTTTACGCCTCTTTAAGAGCAAATGCACATGTTGCTAGGTGCTATTAGGGTTAACTTTCCCATTAGTGACAAAGCTAAAGCTCTTACCTCCGTAAGTATATGTTCAGATAGACACAGTTTTGTTATGTGCATACGCATCTGGTTGCAGAAAAGGAGAAAATATTCACAATGAGAAGTTTTGAAAGGAGAAGTAGGACAGTGGATTTACTTTGGAGAAGCCATTTCAATGCCCTCTCACATGGTTTTGAAATGTCCTGGATGGACACTTTTTAAACAGTTTCTTTTGAATTACTACAGACATGTTAAACACAATTGGGAATCCCAAATAATCATCAATTATACTACTTAAGGTTTGGATCTCCAAGGTATCATTGGCAAATATTTAACATTCCAATCGATTACAACTTTAAAACACAAACTGACTTTACTAGTAAAACATCAATGAAGATTGCCCAGTGTCACCCAGCTCAAGACCTACTCTTCCATTTGTACCCCCAGGTTATCTCATGGAGAATTTCCTTACCTGCTTCTGGCTCCTGCACTGAAAGTCAGATCACTCTCATGTTGGTATATCTCTCAATGTAGGTTCTGGAGGACGCTTAAACAGAGTTCTTCCTCATCTTCAAGAAAAAAGAAAATCAGGAACTTGACAGATGCTACGAGCTAATGGGTCAGCTGTGACCGAATCAGGGCAATTAGAACTCAGGGAAGGCTAGAAAGTGGAAGCAGGGGAAAGGTGGAGATGTTTTGATCTGTGTGGGAGTGGGAGTGTCAGGCTGGCCTCTGCTGGTTCCCTTCCATGAGTAATCCAACTAGCAGCCTGGCCAAATCTCCCTGCCCTCCCCTCTACCACTTTTTTCTTCATGTTACTTTCCCCTGTGCTTCTTTATCAAGAGGTGAATAAACATACAGGCAATAAATAACCCACAGAGATGTTCCTTTTTAAATTTCACCACTCACAGGTAAACAGCAGTAAGAGACGAAGACATGGTTCCTTCTGGCACACTCAGGAGGAGATTGTAGAGGAGAGCAGGTTCAGGAGTGGGGTGGTATTGGAGCTACCCGGAGATTTAGTTAGTATTTGCATAATGATTTTGACCCTGCTTGGCCATATCTGTTACATAAGGAATGTTGTTGGTCTTTTTTCCCCACATAGCTCCCACACTTAACCATTACTGATAAGTAGCTCATGAGTAGGACTACAGATGAACTCATCACATAATATTTTGAAAAGTCTGTGTTGCTTATGCTACTATTTATATTTTTAATTCATTCCAACTTCTGTAGTAATAGCTTTTAAAGTTCTATACCCTCTCCACTAGCCAGAGTACAGCAGCCTTTTGTGTCCTTAACTCCCTTGGTATGGTAACAGCATCCACCACTGCTAAAGTCATCTGGAGATTTACATTTATAGGAAGTCATTTATATAAAGTGATATATTTGCATATAACTGACACTCATCCTTACAGAAATACCTTAAATCAGCTCTAGATTTTTTATAATACTTAATTATAAATGTTATATAATTAACTTAGGATATTATTTAGGAAATAATAACAACAAAAAGTCTATGTGTGGTCATTACAGATACAGTTACTTTTCCCGGTATTATTGATCTGTAATTGATTAAACTTGATGTAGAACAGATGGATGTGAACGGAGGGCCGAATGTGCTCAGAAGCTGACTACAGAAATCTCAGCAGAATGTAGAAATGACTCAAAGGTTACATTGTTCTCAAAAGCTCTTTATGAGGCTCTTAACATTTCTTTACCTTTTTCATTGACTCCCCCTCCCTGCTGAGTGAAGGTGGGTTTACTAAGGGAGCATGGGGAAGAAATCCAAACAGTGGAAGGGGCTTCAAGAGAGGAACAACCAAAGGTTCCTGCATTTCAAATGTGTTCAGAAAGGTTCCATTGTCTCATTGTGGTCTAATAGCTTAAGTCTGCAATTCATTTCGTCTTAAAATCTTAGCCTATGTGTTTGCAGTTACACTAACTGTGCACCAAATACTATTTTGGATTCTCCATGTACTTACTAAGCAGTAGGCAGTGTTTCGGACATTGGGGATGAAAGAGCAATCAGGGCACACACATATTTTTCCCCTTGGGAGGTATAGGTATTTATTTTGTGTCTTACATGCAAACCTAATCACTATTCATCTTCTGTCACGGGCTTTCTAAACCAGAGCTAGTTGAGGGAAGCTTCCTGCTTGGCTTTGACAAAGACCCATTTCTTCTCCAGACCTTCCCACAACCAAATTAGTTCTGGCTGCTTGTAGCATGAATTGTTAGAAGGTTTTGTTAATAAAAACAAACATGGAGCCCGGTATTGGGGTGAATGCTGAAAGATCAGAGAAGCAGAACAAGCCATAGCTACCTCACCTTGCCAATTCCTCAGCTGATCTCGTTTCCTCAGACTGGAAGCCTCTGTGTCCTCATCCAAATGGGTCTCAGCTGAACTGCTGCTCAAAAGCCTAAAAGCTTAACCAGCTCTAGTTCCTGGTCCTCACGCCTTTATATACCTCTCTGCTTTCTGCCATCACTTCCTGGGATTAAAGGCATGAGTCACCATGCCTGGCTGTTTCCAGTGTAGCTTTAAACTCACAGAGATCCACATGGATCTCTGCCTCCCAAGTGGTAGGATTAAAGGCGTGTGTGCCACCATTTTCTGGCCTGTATATCTAGTGGCTGTTCTGTTCTCTGACCCCAGATATGTTTATTAGGGTGCACAATATTTTGGAGAACACAATATCACCACAGCTGCTGCTTTGACTAAGGGCTGAGAATACCCATAAGCAGAGAGAACTCTCTTATAATCCACTCCAGTACAGTCTCTTGGGTAAATAGACTTATGGATGCAAAGACAAAAGCAGGCATCTCTAGAGGCCAGTTCCTACCAGGAGTCTTCCATATGTAAACATTCTATGATTAAGTGGATGATGGACATTAACCGTCTCTCAGTGGCAGCTCTCCAGACTCCCCTGATCTGCTGCATGAGGCACCACTTACCCCGACAGTCTGACCATCACCCGCTTACACCCCAGTGCTCTTGTGCTTCCCTGACATTTCTCGAGAGTGCTCTACATACCTACTAAAGAGTGCTGCTGGGGAGGGCATTGTGTTTTCCTTGAACTGGAGCTGTTTGCTTTTCCATTTCATTCTAGGAAATGTGAAGTGTAAGGGTTAGACCTGAATGTGGCAAAAACGAAGGTAGGTCCTTAGGAGTAAGGAGGAGAGGGGAGAGCTGACATTCTGCACATGGAGTCAGTTGCCGCACACAGCTTGCCAGCTTCCTTTGAACCAGTGCAACTGGGAATACTGAGTCATTTCTGTGTGTGCCATATAAGCACTTAGTGTTTTACTAACAACACTCAAGACAGCTCCAAGTACGATGCAGGTTTCACTGCTGTCCCCTTCCTTACCCAGGAAGCACAGCTTCTAGAATTGATACTTGAACTGTGACAGAGTAGCTCCTGGAGTCTGCATTCTGGTCTTACCCTTTTACATCTCTGATTTGACTTATTGGAGTCCAATTTCAGTACTTAGAAACCTGTGTCATCCTAACGACTTAGGGGCTGGAACACAGCCTAATTAATGCACCGTGTACAGGAAAATATCAACTGTGAGCAGCCAGTTTATAACCTGTTGTACAGTTTTAATGGGGGGGGGGGGTGTGGTATGGCAAGGATAGTAGGAAGTGCAGTGCTCAGCTCTCAGAAGGAAAGCCCTTATACAAAGCTTGGATCTAGGCACAGAAACACATACACTTAGGAGCACTTCATTCCTTTTGGGGCCTTTCACAGTCAATATTGAAAACAACCCCAGGGTGGTAGAAGATATATGTTCTTGGGAAAGAATTTATACATTGTCTGTTAGTCTCCTGTTCTTAAGACCACATGTTTCAAGACAGGCTATCTTTTTTGGAGTATTTGCTCCGAGAGCCTTTCTGATAAGAAGACAAGGGCTGGTCTTGTGACTTTTCTTCCTGTGCTCAGGGAACTATCAGGGAGAAATGCTTGAACCTGCCACCTTGTCACACTGCGTCTCTGGATGATCCAGTTTACTTTATCTGCTTACTAACTTGTGGACTCCCATGTAGTTCTCCTTAGCTCTTTTAAGGCCATGGTTAATATGTGTAACTGGCTGTTATAATTTTCCAGGGAGCGTAACAGATTTGTTATGACATATATATATATATATGAAGTGTCCCCAGCAGGCTCCTGTGTTAATCTTGTGTTATAAGCTTATAGTTTTAAAAAACATTTTTATATAATTTTAAAATTGAAATACAGTTACATCACTTTCCCCCTTCTCTTTCTTCCCTCCAGCCCCTTCATCCAACTTCTTCAGACCCTCCTACTCTCAAATTGATAACCTCTTCTCCAATTATACACATAAATATATAACTATAATCTGTTGATGTATGTAGGGTTTCAGGGATGATCACTTTGGATTGGATAACCAATATTGGACAACAACTCTGGGATAGGCTAATTCTCCCCCTCTCCCAATAGTCATCTGTTGCCTTATAGATCCTTGTCAAGGGTTGTGATCCTATGAGATTTTCCCCCCTCAAGAGTTAACATGTCTGCTGCATCCTTACATATTTCTGGGGACTTGGACCAGATTTGGGATGGTGAAGGAATGAAGAAAAGACAGACAAACAGAAAAGTTGGGGTCAGGTAGACTTAGCTTCTGCTAGAGAAACCACAGCACCCCAGAAATTAGAGTGTTTATTATATACAGCTTAAAAGAGAGGTGGGTTTTTTTGCATATAGCTGGACAAAGAGGCAATTATTGTATACAGATAAAGAAGGAGGCAGGGTTTATAGTGTATTGTTGAATCATGGAGGCATCTTTAGCTAATTGTAGTAGGAACAATCTCTCTGGGGGAGCAGTCTTCAGGCCATAAATATCCACGGAGAGAAAACTATGATAGTATTTTCTGCACATGCTGCCAGCACTGCACTTGGTCCTCTGAGGATAACTTTGCCAGATCTCTTAAGCCTGTGGCTGTGGGGACCTTGACCTAGCCATGCCAACATGCACAGCATACATTAACTCAAGACTTTACTTACTCAGGACTTTCTCTACTCCTTTCTCCTTATACAGGTCTGTTCATATTGCCACTGTCCAGATCTTTTTTATGCAGCCATTTCTGGAAGGACTAGTTCACAGACTTCTTGGTGTCCTGGATCTTGCAATTTTTCTACCCCCTCTACATGAGTTGTCATGTAGGTATAGCCATTGGAGATGGGCTTCCCATGATTTGTTGATCTCTGAATTGTGTCCCAGCTGTGCTTTTCTGTAATAATGTCCATGTACAGTACAGAGGGGTTTCTTTGATGAGGGTTAAGAGCTATGCTTATCTGTGGGTATAAGGCAAAGATTTAGAATGTCATCGAGGATTTTGCAGGTCTAGTAAATAGGTGGTAGTATGTTTTCTTGTAAAATTTGTGACGTCACTAGCCTTGGGAAATTGGCTAGGTTTCTGGTAGCAGGCATAGTTATCCATCTGTTGAGCAGCACTCACATGTTGGCAGTAACCAACAGTTGTCTAATTGATATAAGGCCCAGTCCTCAGCTGATGGTCTTTTGTGAAGTGATTGGATCTTAAAGCCTCTGGCCCAGTTAATGGCATTGTTGGGAGGCGGTAGTAAGTAGGAGATGGAGAAGAAATAGGTCACTAGGTATGCTGTAATGTCATGTCAGAGTTTGTTCTTCTAGGGGCCTTAGGCTTTGTAAAAATTGATAATCCTTTATGTGAAATACTTGGGACCAAATGTGTTTCTTCAGATTTAGGAATTTATCAGATGGAAAGAACTCCCACATGGATTGGCAGAGTGAATACTGTAAAAATGAGTATGCTGTAGATTAAAATGCAATTTCCATCAAAACTCCAGTGGCCTTTTGTCTGGAAAAAGGCTTCTTCATGTTTTTAAGGAAGCACAAAAGACCAAACTGGGCTACAGCAATCCTAAGTAGAAAGAGCAGTGCACAGACTTCACAGTACTTGATCACAAGCTGTAGTCAGAGCCATAGTGCTGAAATCAGCCTGGCTCTGGTGGGGTAGAGGACCCGGAAATAGACCAACAGCAGAGATCAGCCTGGCTCTGGTGGGGTAGAGGACCCGGAAATAGACCAACAGCTGAGATCAGCCTGGCTCTGGTGGGGTAGAGGACCTGGAAATAAACCAACAGCCACAGCTACCTAGTCTTTGGCAGAGATTTCAGAAACATGCACCAGAAAGAAGACAGCATCCTCAAGTGTTGCTGGGAAAACTGAATGCTCACATGAAAATGTATCTATGTTCCTCGCCTTGCACAAAAATCAATTCAAAGTGAATCAAAGACTTCTAGTAAGACCTGGAACTCTGAAACTGAAGAAAATACAGCTAAAAATTCTTCATGATACAGTTATGGGCAAGTGTCTACGGAAAAAGAAGTCAATAATACAGGATGTAATCTTAAGAATTGACAAATGGGATTGCACATAATTAAAAAATCTTCTGCGTAATTAAAAATCTTCTGCAATACAAAGGAAGCCTAGCAGCAAGAGTAAAGAGAGCCCACAGAGGGTAAGAAAATATTCTCTGCCAACTATACATGTGATAGGTGAGTGATACCTAGATGCTGTAAGGAACATCAAGAATTAACTATCATGAATTAACTATCATGAAACACAAATCGTAATACAGAGTAGGTTAATGAAATTAGTAGACATTTTCAAGGAAAAGAAATACAAAGAGCTGATAAATATTTGAAGAAATGTTCACTATCCATAGCCTTCAGGGAAATGCAAGTTGACTGTACTTTGAGATTCCATCTAACCCCAGTCAGAATGAATGCCATCAAGAGGACAGATGACAAGGGCTGGTGTCATTTGTGTGGGGGAAGGAACGTTGATTTACTGCTGCTGGGAGTGTAAACTAGGACAGCTACAGTGGAAGTCAGCGTGGTGGTTCTTCAGAAAACTAAAATAGAATACAAGATTTTGGCCTATTTATATAGGCACTTGTTATATGACTTTTCCTGGGAAGATATGATTGAAATGATTGAAATATTTATTCACCCCAGATAAGCACTAATGATATTCCAGGAGGATGAGTCACCCTGAGTCTAGCTAAGTGGACAGTGAGTTTATTGGGGTTACTTAAAGAACTAAGGGTCGAGGGTTACTGAGAGGAGTGTGAGTGACACACAGGCAGCTGTATCCATGTAAAGCCACCCAGCGTGAAAACTGTGTCCTCGGAGCTCAGCTGCAGCTCAGCAGGTGGGGGGGGGTCTTCTCTTCCCAGTTACCGTTACTGCCTCTAAAATACTGGGGAAGGGCCTTCATGGGCTTTCCCCCATTCATTTTGGCAAGTTTATTGTTATTGTCCTTGTTCAGCTCATGTTCAGGCAGTCATGCTGATGAGACTTTATGGGTGTAGCTTCTGACATTTCTGGGAGACACAGTCTAGAGCAAAGTCCATGATCTTCTGACTTTTCGAATCTTTCTGCCCCCTCATCCAAAATATTCCCTGAGACTTAAGTGTGGGAGTGTTTTTATAGATGTATCCATTGGGACTGGGTTCCCATTATAGACAGTCACCCATTGGGATCTTTTCCCAGGTGATTTCAGACCATCACATCTTGAAATGGGACTTTTTAAATTGTGTATGCTTTCCTTTATTGGTCCATGGCATATGCCAAGAAATGTGGAATAGATAACCCCATTTGATACTGAGTATTCGTTCCACATACATGTCTCACTTTGGGGGTAAGAAATTAAGACAGTGATGTGCTCATGGCAGGTGCACCAAGTCTGAATAGTTGCTCAGTCTTTGTTCTTCTATTCCATCGAGCAGTCTCCCTAGCAGTGAACCCACAAAGTCATTTAATAACTGAATAGAGCAGTCTCCCTAGCAGTGAACCCACAAAGTCATTTAATCACTGAATAGAGCAGTCTCCCTAGCAGTGAACCCACAAAGTCATTTAATCACTGAAATTTTTCTACTGTGTTATCCCACAAGAAGTCAAATCCAACTGCAAATAAAGAATAATTTGCAGATTGCAGAGTCCAGATAAGTAAATGTTTTTGAAAGATAACAAGTTCCTGTTTTCATTTTTCTTGGTTTTGTTCTAAAAAGATAAAGACTGATATGCCATAAAAATATACAAACTGACAAGAAGAACTCAGGGCACAAAGCCACGGTATACTTTTTTGTACAGTGATTGGAAAATAGACAACTATTTTTCCTAACTCAAGCCCTGTACACACACACACACACACACACACACACACACACACACACACACACACACACACACACACACATAGAAAAGATGATAACAAGTGACTCCCGACTCCATGTACCCTTTGCCATGCCCCTGTTCAGCTACTGGAGGAACGCTACAGTAGTGTGGGAATGACTGTTTCTCAATCCACAAGGAGCTTGCCATTTTAAACTCCCAAATCCAACCCCAATTATAGTGAATGAAAATCTTGAGGCTCATGGGGGCCGAGGGCATGATGGTAATTTGATTTTTCCTAACATGACTCCAGGTAGCTGAAACAAAGAGGAGCTCATGGCACACCACCTCATAGCGGGTCATACATAGTCTCTAAGATTTTGGACTAGGATTGGAGGAAGGAAGTAATTCTCTGCTGACTCCTGTGAGAAGCCTAGAGACTCTACTCTTTGGAAACAGTTCTTCAGATACTTTATGAAGGGACAGCTGCTGTGCAAGGGAAAACAAATAACAGACCCCCAGTCCCCCAGACCCTTCCACCTTCTCCACCCAGGGCACATGTGTAAGGGGAAGTCCAAGTGTGTGGGGCCTTCTTGTGTGCATAATCCTGTTTAACTCTCTTGGACACAAAGGTTTCTTCTGCTGGATTGTAACCGGATGCAGTGTCATTATTTCAGTCTCACAGCAGCAGCCAGAGATTGGCCTCTGTGTTGTGTAGTGAAGGATACTGTTTGCTAATGGCCATTCTCCAGACCCAGGACTTCCCAGGGGCCCAAGCTGCCCAGAGGACTAGCAGGATACAGCTTATTATATATCCTGTTCACATAAAGATTTGCAAGGAAAATAAATTCATGGCAACACTCATTGATGATCGTAACCAACACTGTCTGGAGAATTCCCTCAGAGGGGCTTAAGAAAGAAGTAAGCGTGGCTTTCCTGAGCCGCTTCCTGCTGTATTCTGCTTCACTGGTTTTGTGCCCGTCGCTGCAGGTGCTCCTGGAGTCACATGACATTTCACTATGACTGAGTCACTTCTGCAAACTTGTGGCGCATATGTCACCATTATGTTAGTAAATAACTATAGCAATGGTTATGTTAGTAATAACTGAAGCGCTGTCCCCGTGTTTCCTCCCTACCACTATCACTTCAGGCTTTAATTCACTCTTCCTTTTCCTTATTGTTCTTCCATGTATATAAATATATAAATGCATCCTGCTGAGTCCATTTAGTATTATTCATGTTTGTGTTTTAAGGCTCATCACTAGGAGGCTTATCCTAGGAGACGACTAATTGCTCCTCTCTCAGCAGTCACTAATTGCCTGGAGCTCTTCATCTGGGAGTAGGGCTTTGTGTGAGATTTCCCCCTTTGCCATTAGCCTGTCAGCTGGTGTTGTCATTGTTGTTATTAAAGTTTAGATAACCATACTGCTGTTATTTCATAGGTGTGGCTTTCCCATCCTATATGGAAGATACAATATGAAACAGACATCCAGGTCCCCTGGCTCTTACAGTCTTTGTTTTCCCATGTATAACGTGTTTACAGAGCCCCAGGTGTAGGTGCTGTGTTTATCAGCTGGGTTTGGGCACCCTACAGTCAGCTGTTGCCAGCTTTTTGGACAGTTGTGCATTTCTGTCATGGTCTCCATTTGCTGCAGAGGAAGCTGCTGCTGCTACTTCCTCCTCTTTTTCCTTTCTTCTTCTCAAAGAGAGAGTTTATTTTGGAACCATTTTGAATGACCAGAGCCCTGGAGCACAAATTTTGGTTACCCATATTCCTGTTTCAACGTGGAAGCAGTTTCACTAAGTTTTTATAGTTTTACAGAACAGAGAAAGTTATAAATCAAGGCATGTCTAAAATACATTGGTGGGTCCATGAGAGAGGTAGGTACATGGAGATGGGGGAAGCTTTTCTGTAGGCTCGAGAGGCTATCTGATGGCACCCTTAGCTTATAGATTGGTAGAAGCTAGTTGCCTGCTAAGTCAGTAGATTCTAAAAGAGTTTTATCTGTTGTCAACAAGATGTTAGTTCCAACACAGGGTGGCAAGGAATGGCTGTTCCAGAGGGACAGAGAACCCAACCACATTCCAGCCTCACCACAGTATGAAATTCTGGTCAGCCAGTTTGTCTCAGCAGGCACAGATCCCTTTCAGGACTTTCCTTCATAGCCAGACACTGCCATTTTTTTTCTCCCTCAGGAGTTTTCATTCAGTACCCCAGCTTGGGCATATATTATTTATTAAATATTATAAGGTCCCTTGTAGCTAGGCAGCTCAGTCCTAGGATCTGATGTAGAGGAGGCTGAGTAGTGGGCAGGACAGCAGTCCTCTGGAGAGAGGAATAGCAGGGAAAGCCATTATAAAAGAAACTCCTGGATCATAGCAAAGCTATCAGCCCTTATGATCCAGACCTAAACAATTGTTTACATCTTCTGTATCTGATATAACATTTATATGTGACATAGATTACCTAAAATTAAGTAAATCAAGAACACAGTTTGGCCTGATAGAGTAAAGATTACAGAGGAACTGAATCTCTAAAATAACCAAAATTTATATTTTTTTAATGAGATTGAAATGTTAAAATTTTAAACAAGATTGACCAAATAGTTCCCTCTGTATTTATAGTAATGTGTACTCTGTGTGCTATCTTATATATATATTTAAATGGTTAGAATTGGGACTTTTTTTTTTCTTTGAGACAGGGTTTTCTCTGTGTAGTTTTGTTGCTTGTCCTGGAACTCGCTCTGTAGATCAGGCTGGCCTCAAACTCTCAGAGATCTGCCTGACTCTGCCTGTTGGGATTAAAGGCATGCACCACCATTGCCTGGCTAGAAGTGGGAATTTAAAGGAGTTACTGTAGTTTTGTCTCATTTTTATTATTAAAATACAAATACTGTTTCATTAATTTTTTTTACTCCTGGATAATTTTACTATAGAACATCTTAGATATAAATTAGATCAAGAAACAGTATTTTAAGGTATGAAACATCATTTTTTTATTAGATATTAATGACTTTTGTATAATTTGGATAAAAAGAATTAGCCCAATCTTTGGTTATCTCTAGCTAAAGTAAATAAAATTGAAATTTCATTTAAAAATCAGACATTTTATTTTATCCAAATTATACAAGAATGTGAATATATTCAAATATTTGTAAAGACAATGGAGAAAATTAGAATCTTTCAAACATTAGTTTGAAATTATTTATAACCAAAAGGTAGTATCAAAGAAAGGACATTATATTTTCATTTGTAATTCTTTTAAAAACACTAGTATTACTTTATCATTTAGAAATTTACCATATGGAATTTAAAATATAATTACCAAAATATTTAATAAACATAAAATCTGAGAGACATTTAGGTACTCAGGGCACTTGATTATTAGTGGTGTTGAAGGTGAATACATACTCAGGGCGCTTGATTATCAGTGGTGTTGAAGGTGAATACATCCAGCACTTTTGAAGTCCATGAGAATGTGATCTCAGATGATGAAGAAAATTCACTGCCTCCTGGGAGTGAGTTAGAAGTACCTGGACATAATCCTGATCTTTAAATCAGAATAGAGTCCTTGATGTGATGTCCTTTTATCATAAGAAGCTTCCTGATGAGGTATGAGGGCTACGATTCAAGGATAAGTATTTAGAATATCACATGTGTTTTCTTCTAGCAGTTGGAGCATCTCAGATTTCACATTGAGGTTTTTGATGTATTTGGGGCCAGGGTGATAGATACAGGTCTAATTTCATTTTCCTACATATGGAATCCCAGCACTATTTTTGAGGGTACTTTCTTTTCTCCAATGTGTGTTTTTGGCACCTTTGTCAATATCAGATGACTGTAGTTACTTACATTAATGTTTGGATCTTCTATTTTGTCCCGTTGGTTTACACTGTAAACTCTACACTGTGCTAATATCATATGGCTTTTATTACTTTATCTCTGCAATATGTTTTGAAATCTGGAGTAGTAATCTCTCCAACATCATTCGTTTGCTCAGTATTGCTTTGGGCATCAGGGATCTTCTGTGGTTTCAGAGGATTTTAGCATTTATTTATTTTTTTTCTGTGAAGAGTGTTGCTGGACTTTCATTGTGTCTATAAATTGCTTGTAGTAGAATGATCATTTTCACAATGTTAATTTTTCCAGGCCATGAGCATGAGAAGTCTTTTCATTTTCGAGTATCTTCCTCGGTCTCTTTCTTCAGAGATTTAAAGTTGTCGTTGTAGAGGTCTTTCACATACTTGGCTAGGTTTGTTTTTAGATACTTGGATTTCTTGAGAGGCTACTGTGAATGATGGTGTTTCCATGATCTCTTTATCAGTGTGTTATTCGTATATAGAAAGGCAACTGAATTTTGTAAACTGATTTTGTATCCTGCCACTTTGCTGAGATTGTTGATAATTTTTACTTTTCTGGTGTAATTTGGAGGATTTTCTGTGAATAATAGCATAATATCTGCAAATAAGGATAATGATGACATCTTTTTTATATTTGCACCCTGTAATTTCTTTTTTCTTCCTTATTGCTTTAGTTAGTGCTTCAGGCACTATATTGAAAAGGAGTTGGGATAGTGGACAGCCTATCTTGTTTCTCATTTTAATGGGATTCTTTCAAGGTTTTCTCCACTTAGGATGGTGTTGGCTGTGTGTGTGTGTGTGTGTGTGTGTGTGTGTGTGTGTGTGTGTGTGCGTATATATGTCTATATCTCCTTTTTTAAGTTGAGATGTGTTCTCTCCAATCCTATTCTTTCTAGAACTTTTATGTTGAAGGCACTGGATTTTGTCAGAGGCCTTTTCTATATCTAATAGATGATTGTGTGATTTTTTTGGTCTTTAAGTCTAATTTATATGATTTTTTTTACATCTATTGGTTTACATATGTTGAATTATCCTTGCATTTCTGGTATAAAGTCGCCTTGTTGGTGGTGGATTATCTTTTTGATAATGTGCCTGTAATTTTTAAGTATTTTATTGAGGATTATTACATCAGTGCTCATTAGGAATATTTGCCTTTGGTTTTGGGGTTTGTTGTTGTTGTATCTTTCCCTGGATTTGGTGTCAGAGTAACATTTGTTTTTATAAAATTAGTGTGGAAGTGTTCTTCTGTTTCCTTAAAAACAATTTTTGTAATAATTTTTTTTTTTTTTTGGTTTTTCGAGACAGGGTTTCTCTGTGTAGCTTTGCGTCTTTCCTGGAACTCGCTTTGGAGACCAGGCTGGCCTCGAACTCACAGAGATCCTCCTGGCTCTGCCTCCCGAGTGCTGGGATTAAAGGCGTGCGCCACCACCGCCCGGCGTAATAATTTTTGATGTAGGCACATAGAGCTATAAGTTTCCCTCTTGGACTGCTTTTAATGTGTCCTAGAGGTTTTGTGATAATGTGTGGCCATTTTCACTTAATTGCAGAATTGTAAATTTTCTTTTTTAAAATTTTTTCTTTGACCCATCCTTCATTCTATAATATTTAAACATCTGTGAGTTTATATATGGACTCGTGCTTTGTTTGCTGTTGATATTTTGACCAGATAGAATACACTGAGTTATTTCAGTGTTTTTGAATTTCTTCAGATTTGCTTTGTACTTAGGATGTGGTTTATTGTAGAGAACACATCCATGTGTTGCTGAGGTGTGAGGTGTGGGTGTGGGTGTGTTTGTGTGTAGTCCTTAGTATCTAGGTGGAATATTCTGTAAATTCTATTTGATATATAATGTCATTCAATTTTATCATTTCTCTGTTTAATTTTTGTCTAGAAGACATATCTATTGAAGAAAGTGGGGTACTGAAATCACCTACTATTACTGTGTTGGAGTTAATCTATATCTTTAATTCAAGTAATATATTTTTTTATGAAATTGAATATGCCAGAGTTTGTTGTATATATGTTTAGGATTGTAATGTCCCCTTGGTCAATTATTCCCTTGATAAAAATAAAGTATCTTTCTTCATTTCTTTGGACTAGTTTTGAAATCTGTTTAATCAGATAACGGGACGGCTATATCTGTTTACTTCTTCTTGGTCCTTTTTGATTGGAATACTTTTTTCCATCCTTTTGCTTTAAGGTGGAGCTTGTATTTAAAGTGAAGGTAAGTTTCTTGTAGACAGCAGACAGATGGATTTTGTTCTTAGCTTGAGGCTATTAATACCCACTTTTATAAGATGTGTGTTGATTGCAGTCATTTTCTATTTTTTTTTCTGTTTGTGTTCTTAGTTCCATTTTATGTTCCAGTAATTATATCATCATTGGTTTTCTTTCTGTAGTCTTTTGGCAATGTTTATCCCTCCCTTCAGTCAGAAGAATTCCTTCCAGGATTCTCTGGAGGGCTCGTTTGGTGGGCATAGATTCCTGACTATTTATAACATAGAACATTTGCTTTCTTCAACTAAGGCAGATAGTTTTTCAGGGTACAGTAGTCTACATTGACATCCATGGTTTTTAGAACTTGAAGTACATTGCTTCAGGCTATTCTAGCTTTTGAACTTTCCTTTGAGAAGTCATTTATTATTCTGATGATTTTTCCTTCATTTATGACTGTGTTTTTTTTCTTTTTCAGCTTTCAGAACTTCTTTGTTATGTATCTGTGGTGTTTTGATTATAAGAGGCCGTGGTGATCCCCTTCCTTAGTTCTAACTGGTGTTCTGTGTGCTGCTTACATCTGTATGGGTTTGCCTTTATTTAATTTTGGAAAGCGTTCCTCTGTGATTTTGTTGACTCTCTGCTCTATACCACTGACTTTGGATTCTTCTTCATTGATGCCTATAGTTTGATATTGGGTCTTTTCATGATATCCCACAATTCCTGCATGTTCCTCTTATATACTTTTAAAAATTCTTCATATTCTTGGCTGGTGTCATCTAATTCTATCTTATCTTCAGTTTCTGATATCCTTTCTTCTTTTTGATCTGCTCTTTGTATGACTTTCCCATAAATTTCTGATTTGCTTTTTGAGGTTTTCCATTTCATTTTGAATTCTCTTCAGAATTCATCTTGGTTGCATCCAGTTTCCAATCCTAGATTGTCTTCGTTGTCTCCTTCAGCAGTGTGCTTTCCTTTCCTGGGCATCCCTCAGGTGTGTCTATGTGTTCTTCAGTTCATTGTTAGTTTGTTAGTTTCTTATTTAAACTTCTTGAGCTCTGATGAAGCGTATTCTTTAAAGTTCTGTGTCCTGGAGCTTATCCAGAGAATTCTCACTGAAGAATGTTTCTGTAGGTCTGTCTGGTGGATGTGTGTTCGGAAAGGCTTATCCCTTCTTGGCTTCTCATGTTGTTTGTGTTTTTATGATGAGGTTGAATGTGGCACAGGTAGGTACCTACTTAGGTAGAGCTGTGATCAGTGGGGAGCCACAAAGGAAGGGAGATAGGCTGAAGGGAGGACTTTCTGTGGCAGGCCTCAGCAGGATTAGTAGGACTGGGATGGAGAAGGAAGAGAGACGTGGTGGGGGGTATGGATCCATGCAACCTGCAGTGGTTATGGGATCTCTGGTAGGAAGTAGAGTTGGGGTTCTGTGGCTAGCCTCAAAACAAAGGAGATGAGATGAGAGGTAGGGCTGTCTGAGGAGGCCGGACTAGGGGACCAGAGCAGAGGAGGAGTGGAGGGAGACCACAGGTAGCCTGCCTAGGTCTGCTTGCTCCACCTTGGGTGGCTGAAGGTCTTTTGGTTGGAAGTAGAGCTGGGGTGATAGGACAGGTGTTTGTTTGTTTGTTTTTGTTTTTTTCTTTTTTTTTTTTTGAGTCTTATTTCTTTTACTCACTATGTACTTCTTGCTCTTAATGATCATCCCTACAGGAAGGATTGTTTTAGTTTAGAGAAATAGCTTCATCACCTTAGTGGTTGGTTATCCCTAATCTGACAACTTGAAATACTCTAAGCTTTGAAACATGTTGAGTATGTTGATGTCCCAGTGCTGGATTTTGGAGCATATTAGATTTCAGATTTGTTTTGCTTTGGGTTTTATTTAGTTGCTTGTTTTCAGCTAAGGTCTCACTATTTAGAACTGGTTAACCTTAAACTCTGTAAGTAGTTCAGAATTGCCTGAAATTTGTAGCAATCCTCCTGCCTCAGCTTCCTGAGTACTAAGATGACAAGTATGTCTGTCATGCCTGGCAGACTACCCAGTTTTGGATTAGAGGTACCTGGACCCAGTTTCAGCTTGTTTTTCTTTACTAACTTTTCATGTACTACATGGCATGGATGACATAAACACGTTTTCCCCTTGTCTGCTATTCATATTGCTTCTTGTCAGGAAGATCTTGGAGAGTACCAATTTTTGCATGTGCAGCTAACTTACTACCAGGCCTGGTCATCTTAGAATATGAAGTTTATGGAAACATGACCAGATTTGTGAATAATTCAGAAATATTTCCATGCAGGATTCAAAATTGATCTTTTCTCCATACTGTTTTCCATAAGGTTAATGCTGGGCATTTTGTGTTTGTGAGTGACTGGAAAGATTAGCTTGTATATACATTTTTTTGCTGTTGGAGTTTAAAGTATCTTATTGCTTGAAAAACATTTTAGTTTAATAGACAGCATATATTGATTATATCTACATTTGCTTATAAAATTAAGTAGCTTATGATATTTAACAATGAAAATAATTTGGCTTTTTTCAATACTAGACATGAGGGATAATTTAACCTAATTGCTAATAAAATAATTATTCCTCACTTGATATAATCTTTTCTAGGTATATCCATTTATCTGAAAATGTCATTTTTATTTACTGTTGAATAATATTGCATTGTGTATGTAGCACATTTTCAGTATTCATTTATCTATTCAATGATATTTAGGTTGTTCCCATTTCCTAGCTATTGTGAATAGAGCAGCAATGAAAATGGCTGAGCAGGTAGGTATTTGTGAGGAGAATGCCTAGTCCTTTGGATAGATGCCAAGTGACTTTTAGATTTTTGAAGATTCTCCATACTGGTTTCCAGAGTGGCCGCACCAGTTTGCATTCCCAGAAGCAATGAATGAAGGCTACTCTTGCCCCATGACCTCACCAGCGTTTGTTGTCAGATGTTTAGTTGATTCTAGCCAGCTGACTGGGGAAGAGGAAACCTCCACGTTCTTTTCAACTTACATTTCCCTAGTTGCTAAGGATAATGAACATTTTTTGAGATATTTCTTACCCATTTTAATTTTTCCTATTGAGAACTCTCTGTTTAGACCCTCGCCCACTTAGGATATTGACTTAAGGAGGGGCCATAGGGGTTGGAGGGGAGTAGCTGGGAGGTACAAGAGGAGGAGAGGGAGGAGGGAAAGTGATGTAATTCTATTTTAACTAACACATTAAATAAATAAAATGTAAAATATCAAACAAGATAGGGCATGGTCCTTTTCTTTGAGGCACCCATTATCAAAAAGGAAAAGTTAAAATAATGAGTATTTATTTTCTGTTTATCCATGATGTTTGGAATTGTGTTAAAGAATTTGTGTTCCCTCAACATGTTCCCATTTCCTTTTGTGGAATTGTGACATTCAAGTTCACCCTTGTTTATTTTTTTCTCAAAACTTCCCACCACCCCACCCCACCCAACTGGACATGCTCAGAGTCACACACTATTCCTCTGTTGTACAGTTTCCAGGCAGGGCCCTGCCTTGTTAGTAATAAGACTGGTTATATATAAACATCCCTCGTGAATTCTTACTACAAACAGAGGGATTTTAACACATGTAATCCCAAAATATGTCTGTTATTGTTTCCAGTCAGTTCTGATCTGTCCTATCATCCACTGCCCATAATAGTTTTCCTTTTTACATTGAGATTCTATAAATGTTCCATCTTATTTCTTACTCAAAAGTCCAATTATTTGTGATTATTTGGTGTGTGTGTGGGGTGGGGGGAGGAATAGGGGTGAGCAGTGCTTGGAATCAAGCCTAGGCCCTCCTGAAAAGCTAAACATTTGCTTCATTAATGAACTGTGTCATCAGTCCTGTGTGTGGTCTGTCTGTCTCTCCCTGTCCCTCTCTGTTCCTCTCCCCCCCCCCCCCGTGCGTGTGTGTGTGTGTGTGTGTGTGTGTGTGTGTGTGTGTGTGTGTTCATATGGGTGGATATACAGGCTCATCACGCAGAAGTCTGAACTCGATGTTCAGTATCCTCCTCATCTTCTTCAATCACTCTTCACTTTAATTTTTGAACCCGGATCTCTCACTGAGCCTAGAAGTCACTGATTTGCTAGCCTGGCTGACCAGTGAGCCCCAGGGAGTCTCCTGGCGCTGCTTCCCCTGAGGTGGGTCACAAGCCTGCACTGCTGTGCCTGGCTTTTTACATGTGTGCCGGGGATCTGAACCCGGGTCCTCATGCTTGCAGTGTGACACTCTACCCATTGAGCCATCTCCCCAGCCTCTTGTGTATCAGTCGTAGCATGTATTTCATGAGTTTTTTTTTTTTTTTTACAAGTGTGGAAACAATGTTATTGTTACCGCTCTGTCCCAGCCTTTTTCAGTTGCTGCCTTTACTTCAGATGCACTCTGCCTCATCCCCACATACTGTTTTGGAGGCTTGTTTCTATGAGTGTTGTAGACCTCATTCTTTTCCTTAGCTTTTTAGTATTTCATAGTATGTTTCATTAGTCTCTGCTGGTGAGTGTTTAGATAAGTATGAATGTTCTAGTGAATCAACTTTAACCACATGGTATCCATCTCTTGAGTTGTTTAATGTTTTTCTAAAGAGTGTGTGTGTGTGTGTGTGTGTGTGTAGGTGTATGTAGGTGTGTGTGTATGTAGGTGTAGGCATAATCATGCCATAGTGTGTGTGTGGAGGCCAGGCAACTCTTTCGGGTTGGTTCTCTGCTGCCATCTTGTGGGATGTGGGATTGCATTTAGGTGGGTGAGCCTGAACACATACACCTTCACCCAGTGAGCTGCTGTCTTCCTAGTCCAAGTTATGTAAGGTTTTCAAAAGTTCTTTTAAGAAAGACTGTGTGACATGTGGTTTATAGTAGAGTATGTGTCTATAGGTGCTGGGGTCTATACAGATAGGACTCTACTAGACATTGAAAAACACACTGGGTTAAGGATACAAAGGCTTAGGGGCAAGGCCCAATATAAATTCTGGTAGTTCCAGGAAGCAAAAATTGATTGTTGACCTCAGTATGCAGTGCTTACAGGAGGGTAGCTCTTGTTTGTAGAATCATGACTGGCAACATGGCATTGGGAGAACTGTGAGTACTTGATGGTGCAGGCACAGGGTCTTAAATGTTGTGCTGTGATGTTTGTGGCTCCATATGCTGTGGAGTTGTAAGAACTTCAGCTAAAGTAATCTAAAATGTGCTTTAAGAAAGTCTAAACTTCTGTATCACTGCAGAACTTGTGGAAGTAGCCAACCAGTGACTGGCCCCACTTGAGACCCATGCCATGAGAGGGAAGCCCACACCTAACAATGCCTGGAGGGCCAGGAACCAGAGGCTGGATAGCCCGGGACCTAAGATAGAACCAAATAAAACTGGCAAAAAAAAAAAAAAAAGTCAGTGAAATGATTCCTAATGATACTCTACTGTACTTCTAGACTGGAGTCTAGTATAATAGTCATCAAAGAAGAGGCTTTATCCAACAACTGATTGGAACAGTTGCAGAGACCTACAACCAAACATTAGGCAGAGCTTGGGGAATCCTGCAGAAGGGGGGGGGGGATTATAGGAGTCAGAGGAGACAGAATTAACTGAACAGGGCCCATAGCAGTTCACAGAGACTGAAGCAAGGGACAGTCAGGGAGCCTGTATGGGTCTGAGCTAGGTCCTCTGCATTTATGCTATGGTTGTGTAGCTTGGTGTTCTTGTGGGACTCATGACAGTGGGGGTAGGGGCGTATCTGACTCTTTTGCTTGCTCTTGGGAACCTTTTCCTCCTACTGGGTTGTGGCCCAGCCTTGATATTAGGGGATGTGCCTTTTCTTATTCTAACTTGTTATGATGTTAGGTTGATATCTGGGAGCCCTGCTTTTTTCTGAAGGAAAACAGAGGAGGAGTAGATCTGTGAGAGAGGGAAGGTGGGAGTTGGGAGGAGAAAAGGGAGGGGAAACTGAGGCCATGATGTAATATATGAAAGAAGAATAAATAAAAATTTGACATCCAGAGGTCATAGGAAAAAATTAAAAAAGAAAACGATGATTATTTTTAAACTGGGTAATTTAAAAATAAGAAAAAAAAGTCTAAACTTGTAAAACACTGCATGCAGAGCTTGGCTTTGCTTTTCTGTGCAACACACTAAATCCTGCTCAAACCTGTTGCTTTAGAGTAGTAAAGATTAAGAGCATTATTCTGTCACTGAGACATGATAGAAGTCATTGCATTGAAATGAATGACATGAATGGCAGCCTTAGGAATTCACTGTCTTTTTGTCCCTCCATCTGAGAATGAGGGAGGAACAATGCCACCACCTTCTGGCAGGCTGAAATATGGCAGTTTATACAATGGTTCCTGAGTGGGACATTTACGGGATTCTGGACAGCTCACAGAATGAGCCTCACTTGGATGTGGGTACTGATGAGGTGCCAGTATTACCACTTGAATGTCAGCCATGTGCCACTCCAACAAGCTTTCCCTGTTCCTGGAACCTGGCTAAGTTCAAGCTTGAAGTGTAGTGCATTTCAGTTGATGTTAGCAGAAGTCCAAAGTTGGTAATCTTAATTGTTACAAACCAGAAGGTTCTCAACATGTGTTTCATCTTTGTGTGGTGATTTGGTTTTCTTTCTTTTTAAATTTTTTTCTTTTCTTTTTTTGTTTTGTTTTTTTGGGAAAGATGTTGAGAAATCAGAAGCAGGTGTTGTGTGTTTTAACTTTAGTCCCAGAAAAATCCTGTTTCTCCTTATCTTCATTCTGCTTGGATCTGCTCCCAAGATGGAATTCAACTGTCACCATATTTGGAAATATTTTTATACTTCCAAGGGGGGCTTTGGTTTGGAATTATACCTAGCCGAAATGGGCAGTGACTGTCTCTCATGGCTCCTTTGACTTGGTATCCTCAGTGTCCAGTACGACAGGAAGTACTTAAAAGTCTGTAGAGTGAATACATTAAAAAACTATTGTGTGAATAGGGTGGTTCCACTGAGTGTTCTGTAAGGAAAGGTAAGTGCCGGGATGGAATTAATCTGCAGACAGTGAAGATCATTCCAGGGCGGTTAGGTCATCCCATTGCTCCAGGCTCTGCCCTTCAGAGCCTGTTTTGCAGGCTTCTGGAGCCAGGTATGCTTAGTGATTCAAACTTGGGACAGATCTGGGATGGTGATGAGCCACTTTGTGAGGTGACTTATTTATTTATTTAGTGCTCTCACTCCTGAGCGTTTTGGTCACCAGATGGAACAAGTCTGGAAAGTTAAGCTTTGAAAAGTCGCTGAGACTTGAGTTGGAATGACACTTAGGAAACATGTAGTAGATAAACTTGCCCAGAGTTGTTTTGGGAAATAAAGACTGCTTGTCATGCTGTGGTGATGTGTGGGAGGAACAGGGCTCAGCAAGTTTGTGGTATGGAGACTTCAGGAACTTGCCCGAGGGTTAAGAGCAAGTTAGGGGAATGCTTCAGTGATCTCAAGCCAGGGTATCTGTTTTCTGAAATTGTATAGGAGCAGTTTTCTCTCTCTCCATCAAGCCCGTACTAGCAAAGCACATGTTTGTAATTCTAGATTCTGTGTGGGTTTCAGCAATTAATACTGTAAAGATTGCTTATCTCTTTAGTGAATAACTTGAGTGCAACAGTTAATCTTCTTTGTAGGTTTTGGGTAGTTTTTGTTGTTTGCTTGTTGGCTATATGAGACAGGGTGGCCTCCAACTTCCTGGGTAGTCAAGGATGACCTTGAACTCTCTATCTTACTTCCTCCACTTCTCTTAGGTTGGGATTCCATATGTGTGCCACCACAGCTGGCAAGCTGCTTTGTCTGGGCCAGTTAGTTTAATCAATTTGAAAAGGCAACCCAAATTTCTTTATTGGACAGGGCCATTAAAGAAACATTCATGTTTCTGCTTTTGTCTGAGTCTCAGTGATTGTGAAGCAGTTGTGTCTCCCTGAGATCTGTTGTTCAAATCTACTCCCTAACGTGTTGATATTAAGGGATCTATATGCACCTTCATTTTGGACTTCCTAGCCATTGGATCTGTAAGCATCACTTTTGTTTCTAAATTGTCTCATTTAGGGTCATTAGTTTATAGCAAGAAAAAGCTGAGTATTCTGGATAAGAATGTATGGTCCTGGTCTCCGACCTGTCATAAGGGGTGGATTTTAGTTGAGAATAAAAAAGCACGTTTTGCTAGTTACGCAGTGCTGCTGTAGACATGCTTTTACATGCGTACCTTGAGCATGGAGTCGTGTGTGCTTATTGGCCCATTCTCTTCTATTACTCCTGTTATGCTAGTTCAGTGACATTTACTCAAAAGTATTTGAGTTTTGAGAATAAATTACAGGATAATTGTGAAGGAATAAAAGTAAATAATTGAAAATAATTTTACTATCCAACCCAAATGTTATTTGCACATGTTAATAATCCACTTGTATGATAGCAATTGCTAATACAAACAGCCAGGTTGTTAAGATTATTGGTAATGCCTTTGAGAATCATTTCTTTGCAGCAGTAAGCTGTGATTAGCCCCTAAGCATTTGGAGACAGATTGGTGGCTGTTAATCTCACCATAGCCTTTCTTGGCTGTACAACCTTGGGCCAAGTCACCTCAGTGTTCTGACTGGGAATAATGCTAGTCCTTCCTTACGAGTTGGCTGTGGGGATTAACTGGGTTGTACAGTTGGCATTAGGGTGTATATGGGGTGTTCAGTAAATGAGAGCTGTTTGAACATCATTAGCTCATAACCATTTAGTGTTTACGTTTGAGAAGTGGGCAGTAGAGGGCGGGGAAGCAGCAGAGAGATCCCAGCAGTGGTCAGCCCAGCTGTGGTGCTATCTGTAGTTGTACCATCAGCTTGAAGTCATGACTGTGAGTAAAGGGACCCATGTCTGCCCAGCTCTAGAACCCTGGCTCCACTATTGAACCACAGAACTGTCCACAGGCCTGAACTAAGCCTGCAGGGTCAGGCTCTGCAGAGGCCAGGCTTGTCCACAGGTCCTGGGGGTGGATTGGTGGCCTCTGTTAGAGGGCTACTAATGGTAGTGAGGACAAGAAAGGACAGTGCCAGGTGAATGATGGTGCGGTTGACTGTATTGCAAGGACAGTTGTGTAGTGGGTAGCCATTCCAACCTTGATCTGGAAGTTCCTACCCCCATTGAGGCTTCGGTAACTGTCACGCCTACAAGGCAGGGCCAAGAGAGGACCCTGAAGACCCGAGATCCGGATATGCCGTCTCTCTTGGTTCCTGGACCCTGGATGCTGGAGGTAGACTGAGCAGAGTTCTCCAGAGAACACCGCCGGGCTGCGCTACGTCTTTCCCAGATCCTGCAACCTACCTATCCCTTCATTTGTAAGTTACGCCACTAAATAAACCTCCCTTTTAACTACGTGGAGTGGCCTTAATAATTTCACCAATATCTGGTACCCAATGTGGGGCCCGAACCCACAACCCTGAGATTAACTTCCAAACTTTAGATTAGCCAGTTTCATTGGTTTCTTTCTTCATGTAACTTTGGTGAGTACACAGAAACAGGATGAAGAAAGAGGCTTCGCTGTGACTTGGAATACTGATCACTTCTCCACATTTGCACCAGGACTTGGCAGCAGCGGGCCTGGGTTTCCCTGTTACCTGGATCCCAGGCATTTTCTTCTCATTGTCTAAAGTTTTTTCAAGAATCTGTATCAGTACTGTAGATATCAGTACCTTAGAGGGGATTTTGTAAAATTGGGATATGTGTTATCATTCTAGTATTTAATGGCTGGGCCTTAGTGATTGATATATTCAAAATATAGGAAGCACTCTTCCATAGTAAAGACTTGCCCCCTGCTTCTGTGGCTAGGAAGCCGTTAACTTACCCATGGATGGAAAAATACATGGATCAGTACAGAATGTGTGTCTCTCACACTGAAGCATACTTTATTTTTATGCATACCCACTGTGATGATTTGAATGAGACATGTCCTGGATAGAGTCAGCATTTGAACACAGGGGCCCAGATGGTGGTACTGTTTAGGAAGTTTAGGAGGTGCAGCCTTGCAGGAAGAAGTGCATCCCTGGGGCAGGCGTTGAGCGTTTACAGCCTCACCCTCCTTCTCGTTCACTCTGCTTTTCATTTACAGTAAAGTATACATGCTCGCTCTCAGTTTCCTGTTCCTGTGCCTGCCCTTTGCTGCCGTGCTTCCCCATCTTCTGGAAACAAATGAGCTTCCCTCTGTAGGTTTCTTTATCACAGCAGCAGACAAGTAACTGACGCACTAGCCAGAGTTCCGGGTGCCCTCCCATTTACCAACAATAACGGGGTATTAAAAACCATTGGCCCTTGAAGGGAGCACTGAGCATCAGAGATGAGTGTACATCAGGAGTTAACACGGACAGTTTGAGAAGTGACATTGAAACAAAACAGGAATGCAGAATTGACAGTGGACTTTGCAAATACTCACCTTGCATGTCTGCTGCCAGATGATTTCAGTTGTGTATGAGTATCTGAGCATTGATGGGGAAAATGTTATAGAAGGAGATGTTCACAAGAAACTTGACCTCCTAAAGGTGCTTGCTGTATTTTATGACATTGAAAACACAAAATATACAATGTAGGAACCTGATTCAGTCTCTGAAAGAAGCGAGGTAGTTCTACACACTACAGAAAAGATGTTCAGTCTGTGTTATAGAATAAATATTAAGAAAGAGGCAATCAGTGTTCAAGCCACAATAGTTTTGAAAAGCACAGAGCTCATTTATTGTTTGGGAATTCCTTTTTTAATTCAGAAAGAGCAGTTGGTATTTGCAGCATGCTTCTATCAAATGCTTTGAGTCTTTTAGACATTGTTTTTGCACTCTAGATTAACTTCTTGTCCATGTTGATTGCTCTTCTCAGACACTTCTACCTCACCCTACTTGAATACCTGTGTACATAGAGGGCTAGGGTATGGGATGTACGTTTTATGAGCTTTACCACTAGATGGTGGTGGAGGCTCAAGAGCAGCCTCCCGCTGCTTTGTTACCAGTTGAAGTTTGACAATGGTCCATCTTCGGAGCCTTTCTTTTTAGAAATCATTAGGGATACATAGGGATTGCTTTACATTGTGCTGAACTCAGTGTGCTTTGTGTAGCACCTGCCAGGTAAGTGTTGATTGACTTGTTAGTTGGCTTTTTATGGAGTTTAAGTGTGTGTGTGTGTGTGTGTGTGTGTGTGTGTGTGTGTGTGTAGTATGTTTAGAAAATTGAAATGATCATCTGATTCTTATATTTCACAATTGTGATTGTATGATTTATTGGCTTAAACTGCATAAGCACTTATATACATGCAAATTCATTCTGTCTCTCTCTCTTTCTCTCTCTCTCTCTCTCTCTCTCTCTCTCTCTCTCTCTCACACACACACACACACACACACACACACACACATTTTGTTTTGAGTATTTAATCTAAATTAATGTGTTTTCTTAGGTACTGTGTCCTTGAAATTTAGTCTGAGAAAGAAATACCACAGTGTTTATAATGAGAATTAAGAATTTATGAATTGCTTGAATCAATAGTAAGTCAGTAAGTAAGGTCAGTTTCTTTGAATATCAGGGTATTTTGAAGAAGATTAAAATTTCATTTTGAACCTCTACATGTGAAAAGGAGTGAATATGGTATTTATTCTAAAATTTCACCTACATATTTGGCAGGCATCCCTAATCCAGAATCAGAAGTCTGGAATGCTGTGAAGTCTGATGTGAAGACACAAGTGCCGCCGTGGGATGGGCTACAGTTAGGGCAGAGGCATGGTACACAGATCACAACCCCAGAGAATCTCCGGGATGCATGGGAGGGTGGACATGAAACCTAATGAATTTGTGCTTACACTTCAGAAAATCCTGAAGATATTCTGTCAGCTCTAGACAAAGATTCCTATACCCAACACCTGAAATCTGAAGCCTCTCTGCCCCCAGTGATTTCAAATGAAGGTTTCTCAATCCATGTAACTCAAAAGCCCTAATTAATACTCTATTTCCTAGTTGAGGTCACTTTAGAGCGCCATTTTTAAAAGCCATCAAGTAGGATCCACGTTTTCTGCACTTTGAAGAGAACATCGTATACTGCTCTCTAGCGCTAGCCCTGTAATTTGTATTACTCCTGCTGCTTTTACTGTTCCATAAATTGTTAAATCGTAGTCCTAGATAAGTCATTTTTGGGTACTGATTTAAAATTTGAACTGCCATTTAGATATGTTTTATTATATGACTTCTTTAATTGAGGATAATCCTGCTTATTTTTTTTTTCTAAGTCAATGTTTGGAGGTATGCCATTGATTTAACAATACCATTTCAGAGAAATACGGCCAACCTCACATTATATATGTTCAATAACCCTAAGGGTACCCAATTCAGAGATAGCAAATGAGGTTTAACATATTTTAAAGACTTAGAATTGAGGCTGGAATCACAAATGAGCTGGAGTCTGGGCTGGAGAACCCGGTAGACGGCAGTGTTCCATAGAGCCCATGGATGCAGTTAAAGAAGTCATGTCCGCTCTTTGGCTTCCGGAGGGCCTGTGCATTTGACAGTGTCCACTAGGGCTGGCGCTTGTCATGTTGTGACTGAATTCTCGGACTGGGTGCTGTGGTGTGCTGGAGAGAAATAGAGGGAGAGAGGATAGGCCAGATTGGACTCAAGGACTTTTCCTGCTGCTGTGTCTTAGGGTAGATGTACCTCACCCTGGTCATTCTGGGGAAAGCAGCTGGAAGCCTTAATCTTCCATCTGCTCTCATTAACTGATCTAAACCATAGCAGTATGAACCTACTTAGTGTCACACAGTTGGTGCTGGAGGTAACTATGCCAGTGACCAAACTAGGTATATAAAGTAAATCTACTTGAATGGCCATTTCATTTAGGGGGCTGAAATCTTGAGAGATTAATATTTTGATAAAAGTGGTCAGATCTTGTAACTCCTTTCATACAACCTCTTCTCTTAAAATTGTCATGCTTCCTCAGTAGTTTGGAGTCTTTACACTGTTTCTCTGACTAATGATGGCAGTCATTCTTGAACTCTCCATTTTGCTCAATTCTCAGAATTTTGCAGTTTGCTAGAATGTAAGGGAAATACAGTAGTCAGTTATATGTGTGTGTTTTATCTGTTAACTGCAGTGCTCCCTTTTAATATTTTTGTGTATATGATGTATGTATATATGTGTGCACATGTGCTAATGTGGATGCAGGCATGTATGTGGCATATACATGTGGGGGTCAGAGGGCAATCTTCAGTGTTTGCTCTTGTTCACTGCTGCATATGTCCAATTAGCTGGGCTATAAGAGTTTGGGGATTCTCCTGTCTTTGTCTCCCATGGTGCTGTAGGAGAACAGGGATCACAGGGGCATGCTACCATGCCCAACTTCGTCTGGATCTACTCAGGTTCCTTTCCCCACTGAACCATCTTCCTGGTCATACAATGTCTTATAATCAGCAAGCATAATCCACTCAGCCCGCTAAGTAAGGTTTTCTCCAGCGTCTAGTGCAGTGTCAGAAAAAGAACAGGGCCTGGAGACCTGACTCAGCACATAAAGGCAAGTGTTTCCAAGCCTGAGGACCTGAGTTAAATCCTGGAGCTCACACAGTGGGAGGAGAGAACAAACTCTAGCAAAGTGGCCTCTGACCGCCACACGAATGCTGTAGCATGCACATATCCCCCCCCCCCCCCCACAAACAAATGTAATAAAAAATTTTAACTATAAAAAACAGATGTGACCCTCTGAAGGACTAATACAGCTTTGAGAAACAAGGTCTTTCAAAAGTATATTACTGGAGGAGAGAAAATAGCCCGACATTTAAAGGACTACCATTGGACTCTTCGACATAACTTAGTGAACTACATCTTTCAGTTGCATAGTTAAACTATTGATACTCCTATTGGGCATACATTATAGGGAAGACTATTTTATTAATACACTTTTTATTGAAATAGAAGTGATTAAATGACTGTTTGATAAACAATATACTTGTTAGCTAAGTCTCCATAGCTTATCTACCCTTATCACATGAGCACTTAAATATATCATAAGGATGAAATGATGGCAAATATGAATTCAGTGTTTAGCAGAAATATTTATAATATCCAGTCACATTTCTTTCTCTAAAATAGCTTATTTAAAATGACTTAGTTGATGGTGACATTATCAGTGTATACTGTGAAAATGTGAGTTTCTTTTTCTACTGTGCTCTCACTGCCCTACAACACATGCTTATCGTGTGCTTAAGACGTTGATAAGCACAGTGAGGAGAAACTGGCCAAAGGGTACTAGGTAGGTAGAATTCACAGGCTCTTACTCAATTCTTTCTCAGTTACTGGACCTTAAGAATTCTCTGTACTGTGAGTTCTCTACAGAAGTGACTTCATAGCAGCAGTGAGTGTATCCAGGTGACAGGTGCAGCCATTCACATGGCTGGGCCCTGGTCTGCTCATCAATTTGCTCCTTGAGCTCTTCCATCTCCAATTCATCCCGCATTTTTTTCCATTAATGTTTTTCTTTGTTCCAAATTAGGCCTCAATATCTTGCCATTTTTATGCTTAGAAAAAGAATCTGTGGGTTTGATGGGCTTCAGCCAGGGTAATAAAAAGAAACATTTATTCACACTTTTTACATATTGATTCCAATAAGAGAAGGCCACCTAGCCTCTGGTCCCTACACATCAGTGTAGTCATAATAAATGCGCACTTCTGATCTCCGCACACTCTGCAGTGATCGGATGCTCTCACTCCTTGTTCTTATGTTTGATTTCTTGAATAACCTCCTGGAAAATGACCTACACATGAAAAAGTAAATTATTGGGTCCAGGCACACATTGCATGCAGACAAGAAAAGTGTCATTTCTTTGCAATAATAGAGAATCTTGTGTGCCGATTCGTCTAACAGCCTGTCCAAGTGACTAAAGGTAAAGGGGATTCTGCACAAGTGATACGGGAGGAAACAGGTAAAAAACACAGCCACGACCACTCGGATGCTCTGGTTATGCTTTCGCTTTCGGCTCGACTGACTTATGAATTGCCTGCTGGATTTGTGGATGTACCTGGATATTGCTATGTAGCATCCAATCAGAATCACCAGCACTGCCACAAACAAACAGCTGTCAACATAGGTGACAGCCATATGCCACTTGGCTCCCAGAGGACTTTTGAGTTTCATGCAGTCATGAATATTTTCCTTAGTTGGTTGACCATTCGTTAGGATGATGTTTGGCAAGGACAGAACAGCCATGATCACCCAAACGCAAATTGATAAAACTTTGGTGAAGGTTATGCTGTACATGCGGGAGTCACCAAAAGGCTTTACCACCTTCAGATAGCGATCGACACTGATCAGTCCAAGGAACACGATGGACGTATACATGTTTGCATAGAACAAAACTGAGGTGTATCTGCAGAGGATAAACTCGAAGTACCAAGGTCCAAACCCTGCATCACGGACTATGCGGAATGGGAATGTCAGTGTCATTATGAGGTCAGCCACCACTATGTTTTTGAGATAAAATATGAAGCTGGTTTTATTCCTAATGTGGAAGAAGATCCACACAGCCAGACCATTCAGCAGGATGCTTGCCACAAATATAACCAGGTAGAGCACGGGCAGGATGATGGTGTCAAATTCGTTGTGAAGGGTGGAATTCTTCCCATGTCCCACGCTTGTGCTGTTTGCCGAGTGGCTGGCTTGGCTGTACGGCTCATTACCTGCAGAAGTGGAAACATTCATGTCAGTACAGCTGTCTTCCTCGGGACTGAGCTGATGTCCTGAACGAGCACTGTCTCAAAGATTATAAAGATTGTTCACGTGTGTATCTGTGTCTCTGTAAGCATATACTGCATGCACGGCAGTATTTTCAGAGGCCAGAAAAGGGTCTCTGATCCTCTGGACCTGAGGCAACTGTGAGCTCTTGACTTGGAGTTCACTTGTGAACTGAGTCCCCTGGAAAAGCCCACAGCCCTCTTAACTGCCAAGCCATCTTTCCAGTCCCTGTCCCCACTATGTAAAGAAGTACCTGGTTAATGTTTTCAGTGAGTAGTAATTGGTGGCTTCCCCTTCCCTACATTTCAAGATCTTTGCTTCTCTGTGGCAACCTATTGAAAATGAATATACTGTATCTATATAAAACCCTGAGGTTTAGTTCAACATTGGATATTGTTACACATAGAAGCAGCAATACCTGAGGCAGGAAATTGAGGTTTCCTTTACCAAAACAGTAAGACAGCATGGAAATGATACTAGTGTGTCCTTGGACACAGTCCATCCCTTTGCCACTACCTGAGTTTTAAGCTCTGTGGTCACCCCAAATCACAAAGTGAACTAGTAAAGCGCTCAAAACTCTTTACCTTTGTTTCCTGAGGATTATGTAGGGAATATCGTTGGAAATAGAAGTGTGGTGGTTTTTGTTTGTTTGTTTGCTTGTTTTGTTAGAAAACGAAAATCAGCTTTCTTCTAAGGTGACAAAGTCTTAAGCAGAACTCAATCTAACTTGTGGATTCTTTTAGATCCATTCTCACTTTACTAGAACGTAAGTAGTGAGTAGGTATAGCATTCATGTAGGCAATCTGGTTTGGGATTATAATCAACTACAGATACTATAGACTGTCTAGTGAATTTTTCAGTAAAGTGTTTGTGTAGTTGTGAAGACATATAAGTCTCTGTAATCCAGTAAAAAACAAACCAATTTTATGTTTCTGTTAGTGTACAAATTTATCACCAAGGAATATATCATATAAAAATATGTGCAGGGCCGGGCGGTGGTGGCGCACGCCTTTAATCCCAGCACTCGGGAGGCAGAGCCAGGTGGATCTCTGTGAGTTCGAGGCCAGCCTGGGCTACCAAGCGAGTCCCAGGAAAGGCGCAAAGCTACACAGAGAAACCCTGTCTCGAAAAACGAAAAAAAAAAAAAAAAATAAAAATAAAAATATGTGCAGTCTGCTATTTTTGTTGTTATATACAAGGCTAGATTATACCTGCTCTGCTTATTATGCATTTGCAAAGATCTCTGCTTATTTTTTGACCTCTTGGTGCATATGATTAAAGATACCATAACACCACTCTGTTATTGTATTGATGAGATGGCACGTAGGCATTTGGCTTTTGCGTCAGTCTCCCATGAGAACTGTGGGAAGCATAGTGGATATGTGAGGGATGTGAAGCTCCAGTCTGTGCTGTGGACCATTCCCGCTCTTACTGATGTCACGCTGGTTTCCCAGGACTGCTCCAGCTGGGAGGTAAGCTGTGTGGTGAAGTGTTTTCCAAAGTAGTCTCTGAGGTTGACTGACCGGAGGTCTGTTGAGCAGTCTCTGCCCTGACAGCCTCCTGACTTGTGCTCTCGTGATTCTCCTCCTGCCGCCTTCTCTGCACGGGCAATTGATGCTCTGGAAGCTTCCTGCCTCTCCAGTTTCTCTTGGAGCCGTTTCCTCAGTAACTCTTCAGCAGTTTGACCAAGCATATTTTGTCATCTGTGTTTTTAGACAGCATAGACTATCATAGCCTACAAAGCCATGTTGCAGATGTAAGGATATAAGCAAGGCCATTTCTGATTTTTCAATCCCCACCAGTTAATAATAACTTATCCTACTGATGTCTTGAGATGATTTGGTTTAGGGAACAGCATGAATGTAGCTCTTATTTGCCTACACAGCTGTTTATTATATGTTGTTTTCTTCCTTTGAAGAACTGAAACAGGAAAGGCAGTTCTGATGATTATAATCCAAAAACAGGTTCCTAAATTACCGCCTGGAATCTAAGTGTGGGTTCCTTTACAGGAGCTCTCTCCCCTTTCTGACATTTTCTTTCCCTTTCATTCCTTGCTATGTTTTTAGAAACTGGTTTTCCTGGCCTAAATATCCTTGTACAGGTTAGTAATTTATACCTAGGCTAGCCTGTTAGGAGACTGACGGTATTATTAAGCTTTACAAGTTAAAAATGCTTGATTCAGCTGTCATCTCTCTTCCTGCTTCCGGTTTGAAATGTTGCCTTGATCATTTCCCTGAAGCCTGGATTGATTTAATAAAGTTGTGTAGTCCTGGCTGTTTCTTTACCAGAAGATCCCAGTCAGCGTTCGAAGCCATTAAAAGTGTAAGAAGTGCAGCTTTACTGAGGCCTAGAGAGCTACTTGAATTCATTTACCTAATTAAGCTGTTACCTATCACTTTCATCTTACTGGGGATAGCACTCTGGGAAATATAGGAAGCCAAGTAGGTTTTAATCAGGGTAAAAGTGCTCCACTGAGTGGCAAAGCTTAAAAAGGAGAAGCTATGTTATCTCTTGAAGTGATGGCTGTGTGTTGTAGCAGTCACATAGGTATTGATTTTCAAAGCCATTGTGAATGTTAGTAGAATTCAGTAGCTTTAATCCCCCAAGTGTGGGGTATTTCAGCTGTTAGTATTGGCTTCCTCGAGCTGTGTATACCCATTGTGGCCTAGAAGAACATATCCTTCTATCCCAGTGTTCCTGGTAGCAGCATGTCTTCCATATAATATTATTATTATAATATTCCAAGGCTTAATTATATAGACAAGCACTCTTATTAAATGATAATATACCTAGCAATTATAGTTAATATTAATAGTCTTCAATCAGAATATCAAAAGAAGTCTCTGTGCAAGTTATATCCTATTTAAAAAAAAATCTAACAAGATAAACAAATCAACCAACCAAAAAGCAAAGCAGAATCAAAAACAAAAACAAAGCCCTGAAGCATGAGTGACTTCACAGTGGTTCTTGGCCTGTTCTGTGGCTCCGAGACAGTCTGTATTGGCATTCTGATTGTGCTTTCTCACAATATTTGCCTTAGCTCGTGATCAGAATTAAGCTTTTGGAGTGTGGGCCTCCTCAGTTCTATGGGATATAGCTAGCCACAGCCCTGGTTATTACTTCATTCACAAATTCTAGATTTACAACACAGCTGAAACAAAGGAGTAGTTAAAACCTGTTCTGGGTTGTTTTTCAAAATAATTTTTTTTTTTTTTTTGGTTTTTCGAGACAGGGTTTCTCTGTGTAGCTTTGCGCCTTTCCTGGAACTCGCTTTGGAGACCAGGCTGGCCTCGAACTCACAGAGATCCGCCCGGCTCTGCCTCCCGAGTGCTGGGATTAAAGGCGTGCGCCACCACCGCCCGGCTCAAAATAATTTAATAGTAGACAACCATGGTACCCAAGGAGCAGGGTGAAAACCGCCTGCAGGATGCTCTGAAGTGCTCTAGAGCTCGATGTGGAATGTGTTGCCTGACTTGTTTGTCATTAAAGTAAGTCAGCATCATGTTCTTCCCTGTCAGCTGCTCACATCATGTCTTCTCTTTGGTCCTTCCAGTTTCCCTGGTGGGTGTGTATGGAGGTTCACATCTCCATTGTTCCTACTTAGGAACATTGGTCATTAAAAGGAAAAGGCTTTTTTCACTCTGTTGGTTTCATCATGTTATTCTTCCAGTAAAGAATGTGGCTGACTTAGGGACCTCCTTTAATGACTTACAGCTTTGTAATTCATTAAGAAAAATGAGAAGTTGCTTTTAAAATAGAAAGACTCTGTTCTTACATGTTCTTTGCATACTAGCATGGCATTCCCTGTTCATCATGGGGCTTGATATAGAATAGTGATTGAGAGGAAATTGTAAGAAGCCCTTGCCAGCCACTTCTCTGCCTTTTCACCCTAGATCCTTCTAGGTTAACTTTAAAAATGCAATGACAAGTAAAAAATATAATCCCATGAATTATTATTTCAGGTTTTTTTTGTGTGTGTGTGTACTAGAGGGACCTTGAGAGCATATGTATGTACATACCAGATATCATACTATATGTGACTTTTAAATAAAAATTTAGCACAATTAACAAATTCTCTGTTGCACTGTCTTTGGTCAAGTTTCTTGATGACCACATACCATGTTGGCCAGTTCAGATAGACTTTTCATCATTGCCATTTATGTATTTAATGTGTCCATTTACTCTTGGAAATCTCTTTTTTATGTAGTTTGAGTGGGAGCGATGAAATCAGAATCTTAGCACTTTTGCCTTGGGTGAATCTACTCCATTGTCCATTGGGGTGTGTCACTCTGACACAGAATATTAAAGTCTCAACATATGTCACTGCCCTACCTACCAGATGAAGTGAAATAATAAAGTGACATAAATTATAGGGTAGCAAACCATGGTACAGTGGCCCCATAGGATCATTTTCTAAATAGTTGTCTAGTATGTAGATGTTGCTTTTGGCCGCCTGGGGAGCCTGAGTAAAACTTGGTATAGACTATTAATTGAGGAAAGTAATATGTAGTTTATTTTGGGTTTAACAAATCTTTCTCAAATATTCTGTTAATCTTTGTCTTTTTAAAGATAGTGTTGAGATGAACGGAAGTTTTAAAGCAGTTACAGCAAGGTTAGTTTACCTTGGCGATATTATTCTACATGGCTGGAATGAGAAATGGTTTTCAGTTGCTTCTAAACTGCCACTTGGCTTACAAAAGTCATGTTAAATACAGTTCCTTTGCACTCTTTTCTTTGGCTTACTTGGTAATTTTGCAAGTGTCAGGTTGAGCCCCATTCTCTAGTTGTGATGCACTGTAAGCAGAGATGCATGTCAAGAAAGAGTTGGGGACAGTTAAGGCACGAATTCAGCAAAAGTTATTCCTGGTTTGATTTCTGGTGAGAAAATGAAAAAAGGAAGAGTTGGTAAGGACCTTACATATATAATGTTATTCTTTCAGTAAAAAACAGTAAACCAACAACAAAACATTGTTAGGCTCTGTGTTTAGAAAAAAAAATATTGTGGATTTGAATATCCTTGCCACAGAAGAGTAATCTGTATTTATGTCTTTTTTCAGTTTCTAGTGAAGTATGAGCATGTCTGTGTGGTGTTCCTCTGGATGCCACAGTGTGACTTTAGGAAAGGTAGTTAGCATCTCCACTTAGTTATTCTCATCTCTGAAATGATAATGTCAACTGCAGTTCCACAGGAATACAATAAGGATTGTGTAAAATAAGCTGTGAGGCACTTTTGTATATTCAGAAATCTCAGCTTATCTGTCTTCACTTTATTTGTATATCATATCCCTTAAACCTGATTGCATAATAAATGCATATATAATGAGACTAATATATAATTGCAGATGGTTATTTTAAAAAACTCCAACACTGATATGTATGGGTATTTTAAAATAAAAATTTTAAAAGATTTATTATTTTATGTCTGCATGTATGTCTATGTATCGTGTGTGCATTGCCCATGGAAGCTAGAAGAGGGTGTAGGATCTGAGCTACAGATGGTTATGAGCTGCCCCATAGGAACTGGAAATTGAACTTGGTCCTCGGGGAGAGCAGCCAGTATTCTTTATTGCTGAGCCATCTTCCCAGCCCACATATAGGTGTTTTATAGATGGTGATGCATTTAGCACTTTATGGTCTCTGGGGGTTCTAGTTTTACCTGTAAACTAACCAGCCCGTGACCTCTACTCTTTTTAGAACTGGACTGACAGCTTGGTCAAATCTCTGTCAAGACTCAAATTCACATGAATTTATAAATCTTCCCCATAAGTAGATTTCCATTAATGATTGAATATCATTTGAATATTTGCTTTGTTAAATCTCTGTTGTGCTTTGTGAAAACCATATTCCTTTCAATCTCAACATTAGGCTAGAAGAGAATTATTTAACTAGGTTTGAATGTTTGCTGTGTAATACATTTGTGTAAATTATTTTTCTGGCCTTCAGAGGCTTTATAAAATGATTAGCAGAAAGCATATGTTACACAGTATCACACATTTTGAAAACTCATTTCCTGACTCCTCCTTTTGCAAGCAGGTCTATCTTGAGTCCCTAACCTCCTCTTAGGTGTTGCCCAAATAGAGAAGGAATCTTGAGAACTGTTTTGAGAAGTATGCAGTTAAAGGAAAAGGGGCCTGGAAACAGTTTCCTGTAAGGGAAGTCACATTGTTTCTTATGAAATGAAATCATGTGGGACCTTCGCGTCCCCTCCCTGATGCTATTCCCATGCAGGAAGCTGCAGAGAGCCTCCAAGTCCTCATTCCCTCAGCACACGTGTGGCTGTCCCCGTGTGTTTGCTGAGCTAGCAGAAAGAGGACAGCAAGCAGGGACAAGTGAGTCTCAGCACACGCAGTGAGTGGAGTCCTCTTTCCTGTGTGCAGTGTTGTCTACAGTTAAGTGCTCAACGTGATAGAAGCAGATAGAAGAAAAAAATAATTTTCCCTTCAAGTGTAGGAGTCCCTTCCTTCCCATCTAAAACTAGCTCTTTAGGGAAAGTCAACAACTCCCTGCCCCTGTACCTCTTTTCCAATACCTCTAGTACCTGGGATGTAGAAGGCTTCAGAAGAAACTTTTTTTGGTTACTGGAATGTAAATGATTAGGGATTTTAAAATCTTGCTTCTTTGAGTGCTGGCCTTTTGTTCTTGTTAATGTAAGGCAAGGAGGCAAAACCTTACTTTTTATTGCCATATGGCTATTAAAATGAGAAACCATTTTAACACATGTATGGGACAGAAACCTCTTTAATTTTAGCTGTTTCTGTTCCCAGGTTATACAGTCTTCCTTTGCCTTAGGCACCATCAGAAGCAGTAAGAAGGATAGAGACAGTTGTCCAGTGGGTACAGAAATGGGAGTGGTCTAAATGGTTTAATTTCACAATTCTAATGGAATATTTGTATTCAGAATTCATGGAGAAGTTTTATAAGTTCCTCTTAAGAAGAATACCATCAAATTAAGAAAGGTCAAAATATTTGTCTAGCTAGACATTTCATCAGCGGTACTGGAACAAATGGCTAGTATCATGGTAGCTGCCCAAAGAAGGGAGGACATCAGAAGGCTGACCTTCTTTTGAGGAGCAGCCCTAGGGGCAGTGGAGTGTATACAGGGGTGCCAGAGGCTTTGGGACTATGGGAAGACAGTGATGTTATGTAGGTCAAGAAGAGCACTGAAGAAGGGAGGACATGTGACTGGACATGGCCCGTGGGAAAGTCAGATGACAAAGGAGAGCTTAGTGCCATTGGATGGAGTCATGTCCATCTGTGCTGGGATGTCTGGTAGGGGAGGACAGTGGAACAGATGCCTGATGACCCAGGGCTGAGTAACGCAGGTTTGGCAAAGGAGCAATTGCAGTTTTTTACTTCAACTGCAACTGTTACGGGAAGAAGAAAGAGAAGGCCAGAGGTGGAAATGGGTATAAAAGCAGTTTGTATCATTGAGCAGCTTTTATGAAGAGTTTGTTAAGCATACCATTTAATGCGTGTCATTGTGAAATTATATTTTCCCAGTACGGATAAAACAAAACAAACAAACAAACAAAAACCCAAACAACTTGTCCTGACTTCCAGCCATGGATGGTGATGCCATGATAAAATACAAAAAAACAAGGATTTGATTGAATTTCAGCTTTGTTGCTTTTCAGCTTCCTGACCCTCCATTCTCTCAAATGTAAAATGACATGTTCTATTCTGTTCTGGGAAGTAAAAACCAGGTACCACTTTAAATAGACGCCAGCGTAGTTGCGTATGGTAGGCTTCCTGTTGTACATCACGGACACAGAGTTTTACTTGAAGATGGACAGCAAGGCACAGGGTGGAGTGATTCCTTGCCCTCTGGTTTGAGCTGAGACTGCTGTATGGTTTGCAGCCCCAGCCACCTTTCAGGAATCAGCTGGCATTTTTCCCTTCCTTCACGCTGCCCCAGCCTCATCTGTGTGCTTCCACACTGCCCAGTCTGCAGCGCAGCTTCCTGCCTCCATGAGTGCTTGCTCTGGTGTGCCCTGCAGCCTCTGCACATCCCGGCACTCACATCTTGTTACAAAGATTGCTTCAGGTGTAGTAAAGGGCTGTGTTCCAGACGAAATCAGTCATGGGTGGGACTCCCGTCCTGCCTCCTACAGTTCCCCTAGCTGACAGTTGATGAAACCACTGAAGAATGTGGTGTCTGTGGTTGCCCCACATTTGACAGCTGTTCCGGGCTTAAACAGTGTAGGTGCTTACAGACCTGCTCTTTTCAGCTACCCACTGATATCATGCCTTGGCTAGTTGACTGTGTTTTTCTGTTGGCTGTTTTAAAATGAGGGAGTAGGGAAAGGATTCACATGTACTTAATACTTTTTACTCTTAGACTCTTGAACCCAGGGCTTGATTTCGCAAGCAGTTTCTAGAACAGGCCTATGACCTAAATATTTTACCCTCCCAGCCCTATAGGAAGATAAGTTGAGAGATTCTAATTGACTTGCCCTGCTTCACACAGCAAATAATGGGTATAGCTGGGATTCATGTCATGTCTGATGAAAGCTGATCACAGTTCCTTCTTCTGTACTGTGCTAGAGTCAAAATGGAGAATAATTTTGAGTGTTCATTTTATTTGGAGGTCAGGAAGTTGGAGGGGGTATTAGGTAAAGGGAGGGGTTTGTTTTCCTGCCAGACACATGAAGGAACTGTAGATCTTTCCAGCTGGAGTCTAGTTTCCTTGGCATGAACACTGTTGCATGTATCCGGAAGCATCATAGAAGAGTCCGGATGGGATCTTAGCCTGAGAGCTGAGAAGAGCTTCCTCCGCAGTGTAGGAACCTCAGCCACCTCTTCCTGATGGGAGGCGTTCCTGCCCACAGGTTCTGGCACTCCCTGGTGTACCCTCCTCCTCTGAGCGTTGCCTCTCCAGCCCATAGGCACTTGATTGCACAACCCTGGGTCTGCTGCAGTTACAGTTTACTCTTATGTGGCTGCATTGAAACTATAGATGCATTTTACCCCACCCCTTGCCTTCCTGATTTCTCTTGTATTACTATCACTTAGAAGGCGGTAACATGGTCCCAGTCCTCTAGCCATACACACAAATAGATTCAAGACATCATATTTTTCATATCTAAGAGGTGATATCCCCCCCTACCTGGGTGCTTCTGGGGACTGTCTTGTGCAGGTCATGCAGCTGATATTCTCTGAGTTATATATGAAGTTCACACCTAAGACTTGACTTTTGTCATATTGGAGCTGGACCTGGCTTAGCCCTCTGCTGTAGCCCTTTAGTGAAGATCAGGATCCTAATCCTAGTGTTGAACTGCTTTTATGATTGGAAAAATGGGTGTCCTGCTCTTACTATGTTACAAGTGGGGGAGTGGGGGCCTGTGTTGGAGACAGACCTCTGCTCTCTGGGCATCTGATGGGACGATCATCGGGCATCACCATGTAGGACTGTGAACTGCTGCTATATGGACTCAGCCTCGTAGTCCAGATCTGCTCTCAAACTTGTTGGGTTGGATCTCAGCTTGGGTGGGGAGCTGCTTGTTTGAGCCAGGGCAACTCCCTCCTGGGCAGGAGGAATGTGCATATGTGTCCTGCTGGGCCACAGCTATGGGTTTAGCAGATTGCAACATTGCTCCTCTGGTCGCAGTCTGAAAGGCTTACTCCCTAAGTGCAGTTGCTCCCGACTAAGTTTTTAGACTTGATATTGGTGGCACTGGTCCAAAGGGACAGAATGTATCTTTGTCTCTTTCTTGTTCTCTACTTTGCAGTTTGCTCTCAGGAAGCTCACATCCCTTAGTTGGAAGAATTTTAGCTCCAATGGGTTTTTACTTTGTTGCTGGAAAGTTCAAAGCCTGCCAGGCATTCAGGAATACTCGTGGCGGCATTACATTGGTAAAGACAGAAGAACACAGAAACGGCAGGCACAAAGCCTCTGTGGAAAGGAAGAACAACTCCCTTAAATCCTGGGGTCATATCACCTAAGAATCCCTTCCAGTTGAATGGGAGGGGAGTGAATGAATGAACAAATATGCATATTTTCAAAGAGTTAATGCACAGCTGAATACCCGGGGAAGAAGGAAGTTACCTCACTGGTTCTGAGTTGCATCTTTTTGTAATGGCATTAGGTCACTGTATTTAAGTTTAATATTATTTACATTAATGGAAACAGCTCGCTAACCTAAGAGAACATTTTCATTGGCTCCCCCCCTCTCCTGGTTTTCATTAATAGTTTGAAAATTCCACAGTGAGGTCTTTAACACGAATAGCCTTTATACCCTTTGTCAGCATCAAATCTCCCCCTCCCCCGCCTCATTTTCCTCCTCTCACAGACACCAAACACCTCATCCCCACAGGTACCTGTGGGTGAAAACATAGAATTCCTTTCGTGTTATACATTTATCTCTCAAAGTAATTCCTACTTAAGTATATTGTAAACGTATACTACTTTTAAATAGTCATTCTTAAAAGGATAGTATATGAATAAAAATAATTCTTCCAGTTGTTAATATAAGCTAGGAACTCCCAGTTAGAATTAGGAGCCTCCCTGTTTACTATGACCCTGTCCACCTGCCCTTGGGCAGCTCTAAAGTGCACCCCCTTTTCTGTCCTGGAACTCCCTTTTCTTTGTATCTAGATAGGTTGTTGGTAATTTTTAAGTCTAACTCATCTGCTGTCTCCTCCTGAAGTCCTTCCTGTTCGAACACCATGTAAATGGTTTTTGGTACCTGTGTTGTTTCTTGGTGGCCCATTCTTCCAGCTGTGTATTTCAATTTGTAGTTCTCTAGGGTGCCTGTGTGTTCCTGCAGCCTTCTCCTTTGAGGGCCTAACCAAGGATACCTGCAGGCACGGTCATTGCTCAACAAGCATTTTGTTTAATGTTAGCATCACATGGAACTTGGCTCCATGCTGACCTAATCTCATGTAGGTGGGTGTCTGCCATTCTTCCTGTTTCCCTGTGAATATCGTCTGCTTTTCCAAGAGAAAGACCACAAGGAAAGACAAGCTGAGAGAACAGGAGAAATGGGCAGTTTTCAGGCTGTGAAGAAGGCTTCACAGACAGACCTGAGCGTATGTGCCTCTCACCAGCTCACTGTGGAGGGGTTGCAAATTTAAACACAGGTACTCACTCCAGGCAATGTCAATGAGAGAAGTGAGCCAGCTATAAGAAGGAAGAGTTCCAGCGTGCTAATTAAACAAAGCCAGCAGCTGAAGAGTGAGGAGCACGTTTGGGTCTATCCTCAGTCTCTGGGCTATCCAGCCTCTGGTGAATCAAACACACTCAGCAAAATAAATAGATAAATGAAATGATTCCTAATGATGCTGTGCTATACGTGTAGACCAGAGCCTAGCATAATCATCATCAGAAAGGCTTGATCCAGCAACTGAAGGGAGCAGATGTAGATACCCACAGCCAACATTAGCAGATCTAGGGGAATCCTGTGGAAGAGGAGGAGGAAGGAATGTAGGAGCCAGAGGGGTCAAAGACGTCACAAGAAAACCCACAGAATCAACTAATCGGGCTCATAGGGGCTCACAGAGATTGAACCGACAATCAGGGAGCCTGCATAGAACTGAACTAGGCCCTTTCCATATGTGTTACAGTTGTGCAGCTTGGTGTTCTTGTAGGACTCCTAACAGTGGGAGCAGGGGCTGGCTGTGATTCTTCTTCCTGCTCTTTGGGACCCTTTTCCTCCTACTGGGTTGCCTCGTCCAGCCTTGATATGAGGGTATTGCCTAGTCTTATTGCAACATGATATGCCATGTTTGGTTGATATTCCTGGGAAGCCCACCCTTTTCTGAAGGGAAACAGGAGGAGTGGATCTGAGTAGAGAGGATGTGGGGGGGAACTGGGAGGAGAGGAGGGAGGGAAAACTGCAGCTGGAATGTAATATATGAGAGAAGAATAAAAAGGTCAAAATGTAATAAAGTAACGCTCCCTGGAATCAAAACAAAAACAAAAACAAAAAAAGAACATAACCCAGAGGGCCTGAGCTGAGTGAGTAGGGAGTATGGCCTCATCTGCAGGAACAGCTACCTTCACACCTGATTTCATTGTGAAGATTACACCTCCCCATTTCTCTCTGTTTTTCTTCTAATCCTTAGAGGACCTGCAGCTTAGTTGGCTGACATGTATCCCAAACTTTCTCTTAATTTTCATTAATTTCCTCTCACTTGATTCAATTTTTCTCTTTTGGTTGAAATTTATAAGCCTTTGAATTTTTTTGTATACTATAGAGAATTTTACAACTTAGTCATTACATTGTAATTGATTTGAAATTTATATTTCTTCAAGATCTCTGAACTCTATTTTTAGTGGTGCTGTTCATAAGAAGATACTTTCTTTTGGTCCACATGCTACATTTAAATGATTCAACCAAGCTGGTACTAAGGAAGTTTTGAAAGTTAGAATCATGTCACCTAGGCAGAAGGAAGAGAAAGTTTTCCTTAGAGTAATAAGAAGTAGTAGTAAGGTGAGCACATTCAAGTGAGCCATGTGCCTGGCCTCCATCACACATCATCTTACTCTGCAGAATGGCTTCCTGCACTGAACTTCGTGTTGGCACCTGCGGACATTGGGCCTTTATTCCTTGAGTACTCACTATAGCCTCAATTTTTGTATGAGGACTCGTGTGGGAGAAAGTTCTTATTGGTATCTTTACCGAGAAACTTGTTCTTTGGGGATTCCAGTGAGGTGATAAATGTTTAATTCTTTATTCCTGTATCCTATGTAAGTGCAGTTGCCTTCAGGCTTACACAGCTGTAAATGAATGGGGATGAGTGAATCTGGTGAACTCACCTTCTCATGTCACTTTAAATTTCCCTTTTTATCTGTCTGTCTCTTTGTATAAGTCAGTCTGTCTTCTGTCTGTATATTCTTACTGTGTGTGAAGTGTTTACATGTGTATGTTTGAGTGCAGGCAGGCTTGTGCCTACATGTATGTTCTTCTGTGAGTAGAGTTGGAAGTTGATATTGAGTGTCTTCTTCAATTATTCTCTACTTTATTGTTTTTAGACAGGGTCTCTCATTGAAGCCAGAGATTATCATTTGTCTAGATTGGCTGGCCAGAGCTCCAGTAGATCCACCTATCTCTGCCTCCGCAGTGCTGGTATTACTGAAGCATGCTACCATGCCTGACCTTTTATGTAGGTTCTGGGGATCTGAACTCAAGTAAACTGGAGAGTACCGTGCCAATTGACTGTCTTCCCCACCCCTTTTCTTTCTTAAATTTCATTTGAACATTCTTCCATATTAAGCATCTCTGTAAAGGTTCTCAGCTGTGTGTGTACATAGGTACATAGATATGTATATTTGGACCAGGCAGAGTTTAAATAAATAGGATAACCCTGCGAGTACTTTGGAAGGAGTACTTGGTTGTCCTGAAATTGAGTTGTTCATGGAAGAGGAGAAGGGGATGGCATGGGATATGCATCCTTTTCTGACAGGAGCTGGGGGGGGGCTTTGAGGTAGTGGTATTTGGTCTTGTCACACTGGGACAAACTCTGAGGTAGCTAATTCCTGATAGTCTCTTTCAGATTAGAAAGGGAAGAGAAGCCAAAGCCAGCCCCCGCCCCCCAAAAAAGCAGCTTAGTGTACCAAGATGTGTTTCTTTCAGGTGCCTGCAATTTTGCAATTTTGAATGTTTGAAATGGCTTCTGCACAGGCTGATTAATTAGTGACTGGCTGATCTGTGGTTTCATATTCACTGTAAACAGAGAGACAACACTGTGTCTAAAAACATGACTTTGACACTGTTATGTACCTCCTAACTATCATGGTTTTAAAGAGAGAAAAATGGAGGTAAACTCAGAAACGTTACACTGGTAACTCTAGATGGAGAGTTGATAGGATTGTGTGGTTTTGTTTGATTTGAATTTTATTCATTTAGTGTTTCTGTTTTTTACCCACATAAAGTAGGATGAATGTTTTAGGTGAGAGGGTATAAGGAATGTTGATGTGTAACAGATGTTTGTAGTTGGGTTTGTTACAGCTATCACAGTGGTCTCTGCTGATCCTTTGATGGAATCACATCTTTGAGATGGTACTGGTCTACCATTGTGCTATTAGCATACATCTTCACTGTCTTTAGAGGGTATTGATTTAGTCATTTATTTTACCATACTCTTTTGGGTATATGACTACCTGTCTAATCTGGTTCCTCCTCATACTTGCAAACTCACAGATTATAAATAAAACTGAAATTAATACAGCTGCATTTTTTCAATTGTTTTAGCAAGCATCTTACAGACATGAATGATAACTCACTAGCAGATTTAAAAGAACACCATTCTCAAAATGAGTTATACTCAGAAAATTCTGAACCATTGCAGGCCATCATCTTTCTTTTTTCTTTTCTTTTCTTTTTTTTTTCGAGACAAGGTTTCTCTGTAGCTTTTCGCCTTTCCTGGAACTCACTCTATAGCCCAGGCTGACCTCGAACTCAGAGAGATCTGCCTGGCTCTGCCTCCCGAGTGCTGGGATTAAAGGCATGCACCACTACCACCCGGCAACAAGCCATCGTCTTTCTTAATATTTCCATCACATCCTTAAAATGCCACTTTAAGACAACAGTAACAGAATTGTAGCTGGAGTTATCTAAAGACACTGGCCTGTTCCTGTAAATCCCGAAGTATGACAATGTACCCAGTGATGACATGTCTTCTTAATGTGCCTAGTTTTTCTGACATCTTAGTGAACTTACCTTAAATGATTCATTTTCTGTCTTATTTTCAATCTCTGAGTCTGGCAATCAAGAGAAGCCTTGGAAGGGCAAGTTACCCACCCCCAAAAAATGGCAACCCTGGGCATGTGCCCCCCAGAGGCAGCTGATGTTCTCAGCCTAAGAGCCACATGGTTAGTGCTGTGGTCTGTGGGAATGCGCCAGGTGTCCTGTGAATACTTTTATTTCTTGGACTCTCTTGCAAGCTCCTGTGGAACAGGAATCTTGGTTTATTTGTTTCTGTTGTTCTCTGATCTTGCTGTGGGAGCCAGCAGCATCATTTTAAATGAAGGATATTTAATAAAAGATAACTACTTAGCCCACAGATTGGAAAAGTAGAGTTTTCCTCAGTTGTTTGTCCTCCAGGGAGCCCCCTTCTTTGATCACAGACTCTATTCAGGCCTCCTACCAACCATCTAGCAGCCCAGACGCCCATGCGTCAGTCTCAGGGGCAACAGTGGTGATAAACCACCGGGTCCAGCAAGTGGACTGATGTTTTCATATGCACAACACTTCTAAATTATTTCGCATCTATTTTAATGAATTAAGAGGATCACTAGGTTCTTTATTAAAGAGGTATTTGCTGGGGTAGGTTACCTAACCACTGTCAGAGCTGTGCAGCCGACCTCAGGATTGTAGGAGGCATTACTGTGGCACAGATCCTTCATAAGAACCCTTCATATGAGAAGCTGCTAGATGCTGTAAGAACTCTTCTTCCCACTCTTCTGCTTGTGGAAATTGAGGCCTAGAGATGTTCCATTAGCAGTTCTGTATATATGGTCCACCTGCTCCCTTTAATCCTGCTCCTGAGGGGCACAGCTTGGATCTGGATACAAGTCCTTCTGAAGTGTGTGTTCTCCACGCCTCTCCTGCAATATCTTCCAGGTGAACTGCTGTTCAGGTCAGATTGTAATCTGACCTCCTTTGAGACACCTAGGAAGCATTATCTTCCTGCAGTGTAGAAAAAGCTCAGCACAGCTAGATGGTCTTAGCAGATACCCAGAGCAGAGTAGCAATAGCTAGTGGTGAGTTCAGACAGGATGGAAACTTTGGGCCTAGAAGCAGGCTGACTGCAGAGAAAAGGTCCTCAGCATTTGCTCTCGACTCTGCCTACGCATGTTTGCTCTGCATACGGCCCAGCCAGAGAATTGCTACATATGAATCACTAATGAGTGGCTTAAGATGATGGCTTGTGTTAAGTACAGCTTAATCAGTATAAATGTATTTTACGTTTAAAGACCATTTGTTAGAATTTGGTAGAGAAGCCACAGGACTGGCAGAAGTAAATAGAAAAGGAGCTGGGGAAAAAGTCATGAGTTTTGAGGTAGGTTCTAAAAAAGCCACCTGTTCAGCAATAGAGGTCTGTATGTCTTCAGAAAAGGAGTGAGAATGCCCCTTGTTGGGACAGCATTTTAGTCAGTATTCAAAGAAGAGGAGAAAGGGAGAAAAGGAAGAAAGGGAAATGCTGTGCTTTCAAGTTAGAATGGTATAAAAGTTTCAACTTCGGCCAGTAAAGTGTGTTAATAAAGCATAAAATATACTAGTTCAGTTCTGGATAGAGAATAGATGTTCTGTTCCACTTCTGTTTGTCATAGGAAGAGGCAACCCTTTTGGAAATCATGGCCAGGTGAGACCGAAGCCTGGCCTTCACTACTGGCCTCAGACTGGAAGCTTGAGTCACCATCTATATGCACACTGATGTCAAGTTTCATTTGTGTTTAACAGCTGGGTCATGTTTCCCTCTTCTCTGTGCCTCAGATGTTTGCGACTTTAAGAGCTGCAGCAGGCCCCTGGGTTTGTACTGTAGAGCTTCCTACCCGTGGTCAGGGGAGCAAACAGTGACAGTGTCCATCTCCATCTTACAAAGCAAGAGTCTGAGACTCACTGAGATCAAGATTTGGTCAGAGTCAAGGAGCTGGCTAGGGAAGGTACTAGAGGACCTTGTGTTGCCTGCCCTCAGCCTCCTCTAAGGAATGCTGGAGTGTCTGTCTGAGCCTAGTGTTCTATGGTAAGCAAGCCCCCACACCTCAGCATTGCGCTTGGTGTGTGAGACTCTAGAGGTCAAAGAGAATTCAGTAACCCTCCAATCTAATCCTGTCATTTCACCTGAGAGGAAAGGCAGTGATTTGCAGGGAAGCCAATTGCTTTGGGCACTATCAGCCATTAAACTCATGTGTTTTGCTGAATCCCAGGTTTTCTAAATAAACCAAAACTAGAGTCTCTGCCTGTGCTCCAAAGATCCCAGATGATGACCATTGGGGTTTCAGCCCACTGCCTTCCTTCATCATCCCTTCTTCCTTTTCTGGATAGTGTGTGTGTGTGTGTGTGTGTGTGTGTGTGTGTGTGTGTGTGTGTGTGTGTGTGTGTGTGTGTTTTCCCTCTAGCTTTTCCTTGTTTAAGCACATACTAAGAGTGGATGGTCATTTTAGTGTCTTGTGTTAAACTTGTGTGTCACTTTCTTAGAGATAGTATGAAATATGTTTGTTTCTTAAAGAATGTGAACAAAACCCTAAGATATCAAGAAGAAAGCAAAGCAGACTGACTGTGTTGAACACAACCTAAAGAAGAACATTCATTCTAATATAGCTTTCCTTCCCCCACACTCCCAAAGCAGTAATCCTTCTCAGTGGACCATCTAAGTCACATATCTCATCTTCTGTGATGGCTTTCTTTGTATAGACACCATTCTTAAATATGGAGCTCAGTAATTAGATTGTCCCTCAGTCCCTTCTCCCAACCTGAGAACGCCTTCAAAGCTTAAGAGGATAGCAGCAATAACCTGAAGACAAGGAGAGTGTTGTTGACCCCCAGTTTCACTGGGCCAAAGCCAAGGAATGAGACAGAAACTCAGCTTCTGCCATAGATTTACTAGTATCAGGCCAAATTCGTTGGTATTTCCAGCGCTATAAGAAATGGTTAATGTGTCTGCCATGAGAGAAGATTGAATTTGAGAACGCGATATAAAGTTCTCTCATAGGTAAAATCCTATAATATGAATCAGAAAGTTACTCTGCCCTAGGCTCATGGTCACTTAGAGTCATTTAGAAGAGGCGAAACCTGCCTGCTGACTTTACACTTTCCTCCCTTAAGTACACACTTCTACTTCTCCAAGAGTTTGCTTGGGAGCAGAGCCGGCTGCTGCTAGCCTGTTTGTGAGCTGCATGGCAGTTTTCTCTGGGCTTCTGCAGACATGTATTAACATGATTGCTTAAGGCTTCAGAGTGAGGATTGCCCTGTTCTTTGCTGTAGAATGAGAAAACTCTGGTTCTTTTATATCAAAATGAGACAACTGAGACAGAAAAGTATCTTTTCTTCGGTTTTCCTTTAAAATAATAGGTATAAAAGTGTTGGGCCTTGGGAAATGGGAAACAATAATAAAAGGCATCTGGTTTTATTCATTTAATAAGGTAAATATGGTTTAAAAAATTGTGTTTTCACCAAATAGACATGACTACCAACACATTTCCCCTTTTGGAGGCACAACCTCTGCCTGCCTGAGCTGGACAATAGGAAGCACTGTGGTCTCATCTCCAAGAAAAGTGTGTGTGTGTGTGTGTGTGTGTGTGTGTGTGTGTGTGTGTGTGTGTGTGTGTGTGTGTGTGTGTGTTCCTTCTTCAGCCCTCATTCCAATTTGTACTTTTTCTTCAAACTCCAGTTTAAGGAGACACACAGTCATATTCTTAAGCAGTGCTGTATGCTACAAAATGTTGCTTTTAAGAAAATGGAAAGCTGAAAAACAAACAGAACAACTTGATTTACCTTTCATTGTGGTGGCCGGCTGTCTGTTCACTTGCTGGACTGTCTTCAAGTTGAAGCAGGCTCCTCATCTCTTAAGTAGGAGTAAGTCTCAAAACTAAGGTTGGCAGGGAAGTAGATTTTCTGGTAAAGCGTTGGAAATCAGCATTTTTTGTTCTGCCAGAGAAGGTAGGTGGGTGCTCTGCCGCCCGGTTGAGATTGTCCTTTGGGGCACCTTTCAAACCGACCTGCCCACGAACAACTGGAGCAACTAGCTTGCTTGCTAATGTATATGACTCACTTGGAGAGAGGTGAGATTTGGAGACTGGGGAAGAACATTTCCTGAACCAACAGGAATCTGGGATGATTCACCTGAAGGGTACCCAGAGGACTGGATCAGTGTCAGAAGCCCGGGTGAGGAGTGGGGGATGAAGTCTCAGGGTATGTCTAATCAGCTCTAATGTTCAGGTCTATGTAGATTTTTTATTATTAGGTTTTCATTGCTATTTGGAAGATAATATATTTTATCACCACTTGCTGGCTAAATTCACCATTAAGAGAAATAATATATATATATATATACACTCATAGTATAAGTGTGCAAGTATACATGTGTGTCTGCCTGCATTTTTGTGTGTGTGTGTGTGTGTATCTGTCTGTCTCTGTTTCTGTTTCTCTCTCTTTCTGTGTGTGTGTGTGTGTGTGTGTGTGTGTTGTATAGTGCATGCACACTAGTATTCTTGTCAGGCTTGAAAATAAGTGCCTTTACACACTGAGCTATCTTGATGGCCCAATAATATAATTTATTAAAGGGAAATTCTTCAAAAACATTGTTTGCAAATATTACTTGAGTGAGACTAATTGTGTTTGTAGTAGTAATTTTTATCTTGGAGAACCTGTAGGTTTACTCCAGTCTAATAAAATCTGTAGACCTCTTTTTACACACAGATACACACAAAAATACAACTATTCAAAATATTTAAAACTAGGCTTAGGGGACAGGTCCTGACTGTCTTGAATGTAATTCTTTCACAAAAGATAATCCCTTATAATTATTTTTTGTGGACTGGGTATAATGGCATATGCCTTTCATCACAGCATTCTGGAGTGAGAGGCAGATGTATCGCTTAATTTTGAGGCCAGCCTAGTCTACATAGTGAGTTCCAAACAGCCAGGGATACATGGTGAAACCCTGTCTCCAAAATATATAAATAGAAAAACAATAAATAAATTTTTACATACGAGTTTTGTATACTTTTTATCACTGGTTTACTTTTTAGATAAGATGTCCATTTGTTACAGTTGACCTTAAACTTCTTAGGAAGCTCGGCTTGGCTTTGAACTCATGATTCTCCTGTGTGTTAGGATTACAAATACTCACCACCTTACTTGACTTACTTTATTCTTTCTAAAAAGCATTCCATAATGACACATTTATATTATCAAATTAAAATTTGATTTCCGAATGATTTCAAAAATTTCAAATAAAATCTTCAGTGTTAGCCAGGCATGGTGGTGCACACATTTAATCCTAGCACTCGGGAGGCAGAGGCAGGCAGATCTCTGTGAGTTCTGGGCAAGCCTGGTCTATATAGTTCCAGGAGAGCCAGGGTTATGTAGAGAGAACTTGTTTCAAACAACCAAGCCACAACAAAACATTTAATTTTCATTATATATAATGTTTAAACAAATGAATAAAGATTTTGCCAAATGATGGCTGTCAAGAAAGCTCCTCAGGTGAGTGAAGGCACTTAGCGCCAAGCCTGATGCCCTGAGTTTGATCCTCAGGACCCATATAGGGGGAGAAGAGACTGACTGACTCTTGCAAGGTGCCTGCTACCCTCCACATGTAAACTATGACACATACTCCCCTGCTCCCAGATACTCCCAAAATAAATAAATGTGGTACAACTGCATGAGAAAAATTAACCAATGAATTAAAAACCTATTATTATCATAGATGAAGAAAAATAAAAATACCATGTAGAAACATTTTGAAGTTGGTAACTGTGTTAGAGATTTAAAGCTGCATTCCACTTAGGTATGCTTTAAGAAAATAAGCTGTGTCAGTAGGTTTTCCTTCTGTGTTTTACAGGACACTGAATGTGTTAAGTTACTAAATTTGGGTTGTTAACCTATTATTGTTTCTTTTGCCATTTCCTAAACAAACTGAAAAAAACCAGCACAGCTTGACATATCCCTTCTGTTTAAGGTGGGGTGTTGCAGTGTTCCGTAGCTAGTCCTAGGAAGGGGGTCCAAGGAAAAATTAACCAACTTAATAATGGCTTAATCTTAGATAAGAATTTTCTGGATTTAAAAGCAGCCCCTCACTTAGACAAGCCTCTGCAAACTAGTCATACTTCTCTGTGGATTTTGCCCATGACAATTGAATCCTGTTTTGAGCTAGGGGCGTTGTGCCATGTAGGCCTTGTTTGGGGACACTGGTTCTTTTTTAAATAAACTCTTTGCAATCTGTCTTAGTTAGGATTTCTATTGCTGCAACGAAACACTGTGACCAAAAAGCAAGTTGGGGAGGAAAGGGCTTATTTAGCTTACACTTCCATGTTACTGTTCACTATTGAAGGAAGTCAGGACAGGAACTCAAACGGGAGAATCCTGGAAGCAGGAGCTGATGCAGAGGCCATGGAGGGGTGCTGCTTACTGGCTTGCTCAGCCTTTCTTCCTCCTCCTGCTCCTCCTCTTCTTCAACTTTTGTTTTTCAAGAGAGGGTTTCTCTGTGTGACAGCTCTGGCTGTTCTAGAACTCATTCTGTAGACCAGGATGGCCTCGAACTCATAGAAATCCTCCTACCTCTGCCTCTCCAGTGCTGGGGTTAAAGGTATTTGCCACACCTCCTGGCAGACTGCTTTCTTATAGAAACCAGGACCACCTTCCCAGGGTTGGCATTACCCACAATGGGCTGGACCCTCCCCCATCAATCACTAATTTAAAAAATGCCTTACAACTGGATCTTACAGAGGTATTTTCTCAATTGAGGTTCCCTCCTTTCAGATAACTCTAGTTTGTGTGTCAAGTTGACATGAGACTAGCCAGCACACCATCTCTCAGCATGATTGTAAATAGTAAGTAATGTGCCGTTCATGATTTGAAATCTTATTACCAACATAGCTAACTGCTAAATCTTAAAAGCTTTACTTCAAAGGGGGCATATCTCCTGCAACCCCCTTACAATGTGAGCATTGATCGCTCTGCAGGTTTGGGGGTTTTCACCCTACTTTTTCAGCTTTTTTTCCTGAAATAATAGTAGGCATTGTTTTGGTACATGTATTTGGTAAGCTTCTGTTACAAGAATAAAAAGTTCTATTGCCTGCCTCAAATTTAAACACATTTATTACCTGGGTTGGTTTTGTCTATAATTTGAACTAGCAAATTACACACACACACACACACACACACACACACACACACACACACACACACGCACACACACACTTATGCACCTCCTTTTTCTGTTTTTGCTTGCCTTTTTTAAAGACTATTAATTTGGCTGTTTTATTTGGCTTCTCAAGGACAGGAGGCTGAACTTGGCTTCTTGGAGTACAGACTGAGACCACAAGTTCAGTAACAGTAGATCCTCCCTCGTAAGGACCCTGGAGTTGGAAATGGGTGCTGAAGCATGTGTCTGTGTGTTGACTGTTGAGGAGGAACAGGCTGTGTTCCATCTCATTGTGGGCTTGGGGTAGAATAGGCCTCCTTCCTTAATATATAAACAGACCCCTTGTTTGGGAACAATATTTCCACACTTCTTGGCTGGTGATGAAAATTAAGCCTGGTAATGAAAAAGTTAACATGAGATAGTCTTCATGCATTAGTCTTAAAAGTGTTGTATACTCTACTCTCAAGTTAGGACCTGTTAAAGCCAGTCTTTCCTAACATTGAAAAAAGGAAATCATACACGTTCAGACCCGAATGAATTGAATAGGCTTTGATGGAGAGAGCAGCTAGCTGCTAGCCCATACCTTTGTTACTGTTCACGGCACTGAAAGGTAAACCTGTGCAAGTTTTCAGTGTTTTTCTTTTCATTTTTATAGCAAGCCTTACATTTCATAAAGCCCCAGGAGACTTCAGCACCATAATTACCTTATTGCTTCATTAGACGATCATCTGCTAACATGCCACGTAGCTCTTTCAGCAAATTCACTTTTAATATAGGCAGGGGCATGTGTGTACATCCTCTCAATGATTAAAAAATCGAACATTAAAAAGTCTTTTTAAATTATATTTACTTTATTACTTGTAGGTGGTGGTGTGAAGGTCAGAGGACAAATAATGGGAGTCATTTCTGTCCTTCTACCTTGTGGCTTCCAGGACTAAAACTCGTGTCATCAGATTCGGTGAAAAGTGACTTGACTTGCTGAGTCATTTCATACTCCCCACAGTGTTTTAACATTGGTGGTGACTTTAATGCCTTCTAACATTGTTTGCAGGTGTGGGGCTACGAGCATGTAGAACTTAGGTCTCCACTGGGTGTCTGCTACTTTACTTTTTGAGGCAGAGTCTCTCAGTGAACCTGGAACTAGCAAGCCCCAGTGATCCTGCTGTTGCTGCCTCCCTAGCACAGAGATAACACACATACCCTTGTGTGTGGGTGCTGGAGATGTAACTCAGAGGATTGTGCTGAAAGGCAAGCTCTTTACTGACTGGGCCTTCCTAACACCATTTTTTAAGTATGTTAAATAAACTGTACAAGTTGAAAGAGTGGTTTCACTGTATTTCATTTAAATTTCCAAATTGCTAAACACTTTTTACATACAGACTATACACATGCGCATAAGTCATTGTATACATTATTGGGTGTGTGTGTTTAAAGTTGTAGTCTTTGTAACAAACCTGACACCTTTAACAGCTTGTGCATGTATTTCCCCAAAGACACATTTTTTCCTAATTAATTTATTTTTATGTGTATATGCATTTGCTTTCTTGCATGACATGACACACATGTTCAGGTCAGACGATGCCTTGCTGGAGTTAGTTCTCTCTTTCCACCATGTGAGTTCCAGGCATCAAATTTAGATCTTCTGCTCTGGCAACAAGCACTCTTAGCCACTGAGCCGTGTCACTGGCCTAACAATATGCTTTAAAAACTTTTTGTTATAGTGCTGCTGGTTGTGATAACTAATGCTGAAACAGTATTTGGAAATATTGTCTGCATTAAATTCAGTCCTCAGTATTATCTTAATTTTTGTAGAATCTAAGCAGTTATTATACCTTACATTTAGATTTATGTTTTTTTTGAGACGCATACTCTTTAATCTCTTCATTTTTTACCTTTTCTTTAATCTTTGTGTAGGGAAATAGGCTCCATCTGCTTAGCTGGATTCATCCAATGTGTCATGAGAAAATGCTTATAGATCACTAAGTAAAAAAAAAATCAATAGAAGTAAACTGACCTTTTCTTCTGGATTTTGGATGACTTGCTCAAGTTCTGTTGTGTTTGCTATCTATAAAATGAAGGTCCTGGTTTAATCACAGGCATTTGGATGGCTTTTCCATGATAAATTCTTAAAGAGACACAGACTCTCAAGGAAAGAAGGTAGAGTCAATCACATTATTGATGAGATTTTCTCATTTCTGAGGTGAGCTCTTCAATCTCACCATAATTCTTTCTGTGTGAGACGTTGAGCATGTTGTCTTGTGCCACAGCACTTTCTCATTCCTCCATTCTTGGTTTCTGTGCCTTGGTGTCAAGTGGGAATGTCTTCTCTGTATAGTGTTAGGAAGCATAGTGTTTTGTTGTAGGCCCTTTTCCCCCATCTGTAGTTCAGTGTATCAGGTTCCTTCTCAAGGAAAAAGATGTGGAAAGGGACTCAGAGTCCTTTGAATAACAACACACTGACAAAGACAAGCAAGGAAGAAAGGCAAGCAGGGCTTCAGGTGACTGGCCTTGGCCCGTTGGGTTGTTCGTTGCTTTGTTTGTGGTAGAATCCCCCCTATGTACCCCAGTCTGGCCTTGAATTTATGGCAATTCTCCTGCCTTAGTCTCCCAAGTGCTGGGACTACAGGTGTGACTCGCCATGCCCAGCTAAGTGATTGGTCTTGGGTATCCTTGTCTTTTCCATGTAGTCAGAACATGCAACAAGAATTGTAGTGAAATCCTCAGAGAATCTTAGTTTGTTCCCGTATATAAGGTTTTTCCACATCTCATATCTGGTAGCTGTGCATTTGTGCTGAATGTAGTTATTACAAACCCTTTAATACTCCTTAGCCTAGATTGATATCTTTGGGTCCCTCTGCCTGAATTACTATGTTTAATCTGTCACTGGAAACGATTTGTGTTTATTAGGTCTGCTTTACATAAAGCCCTTAACTGTGTCTGATATGGGAACATCATTCTCAGTGGTTGATTAAAGGGGACGGAAGCTTTGGAGATTGAGTCTGGAGATAGCCAAGTCTGCTCTTGTCCTCTCCTTGTAACTCTCTTGTAGGCTTGGCATCCTGTCCATCCCTGGCTGTGGGAATCTTGTTTTAAGGGGCAATGTTGGACTGTGACAAAGCTGGTAACTGGGATCAGGTGAACTCCAGTTTGGATCCTAGTGTCTACTTCCCAGAGCTTTTACTTTGGGTGAGGATTTTAGCCTCAGTGTTTTCTGAAGCATGAGGATGCCTTTAACTGAAGTGGGACAATGTATACAGGGAAATTATTATATTGTTTACAGTATAGTTGGTGTTCCAGGAACAATAGCTTATTTTTCTTGTTGGAAGGCATAGGTATGGCAACTGAAGTAAATGGGGAGGCAGGTATGCCTTTATGCTTGGGAATGTGAGATGATTAAAAGGTGAAACTTCTCAATTCAGAAGTTATGGCTTCCCTTTAGCATTTTGACTGCCTTTAGAAAGCCCCAGTTTCCCTTTAGTGATGAGCCAGGGAGTCCTTGAACACCTTTTCAGTCTTTCTTGACAGAAATTTCAACATTAAAAAAAAAATGTTCAGATATACATTCGATAAATTCGCTTGGAAGAGATACTTCTGAGTAAAATCATATGCGAACAACCTACCTTGTAAACAAAGGTACAGCATTCTATTCCTGTGTCTCAGAATATGATGTTGTTAGTTTGAGTTTTATTGCTGGAGTAGCAGATGTTCGAATGCTGAGTGAAATATATAATTTTTTTTTTTTTTGGTTTTTTCGAGACAGGGTTTCTCCGTGTAGCTTTGCGCCTCTCCTGGAACTCACTTGGTAGCCCAGGCGAAATATATAATTTTTTAAGCATAATTACATACATATTTGAAGTCTGAAATCGGGTTCCTTGTCTCTTTGCTCGTCTTCCTTTCGCTTTCTCCTTTACTGCTCTTCTTTTATTTAACCCCTGTCCTGTTTGTCCTTGATGTTCTGACACTCCCCTTTCTTTCTTTACTCTCTAGTTTTCCGCCTCCCTTCTTCTGCAGATAATAGAACCGGGGAGTCAGGACTCACAGAACATGGATGCCTGAGACAGTGACATACCTACTATGTGACCCAGGCTGGTTCTGTTGCCTGAGGTTGTTGCTGGACTCAGGGATCATAGCCTGTGCCCCAACAAGCCAGGATTGCTGCCTGTCCTCAGTAAGCCAGTTAAAGGAGTCAAATTAATAGTGAAAGGCAGAAAACGGAGGTTTATTCAATATGACACATTTGGAAGAGGCACACAGAGATCCCTTGACCCTCTCAAGTCCATCTCCAGGATTTCTTCAAGATTCTTGACATGAAAGTAGGGTCTAAATAGAAGGAAGAGAAACATTTACTATGTAATCTGGCATGGTGTGGTCTCTTGCTTCCTCTGCTCCAAGTCTCTCATGAAAGGTCATTGACAAATTGAACATCTTCCTCTTGGAAACAGTCACAGCTTAATGCAATCAAGACTTCAGCCATTTCTCCTCCCAGCAGGGAACTCCTGGGAAAATTCTAATCTCTTGGAATCCATTCTCAATAATCTGATAGCCAAAAATGGGAGCTTATATTCATTCATGACAGACAGGCCATTGACAAGGGTAAACCATCTCACCAGTGCCCTTGCTCTGTTTGTTATTTCTTGGGGAGCATCATCACTCTGCGTCTCTCAAATGGAGTTCTCCCTTTTGGGAAGGCAAGAGTTAACTTGTGTGTCCTCATTGCCCATTTTCAAACTGGAATACCACGTCACCTCTTTTAAGTTACCTTGACCTCCTCGGAGAGTATGCTTTTTTACCACTGTCACTTCCTTTCTCATCTCTCTTGTCCCTTGGTCTCCAGTGCTTTGGACTCTTCCCAACCCAACCCTGATTCATCCTCTGTTCCTCTTCCCTTGTTTGGCCTGTCTTGTGCAACTTGGCCACTGAAGTTATCTTATTCTTTCTCTTCCTTTCTCAGAAAAACTGTTGGCCAGATTAGTCTGGCCCCGGCTTCAGCTTCTGTCCACATATTGCCTTTGCTGCCTTGACTTGCTGACGTGGTTCCTCAGTGATCACTCAGTTTAGAGATACCCTAAATATGCAATTTGCCTTTCTTCATGAATCAATACTTCACCCAGTCTAAGGGCCTCTTCAGCATTGACTCTTGTGTTGGAGGAGAATGACTGCACTTGTAATGAACCCTTTGAGAACATGTGATACATGTTAATCAAAACATACTGTACATAGATTCCCTAAGTAACTTTAGGCTCTATAATCAAAACTTATCCCCTTGAAAAAGCCTCAAGTCCATGTGCTACTTTCTAGGGAGTCTGGATGGGGTTTGCATTGTCTAGCAATTAAAGAATTAAAAGGCCGGGGGAAAGACAATTTTTTAATTAAAGAATTAAAAGGCAGTTGTTTCATACACAGCAGACAGCAACAGGTAACAAAATTTATTTAAAATGAAGCATACTCACACGGGCACACATACATATAGAGCAAAGCTTACAGAGAGGAGACCTGGAATAAAAATCTATTTTTTTCCCCTGAAGGGCTGGGAGTTTAAAGTGGTTGGGATGGCCTGAGATAGATCCCTTCCCCTAATTTTGGGTTGCTCAACTTTGACAAAAAAGAGGATGTTGGGGGAGGTGATAGGGCTGGCTTTGACTGTATCTGACCAGCCTGGATTGGTCAGCCTGAAGTGGGGCCCTGTTGACTGGAGTTGAAGCTCATCATGACTTTGTTTCAGGACGGGAGGGTGAGGAAAAAGCTAAAAGTTGTCCATCGTTTATTATTCTCTGTGGTACTTCCCTGATGTGATTGTCTCTCTCCTACTTCCTCCCTCTGTTCCTGTCTGTACAGATGAAAGATGACCTCCTAGCCTTAGTGGCTCTTTCAGTCCAATTGAGAGTCTTCAAGATGCCCAAGGTTCCCCAGAAAAACAGCCCCATAGATGTGGTTCTCCATCTCAGAGACCTCAGTGGCTCACTGGAGAAGGGCAGATGCCCAGAACTTGCTCCATGCTTCTTTCAGCCCACTTTCTGCATTGATGCACTGCTGGAGTCAGACCCCCGTGGCTGTGTCCCCTCTGAGGGTCCCTCCTGTGTGCTGCACAGCATTCTCTCCTAAATGATTGGTTCCCCTTCAAGTTGTAGTTCAAATGTTCACGTCCTCTGAGCCTTTCTTCAATTCCTCTATTTGAAATTAGTCTTCTTTTCAAATCTCCAAGCTTCTGTGGTTGGATAGCCATGCCTCCCACAGCACCTCCCACTCATTGTGGTTTGCATTCCTCACCTGGGTGCAGCTTCCGAGACCAGCCTTGTGCCCAGCACCTACAGGATGACTGGCCTCCTGAACACGTGAATCCAATCTAGGGCTTTTATTTTCCTCAGGAACTCAGCTGGCCGAACACCCAGCGGGCAGAGGGTGCCAGGATTGACCCTTTCTTCTTCCAGAGGGTGTTGAAACTCATTTACATGTAGACTTCTCCTCTTTTCCTTTCTAGGAGGTGTCTCCCCATTCATGGGGTTGATGTCAGCCATAGAGGAATTCTGTTTGCTCTCGCGCTAGGACACAGAGGCTGTGTGCCCAGAGCAGTGGAGGTTCTGGTCTTGAGTCCACTTGTCTGGATGTCAGTATGAGCTGTATCTGTGTTTGTCTTCAAGGAGATGCACACCAATGGCACAGTGTCTGTCCTCTTTGCGCTTACGCATTCTCGTTCCCCTTTACCAACAGGCAAATTTATAGTATCTATATATATATCCACAAGAATATAGTGATAATTCCAAAGGGGAGGAGAGAGCAGGGGAGATGGCTCCAGATAAAGCAGGAGTTAGGATCTCCAGAACCCACATAAAAGCTGGCTAATCATGGTGGTCTGCCTGTCATCCTAGAGCACAGGAGCTGGTTAGCCAGTGTAACCTGAGTGGTAGCTCTAGGCTCAGCAAAGACCCCACCCTAATATTTAATGTGGGGCGTGAACAAGGAAGACACCCTGCAGTAACCTCAGGCCTCCACATACATGTTCATGTGTGCCCACACAAGTGTGAACACACACACACACAGAGGCAAGCCCAGAGCATTGATCCTTTTAAAGTACCAGCAGCACAGTGCTGGCACCACAGGCATTCTAGCATGGGGGTAGGGTGGGAAGGTCCTGGGATGGGAGGTCTTTGTTAACTTACGGGTCTGGACTTACTAGCCAGCAGTTCCTGAGCTGCCTGTAGCCCACACATGGAGATGTTGTTTTGGGGGAGACAGGGAGTGTGGGAGTGGCTATGGAAGTTATACAAAACATACAGGACATAGATTAACACGTTGAAGTTGTGTTTTTTCTTGAGAATATATCATTTAAGATAGACTTAAAAGCCAGTGTCTGATTGAAGTCCTCAGCCATGCTGCTTGTGAGCTGTGTGACCTTATGTAGGTTACCTAGTGTTTCTGTTTCTCAACGTCATCCCTAAAGTGAAGATAATGAAAACATTTAATAGGCTTCCTAGGACTGCTAAATGATAGAATGTGTCGAAAGCTTTGTCTGCCTGCCTAGTTAATGGTAAGTATTATGTAATGCATTCACATTTGTTTTCACTGCTCCGGGTTTCACCACCGTTGTTACCAGCTAGCAATCGGGATTGCTTTCACTGTCAGCATTTAGTATTCAATAGCTGATGCCCCTTAAGTGAGGCACACGCTTCCCAGGTAGTCAGTCCTTGCCCTCTCACCTTGTAGTGGCCCTGCTCTTTCACTAATAATGCTGCTTTGTCTCCAGTTGATCATCCCAGCTCTTAACCACTCATTTCCAAGAGGGCTGTGCAGTGAGTCAGTTGTTTTCATGTAGCTCAGGCTGGCCTGAACTTTGTAACTCTCTCCCAGGCTGGCCTCAAATTTATCCTCCTGCCTCAGCATCCTGAGTATAGGAAGTGGGATTATTTGCATCCCGTGAGAGCTGGGTTGTCAGTCAGTTTCAGTGGGAAGTGTGGGCCTTAACATACACTTGGGACAGCTGCTCCACTATCACCAGGAGGCTTGCACTAAGCCTTGCTGAAACACCGAGTCAGGACCTCGAGGAGTGGCTAGCAATCTGATTCGGGTGCCCACTAAAGCATGTGACCTCTCTAGCAAATGTGTCCTATACTTTTATTACACATGTTGGGTTTCCATGTGAAGTTCAAAATGTTCAGGTCTGTTCCTAGACCCTTCAGATACTTTGTAAATTCTGCACTCTTGGGAGCTAGTATCTTGTAAATATATTTTCTTTTTTCTGGGGTAATAGACACTGCTTGGCCTGGGCTGTTCTGGGGGATTTCTCCTGTACAGTTGTGTGCACACTGGCCTGTGGCGCTCCACTCCGTAGAATGACTTTATCACTGTCATCTTGCTCACTTTGCCGAGCTGGGAATTCTCACTGCATCTCAGCCCCACCCCTGTCCCCACATTAGAGTAACTTCCTGTGGTTTCTTCAGAATGTATCCCTGTGTGGTAATTACACTCTCATCGTTTCCCCTCACAGAAGATGTTTGGAGGCCTCACCCTAATTATCCAGTGCAAATAATTATATCTTAGCTTTTGACTAAAGCCCTCAATTTTGTTGTGAGTTCAGCTCACATACCGAATTAGAGTTGTTGTTTTTTTTCAAAGCAGGTTCGGAGTTTATTAAGAAAGGTCTAATGCAGGTTTAAGCATGGGCATCTGGGGGAGCTGAAGAGAAGGGCAGGACTGCACAGTGTCTCACACAGCCCCAGCGCAGTGCAAGCTTCTGAAGGACTGGCACTACGGTTACTTCTTTTCTCTCTTTCCTGCTTGTTTAGGGCCAAGTTCTATCATCCCATTCTGCAAGTATTCTAGAGGGTAGGGTTTGCCTCGACAATTTAGAGGTTCACTTGGGGAGCATCACTTTAAGATAGGCCTAGTATACCTCCTCTCTAGGTTGTTGGCAGCTTTCTTCTACAGATCATACATATGGTCTGTTGCTGTTGTTTTGAGGAGATCTTGCCAACTGGAAAAGCTAGTATTGATTGATGATCCCCACAGAGACTCTGGTGTGTTGGGATTATGCAGGTATGCACCACAATGCTTGACTAAGCAATCCACTTTTATAATGGAATGAAATATTTGAACTTGTGAAAGACAGATTTACTATTGAAATTATGTCTGGAAATACCTTTCTTAAAATTGTATACATTGTAAGTTGTATATTCAGTCAAAGAGATTGTAAGTTTAATCAGAGATTGAAATTGTCATCAGAGGTATACTATATAGGTTATACTACCAAATATGGATTATTATTAACAATGTGGCTCAGATGCACTTATGTGTCACACAGTATGAGGGTCTCCTGTGACTGTTATGTGCTCTGTAACAGTACTATGGATTTAGTGATATGTCTAATAATAATGATGATTTCTCTGTTTTATTTGAGAGACCAAGAATCAGTCTAAAGGAGGACTTTGGAATTTGTAGTATCCTTCTGTTACAGGTTTGACTTACCCAATAGTGGCTAACTAAAGCATTTTGTCAGTAGTCTTAAAATTCAAGTGTTGAACCATTTAGTTTCTTTATTTAATTTATGGTCCTTCATAGCCCAGGTGGGTGACGTCCTTCCTCAGCTCCTGCATGCACGTTATAGGAGAGCAACTGTAGAGAACTCAAGACTTATGCTTTCCTTTAAAAATCTTTCCTTTTGCATCCCAGTGCTAGGGAACAAATCCAGGACCTTGTAAGTGCTAGGGTTCTGTTGTTTTTCTCTCCTCTTAGTGGCTGCACCTGAATCTACTCTTAAACTACCATCTGTGGCCCTGCAGTCAGTGCCCAGCAGCTCAGGCGGAGGCCTGGTGGGATTTACGGTCCCACCTGCACTGGCTCTGCTGCCGCCGCCAAACTGTAGTTTTTAACCAGATCTCTATTGTTCTGTTTACCAATAAAGATGCCGGAGTCAGCCGGGGTGGAGGTGGGGGGCGGTGGTGGTGCACACCTTTAATCCCAGCACTCAGGAGGCAGAGCCAGGTAGATCTCTGTGGGTTTGAGGCCACCCTGGGCTACAGAGCGAGATCCAGGAAAGGTGCAAAGCTACACAGAGAAACCCTGTCTTGAAAAACCAAAAAAAAAAAAAAAAAAAAAAAAGAAAAAAAAAAAAGAAAGATGCTAGAGTCAGATGTTGGGGTGAAAACCTGCCAGCTCAGAGAGCAACCAGGTGACCTTCCTTTTTGACTGGAGACCCAGCAAGAGAAGCATCTCTCCAGCCATTCTAAACCAAAAAGTCCCTGAAACTCTCAAGTCCCTCCCTACTCTTTCCCATGCGTCTCTCTATCTGTCTTCCTGGCTTCCTCCATACTCTCTATAGCTAATTCCTGTCAACTAGTTGCTGGCTCTGCCCCCTGATCCAAGGTTGATTTTATTATTACAGTCTTGGGTTTCACAGTGTGATCAAATATCCCAAAACAGGGTTCTGCTGCTGAGCTGTACTACCCACCCCGGAAGCCTAGTCTTTTTGTGATAAATGAGGGGAGTTGGCTTTCCTTTTACTCTTCTAGTACATTATAAAAAGACCTGTTTGGACTATGGTGGTGCATACATTTAACCCCAGCACTTTACTTGGGAGGCAGAGGCAGGCAGATCTTTGTGAGTTCCAGGACAACCAGAATAGTACGACCTTGTCTCATAAAAAAAAAGCCACCTTTGTTTTAGCAAACATTTATTAATGTTTATTAATTGAACAATGAAACTTTCTATGTCCATAAAATATGCGTAGTCTATTTAAGCAATAGATGCATGTTTAAAGAAATGATCACAAAGCAGTGTGGGAGTTGGGGAATGATGCTACACGGGTGAGGAAGTGATTGGGCCTGAGGTAGTAGTGGGAGGTTGGGCATTTGAGATTACATGGAGTAGTAAGTGATAGCAACTTTGGGTTTTGCCTATAGATGGAAACTTACAAGGTGAGTCAGGGGGAAGATTCTGTGCACAGTGAAGTGAGGACAGAATCATGGCATATTAAGCAGAGTGTAAAGGTCGAGAGTGGAAGTGCTGTTAGCAGATGATTCCATAAAGGTAAGGAAGTTCTCTGGCCTCTGTGGCCTCAAAGGCCATGGGAGGAGAGCAGCTGACACTTCATCTGGCAGGCACAGCTAGAGGGAGAGTCCTCATGTTCTCTAGAAAAGTTCAGTAGCAATTCCAGAAAAGCAGACTTTTATTTCTTTTTTAAAACCCACAAAGAGATCCAGAAAAGAATATGGACCTAAATAAAATGAGTCAGACTTTGAAAAATCTTCCCACGTGGTTATTACCAACCACAGTCCAACCCTTTCATTGCTTATATACACCAAGGTTAGTATATCTGACTGGGATGTCTACAGTCCATTGTGTGTTTGTGTGGCGGAGGGGGGGATTTCAGGAGATAACAAAAATTTGTAACATATTTGTCTTTTTAAGAACCCTGTCTTTGGGAAATGTAGTCCAGAACTACAGCAAACTAGTATAAGAAAATGTGCAACAAGGACCCTAATGTATGTAGACAAACAGTGGGAGAAGGAATTATTTTCCATATGGGGTACAGACTCTATTGCCCAGGAAGGTTTTGCTGAGTGCCACCGCCTTCCCCCTCCCAGACTGCACATGGCTATGTACTGGCTTTGCCTGTAGAATGTGCCTTTTCTGGTGCACCGCTGAGATGTAGCAGAGGCCCTTTGCACTTGTAGGGAAAACAAATCTTTTGGGATTCCTGGGATCATTTTGACCCACTTTGGTTCCTCAAACTGCATCTCTTTCAGCTACTGCCTTAGGCTTCCTCCACAGGCGTTAGATGTGCAAGTTTATTGGTTTATGCCCACAAGTATCAGCATTCTGAAGGCTGTAAAGGTTACCATAATGTTTTAGGAATTATGTGTGTGAAAGAATGGGATGGTCACTAGAAGGGAGGTTTTTTTAGGCATACCTATTACTCATTAATCTTTTCCATATTACGTGAATGCTCTTCAAAAGATGACATCTAGTGGCCATTTGCTTTCTTAAACATTCTCTTAATGTTAACTCATTCTGTTTATAAATAGATCTGTGTGGTTAAAATGTATATAATCTTTTCCATATTCTAGGATAACAAAATGTAGGAAAATGTTTGCTCCCCCCTTTTCCTGTAATGCTTAAATGAAGTCTCCAAGTAAATGACCTTTCAAGTCCCATCCTTAAATAGAAGCGAAGCTATGGGTGGAATTACTATGTGGGAGAACACTGTCAGGTTAGTATGATGTTGTCTGTATGGCTACTGTGGTGCTCTTGGCTCGATGCTGCTATCCTTCTCCCTCTTATACATGGTACTCTTTCTGTGAACTTTTTACATAAGAGTATGTATATTAATGGGTCCATACAAATGTTAGTTGTAGCCAAAAAGAGAGCTGTTTCTTTAGCAATGAACAGTTGGTTTTCTAGTCTACAGTCAGTCTTATTGGTTTGACTGTATGTATATGGAATTCTGACAAAATGTAGAGGAGCAAAGCACACAAAGAACACAGCTATGACAATAAATACTTTCATCTCCACCCTTTTGTGTTGGCTGTCCTTACTTGTAAACTTTTTATAGGAATTATATACTTTTTTGGTAATCACCACATAAAACAGAAGCATCAGAAGAAACACAGTCCAGAAGATGAACTGGCATGTATGACTGACTACTTGATGCCACACCAGCCCCAGAGGACTCTTCAAGGATGCACACTTCTTCACAGATGATGGTGTTGCCTCCTTGTTGTTCAAGATCATGTTTGGCAGGGAGATGAGGAACATCAGGAACCAGATGAAAATTGAGACTAATTTTGCAAAAGGAGGTTTTTTTGCAAAACATTGCCTAAAAGGTCTGATGATCTTGAGGAATCTGTCAAAAGCGATGAGGCCCAGCATTATGATACCTATATACATGGTCTCATAAAAGATCACAGAAGAGAAATAACATACAAAAATTCTGAGTTGCCAGGGTCCAAGGTGGGAATCAGAAAGGATTTTGAAAGGAAGCATTAGGGTCATTATCAAGTCTGCCACCAGAGTGTTTTTGAGGTAGACGATGAAAGTAGAATTGCTGGGGATGTGAATGAACACCCAGAGGGCCAAGGTGTTCAGCAGGAGGCCAGTCAGGAAGACCGCAGTATAGAGGGCTGGGAACACCAGCTGTGTCATCCGAGTGTCTCTGGGGCACCACTCAGACTTGTTGAAGCCCTGCATCACAGTGGTGTTGGCTGTCCCGAGCATCAGCTGTTATACATAAACATGCACACAAACAAAGGAAAACAAAGAGCCCTCATGACTTGGCAAATACTGCTTTTTGTAAAAACACTGCATTATTTAACACATTCAGCAGATCTGATTTTTTTGCTAGAACTTTTTGAGCATATATCTTGTTTTGGGTCTTTTTAAGAGTCCCATCAATTTATGCCCTTGTGAAATCCAAACGGCAAATATTACTCATTACATGGCAATAACAGCACCCAGTTCAAGACGTAAGAGTACAGGGTAGGTTGTAATACATTATGTAGTGCCTTATTCTTATAGTCTCTGTTTATAGAACATTATATTTAAATTTTTTTAAAAAAAATTTAGCCACATTCTACCTTTAATAGCAAGCACATTCATAAGAAAAATTGAAACTGACCTTTGTTTGGGAAGATACTCAGCTGTATGTATTGTGGCAGTCATGAGCTCAACACACGAGTAGCTTGTGAAATAAAGGTTCTTCTTTCTTATACTGGCTTTCCTTCCTCATTTTCACTGTGGGCTTCTAAATTACCCAAGTTTTCTAGAACCTCTTTATCTTTAGACCTTTGGAGCATTGGCCAATAGTCGTTATTGGTTTTGTGTGCTGAGGACAGAACCCAGCACTTTCACTGGTTCAGCAGGCATGCCGTCACTGTTCCTGACATGTGGGATATTTCATTATTTTTAATTATATGTATAGGGGGTGCATATCCATGCAGATGCACACAGAGGGCAGAGGTATTGGATTGCCTGCAGCTGGAGTCACAGGCGATTGTGAGCCACCCAGAGTGGGTGCCTGGAACATGCTTTTAACTGCTGAGTTATTTCTCAAGTCCCAAAGTTTATTATTATTATTTTTTATTGTTCATGTTTAGTGATCTTTTTGAATACCTCATCTATAATAATAGAAGTTTAATTGATGGAGAAACTAGTACCAAATTGCAACCAATTGGGAGGATAAGACTTGATTTGAAAATCAGACACTCATCTCCTGTACCCTATAGGCTGGGCTTGCAGGAAGTTTCTATGTCGAGGGATGGTCTTTTCATGCAGACATTGCTGGTTGTCTTTTGATCCCCAGATCTCTAGGACATAATGTGCCACATTTTCTAAGAAGTGGTAGCCACTTTCCCTCTACTTGTCCATTATTTAGTATTAGGTCTAAACAAATGTTTTAAAAGCTGTACATCTCATTTCCGCATGTAACAAGTTTGAAGATATCATCTACTGGGAGGTGGATAAAAGGCCTAGCACTGAGCATATCAGAAAAACAAAAAGCAAACAAACAAACAACAAAAAATACCCTAAAAAGTCAATCACCCAGTGCTTTGATTTCCTGAACTACCAATTTGAGTGACGATACAATATGTCACTTTCAGAAGGCATCTTGGAAAACCACCTGCATTCTTGAGACTTAAAGAATTTTATGAATCAGTTCTGGGCCAATGTCTGTCTAGTGTTTCCTTTAAATCTCACCAAGTGTGGAGAAAGTTACTGAGTATGACAGTGTTCTTGCCTGCCAGACAGATGAAGGGAAAGAGGAAATTAGGTGATCTTAGGGAGGATGTGTGGCTATCTAGGGCAAGTTTCACTTCATATTTCTTGCCACACACTTACTGTGGAATTGAGCTGTCTACACGTTTGATTGACTAGAAGATTCTACATGACTTGGTTTAGGATTTTGAATACATAGATGCCACACTTCAGTGTTTTAAAATGGAATATGCTGTGATGCTTGGGAACTTTGCTTAGTCTATGGAATGGGTGGCGCACTTTGAAGGTTTTCTCTTTGGCTGAAATGCATTAGGATTTCACTGATGTAATGGACCATAACTTAAAATATATATCTTTTTGCTTCATAAGAAGATAAAAACCTAGCAAAATCAATTTTAAGGTATAATTTTTTTTAGCCTACATAGCTAATTTTGAATTTCTTCATAGCCTACAATCCAATATAAAAGTGAAGGTCTGGAAAGTTTCACTTTAAACAAGGGAAATTCTGTACAGGATAATTTCATAATATGAGAACTAGAAATCACATTTTGGTCAAATTTCAAAATGCCAAATGTGGGAAACTTTAAAAAGAGGAACTGATTTGCAATGTCCATTTCTAGGGTCACAAAGGTACATTCTTTTGTTTGTCAAATACACATTTGTGTGTGTGTGTGTGTGTGTGTGTGTGTGTGTGTGTGTGTGTGTGTTGTTCCTTCAGTGAGTCAGTTCTCTTTTGAACATGTGGATTCCATGGATTGAACTCTGTATTGTTATGGTTGGCTTTCACTAGCTGAGCCATCTCCCTGGCTCTAACATACGTTCTTTTTAAATGAGAGTTTCAAATCCTTGTTCCGTACATTAGCTGATCCTCCCAGCAATGCTAATATCTGTTGGAAAAGGTTTTCCCTTTTGAAGGGTCCATCTGAGAGCTGCTCCCTAGAGCAGTGTGGAAGTACCGTCTGAAAGCTAGAGGGCTTAGGTCCAAGTCTTCATCCACCTGTTGCTTTTCTGGTCATTTGGGAAGTTGGTTACACTGACTGTGAAATGCTTGCCTTCTCTTTATGATGTAAATACACAACAATATCTTCTTTATAAAGGTAAGGGGATAAAATGAGGGAATATCTACCACATGCTTAGAAGGATGCCTGTCGTGGGAGATGTTATGCAAGATTGTTAAGTCAACTAAAAAGAAAATTGGAATGCTGTGGGCTTAGTACATGAAAACCAGGAAGGAAAAACTAAAAAACATGCAATGAAAACTCTCATAATTTAGGAGCCTGCCAAGAAGGAATAAACTAAAGATTGGAATTCTAGTTTGTTCTAAGGAAATAGAGTCAAAAATAATAAAATCTAAATAGCTAATTATAGGTAATTATCACAGTCCTTATAATATTTATAGAGCCTCACCTTATTTAAGAGATGAAAAACTAAAATGCAGAAATTAAGCAGTTCCCCAAAATAGTGTTAATAGAGACCACTGCAAATCCACCACTGGCCCTAGAGTTTGAGTATAGAGCCTGCCTTGTGCTGCACCTTGCCTCCAAGATATCAGCAGGATGAATCTGGAGTGGCTTACCCTCATTATGGAGTCCTTGTGCCAAGAGTCACCGATTGATACAGGGAAAAGAAAAATCCATGAAGTTGAACAAACCTGTAGTTCTGTCTGCTACAAACTCAGGTTTAAGATAGGAAATGTCAGGAAGGAGCTGGGGCAAATAGGTATGTCATGGGAATTGTCTGCCATTACCTCCTTTTGTAGTCTTTCAGATTTCTCAATTGGATCAAGGTTAAGAGTGAAAGAACATCTGTTGAGGTAGCTAACATGTATCATGTAAAGAAGGTTTGAAAAGCTGAAGTGTCTGCTGTCATTTGAGATGAAAGTTGAAGTGGAAACTCCTATATTCCTAGAAGAGACGTCTCATTTCCTCTGAAATATACTGAGGTGCTTTCCTTAGATTGTGTGAAATTGTTTTAAACTTTCCATATTAGCCTAAGCAAAAGTGATAATAAGTTAAACAAGCTGTAGTTTACAAGCAGAAGTCCTGAACTACTGGGAAATGAAAATCAGTATTAGATTCTATTCAGTTAGCTAGAAACAGGGAATACAGCCCCAGTATTACTTGAAATGCTTGATATTTAGTTACAAGGATTTTCATCATAAAAGAAAGCATATGTTTGAAAACTCAAATACATAGGAGATGGAAGGCTCAGTAGGTAATGTACTTGGTACACATGCATGGAAGCGTAAATTTAGCCAAACAAAGGTAGACACAGTAGTGTGTGTATGTAATCCCAGCATTCCTGTAGTGAGATGGGGATGTGGAAACAGGAGAATTCCCTAGAAGCTTGCAGGCCAGTTAAGTTGGTATATGCAGCACTGAAAAAGAGGTCCTATCTCAAACAATACAGCAAATGATGACTATATACACATCACAAAATAATCACACACATAACTATTTAAAAAAAAACCTCCAAATACCAATGTGTAGATAGCAAGAAGTGAAGGTTGATCTATATTTATACCAGTGTACAAGTATTTATGCTTATTTGCATAAGCATATATTGGATTTTTGTTTTAGTCTATGATAGTACAGATACATGCACATGACTTCCTCATATTTTAGTTAAGCTGCTATTGATGGACATGTAGTTTGATTTTTCCCAGCTATTAAAGCTGAATGTACACATCCATATACTCTTATGTGTTTGTTTCAACATATTAGTAAGAATGGATGGATCAAGGATTATGTATCAGAATGTCACATATTTTCAAAAAGGTTTCTATAAAGAGTGTGCCAGTTTATAATCCCATTCTCTAATCATTTTTTAATATTAAGTTTATTAATTTATTTTATATCTGGACCGCAGTTTCCCCTTCTTCCTCTCCTCCTGCCCCCCATTTACTCCTCCACTGGTTCTGTTCATAAAGGGGCAGGCCTCCCGTGAGTGTCAACAAAACATGGTATATCAAGTTGAGGTGGGACTAAGTTCCTCCCCTTGGATTAAGGCTGGGCAAGGCAACCCAGTACAAAGGATAAGTTTTCAAAAGCCAGCCAAAGGTCTTTGCTCCCACTGCTAGGTGTCCCAGAAAAACACCAAGTGACATATGTGTCACACATATGTAACGGGCCTAGGTCGGTCCTTATGCAGGCTTCCTAGCTGTTGTTCCAGACTCTGGAAGCTCCTATGAGCCCAGGTTAGTTGTTTTTGTAGGTTTTCTTGTGATGACCTTGACCTCATGGACTCCTACAATTCTTCCTTTCTCTCTTCAGCAGGATTTCCTGAGTTCAGCCCAGTGCTTGGCCATGCGTCTCTGCATCTGTTACCATCAGTTACTGGATGAAGGCTTTCTGATGACAATTGGGGTAGTCATCAATCTGATTACAGGATATGGCTAGTTCAGACTACCTTGCAAGGAGTCCTAGCTGGGGTCATCTTTGTAAATTTGAGAGTTTCCTTTGCACCAAAATGCCCCCCATGTTAAGACATCTCTTTTAGTACTCTCCTCCTCTACCCATTCCCCAGCTTGATCCCTATCCTTCCAATAGCTAGTCACATCACCTCCAGTCAAGAACACAAATAAGTGCATGTATGCTGTGGGATGTTCTGTATGGCAAATGTGTTGCTGATTAGTCAATAAATAAAACACTGATTGGCCATTGGCTAGGCAGGAAGTATAGGCGGGACAAGGAGGAGAATAAAGCTGGGAAGTGGAAGGCTGAGTCAGAGAGACACTGCCAGCCGCCACGATGACAAACAGCATGTGAAGATGCCGGTAAGCCACGAGCCATGTGGCAAGGTATAGATTAATGGAAATGGATTAATTTAAGCTATAAGAACAGTTAGCAAGAAGCCTGCCACGGCCATACAGTTTGTAACCAATATAAGTCTCTGTGTTTACTTGGTCGTGTCTGAGTGGCTGTGGGACTGGCAGGTGAGAGAGATTCATTCTGACTGTGGGCCAGGCAGGAAAACTCTAGCTACAATTGTTCTTTCAAGGTCTATAAAGAATTGTGTTGGGATTTTGATGGGGATTGCATTGAATCTGTAGATTGCTTTTGGTTATATGGCCATTTTTATTATGTTATGCCTACTGATCCTTGAGCATATGAGATCCTTCCATCTTCTTATATCTTCTCTAATTCCTTTCTTCAAAGACTTAAAGTTCTTTCAAATGTTTAGATAGAGTTACCCCAAGATATTTTATATTATTTGTGGCTATTGTAAAGGGTGTTGTCTCCCTGATTTGTTTCTCAGCCCACTTATTATTTGTATATAGGAGGGCTACTGATTTTTTTTTAGTTAATCTTGTATCCATTGATGACATACTGAAGGTGTTTATCAGCTGTAGAAGTTCCCTGGTAGAATTTTTGGGGTCATTTATGTATACTATCATACCATCTGCAAATAGCGAAAATTTGACTTCTTCCTTTCCAATTTATATCCCCTTGATTCCCCTTTTGTTGTCTTATTACTCTAGCTAGAACTTCCAGTACTATGTTGAATAGACATGGAGAGAGTAGACAACCTTGTCTTGTTCCTCATTTTAGTGGAATTGCTTTGTGTTTCTCTCCATTAAATTTGATGTTGGTTGTCAGCTTGCTGTTTATTGCTTTTATTATGTTCAAATATGTTTCTTGTATCCCTTATCTGTATAAGAACTTGATCATGAAGGGGTGTTGGCTTTCAGCTTCTAATGAGATGATCATGTGTTTTTTTTCTTTCAGTTTGCTTAAATGGTGGGTTACATTGACAGATTTTTGTATGTTGAACCATACCTGCATCTCTGGGATGAAGCCCACTTGATCATGTTGGATGATCTTTTTGATGTGTTCTTGGATTTGGTTTGCCAGTGTTTTATTGAGTATTTTTGCATTAATGTTCATGAGGGAAATTGGTCTGCAGTTCTCTTTCTTTATTGAGTATTTGTGTAGTTTGTGTATCAGGGTAACTGTAGCCTCATAAAAAGACTTTGGTAATGTTTCTTCTGTTTTTATTGTATGTAATAATTTGATGAGTATTGGTATCAACTCTTGTTCAAAAGTCTGGTAGAATTATGTGCTGAAATCACCTGGCCTTGGGGATTTTTTTTTTTTTGGTTTGGGAAACTTTTAATGATTGCTTCTATTACTTAGGGGTTATAGGTCTATTTAAATTGTTTATCTGGTCTTGATTTAACTTTGGTTATGTGGCTTTATCTTGAAATATCTTGTTTTTTTCCATCTCTGGTAATTGAAAGTTTTACTGGGTATAGAAGTTTGGACTGGCATCAGTGGTCGCCTAGTGTCTGCAAGATATCTGTCTAGGTCCTTCTGGCTTTTAGAGTCTCCATTGAGAAGTTGGGTGTAATTCTGATGGGTCTGCCTTTATATGTTACTTGGCCGTTTTCCTTTGCAGCTTTTAATATTTTTTCTTTATTCTGTATGTTTAGTATTTTGATTATTATGTGGTGAGAGAACTTTTTTCTGGTCTCGTCTATTTGGTGTTCTGTAAGCTTTTTGTACCTTTATAGACATGTCCTTCTTTAGGTTAGGTAAATTCTCTTCTATGATTTTGTGGAATATATTTTCTGTGCCTTTGAGCTGGGATTCTTTTCCTTCTATTCCTATTATTCTTAGGTTTGGTCCTTTCATGGTGTTCCAGATTTCCTGGATGTTTTGTGTTAGGAATCTTTTAGATTTAACATTCTCTTTTACCAATGAATCCATTTTTTCTATCATATCTTCAACCCCTGAGATTCTGTCTTCCCTCTCTCGCATTCTGTTGGTGATGCTTACATCTGTAGTTCCTGTTCACTTACCCAGATTTTCTGTTTCCAGCATTCCCTCGGTATGTGTTTTCCATATTGCTTCTATTTCAATTTTCAGGTCTTGACCCCTTTCCTTCACCTGTTTGATTGTTTTTTTTTCTTGGCTTTCTTGGAATTCTTAAGGGATTTCCTTCCAATTTTTTTTGTTTGTTTTTTCCTTGATTTCTTTAAGGAAGTTTTTCATTTCCTCTTTAATGGTCTCTATCATCTTCATAAAATTATTTTTAAGGTTGTTTTCTTGTGCTTCAGCTCCACTGGAATACTCAGGTCTTGCTGTTCTAAGATCACTGGGTTCTGGTGGTGCCAGTGATCTTAGGATTGCCCTTTCTGTTATTGAATGTGTTCTTAACTGGCATTGAGGCATCTGGATTTGGGATGATTATAGGTCTGAGTGTTGATTCTTTCATTTGCCTTCATTGGATGAGTGTTTTGTTCCTTTGTTTTCTGTTTCCTCTCTTGTCTTCTGGCCTGGTGTCCAAGGGATTGGGTAACTGGTTAGTCTTCAGGCCCAGTATGATATCTCTGCTGATGTTTGTGGGGCCTTGGGTGCTTAGATTCAGCCTGGCCTCCTGTAAAGCTTAACTCCTCTTCCAAAGTTGGAGGCCAGAATATGGAGCCCAGTGAAGGTGCTCCTGTTCTTCTGACTGTTTTGTGCTGTATCTGGGCCTATGCAGTCTGCTAGAGTTGTGGGGATGGCATGGCCAGGGGGGAATGTTGAGGTGGATGGGGTTGGGAGGCAGACTGGGTCTTGGGGGAACAGAATCCAGTGGGTGGTAGCAGTACAGCTGGCAGATGAGTCACTGACCTGCTTGCCAGATGGTGGGGACTGCCCCATTCTCTAATTCTTACTAAAATATTTAAGTCAATTAAAAAATTATAAGTAGGGCTGGAGAGATGGCTCAGAGGTTAAGAGCACTGGCTGTTCTTCCAGAGGTCCTGAGTTCAATTCCCAGCAACCACATGGTGGCTTACAACCATCAATGCTGGGCGGTGGTGGCGCACGCCTTTAATTACAGCACTCGGGAGGCAGAGCCAGGCGGATCTCTGTGAGTTCGAGGCCAGCCTGGTCTACAGAGTGAGATCCAGGAAAGGCACAAAGCTACACAGAGAAACCCTGTCTCGAAAAACCAAAAAAAAAAAAAAAAAAATTATAAGTAAAATACACTGTGCCATGTAAGTATAAATTTATATTATAAGGACATATTTCATTTCATTTACATATTGTCCATTTACTTTCCTTCTGGAAATTACCTTCTCATGTTCTCCCCATTTTGCTAAATCCATCCATTTTTTAGTGATTGTGATTACAGTTGTATTTCCACATCTTCAGTTCCCACTGGTGACTCTAATTCCACTGTGGACATTGCTTAAATCTATGGAATAGCCACACATGTGGTGAGAAGTTTTTGTCTCTCAAGTTTTATTTCTTTTGTGAAAGTGGTGATTCAAGGGTGGGCAGATTATATTTTTAAAATATTTTTATTTTATAATTAATTTAATTTTATATATCAGCCATGGATTCCCCTGTCCTTCCTCCTCCCACCCCCACCCCACCCTTACTCCCCAATCCACCCCCCATTCCTACCTCCTCCAAGGCAAGGTCTCCCCTGGGGAGTCAGCTCAGCCTGGTAGATTCAGTTGAGGCAGGTCCAGTTCCCTCCTCCCTGCACCAAGGCTGAGCAAAGTGTCTCAGCATAGGCCCTAGGTTCCAAAAAAGCCAGCTCATGCACCAAGAACAGGTCCCGGTTCTAAACAGTGCAAGCTCATCAACTGTCTCACTTATCCAGAGGACCTAGTCCAGTTCCATGGGGGCTCCTCAGCTATTGGTTCACAGTTCATGTGTTTCTGCTAGTTTGGCTATTTGTCCCTGTGCTTTTTCCAATCATGGTCTCAATATCTCTTGCTCATATAATCCCTCCTCTCTCTCGCCAGTTGGACTCCTGGAGCTCCACCTGGGGTTTGGCCGTGGATCTCTGCATCTGCTTCCATCAGTCACTGGATGAGAGTTCTACCATGACAGTTAGGGTGTTTGGCCATCCAGTCACCAGAGTAGGTCAGCTCAGGCACTCTCTCGACCAATGCCAGTAGTCTATAGTGGAGGTATCTTTGTGGATTTCTGGGGACCTCTCTAGCACTCTGCTTCTTCCTATTCCCATGGGGTCTTCATTTATCATGGTATCTCTTTCCTTGTTCTCCCACTCTGTTCCTGATCCAGCTGGGACCTCCCGCTCCCCTAAGCTATCTTTCCCCTGACACTTGCCCTCCATTACCCCCCCTCACGTCCAGTTTGCTCATGTAGATCTCATCCATTTCTGTCGCTGGGCGATCCCTGTGTCTTTCTTAGGTTCCTCTTTACTAGGTAGCCTCCCAGGAGTTGTGAGTTGCAGTCTGGTTATCTTTTGCTTTACATCTAGTATCCACTTAGGAGTGAGTACATACCATGTTTGTCTTTCTGAGCCTGGGTTACCTCACTCAGGATGATATTTTCTAGTTCCATCCATTTGCCTGCAAACCTTATGATGTCATGTTTTTCTCTGCTGAGTAGTACTCCATTGTGTATGTATATGTACCACATTTTTTTTACCCATTGTTCAGTTGAAGGGCATCTAGGTTGTTTCCATATTTTTTTAAAGGGCAAATGTTTAAGGCTGAGTGGTCTTGCTTCCCACAGCCCAGCTCTATTGTTGTGGCACAGAAGTCTTAGATACACAGCTTGCACAGTGTGGCTGTGTTATTGGGAAGCCTCGCAGTGGACATTGGAATTCTGATTTCCTATACAGTCCATGTAGCACAAATTTATTCTTAAATTTTTATATAAAAAGCATATTTAGGCCATGGACCACTCATAAACAGGTGGTGAGCTGGGATCTGTAAGTAGGACCTGTGGTTTGGGCAAGGCCTGCTTCATATGCTTTCTGTGAGAAATCTCTGAGGAAAAACTCTAACCACTAGCATCCTCAAGCCTGGTAAGCCACTGAGCTATGGGACAGGGCTACATTTTATTGGCTCATCTTTTCAACAATTCGCATATACCAAATTTGGTTTCACTTAAAAAAATTAATTGGAGATGTGGTCTTTACTTTCGTCAAAGTATTTGCAGCTGGCAAAGGTGACATGTTCTGTTTAGAGTAGGCATTTGATAACACTGACATTTTAGACCGTTGGCTTTGGGGTTCATTTTACTTTGAGACAGGGTCTTTCTAGCCCTGGCTGACCTGGAAATGGCTATATAAACCAGGCTGTTCTTGATCTTGAAGTGATCTTTTACTTTACCCACTGAGGCTGTGATAATAGGCATAAGCCATGTTTGTCTATCAGACTGTCTTGAATGTGTTCAGTAGTGAGGAGTATGTGGTGCCTATTATTGCCTTTCAGTAAAGAAACCCAAAAGTGTGATTAAGGGCTTAATCCAAAATTTTATGCTGTATATACGAAACTATAAAACATAGGTAATTCCAAACACCTTGCAGGTTTTTATTTTGGTGTTGTTAAAATCTCATAATCCTATCAGCATTATTTGTCTGTCTTTTGTAGAAAAATAACACAATGAATAGCCACAAAAGGAGAATTGTTCAGGTAGTCTGTTTCCCCAGCAGTCCCTCATCACATTCACGCTGAACTCATGAGACCTTGATGAAGAGCTTTCTTTCATACACTTCCTGTTCTACACTTGGATGGTTTGGGGGTTACTGCTGCCCTTAATTTGTCTCATATGCAAAATAAAGTTTGATGGAGGTAGTTGGTAGTGAGATTCTCCTCTGTTGCCCAAAAAGGGTGTTGTAACTGAGAGTGAGTACTGTGGCAGAAATGACAATGGCTGTTTGTTCTGCAGTCCGTGTCATAGACTGCGCCCTCTTTTTATTACAGTGCTGGAGATTGAACCTGGGTCCCACACCTTGCTACGCAAGAGTGCTCTCTCTCAAGCTGTGTCCCCAGCCTTCACATGCACATTTTTCAGAGTCTCTACCTCCATCTCCAACATCTTGTTCTCAGTGTAGCAGTGCCCAAGTAGGAAGTGCAGCCACTCGGGAATAGTTGCCACATTAAGAGTTACATATCCTTAGCTTTGTACCAGAATGTAAGTTGAGAAGTTGTGTTGGGTTTGGGAAACATTATTGAAGTTCAACAAACTTGCCTATACTAGAATTTACCCTTTTCATTTATTTTACATGATATTTAGATGTTATTATCTATACCATCATCTGTTGGAGAATCACCTCTAAGGAGCATCAATAATTGAGACAAATGCTTGTGGATTCCTGGGAATTTCCCTAACATCAGGTTTCTGCCTAGCCTAGTAGTGGCTCTCTCTATTGAGATATCCCTGTAATCAGATTGGTGAATACCCTGTCATCATAGAACCTTCATCCAGTAACTGATGGAAGCAGATGTAGAGACCCACATCCAAGCACCGGGCCAAGCTACAGGAGTTCAGTTGAAGAGAGGGAAGAGAGATTATATGAGCAATGGGGGTCAAGGTCATGACAGGGAAATGTACGGAGGCAGATGACCTGAACTTGTAGGCACTTAAGGACATTAGACTGACAACTGTGTGGCCTACATGAGACCAAACTAGGACCACTGCATGTGGGCGACAGTTTTTTAGCCCAGTCTGTTTGTGGGACCCCTGACAGTGGGACCAGGATCTAAACCTGGTGCATGTGCTGGCTGTTTGAAGCCCATTCCATGTGGTGGGATGCCTTGCTCAGCATTGATGTGGAGGGGAGGGGCTTGGTCCTGCCTCAACTGAAAGTGCCAGGTCTTATTGACTCTTCATGGGAGGCCTTACCCTTTCTGAGGAGTGGATGGGGGTGAGTTGGGGGAGGAAGGGAGGGAGGGGGGAACTGTGGTGGGTAAGTAAAATGAATAAAAAATGTAATTAAAAAATAATTGAGACAAATGATTTGAACTTCTATACATTGAATATTTTGTCTATATTAAAGCTGTCAAATATGACCCCAATTTGGACATTATTGCTTATATGCATAAATTGAAGTGTCACACCTACCCAATGATTATGTACCAGTTTTGTGTTGATAACTAATAAAAATAAAAATAGCAACTATGAAATATATGAAATCTGACTACACATCTCACTTGCTTTTAATTACATGAGGACTTAAAATCACGATGTGATTTTTTTTCTGAAGAGACTGAAAAATAATACATCATAAAGCTATACTGGCCACCGTTCTTAAATACATTTACTGTTTAATATAGGAGAAGAAGTTTGAGCTATCGTCTCTAAACGTTTAAACAAAGAAATGCCAACAAAACAGTACAGAATAAATGCAATTTTTATACAATACACGTGATTACAAACAGGTAATGTCAGATAGTTCAGTTGCTTTCTTACTGGTAGATGTGAGGTGCAATTTGGTAATTATAGCTACTTATTTTTTTCTTTCTAAGCAGTGTTTTTGTCATTCTAGCAGCAGGCATTTCCAAAGCTGATTAACAAAGATAAGTGCCAACGATGGCACTGAACTGAGTAACCTCAGAATCTTAGTGAAGTTGCTTTCTCTAGTGTTAAGGAAGTAGTAATATATTCTCTTTTAAATATTAGAATGTTATGAAAGTTTACACTCCTTAAGTTAATGGTTTATTTACTATGTCTGTTCTTTATGGAGAGATACATCTTTAAACCTCTACCATCCTAGTGAGCATTTATACTAATTCAAGCCTCATCCAATGTCATTTCATTTGGTTTAAGTGTCTGTGGGGTTGTTGTTGTCCCTGGTACTATAAATGAGAAGTCAGTAGTTACTGTGCTTGATTTATCAGGTCAAACATAATTTTTCACTTATTACAAAAATAATACTGATTGGTAATGGATTTTAAAATGTCAGTGAATATTGCATTTCATGATTGCTCATTTTGCAGAAACTGGGTAAGGCATTAATTCTTTGTGGGTTTGCTTGCAGTATAGCAATAGGATGCTGTTTATTTTACTATACCTCTGCAGATTAGTATTTTTCCCTTGTATTTTAAGATGGCATATATATATATATATATATATATATATATATCATATATCTACTATACATATATTAGATAAAGATTATTTCTCTATTTTATTGCTTATCTAAAGAGTCGTTAGCTCAGCTTCTTTTAAGTGAGTGTTACTATTTCTGCGTGGTGATTTCCTCGGAAGAGTCTGCACACTACAGACTGAAGCAGTCCTCAGGTCACATTTTACATTGGGGTCTCCTCACTTGGGTCACCACTTTCCTGTCCTTTCTTTTTGTTTTCTCCAGAGGGTGATGTAGCTTTAGAACACCTCAGCATACTTGTCAAGGAATTTCGGAAAGACTTGCAAAGAAAAAAATATATGAATGGGTCAAGGCAGGCATTCAGGGACGTCAGCCACAAGGTGCTCTCCTTCACATAGAACAGAGTGTTCTCAGCGGCGCAGTCAAAGACAGACCGCGTTTGGCTCAGGGTGTAGGGAATCCGTGCAAAATGGAAGGGAACAAAACAAACAAAGAACACAGCAATGATGATAAAAACTTTGACATTCACCTTTTTCTTGGGAACTTTGCCTACACCTCTTGTTCTTACATAGGACCTATAGAGTTCTTTTGTAATAAGACTGTAACAAACAATGACAATTAGGAAATTAATCCAGAAAATAACTTGACAGATGTAATTGACTATTTCATGCCAGACCAGTCCAAACTCTGACTTTAAGAAGGAACATTTCTTTATGTTCTTGTCTTCCGGCCTCCTGTTGGTGAGAATCATGTTGGGCAGTGAGAGGAAAAACATGAAGGCCCAGATGACAACAGAAAGAATCTTTGCACCCAAGAGGTTGCTGGGGTTGGAAGTTTTAAATGGCCGGGTGGTCTTCAGGTATCGGTCAATGGTTATCAATCCAAGGAACGATATACTGATATACATTGTGAAATAAAACGTGACGGAGGTAACTTGGCACACCAAGGTTCTCAGAGGCCCGGCTCCCAGTTTGGCATCACTGAGAATTTTGAATGGAAAAGTTAGAATCATGAGAAGATCAGAAATGACTGTGTTTTTAAGGAAAATAATGAAGTTGGATTTACTGCGGATTTGAAAGAAAATCCTCATTGCCAAGCTGTTTGTGATGAGTCCAGCGAAGAACAGGACGGTGTAGAGCAAGGGGAAGAGAACCTGGGTTATCTTGTAGTCTCTGCTGCACAGGGTGACATTCCCAGGTGTGAAGGTGGTATTAGCTGCGGTGGTGTCAACCCCAGGCATCTCCATTGTGCTAGCTCCTAGAGTAGAGAGGGGGTGTGATTACATTTAGTCACAGGTCATTGGTTTGGTTGTTATCTCTATATGTAACTTTCAGAAGCACAATGTTGCTTAAAACTGGAGTTGTTTTTTTTTTTTTATCTTTATGGTGGCAGTTGGTAGAAATTAATAGAAAACTGAATCCCTGGATTTTCCATCTAAACAAATATTCCATCTCTAGCAAATTAAAATGCTGTGAAGTGCATTACATGATGTTATGGGAGCCTTGCATTTGTGTTGTTGAATGTTTGTTTTTCACAGTGTCATCTTAGTGTCTGCCCTCCTCTATGTGTGCAGGAAGGCCTGACGACAGGCATGCTAGTGATGCTTTGTTTATTGCCCCTCAGCTTCTTTCAAGCCTTGTTACCTTTTGTTTCTGTTTATAGCTCTCTTTCCTTCTGTGCCCATGTTCTTGGTTTCATACTTTAGTATCACTGATGAATTCAATGGAAAAGTGATTGATTATGCGTTAGAATTATAAATGAAATACCAATCAAAGAATTTGGTATGAAATCACTGTTGGGAAGTTTATTCAATAAAATAAGTAGTCAATTGTAGAAAATAAATATCCAAAATAGTTCTGTGTTTTGGGAAATGTTTCCGGCTGTGCATTGTGGGCCATGCAACTAATGTCAGCCTTCCAGAGACTCACTACTTACTCTGGAGTACTTTTAGCCCATAGAGTTCTCATTTTCAAGTGGTTCATTATGTTTAAAGTTTGTGTATGTTTTTTGAATATCATTCCGTGTGAACCCTAAAACAGTAACAATAATAGAAGGCGGCGGCGGCAACAGCATTTGTATATGTAACCATTACTTGACATTTCTCAAAGCAGCCAGAGCATCATTCCTAGGTTTATGGTATATTTAATGGTAGCTAAAATAAAATAGCAGAAATTGATCCCCCTCTGATTTCCTAGGTTATCATATAACAGACAACTCAAGGAAGAGTAGCAGTTGACTTAAATGTGTTCTGTATGGCATCTAACTTGAGATTTAAGATGGAATTTAAAGCTTTTCAAATTTCCATCAAATAAATGAGATGATTTCTCATAAAACACAATTCCTCATATTCAAATACAGTTTAAAAAACCCACATAACTCTCATATAAGACCTAACCTGATATATAAAGATAGCAGATATTCGCTCCAAATGTCAATGGCATCCTTTAATTACTGAAAATTACACAGTTAAGAATATCACCAGGTGTATGACCTCCGCTCTCAGCACCTTATTCAGCACCTCAGAGGTAAAGAAGGAGAACCACTGAGTTCAGCCCTCTTTGTGATCGCTAGTTCCCTTTATTGATTCATTGCTAGATTGTTCTGGCAATTCTACCTTAGGAATGCTCATTGTGCACAGCAGGTAAACTATTTAACAACTCTCTTAGCATTGGGAAATCCTGTTCCTTTTGTTTATATTTAATTTTCATTTCACAGTCAAAACATCAACATTCCTCCACATTTGGCATATTTTTATTGAAGAACTTAATCTCCCATATCGCTAAGACTTGTATTTTAGTATTTATTAACTTAATGCTATTCAAAACATATGCTTCTGATTTTATTAATTGCCATATAATGTTTTCTATTTTAAGAACAAAGTTGGAAAATATGCATATACTTCAGAGTGTAAGTACAAATCTATCAAGTGATCATGTAACATTACCTGGTTATTCCGTTGATTCTGAAGGATTTGGGTGTCTCCAGTAATACTAGTTAGTAGAACTTGCAGGCTGGCATCTGGTGTTTCTCCTCAGTCATGGAGGTTAGTTGCCAATGCCCTCTGTGATAGAGAATCTGCTGAGTTTTCAGTGATGCAGTCTGGAGTGCTCTAGAGAGAAATAAAGGGAGAGGGGAAGGAAGAACATCCCAGTGAGAGATTACCTTCCTCTGCACATTCAAAGCTCTGCAGACACTGACTCTGTCTGGTTTTAGGACTTCTGCTTTTATCTCTTGGGAAATGATGGGGCAAAGGTGGCTGAGAAGTCATTTTTGAAAAACAGTTTAAGATACTGTGGCTTTTATCTAAAACCTGTCATAGAATCAGTAAGCTGCAAGTTTTTTTTTTTTAAGGGGGGGGATTTTCCATGCAAATAAATGATAAATCCAAGTTGAGATGAAGTCTTCTAAATCTGTTCCCAGGAGAATGTTGCAAGCTTGCTTTTTCAGATGTCTGTTCACCTGAAAACATACTGTGTTCAAAGTGGATGATGTGTGACTGTCTAACAAGTAATTCTATTATCTCAAAATGTGTGCTTCCTTAGGGATGGTAAGCCTTTTGCTTCTTGTTTTATCCTAGTTCATAATGTCATTACTTAAAATCTGTGTTTGATTAACGTCTTTGTGGGCAAAACAGCATCATCCCATTATAAATTATTAGACTGTCAAATTAAATTAGGAAAGAAAGCAGTTGTATCCATTGCCAGCCTGATTGCATGAAGCAGCCTTCATGATTGACCTGAATAGAACTTAATAAATGAAAAATGTTTTTTGTAGTTTTGAGTCTGTAGGTAAAGCTAATATTAAATTAAATCACCTTTGTATCACTGTTATATGCAATTCTTTAACTTTTATATCAACAAGGCAAAAGATACATTTGGAGTGAAATTGTAGGATAAATTTGTTACTGCTTTATATTTATATGAATATTTCTGGCTTCTGCACTTTGTGAAAAAGAACATGCATTGTGTACAAGCACAATATTTCCAACTGAAGTGGCTTTCTGTTAGCAGTAAAATCCCTTGGGTAGATGCCTCTGCTAGGAAGATATACTTTACTTATTCTGAATTTTGAGTGTGTTAAATCTATTTAATGGTGTGAAAGTGTGTCGTGGCAGCTCAGCATCACTTCGACATTTATTTTTTAGAATGTGCATTTAGGGAACCTACCTAGCCTCCATGAACCAGAGACCCCCATTTGTATTTAACCTTCCTTCCATGTGATGCTCAGGCACACTAAAGCATGAGGACCACTGGATTTAAATAGACAGGGCATTATTACCACCAAAACTTGAAATCAAGCTATCAATTTCACTCACGTCAGCAATATTCAGTTACATACAAACTGCAATTTTTCCATCACCTAGAAATAAGAGTTGATTTTATTTTAAACTTTTGAAAAGTCTATGCGGTTGTTCTTACCACCATATAAACAAAGCCAGTTAAACTGTTCTTACTTGCTGATTTAGGTGTCTGAAATACTTTTTAAATAGAGCTTTATGCTTCAAAATAATAGTTGCTAAAATTTTATTTCTTATACTGCCATGAATTAACTCATTTTTATTTTATCATCAAATTTTAAATGAAGGAAACTGAGTAGAGCAAGCAGTCAGGTTAATTGGAGACTCCATCCCAACCCATGTTATCTGGTCCAGAGCCACCTTTGTTTCTGAGACTCTCCCCGTACATCTCTGAAGTCTCTCTCCTCTTCAGGGCCCAGTGAGAACAGAATGGTTGAATTCCCCTTTATCAAATAAGCACGTTACTTGCCTTTATACCCAGTTCTAAACTCTAAGATATTTGTAATGTTTCTGAGATCTCTGTTAAAACAAATATTTGGAAGGAGAATTACAGGTTACCGTTAGTGAATCAGTCTGCCACATTAAAAGAAAATCAACTCAAGATTCCTAAGTTATACTTTCTTACTAAGAATATAGATTTTCAAATCCCTGAAACATTATCAGTAGGTATTTGAAGAATAAAAAGAACTTAGACCTAAACCTGCTTCATCTCTCTTCAGATTTTAAGTGACAACCACAAATACCTCTCACTGAACCTTTTCATATTTTCTCATTGAGGACAACTGCCAATTTCCCCTTTGGTCACCTAACCATGAAAGTCACGAAAATACTTAGGTGGAAAGTATCTTATCCTAAAATTCTGTAGTATTATATAGCATAATTAGTTGGGCACATCATCCTCTCCTGTCAATAAACAGCATCATTACATATGCTTTAAAATAGTATTTTTGGGAAATGAAATTTAATTTGATTATTTTGTGATCAAGACAATTTGGAAAATAGAGCAAAACTTTTATTTTAAATGGTTAATTATTTTGCCAAATCCATTGAAAATAATACATTCTGTTCATCTGAAATCTGTTTAATTAAGAGAGCATTACTCTGAGGCCAGGAAGCCATTTCTTGAAGTGCATATGGTCCTTGTGTTTGGGCAGAAGAATGAAGATATAATTAGATATTTGATTATCAGTTGGGATCCTTCAATTCTAATGACTTTTATCATTTTGGTATCAATGAATTTTTTTACTAAACACATTATATTTGGGAATGACTCTATTAGCTAGCTTAGTTTTTTTGGTCATAGTAATTTAGGTTGTTTCTGTCAAAAATATCTTTCAAAAATAAGCAGTCTTGGGCATTGTAAATATTAAGCAAGAAGAAGGTTGTGTCTTATAATTCAAGTATCTGCCAGTTTTGAAAGAAGAGGAAATAGTATATTGTGAACTCTGTGCTACTGGAGAACAAATATTCCCTTCAGAAATATGTTGTCTTTTTTTCTTGATTTGTAAGAAAGGGTACTGTCATTTAGGCATAGTTACTGATAAAAAGAAGCTGCCAGTTTTCCTGTCCTAGTAACACATTCTCTCGCCATATGCACATCCATTCACTATTCTAGCACAAGGCTTACTATTGATGGAACATTTGTCTGAGTTACTTCCTGAACAAAATTAAGGGATTATAGTGAGAGATTCAGCTGAGAGATGCCATGATCAATAGCAAGTTTTGAGAGTTTTCAACTTTTTAAAAATAATTTACATTTGAAGTTGTAAATGCTTGCTTTCTTTTTGTTTCTATTGTGGTGTTGTTGATTCATTCATGTAGAGCTAGTAGTGCTAGAGACTGAACCCAGATTCTCCCAGTTGCTAGGCAAATGCTTTGGCATTGAGTCTTACTCCCTGTCCCTAATTCTTTGTTTTTAAGACTTGGTTTTTACTGTGTTCTCAGTGATGAGGTGGGGCATCGTGTTCCATTTATCGTGGTACATGGTGGGCTTCCACTTAAGTATTCAGATACACAAAGTTAAAGTGTGACTTCTATGTATTGTTTTATAAGGATACTTGCATGTAATTCATCTGCTCGTTGTAAGTTTTCCAGAGAAAAGAGCACATTCAGAATGCTTTTTAAAGACTTATCCTTAATTATTAAGTAATTCTGATATTCTATGCTAATTGAATCACTGTAGAAATGTCAGAATGTAAGATCAGAGGAAGGAGACCTCCAATGACCTCAGCTTCTATCATCACACACTGTGAGACATACACTTTATAAGCACACACATTTTGGCCATTATTCTTAATGTTTTTTTTTTTTTGAAGAAATCAAGATGGCTTTGAGCAGACCTTAATTTGGCCAACTCCATTATTTCCTCCTGAGGATGTCTGTCTGAGAAGATATTTTCTATGGTGGATATACATGCTGTGGTTTTAAAGAGACAGGCTTCTAGTTTCTTAATCAACTAGGTCCCTTTGCGCATGATGTAATACCTGGGAAAAGGAAGTGATTGATCTGGAGGATGTTCTTTTAAGAGCTCAGTTTACAGGGGACATGGCCTGTTCAATTCTCTGCATTTATGCTAAAAATAAAGACAGTTGGAGTTCTGGAAAGGGTTCAGTTGGTTCTTTTCTATCCAATGAATATGCCCTTCAGGGAATATATATTAGGATAATTTTTGGTTTGGGTCTCAGATCATTAATGTTACTCACAAATATGCAATGTGAGGATGCTTAAATACTAAGTTGAAGGAGTAGAAATCCACTGTCAACTTTAAGTATTTCATACATATTCATAGGTTGAGTTGCTCCTTACCTGATAAATTCACTGTTTGGGGTTTTGTCTATTTTTCTACTTATACAAAAAAATAGATATAAAGTCATGTAGCCTGCTGGAAACTTCAAAATGTCTCTCCTTTGCTGTTGGAAGGCCAATAATAGTTACTGCTATTTTCCGGATAACTTAAGGAAGTCAGTGAGGTCTTCTCCCTGTCGAACCCATCCCAACTCCTTGCATGCTGCTGTGGAGTGGCTCCATTACCTCTCTCTCCATCAGGACCTTGCTTCCTGGGTCAGTCCCCCAAGCACACCAGTGGCTGACTAGCTTCAAGGTCCTCACTTCTTCTTCCCCATGCGCTGTTTTCCTGAAATTTCTTTCCCTGTCCTTGGGTAAGGCAGTGTCCTTGTCTTCCCTGTTAATCTAGACAGTGGCCCATTGTTTCCCCCCCCCTCATCAATAATCTGCTCTGTAAACTTGCTGCCCTTTGAAGGCGTCCTTGTTTGTGTCATCATTGGAAACAAGAGTTTGCTGTTTATTACTCAAATCAAGTGTTCTTTTTTAAACTCTTCCTGCTCAGCTTCTAGTAAACCTGAGTCACTTCTCTGCCACCCCTGCCCCTCACTCCTTTCCTAGCAGCTCTTAATTCAACCCACTGCTTCCTGCTGTGCTATCTGTACAACCACTCTGGAGAAACTCCTCTTTTGCGGTATACACATGTTTTTAGTAAATAATAATAATAATAATAATAATAATAATAATAATAAAAAGTAAAAACAGACGTGACACCTAAGCTGACCCCTTTCCTCCATTTGGTCCCTAGTGGACGGTTGGTTGATGGCCCCTATTGTTGTGTCTCCCAGCCTGATTTCTAGGCCTTGCCTGGCTAGAGCATCTTAGTAAGTAAAGAAGCACAGATGTGCATCCTTTAATGGCTTGTTCCTCTTCTCCACGGTCTCAGCTACCTTCTTTTCTCACCTAAGTAGAAAGTGGAAGTTTGGCATCTCTCTCAGGACTTAATGCTGCCCTCACTGCCTCAGCTCTGACCACCATTAGTGCCCACATCAAACCAAATACTCATTAGCCATATGCTTTCTTGTTTTCTCCTTAACGATTTTTTTCAGATTGATTCAGTGAAATCCAGTGTTACGCACATTCATTCATTGGACCCTGATGTTTGATCCTTTTCTACGTCAGGTGCCCATTAGATCCTGCTTTCTGTTCCTCATCCCCACAACTAAGGCGTTCACCACATAAACATGAACTTTCTATTGGTCTCTCACTTCTTTAACTTTCTTAGCACTTTAGCAGCCAACTGTTTCCTACAAAACCATGATTTTTGTCTTCTTTTCTTCCCTTCAATCCTCCATTGCCATGTTTGTTCTGTATTCTACTGACTTCCTTTTTGCTTGGTGTGCTCACCAAGTATTAAGGGCCAACTTGGTGCTTACTAAGGAGAATAATGGTGGACTCAGAAAGACAACCATTAATGCCAAAGAACAACAACCTAGAAAATCAATGATTTCTGTTTGAGGAACACTCCAAACTCTTCTTCCCCTTCCTAGTCTGTGTGTGCTGAGGACACTGATGGACTCCTAACACTCTACTTGTAGGCAGATGTCAGCAATTGAGAGCTTGCATTTTAGGTGGCAGGAAGAGCTTAAGCAGGTCTGTGGGAAATGTTGATTAATGCAGTACAGTGTGGACTCTGGTGTGTGTGGAGGAGTGGGAGTCTAGCATGTGAGCAGCGAGCACCATATATATATATATATATATATATAGTGCTCTCTCTATATGTATATGTATATGTGGTGCTCTAGGGCATTGCATGTGCGCATATGTCTCATTTATTTTCACAATAAATAGAAGATGGCATTACCCTCTTCTTCAGAAGAAGATTCTGGTACTAGGAACTAGGTTTTTTTACCCAGGATTATGGAGTTTGTTGAATGTCATGACTAAGATACATCCCAAGCTCTCTCAGCCCTAAGCGTGTGGCTGTCCTGAGTTCTTATTAGTATATGGATATTTTATCTTTCACCATCCGTGTTTGGACCTCTTTAGGTCTGTTTGGACAATTGTAACATTAAGAATTAGCAGAGGGATATAGAAAGATAAGTGAACAGGAAATGCAAATGTGTATTATTTCTAGTCCAGTGTCGTTGAATTGTAGCCTGAAGGCAAGTGTGTAAATGACAGAAGTGGAGAGTGAACATGGTGCTTCCTCACCAGCTGCAGAAGCATGGTGTTTGTTACTGTATGAAGAGAACATACAGAATTCTGTGGGTAACACTGCAGTTCCCCACTTCTGAAGGGTTTGACTGTGGCTAATGATAAACATATGCAATTTTCTTCCCCAGGGAGGAGTTCTTTAGGATAAGAGGTGAGTAGGAAGGGGATGCCTTAGTATGGACAATGTTGTACAAAGAGTAACAAAAAGGGAGATATATTGAAAGATCCAACTGAAAAATAAATAACTTCATTCAGAAAATGGAAAACAAAAGATGTCAAGGAGAAATTAGCATTGAAAAGTTTGAGCCAATCCTAGGAGTTAGGCTACCCCTTGGACAGTTACAGCTGGCTAAGGGTAATTCAACTCAGTGCTAGATTTATGTTTATTACTCGGTGATTCAGTAATTTATTTTCTCACAAGGAAGAAACAGTAGAGCTTGGATTTGCCATGATCATTGGAGGAGTCAGGTCTAAATGGAAGAGTGACAGTGAGTGTCTCAGATTATGTATTTCTAGCTACTTAGCTTACACCTAGTGATCTTTACACTTTACTTTTTCTATCATCTGCAAATAAATACTAATATCTTATATAGTAATGTTGAAGTAAGTGTAGTATCTTTTTCTGAAGGCACTTGAAGGCCCTAGCAAGATTTTTCCCCTAAATATAAAACACACACTATTGCTGTATATCTAAGACCAAGCTCACTAAGGAAATGGTATTTTTCTTAAGGAAATAGTATCATCATTTTATGCCATGTTCAAATTTAGATAATGAAAAATCTTTCAATAGCCAGAACTTACTCTGTAGGGTACGCCCACATCAAATGCTTCAGGTCAGCTGGCACTTTATTATTTTTTACTTTAGCATGTTCCAAACTGGACAAACAGGGGTGGTGCCGGTGGAGGTTGAGGTGAATTGCAGAGCAGGCCGATGCCACCCCCACAAGCAGGCATGGAGAGGCTGTGATTAGTGTGTTTCAGGAGTACACAATGTACCCCCAGCCCTGCAAACCGGCTTCAGAGGCATTTGCTGTTTTTCAGGACGAATCTTCAAGTCATGAATGTAACCAGCGCACAATCCTTCTCTATGGAGTCGGGAAAGAGCGTGACGAAGCCAGGCATCAGCTGAAGAAGATTACCAAAGATATCCTGAAAATCCTAAACAAGAAGAGCACCACGGAATCAGGGGGTAAGGAGCCTCAGTGCCCTGGCTCCCGTTGCATTTGTTTGTGTTCCCTGTTCTCACAGGCTTTATCAAAGTGGTCCACGTCACTGTCACCAGTGCTTCCTCTCTTGAATGACTGTCACACTGAAATATGAATAGGCACATTTACATTGTAAGGTCTTGTGTTCATTTCTAGCAGCCTTCCTATTAATTCACCACCGTCGGTAGGTAGATACAGTATGTTTTGTACTTTCTCCTGTGTGTACCATGTTTTCTGTGGTCATCCCCGTGGATGATGTACTGAATAATGAGATGAGGCACTACCTGCAAACAGTCCTTTCTTGGCATCATTTTATAAGCTTGTGGTTTTTTTTCTCTGTTCTCTCATATTTCACGTTGGGTGCCAATCATGGTATAGTTGATGATTTCATGTTATTCAGAAGGATAATGGCGATACTAGTCATGGCTAAGCCTGTCACCAAATAATTCCAAGTGAAAGAGGCAATTTGATCTTTAATAATGCCTTTTTGACTTAGAAATTTCTTTCCCTATTCTTTTCACATAGGTTTTTTTTCCCCCAGAGCTTTGCCCTTGTATTGTGTCATCACGTTGCACAATTGGAGTCCTCTAATTATCTACTTCATATTTGCCTAATTACTCTTTTTGAGGTTTACATCATTTTATAGTCATGGCATGGCACCATTTTATACCTTAGCACCACCACTGGTCTTTCCCTCTGTAACACTTCAATAAGATAAAGGAGGAAAGGGTTGCATTTGCCCTGTGCAGAGAGCTCACTTTCCTATTTGAGGTTTTTCTTCTTGAGAAGACTCTTCTGGGAGCCCTTCCCTTTTTTATGACGCTAACAGGGTAAACTACTAGGGCTTGCTTATGTATACTAGACTTTTCCTAAAAGTGGAAATCACTGAAGTAGATACTTTTTCTGCCATCAGTGTAGGTGTACCTGCCTGAGCAGAGCAGGACTACCTGTTTGTGTTTCAGCCTGTTTTCTGGGGCTCCAGTGTCTGGGGGACAGCATCTGAGGCTTTGGAGAACACAGTGGCCCTCATGGGTGATCTCCATCCTATCCCCTGGCTCCCTTCCCTTGCCAGTTCAGGGCCTTCAAATATACCAGCATTATGAGAAATGACCAGGAGCTGAGAAAGGGAAATGAAATTGTCTTTTGCTGGCTTCTTGTTGAACTTTAACAAGAAACTGCTCTGTCTAAGAAAACTATTTATCAGTTGTGCTGTGTTCTCTCTCTCAGAGAAAAGAGGAAATGAGTTGCGTTAGAAGATTGAATTTAGAAGCCTTGCAACTTCTAGCAAAGGACATTCGAACCAGCTTTTGGTATATACAGTTGGAATGGGGGTACGAAGTGCTGATGCCTACAAGAGGCGCAGCCATGCTTAATTCATCAAATTGATGTAGAGGACCTTTGCAGATCTCCGAAATTTCTGCTTTAGAAAGACCAAAGGAGGTTGGAAGGGGAAGGAAACAATGTGGTGTCTTTTCTGTTGAGCCTACTTCCTTCCTTCACAGTAGTGTTTTAAGGCCAGACTATTGCCTGTTCTGTCTTTGTACCAAACCCTTAAGTAGACAGTTCTTGCATATGGACTAAAAAAAGAAATGTTCCCTATTCAGCGTTTCAAAATATCAGTCACATAAACACCACTTCAAAGTGGAATCTCCAGAGGGGATTTTTTTTTTCCTTTCCTCTATTTTAATGATACTAATTTCAGATATAATGTTATGCCATCTGGTAAATAGTCTTCATTTTAAGTTATTATTTAAGACCTCATTTATATACCAGCAGTTAGCCAACTGTACTTGAGGCTAATGGAAATTTCTCCTGACAGACACACAGACACTGACACTTACCTAACTCAGCGAAATGAAGACTAGTAAGGAAAAAAACCCCAAACTCTTGGACTAGCATGTATTTTGTTGTTGGGATAACAAAACTTAGGTTTTTGAGGAACACTTGAAGATGCTTGGAGAACCAGCCAGGCTTCCCCTCGGGGATTTCTTTGGTTGTTATGAGTTGTCTTTTTCAGGTGGGGTTTTCTGTTTTCCAGGCTGGAATTTGGGGGTTTACCCTGAGCTTCTGTTCCTCTTGCTTCTGTCTCTCTCATGCTAGGATTGCAGGCTTACACCACCATGCCCCACCATCATGGATGTGATGCTAGGGATGGAACCAGCCTGTTTGCGTGCTAAGTAAGCACTCTGCCAACTGAGCTACCGCTGCTCCCCCTAACTTAAAGTGTAAATAACATTTCCAGGTCACCATCTGAAAGGTCAACGCTTTTCGAATTTAAAGGCCTATAATTTTAATGTAAAAGTTAAGGAGCAATAATGTATGTCATGAAAACAAGAAAATGGGTATGAAAAGCCTTTATATTAAAAGTGTAACCCAGGCAGTGGGGGCGCACGCCTTTAACCCCAGCACTCGGGAGGCAGAGGCAGGCAGATCTCTGTGAGTTCCAGGCCAGCCTGGTCTACAGAGTGAGTTCCAGGATAGGCTCCAAAGCTACACAGAGAAACCCTGTCTCGGAAAAAAAAAAGTGTAGTGTTACTTGTACAAATGACATTGTAATCTTTCATTTTGAACCTCCGCTAAATACCAGTATTATTCTTTCTAAATTGCAAGACTCAATTATATCTTTGCAGTTGAGCTCTTATGACATTACATATATCAGTAATGGAGCCTGTTTGCACAAATGAGCAAAGAAATGCACATTGCAAGTTGTAGCAAGGCCTACTTCCTCAAGTCTTTTGTGTTTGTTTTGGTCTTCAGAAGACTGAATTAACGCATTAACTTCATGGTTTTAAGCACTTTGTACACAAGACAATAGTCCCAACCTTTTCAGTTTTGAATGATACTAGGGAATTGAAAGCTAAATCAAAACTTGGATGTGTCAAATTAACTTACGACACATATAAGAACAGCTGTAGAGAAGACCTCATCCCATGTTTAACTAGTGCTGATGAGAGTAGATATTCTAAGAGAAGGAAGTTTCATTAATTTGTAGTTCTAATCTGAATTGTATTTGGTCTTATTTGACCGAAGTGGGATTTCAGCCTGTTTTACCAGCGCTGCTTTTATGTATGTGCCTGTGTGTGGTGCCTGTGAAGGTCCGAAAACAACTTCATGTGTCATTCCTCCAGAGCCCTCCACTGTCTGTCTGTCTGCTTGGAGACTTGGTCTTTTACTGGCTTGTAACTCAACAACTAGTCTGTACTAGCTGTGCTGTCTCTGCCTCCCGGTGCTGTATTACAGGCAGGTGTCACGGCCCGGCTAGCACTGGTTCTTAATTGTGGGTTCTGGGATCTGCACTCAGAGCCTTGTGCTTACAGGGCAAGCGGTCCACTAACTGAGCTGTCTTCCCTGCCTGATGCCCGCACTTCTTACTGAGGTATTTGTTCTGGTATCGATGTCTGTTGTATCAAATTGAAACATGACAACTAGGTTTGTTTCTGTATTTGGCTTACTGTTGAAAGCGAAGTCTACTTTTGATATAGTTTTCTAAGGCATTACATTTGCCATTAGCAAAGTATTGTGGAGTAGCATGGGATATTACTGACTTCTTATGCCTTCAGTAAAGAAATAAAACACATGTGTTGTCTGAACTAATGTTTCCCACGTGAGACTGAGTCATGGAGCTCATTCCGAGTTGCTGCTGACCTGTTAGCACACAACGCTGGTAGACAGACATCCTGTAGCCCAACCGTTAGGTTTTGCTTTCAGATTTGTCTTTGTAAATACACAGATGCAGTCCTGTTTCTAGATACTTCGTTGTAATTTTGCATTTTGTTCTTAGCTGTGAAGAAAGCAAGAGTTCCTTCAAATAAGCAAAATTGTGTAAATTTATTTATAAATAAATATTCACATATATTTAATTGACTTAGAAAAATACCCGAGGTGAGTCTAAAAGCCAGTAAAATAGCTCAGTGGACAAAGGAACTTGTCACCAAGCCTCATGACCTGAATTTAATTTCTGAAGGAGACACTTCCCACATTTTCCTCTGATCTCTCCACATGTTTCCTGGTGACTGCATATGAACACAAAATAAATAAGTAATACATAATTTTTAAAGCCTAAAATATGGCCTGTTTAATCATAGTGGGCCTTGATGCTCCCTCTCCGTGGTCATTTATTGTTGCTATTGTGTTTTAAAAGTCCCTTAATGATTAATGTTTATATAGACAATTTATGATAGCCAGAATCTAGTCATTATTCACTAGAATTAATAAATAATATTGTATATTGGAATAATGTATGTGAGAATTATTAAATTTTCAAACAGATTAAAATTACCTCCACAATGAACCAGTTTTAAAACATGATGTTGAGTGAAAGTTTCCACCCATCCAAGATGGAAGATGTCCAAATCTTTGTCCCCTGGGGGAAGCAGAGATGATTTAGAGAGGAATAGGTAGACTTTTGAGGTTTTATTTCAATATTTGGATCTCATTCTGTTTTGTGAAAACGCAGAGTATATATGCTTTCTTCTATATATGCTATACTTCAATAAAAGGTACCATAAAAAGCTGGGGACAGGGGAGGTAACTCAGTAACATGCCATGACACACATAAAAATAGCTGGGTGTGATGGAGCATGCTCTTAATCCCATTGCTGGAGGAGGGTGTGGGAGGGGTGTGACTGGATACAGGCGGATCTCTTCTACTCCTTAGCCAGTCTAGCCTACTTGGTGAGTTTTGGCCAGTCCCTAATAAAATAAAATAGTGATATCACCTGAGGGATGACACTAGATGTTTTCCTCTGGCCTCCGTACACATGTGTAATAATATGTGAACATGCACACACATACTTACATACATCCAAAATAGTATCTTTAAAAACATGAAGAGCTTGATTTTCAATGAAAAGTAACACATCTTGTGTTTATTTAGTTGGGGATGAAGGACAGAAAGCCAGGAAGAACAAGCAGGAGGTTTTTCCAACCCCGGAAACTGTGTTCACAAAACTCCAGCTCCTCTCATACTTTGATCAGCATCAAGTGACATCTCAGGTAGCCATTCCAGACTGTTTTCTCACACGTTTTGAATAGTCCTACTTCCTTAAAAGTCTCAAGCAGTGTATTTTGAGCGTTAATTTTTATAAATGTACCTTATAGACTTGGAAGCATCTCAAGCTTCATTTTTAAGTGTCAGCTTGCCTCCTTCAACATGTGTTTTTTTTTAATTTAAGTATTTTTGCTTCATGATAATCATCAATATACAAAAATAATTCCTAATGTACTTATTTTATGATATGCTGACCCAATATCACAATTGGCGAAGGAGAAACCTGTTGATGATTTAAGTAAAATATTGTGAAATTGAGAAGAAATCCATTGTTCTTCAGTTAACATGTCCGTGTGTCTGGTGATTAACACTTCCGGGTGCTTCCCCTTTGGGGTCACCAGTATATAGATTATACTACAATTTGTCTTACTTTTTTTCAAATTATAATGATAAGAATGCTTATTTGTATATGTTTTGATTTCTGTGGAAACACATTCTAATTTCTAAGTAGAATCCCATGAATTCATATGTGTTACTTTAAAAATCAAAGTAATTTATCTAACTGAAGCATCACCCAGACTATTGGTGATTTTCCTTGCTTTTGTCTGAGCAGATCTCTAACAATGTGCTGGAGCAAATCACAAGCTTTGCGTCTGGAACGTCCTATCACCTCCCTTTGGCTCACCATATTCAACTCATCTTTGATCTCATGGAACCAGCACTGAACATCAATGGACTCATTGACTTTGCAATACAGGTGTCAAAGAGACTGTGTCTTTCTCATATTTAGGAAAGCAAACCTACCAAACATTAAAGGGCTTATCTTGTTTCTTTAAATTTTCTATTTGTTGATTTAAAAATCAGGATGTCACTCTGTTGTTCAGCTGGTCTGAAACCTCCATCTGAAGTGACCTCCCTACTCAGCCTCTGAGTACCTGAGGCTCCAAACTTGTGACCTAGCTTGAATTTATTTATTTATTTATTTTTTAGATTTATTTTATTTTATGTGTGGAGGTGTCTTGCCTGCATGCATATGTGCACAATGTGTGTGCCTGGTGCCTGTGGAGTTCAAAAGAGGTCACTGGTTCTCTTGGAAGTGGAATTGCAGATGCTTGTGAGACACCATGTGGGTGTTGGATACTGAACCTGGGTCCTCAGAAAGAGCAGACAGTGCTTTTAACCACTGAATCACTTACAAGTCCCTTAAATTTATTTTCTAACTTGTATAAAAATATAAAAAAATGTAGTTTCTGGGGCACTATATGATGCTTCAAAACATGTATGTGTTATTTATATTCTTTATATCAAGTTAAACATATGTGTGTCCTCAAACATCATTTCTTGATGTTAGAAACTGTCAAGAGTTCTTTTCCCTTAATTTTGCTAGATATAGTACATGCTGTTACCTGTAATCTTCCTGCTGTGTTACATGAGAATCCCTTGCTCCTATCTAATTGAACTTAGTATCCAATGATTAAGCTTTTCTAATCGCTTCTCTACCCCAACTCTCTCTGTATTGGAACCATGTCATGCCTGTGAACATGCACCACTTTCACTGTATGAAAACTATTTCCAGCACTTAGTGTATTTGGAAGTGTTTGAGACATTGTGAGTTAACAGTTTTCCTGTTAGGTCATAATTGGTGCTAGTAACACGCCTGCCATTTAGAACTGTTTTGGCTTCAAGGGTTTTTTGTTTTTGTTGTTTTGTTTTTGAGGCCTTATTATTTTGCTTGGGGAATGATGAAATACTGTTTTTCTCTGTAGTCAAATTTCTTAGTGAAAAGCAAAAATGACTTTTAAAATAGTCCTTATAAATTCATTTGCCCCACTGTAGTTTTACACATTTTAGTCCACTTATTCCTCTGTTAATGAATAAACACTAGGCTGGCTTTTCTATTGTATACTAGCTCCTAGCTTTATAAATAAGAAAGTAGTTATTACTTGCATTACATTCAAAAGAAAAGAACAAAATCCAAAAAAAAAAAAAGAAGAAGAAAAAGAATAGTTTTGTTCTTTAAAATGACCCAGTCCAGGATTTTGGGTAACCATTTCAGCACTATTTACATCCTGGTTGTATACAAACTAGTGTCTAGACAGAAGAACATTTGTTTAAATTAGAAAGGGCTTCAAAGCAAATAGTGGCAAAAGTTGGTGTGTTTTCTGAAGCCATGGACAGAATAGTACATTAATGGTTCATTGAAGGGGTTTCCTGTTGGTTTGTGACCTACATGCTTTTCACTGGCTTTTCCTGTTGCAGTTACTGAATGAACTGAGTGTGGTGGAAGCTGAGCTGCTCCTGAAGTCTTCTAGCCTGGCAGGAAGTTACACTACAGGACTGTGCGTCTGCATCGTGGCTGTTCTCAGGCGGTATCATAGTTGCCTGATCCTAAATCCTGATCAGACAGCCCAGGTGTTTGAAGGGTGGGTATATAAGTGGTATTGTTTTTTTCTAATCCTAAAAGGTACAATTCATAATAAAATACAGTGATTTGGGGAGAAAAAAAATTGTGCTGAGTTATAAGAAATATATTTGGTTTGAAGTAGTGATTTTTCTTTTTCTTTATTCTTCTTTCATACAATCCATCCTGACCTCAGCCTTCCCTCCCTCTCTCCCCATCTCCTAGTTGCCCCCTATCTCTCTTCTCCCTGAGATCCACTCCTCCTCCATTTCCTTTCAGGAAAGAGCAGGCCTCCCAGTCATATCATCTGAATACGGCATAACAGGATGCATTAAGACCAGACACAAACACTCATTTTAAGGCTGGATGAGGCATCCCAGAAGCAGGAAAGTGGTCCCATGAGCAGACAAAAGAGTCAGAGACACCCCTACTTCCATTGTTAGGAGTCACATAAAATCCCCAAGTTAAACAACTTGGATACCATTTATTTTGACAATTTAAATGTCTTATTAAATAGTCAATGAAAACGTACCTAAAAATAGTTTTACCGAAACTATTTCCTAGAGAAGGAGCTATAAATACAAGAAGAGTGTGTGATTGCCTCTGTGTTTACTTGCTGCTCTCCTCGCCATCTCCTTGTCAGTCACAGCCCTCTTCTCTCTGCTGCATAGCAGCATGGCTTACTGACAACAGTGGACACAGCAACTGTGCATCTGTTTTCAGTTTACGTGTGAAGAATCAGACCCCAAATAAGCGTTGTAACACACTTGCACTGCAGAAACTCGCTCCTCATCGTCTTTCTGATTAATGAGAGCTGCCTGCTTGTGTCTACTAGACAAGGGGTCATTCTGCTATCACCTGTGAAGTTGGCCCGAGTCATTGCCTAGTATATCTGCAAGACTGTGTTTAAAAGACCAAAGAAATGCGAGGAGCTCTTGATAACCTCTGCACACTTCTTGTTGCCCACTCCCCACCTGCTCTCCCAGGCCCTTTCAGAAGTAAAGGCCACCTGTTTTGTTCGTTTTTTCTCCCATTTCCTCATTTGTCTGTTTTTGTCTTTCGTTTTTTTCTCTGTGACCTAACACAAACATTTAATTTGTAAGCAGTATTTCTTGAGTGCCATCATTTTTTTACAGAGGCTTTTCTTAGAAAACCAAAAAAGGTTTGCATGTATTAATAGTACATGTAGCTTAAAATCTCAAAAACCTTAAAGTGTGAGGAACTATGTGTGTATATAAGGCTGCACTTTTCTGTCATTTGACAGGTGCAGAGTTTGGAAGTGATGTGCCCAACATCACAGGACTCACAAATCTTGAAAATTTTCACAAGCATTCTTAACTGGAAGTTGATTCATTACTGTTTTATCAATACTATTCTTTTAAAACCATTCATTCAGTTTTTAAATAATAATTCATTTAATAACTCATTCATTGGTCATGAACTCATACTGAATTGGAGAAAGTATTTTTGTTTGGTTGTTCTTATATTGTTAGTTTAAAATTGTTTTAGTATAATTTATTTTGACATTTAAAATATCTTATTAAATATTCATAAAATCATATTTGGCTTAACTTTGTTATATTTTTAACCTTATGAACAATTTTTGTTGCTGTGGTGAACACCATGACCAAAATCAACTTGGGGAAAGGACTTATTTCAGTTTATAGCTTATAGCCACATCATCAAGGCAAACCAAGACAAGAGCTCAAGGAAGGGATCTGGGTCCAGGAACGGTACTGCTTACTGGCCTGCTTCTTTGGCTTGCCCAGCTAGTTTTTCTGTATGTCCCAGTACCATCTGCCTAGAGATGGCACAGGCTTCAGTAAACTGGACCCTCCTATGTAAATTAGAAGTTAAGTCTGTGTCCCCCAGGTCATTCCCAAGTGACTCAGGGTTATGTCAGGTTGACAGCTGACTCTAACTATGGCACATAGTAGGGCATTCTTTTTGCTAAAATAATAATCCCCCCCCACCATATGACTGGCAACATCAGATCACAGTTTTTATTTCTGGCAAGTGCAATCCCTACTATAAGATGAATTCAGCCATCAGTTGTATTTGTTTATTTTAGTCACAGGATAATTCTTTACTTTCTATGTCATGTTGGGAATGTTGGCTTCTATGTTGTTCTATAACCAACAGACTAAATCCTTGCTTCTCTCTTAAACTGCGTGATCATTGCATCTGGTGCCCTCTTGTATAATCATCAAGTGGCCCCGTCTGGTGACATTCCTTCAGACTGGCTGTTCCTTCATTCTCCTGGCATCCGTCTCTGATGCTGGAGAATTCCTGTCCCTAACAGGCCTGTATATGGCAGCCTGCCTCCTGCTGTTCCTAGTCTGTATTCTGAAGGGTGCAGAGTGGTCCACTATGCTCAGGGGAACCTAATCTCCCCTTTCCTTTCTCCACTCGGATCACTTCACCTGATAGCCCTCTGTACCATGAGGGTGGTGAGTTGGAAGAGTATTAAACCCTTTTCAGGGTTTGAGTCATCTGTGATGTTATTGGTGACATGTTATGCAGAGGCCTGTGTCAGATACTTGGTGGTGGTGGAGTCAGACATATGTATGGGTGGATCACAAGTGTTCCCTTCTATGCCATACTGACGTCCATGTTGTATGAACAGAGGAGTCCATGGTTTTGAATGGAGAAAAATGGCTATGGTATTGATACTTTGGAAAGAAAGGCATTATTATAAAGGATGCCTCTAAAGAGAATGGACTTTTATTTTTCACGTAAGATAAACCAGGATAAATTTGCCTGTAGTTAGGATAAACAAGAGAAATGGGATTCCAAACTGTGAATTCATCAAGTTCAGCAGATTTCCTTCATTGAAGAATTGTTTCTTTCCAAACTAGTGAACTTGGCAGTCTTTGCCAACCGATTGAATTTGTGAAAGTTTGTATTGCCCTGAACTTTTCTGCCTACCCTTTCCTTGTGTGTTCTAGTCACAGCAGCTTAAGTCCCATGTGCATCAAAGTGCTGGGGAAATCCTTTTATTACTTTTGTTTCTAACTGTCAATGATGTTTCTGAGGTTTTTTTTTTTTTAAAAAAAAAAACCTGTCTAGTATTCAGCATAACAAAAATTGATGTTTAATAACTTTGTATTTTTATGAACAACCAGGTTTCTTTTTCAGATGTCGGATACATATTTCCAAGTACTAGGTAGACGCACTCTCACTTTAAAGAATTCATCAATTACTCACATACTATCAAGGCATGTGCCTTTTTTACCCCTGTGTCTCTGTCCTCAGGTTGTGTGGCGTGGTGAAGCATGTTGTCAACCCCTCAGAATGCTCTTCTCCTGAAAGATGTATCCTGGCCTATCTCTATGACCTCTATGTGTCATGCAGCCACCTCAGAAGTAAATTTGGAGACCTTTTCAGGTGAGCAGGAGAAAAGCAACAAGACACAGACATGGCCATGTCTGTGTTTGTTAATGATCTCATTGCTGTTTACATCCTATGTACTAATATAAGTTCATCTAAAGTATTTGATCTCCTCAACTCATTTAAACAGAATACTAAAATACCTAGTGACAATAAGTATGTGATTACAGGATTATTTTTAGGTGACAAACTACACATCACCCATAAAAGGATCTCTTATTTAAGATTTCACATTCTTTTAGAAGTTTCAGATAAGCCATATTGAAGTCATGCTAAAATTTTGGTATATGTTTCTATTTTAATTTAAAATAGAATTTAAATGATAAAAGTCTAACTGAAGAGTCAGGCAGAGGTGGTACACACCTTTAATCCCAGCACTCGGGTAGCAGAGGAAAGTAGATCTCTGTAAGTTAGAGTCCAGCCTGGTCTACATAGTGAGTTCCAGGACAGCCAGGGCTACACAGAGAAATCCCATCTTGGGGGTGGGGGAGGGGGCGTCTCACAGAAGGCTCATTGAGGCAATGCTTTACTGTCACATCCTCCTTTGTTTTCACATCTCCCTTAGCAAACTTCCCAGGCTACTTTCCGCTTTAGTATTCTTTGTGCATTATAAAGTAGCAAAGTCTTCCCACTTCCTAGGGATTGATTAAGGCTCTGTACCCTTCATCTTCTACCACTTCTCAGACCAGTGTTTTGAAATTTATTTTCTCCCTTTAAAACTAGTTTACTCTTTAGCAAATCACTTCTTCAGCTGTGGATGATCTTCTAATGAAAGGCCAGCACTTCTCTAAATATCATCCAATCAACATGAATTAAAAGCAATTATTTGCCTCACCTGTTTTATTCAACTCAGTTACAGTTTGATAAATATTGATGTTTGGGACATGACAGAGATGCACCTGTGTGGATCATGAGAGGATGCTGTTAAATCTGCAGTTTGGTCATTATGTCCTTAGACTGCAACCATTATCCTGCCAAGAATTTTACTCCTATCAATTGTGTTGCTTTAGGAACATTTTTTTAAAGGAGTCCCAAAAGCTTTTAGCTTTATAAACTTTATACTTTTATCCTCTCAGAACTCTGATTCAGCTTTCATAGTGAATTAATTTTTTTGCAGTAGTTAGAGACTTGTCCTAGAACCCATTGCTGTTTGTGTAACTGTGGCTACAGTTTCTTGAGTAGAAACGGTTTGTATCTTCCCTTTGCTTTGACCTCACATGGAACATTCTTTCAGAGGTCTTTGCATGCTTGCCTCTTCATTTGTGTCCCTACTTTCTTGACTGTCTATTAAGTAGGATCCCCAATTCCTTTCACCCATTGCTTAGCATTTGTTGCTTCCATAGGCAGCAAAGGTGTTAGATATTAAGTGCCTGTTGAGGAATTTTAGATTATTAATTGTCGGAGAAGGTAATAATGTGGCAGAGGGTGTTAGGATGCCAGAAGAAATATGGAAAACATGTGAGTTATGGTTTTCTCGGCTCTTCCTTGCCTGATGTTCACTTTGCTCATAAATACCGTGAGCTCTATCTTTCATGTATGTATTGCGTTTGACCACTCTTCAGTTTCCCCATCCCTTCCATCACAGGCATCTCTTCCTTGGACCAACTTGCAGAGTCCTCCTCACTGGCTTCACTGCCTTCTCCCTCTCCTTCAGTGTGTTCTCCTCTGTCCCCAGAAAGCTCCCTTCTGGTCCTCACACCCAGAGCACTTTCTGCTTGCTGCTGCTCTTCTCTTGCTTGTGGTGCTCGGCCCAGTTTGGTGCATGTGCACCGTTACACACCATCTGCAGCCTTGCTCTCCAACAGCCTTGTTTTAAATGACAACCCATTCTCAGTCCCTCATTCTAGAAACCTCAGTATCGGCTGCTCCTCCCCCCTACATTGCGTATTTACTTATGGTTTGTCTCCTCTCTGGGATGCAAATCTCCAGAGAACTTATATTGTTCACTCTTTTATTATTTTGAAGATTGCATAACTTCTTAGTAGGCATTACTGTATTTTGACACAAGAACAATTTGTCTGTATTACCATTGCACAATTGCACTGCTGTTGAATGAAAGATTAGTAGTGTTAATAAAGGAAACTATGGAAAATGTAACCTTTGTAAAAATATCTGAACGAGTCTCAGGAAACTTTTTTCATGAGAATGGTATAACAAGAAAAATACTTTATTATCTTCTATTACTGCATTTTGAATTTTCAGTTAATATTTCTCAAAGACTATTCTTATTGAAGATGGGCTTTTTGCAACAGCCCTGGTTTTAATGGTGGCCAGCCCCTACTGCTCTGGATTTATATTTAGAAGTCTAGCAGTGGGCTAAGGTGCTCCTAACATGAGCAGGGTAGGCATCACAGATAATGTTTGCACTGTCCTCAAAAAGAAACAGGAAAAGAAGGCAGCTTTCTCGGGATATTATGTAGTCAGAGCTCTGCTTGGAGGTTAGGAAAAACATTTAAAAAGAAGCTAAATGTGAAGGGAGATTTCTGTTAATATAGTAGTAATAAAAGTTTTAATAATTTTACCTAAAACACCATAAAGTTGTGTAGGGAAGAGATTTGGGGGAAGCATAACACTAATCATTTATACGGCTGCTCAAACTCCTGTGTGCCAAGCAATGTGCTGGTTTTTCCATTGAGGTTTTGAATTGTCAGAACCCCAGGAAGCAGAAGTGAGTTTCCTTACCCACAAATATTGTTCCTGGTCATGTTTGACATATGATGAAGCCTGGACTTAGAACAGGTTTTCTGACCTCAAGGCAATCGTTGCTTTCATTACTCTATCAGGTTCTTCTGAGACATGCAGTTACAGAAGGAACATGCCTGAGTTTTTGGCTTCATTCCCAGTGTGTAGGCAGCAGAGAGTGGGAGGAATGAGAGAATAGTCTTAATGGTAGCCAGCATACTCTTAACACATAGAAGCGCCTCTTGGAGAGTGTGATAAAGGAGATAACAAGTCTAGAAAGGAAAGGTACAGAGTTTAGAGAAGTTCAGATGTCCAGCCGGAGAGACACTCCAGAGAAGTCGGGATTTGAGGGCAAAGTGGGGTGGGAATTGAGAAGCTAAAGCAGAGTTGTCTGGGCTTCTAAGATTTGGTAGATCTATGTGTTGCCCTAATAACAAGTTTCATCTGCCAGAAATTCGATCCCCCCAAAAATCCCTACTACATAGCAGAGCTCTTGAGTAGGAAAGGGATGCTGCTTGTGGATTTCCGGTTCACAGCCAGAGAGTATGAATAGGTGTGAGCTCATATGGAATGAAAACATTCCATATGAAAACTGTGGGATTACATCATCTTTTGTCTACAAAGAAGTGATGGAGAATACATTCTAATTCTCTTTTATTTCTAGTATTCCATATCTATTTAGATGTAACACACTGTAAATTCTCAGTTGATAGAGCAGGCTCTTAAAACGTTTACTTGTTTCACAGAATGACAAGAAATACAGGATACAGCCCCAACGGGCCTAGAACTTAGAGCCCTCTTCTTTTTCAAGTGCTGGGATTATAGGTGTATAATGCTATGCTCAGCTATTTATGTTTTTTTTTTCCTGTTACTGAGAAACATGTTCTACACTTTTTTGCTGTAACAGTTTCTTCATACTATTGACTATATTATCTATATGGAGAATGTGAGCTCTGTCAATGCAGGGGGTTCAACTTGACACAGCTGTGACCCAATGCCCACAGTAGGTTTGGCACAGGAGCTGCCACTGGGCATACTATACGCAAAAGAATAGGGTCTGGGGTTTACAGTTAGTATTAAAACATTGAATTTTTCCTGGTGTGCAATTGGATCCATTTTTATTCTTAAGTTATAGCACTTTATAACTGCTCTTAAGAGAGCGACAGGTGTTAGATGGCTTAGTAAATACATTGATGTTTTTAGAGTATGTACATGCAGAAAAGATTTAGAAAATAATTCAGCTTAGTAACTAAATACCTCATTTTGTTTCCATATATAAATTAAAAAATTCTTCATTGAGCAATTACTGTATCCTAGATATTGTACCCTATGCTGGTTTACAGAGAATTTGAAATTAATAATAGTAGGATGTTGATTGTCTAGGAAAGTCTTAGATTGTTGCCACTTAACATGTCCTTAAGTGAAGTGATTTTCCTGGTTGTTTTGTTCTTTTGTTTTTCCCTTTTGTAACTATTTTTCTCTATCCTTAGTAGTGCCTGTTCAAAAGTAAAGCAGACCATATATAATAACGTAATGCCTGCAAATTCCAACTTACGCTGGGATCCAGACTTTATGATGGATTTTATTGAGAATCCCTCAGCAAGAAGCATCAACTACTCAATGCTGGGCAAGATCCTCAGTGACAATGCTGCCAATCGGTACAGCTTTGTCTGCAACACGCTCATGAATGTGTGCATGGGACACCAGGACGCCGGCCGGTGAGTTTCTTGGCCCTGAGTGCATCCGTAATCAAAGAGAAGTTAATCTGGTGTTTCTTTAGTAGTTGCCTGAGCTCACATTTGCTTTTCTTTGATTGCTGATTCTTCCCCTGCTATATCTTATTAATTTTCTTAACCCAAGAAACAGTGAATTTTAGATTCTTGGTTTGGCAAGGGGTATTTTTTAGTTGTGATTCATTTTGGAAACCATATACAATTTTGAAAAGAATACTGTATTTTGATATAAACTATACTTGGGCCTACTTACTTTACATAATATCTTTAACTATTTATCTTGGTGGTACTAGGAATTGAACCCAGGATCTTGCACACGATATATACCCAGCTCAGTGTCCTTAATTTTTGATTCTTATAAAATGTAAAAGTGTAGATCAAATTTATTCATATAACCTAAGTATGCTAATTCAGTATGCTAATCAAATGTTACTTGACAAGTAGTATTAATTATATCCTTAAATCTAAGTGATGCTTAATGATAATGAAACATGTATTTAATAAAGCAGTCACCTAGAATCATTCCTCATTTGTACCAAATCACTTTCTGCTATTTTCTTTCTCTTTTCTAGGATAAATGACATAGCCAATTTCTCCTCTGAGTTAACTGCTTGCTGTACAGTTCTTAGTTCCGAGTGGCTGGGGGTTCTGAAGGCTCTTTGTTGTTCTTCAAATCATGTGTGGGGATTTAATGATGTACTCTGCACTGTAGATGTAAGTTTTCTCTGTATTTAAAAAACAAAATTTAAAATTTAGCTAATCTTTTTTTACTACTTAATTAATTAAATGGTAACATAGCAAAATCTTTTTCTGTGTCATGATCATGCATTAAATAAATTAAAAAATCAAAATAAATAGAAGAAATTCCAACATGTTCTAGCGGCTAAGGTTTTATGTGTGAGTGGTCTCAGAGCTCTTTCGTTCTTCTCCAGCTTGGATTCCTCAGAACAGGACATAAAGCATTTCATTCATGAAGAGAACCAGTACATAGTAAAGAATATAGATGTTTTTATTTTGCATAAGGAAAGCCATATGTAGACTCAAAGGATACTCAGTGTTTCTCAGAATATGTCTATAGAGTGATGGAGAGATTGTCCAAATCATGTACATAACTTCCTGGTGTTCCATGTTGCACCCATGATGTATATGTCTTAAACATTTATCTGGATTTTTTTAATCCATTTTTGCTTTTACCATTAGTGATCTTTGTCAGGGATTTGTGTATGTTGTTAAAGAAACTTGACAGGTGAGAAACTGAGGTTCATTTCCTGTATCTGGTGTTTTGGGACAGAATGGACAGTCCTGCCTCCTTATCTTCATTCTGTGGATTAAGATATTATTTATACAACATACAATGTGATAGGCTGCTTTTCCACACCAACGAAGACCTAAATTTTTCTTAAATCTATTTTTGTGACTTGCTGCACCTACTACCAATCCTTTGGAAGCTTGCCATTGTGGTAGTTGGGTTCCCTTAGCATTATCTTCCGATGCCTTGTGAAATCTGGAATGTAGAGATTTCACTGTGGCAGAATTAATTGTTCTCCCCCTTTCTCTCCTCTTTCTCTTTAAATTTAACATCCTGTTGAAAGCTTTCAGAGTTCTTTTTAAATGAATTCTCTCACATAAAAAAATGCATTAGTTGTAACAGGAAAGAATGTTCAAGTATTATGGTCATGTTTTCCCACTAGGGGAATCTCCTGCTTTCTGCCTTACCCATAAATGACATACTGTATTCCATTGGCAACTTCCAATTATGACACATCTTTTAGTAGCTTCTTGATTTTGCTCTTCTGTTGCATTTTCTCAGTTGCGTGCAAATGAATTAAAGGTCAACATCTGCCTAGAACATTGGGTTATGAGTGAACTTTCTTTGTCTTATGATCATAGAAATAGGCCCAAGAGACAATAATCGAAGTAATTTCCCTCTGTTGGTTCTTACTGAGATTTGCGATCTTACTGTGTTGCCAGTATTCTCTTAGGTAGTGGTCTCTGATACCGTATTAAAGGGTGTTGGGTATTAAAACCTGTCAATGTTTTTCTTGAAGGTGAGTGACCTTTCATTCCATGATTCATTAGCTACTTTCATTGCTATCCTGATAGCACGACAGTGTTTCTCCCTGGAGGACGTCGTGCAACATGTCGCACTCCCCTCTCTTCTAGCGGCAGGTAAGCTGGCCCAGAGCTGCATTTGTTATTGGTTGCTGGTTGGTAGTCATGTATGACCATTTAAGCATAGGGAAAGGACCATCTTCTGGGGTGGCATGGTACCTGGTGGGGATAGTATAACTGAAGTAGCTGTTTTATGCAGAGTAACATTGAATTCTGGAACAGGAATCTGCTATTGCTTTATACTTGGTTCAAGGCAGCATGAAGGTTTTTTGGAAAGGTGTAGCGAATGACCTTACTAAAAGGAGAATTGATTTAATGTATTACTGAAGTTTTAGCAGTAAAAAACCTGAAAAGCTTGTTGTGGAGTATGTGAGGAGGCTTGCTTTTAATCTCCCCATCTTTCCAGCTTGTGGAGATGCGGATGCAGAGCCCGGGGCAAGAATGACATGCCGCCTCCTGCTTCATCTCTTCCGAGCTCCCCAGGCCTGCTTTTTCCCTCAAGCAACAGGTGAGCTGACCTCAGAGAAAGCTCTGCATTCGTGTTTGTTTGGAACTCATGGTTCCGCTGTGACCAAGAGAGCTGTCCAGTTTATAATTTCCTCCCTGATTTCCGTGGGCTTGATCTGCAGATGATGGAGGACTGAGATAATGCCCCTGAAAGGGCTGTCAGCACCTTTCATTATGTAAGATGAGGATATATTGGGAAATAAACACGAGGAATTAATAAACAATAAAAATGCCTGGGCTCTTAGGAAATACCATGCTGGTGGGAAGTCTCATCCTCTTACATACCCTGTGTTGATTCTGGGCATGCCATCTCAGCTTAGAGGGATGACAACACATTTATTTACTTTTTCCTAAGGCAATAGGGGGGAATTAGTGAAGTCTAAATCATTTCCATATAGAAATGAATGCATCTGTGTGGGAATCCTACTAATCTTTTTCCTACATCTCTCTGAGGAGCAGAAACATTGTTTTAATAATAATTACAGAGAAAAGGTTAAGTAAGAATACTGGCAGTGTTTCTTAGTGATTCCATGGAGCATCAATTAAAGCAAACTGATGTCAATTCAGTGCCCACACGCTAACAATGAAAGACCCTACTGACTGTAATGGTTACAGAAGATGGTTAATGATGGTGAAGAAGCCATTAAGGGTTTGTTGTTGTTTTTACAGGCAAACCTTTCCCTGGAATAAGATCATCTTGTGATAGACACCTCTTAGCTGCAGCTCACAACAGCATAGAAGTGGGAGCCGTTTTTGCTGTCTTAAAGGCAATTATGATGCTTGGTAAGACTGTCCTGGCCTTCAGCCTCTTGGTTAATTACCAGAAGTAGAGGCAAAATAATTTATATTCACAGTGAAATCTATGTAATGTCATTGGAAACCTAGGGTTTTTTTTGTTTGTTTGTTCTGGAAAAAAATGGTTGGCTTTGCCTAAGTCTAAGTAATGGGAGCTTCAAGGATTTTGTCCTTAGCTAAGGTGACCCTGGGAGAACTGAAATATAAGTACTTTGTGTTCGGTTTTAATTGCATGATACTTCATTCTGATGTAAATCAGGGCCTCAGACCCATAGGGTTGCTTCGCCTTCATTTACCGAGAGAAACCATTCTTTATGATAGGCAGGAATAATAGTATTTTTAGTAAAAGGTTTAAATTTCAGACAGATTATATTCCAAGTGAAGAACATCAGAAAATCTAGGTTTTGCTGTAGTGCTTCCAACGCTTTTGTGAGTCTGAACAAGTTCTTATCATCCTACTGTATGCTTTTCATGAAGCAGGGGGGACCACAATGATGCTTGGATTGCTCATGATCATAGGAGGTTCACGAGCCTTAGATCTAATTAATGATTCCCAAGAAGCCTTTACACTGTTATTTGTGCACTTGCTAGAGTAATCGTACTGTCTTCTATTCATGGGCAATGGGACACCTCAGGATATTTTTAGATTTGAATGATGAGGGGATCTCAAATATTGTCTACTTTTAACTTTGGGTACCTCATTTTGGCCTTAACCAACCAAGCCACTTCATGTTCTAAAGTTGTTCACTTTGATTTAAACAGAATTACTGAGTGGACAGATATCAGTTTATATGAGCCTTAAATAACACAAATAATATAATCTTACCTTGCTTCATAGATTTTATTTGTGGATGGCAAAGAGTAATAGCATAGTCTTCATAAAAGCCTATTAAAAGCAGTTAAAAAGTATATATATATATATATATATATATATATATATATTACATTTTTTTTGTTTTCTTCAATAGAGTGTTACTAGATATATCAACCAGACTCCAAGATAGGCACTATGTCCAGGAAAGGTTGGCCAACACAAAGTAGAAGTTGCTTTTAATTGTGTGCTTTTTTTTTGTTTTGCTATATTTATTTTGTCTTATGATTTTGTTTTTATTTTTATCTCATTTTTTTTGTTTTGGAGCTTTTTTGAGAGAGAGAGAAAGAGATCAAGGAAAAGAACATTAAGTCGGAAGTGTATGGAAATGGGGAGGATCTGGGAAGTGTTTGGGGAAAAGGAAAATGTGATCAAAATATATGGTGTGAAAAAAATTTAAATTAAAAGCAATCATACTTATCTGAAATTGTCAAAAATTTTGTAGCAAAACAAAAGGTAGTACTACCATGTTGGTTCCAGCCTCCTTCCTAAGCTTAGGATCTTATAGGACTATGTAGTCCATGCTAAGTACTGATTTCAGCCAGTATGATTTCTCTACTCTGATTTCTGAAGGGAAGGAGAACTGGTGAACTTTACTGACTAATAATTGTGAGGGTCATGAAGGCAGGAACTGGATTTCTCCTGGGCTATTTCTAAGTCTCATCAGAGAAAATAAAAAATAGATTTTCAATAAACCTAAGTTGGAAGTACGAATGCATAGTAACATGTTTCAGTGGTGTACACAATGATGAATCTCATCTAGACAGTGGGCCTTTGTTTGTAGAACTGGACTAACCCCAGTAAGACTGCCAGGTTTTTTAGATATTCAAATAATGTGGGAGGTTCTTGGTCTGAGGAAATTATGATCATCACAGTTAAATGTCAGTGAAGCCTTAGAAGATTCATATAGAATAGTTTGTTTGTTGTCTATACAGTTTGCAGAAGGTTCTAGCAATCATGCAGGCTTCAGTCCTCCTAATATCCAAGGAAATGGAGATGAACAAATGGGTCTGAGAAATGTGCTTGTTTTTGCTCTTGCAGAGAAGTTTTATCTACTTTATTGGTATTAACCAATTTTCTTCTAATTTCTATCTACCAAAATATATATTAGGGCAGGAAAATAGGACTATTATAGTGAAGTTTGTTCCTAATTTACATAGTAGTTTAACTTGAGATAGACATAGCTGTTTATATCATCCAAGAGTAGAGAATCCATACTTCTGCTAATTTTGAAAAGCTCTGTTGAATTAAATAAACTCCCTTGGGTAAAGCCATCAGTTTTTACATTTTAAAATATATGATGAATAGATGATAATATACTGGTAAATTGAAATATATTGTTTATTTTTCTGTCTGTGTTTTTTCTGCTTTGTCATTGTGTGGCGGCAACAGTGCTGGGGATAGAGCCTAAGGTCTCATGCATGAGAGGCGGGACTCTGCCATTGAATGATAGCCTCAGCCCCTCATCTGTTTCTAAGAATTTTGAAAGTAGATATTAATTATAACATTCTGGCTATCTTTATTCCCCAGAAAAGAGTTATGGTTTGTGTTTGTTTTTTCAACAGAATCAAAATCTTTTGTGGGTTGACCTTGTGTGTTAAAAGTGGTGGTTGGTGCTGTTTGTTTTTTGCACTGACATGGTCTTGCTTTTGCTCCCCTACTGCATATAGTAAAGGCCTCCCCTAAACTCAGCTGCTGGTTTGACAGTTGTCTTCTCAGAGCTTCTTTTGATTTCTGTAGGTAAGCAGGCAAAGTTTGAAGGCTTTGCTGCTGTCTGGCAATCTCACTATCAAATTATCTCTCTCACTTAATTTTCTTTTCTTCTATGGCTAGAAATTTCTTATTTTATCCAAGTATACTCTGTTTAGTGTTTTGTTTTTTGTTTTTCTCCCAGAATTTTGTTAGTGGTCAAATAACCTTCCTTAGCTTCATCTTACTCAGTGTATTAGAGATTGGTCAGGTAAGATCTGAGCTGGATGCTATAGAGAGGAAGGTGGAAGACACAGGCTATGTGCAGAGAGCTCTGCTTTCCAGAGCCTCCTTAGTATGCATTGCCCTTTTCCATCCCCAGGGAAATAAATCTCTCTTGTCAAGAAGTTGATAGTAAGGTGGGCTAAGGCAAAACTTTTCTCTTGACCTATGGATAGAAAATAAGTCATTATAAGAGAAGAAATGGAAAAGGGACTCCTAGAAGGGTGAGTAACCCATTTTCTTCCTTGTCTATAACTCAGATAAACTTGAAGCTTTGGTGAAATCAGTGTGCTTTGACTATTAAATAATCATTCATAATGTCCTTTCCAAGGCTAGCAATAGAATATTAAATCTATAAACCAAAAGAAGGAATGATTCTTGAGTTTTACTTTTCTCCATGTCCAGTTGTTTTGTTTTCTTTCATGTATCTCTTGATCCATTCTTTGTGTTGCTGGACAACTGGCTATGCAAGAGTAATACCATTCACATCTTTGAATCCCTGAAACCCATCCTAATTTGCCCATTACATATTTTATGCAATATTCTAAACTTCTGTGATTTTGCTTTTGTGATTCTGTTATTTAGGAGATGCCAAAATTGGCAGTAACAATGTCAACACTTTAAAGAATGATGAGTTCAGCATGAGGGGTTTAAGACGCGATGGGAATGCTGAAGATGCCTGGGCCACCTCGCAGAATTCAAAAGCCTATGGGAAAAGTATTTCTATAGAAACTGCCAATCTGAGAGAATATGCTAGATATGTACTGAGGACTATCTGCCAACAGGTATTCTTTGATTTCAAATGGCTTCTACTCTGACTTTGTAACTGTTCTTTGAGAGGCAACTGTCTGCTATTTATTTATTTATTTATTTATTTATTTATTTATTTATTTATTTATTTATTTATTTACGTACGTACGTGTGTACGCACTTATTTATTATTTATTTATTTATTTATTTATTTATTTATTTATTTATTTATTTATTTATTTATTTTGGTTTTTTGAGACAGGGTTTTTCTGTGAAACAGTCCTGGCTGTCCTGGAACTTACTCTGTAGCCCAGGCTAGCCTCGAACTCACAGAGATCTGCCTGCCTCTGCCTCCCGAGTGCTGGGATTAAAAGCATGCGCCACCACCACCCGGCTGTCCACTATATTTAAAAATTCTATTTGGGTGGCCCTTTTTTTTTTCTTTATAACTTTATTTTGAAATCATTTCAAATTTGCTAAAGAGTTGTAATAATGAAGACTTCCAGTACATCCTCTATACAGATTCACTAATTTTGGACATTTTGTATTTTTTTCTTAATGGTTGAAAAGTACATGGTATAGTTTACTCTGCTTTACTTTTGGATACTTAAGTTTTTATTTGTTGTAATAACCAAAGTAAAGTTAGTAAAAATCAGAACTTCAGTTTTGGTGCTATAATTTTCCTCTCATCTCTAGGGAACTTTCTGACCTATCCTAGCACTGTTACATTTGCATAAGGTTTTAGAGATTAGCTTCAGGTTATTGGAAGGGGGAGTTCAGAGGTGACATTGTATTATTGCAGGTAAACTCTTCTAATTACACATAATGTAATGGATTGTCTATATCCATTGCTGTAGGGCATCACTGCTTCTAGACTCTCCCAGCAGAGCGCTCTCTCTCTGTCTCTGTCTCTTTGTCTCTGTTTCTGTCTCTGTCTCTCTCTGTCTCTCTGTCTCTCTGTCTCTCTCTCTCGTGTGTGTGTGTGTGTGTGTGTGTGTGTGTGTGTGTGTGTGTAAGTAACTGAATTCATGATGATTCTTCTAGCTCTAATTCTTTAAAGTTGTATTTTATATTCTCCCATTTCATATTAGTATTATATTTTTGCAAGATAACAGCCTTGTTCCCCATACAACACCTAAGGTAGTTTCAAGTTGTCACACATATACCTCTAGGAAAAAGCCTGCTGGGAAAGCTGAAGATTGATTTTCTGTTTCATTTTCCTGAAGGGTTTAGATAATGCATTCAAACATTATTTGGAAAAAACAGAAAGAGAAGAAGAAAGGAAAATATTTTTGCTGTCTCACTTAGAGTGGACATGTTCTTTCTTAAAATTAGAATCTCTTTTATTTGCTTTTTTTTTGCCTTTGGTTTGGGGTTTTTGTCCCAAGTGATGTCTTTATCATAACATACATCCAAAAGCCAAAGCTTGGACAAAAGCATACACATCAATCTATCCCCTGCCCAACACCTTCTTCCTGTCTGGCTCTGCTCAAGTGACTAGCTTCAGAATTTTCTGATTATCTTTCCATACTTTCAAAAATCTTGTATTTTAAAAAGTGCCGACATTACATATTTTCTAATCTATATTAGATGTATGCTTGCTTAGATTTTATTTTTTTTACTGTGGTGAATTTAAGTAGCTCCACAGTTATTGATGGCAGTCCTGTGCTACGTCCCAACTGTGAGCACACAGTGGCATCACTGGACTGGATGCCTGGATGCCTAGAGCCAGGTGGTGCTGGCCAGGTTTAGTGTCCCAAGAAGGTATGATCCACATCCCATGGGAGGTTTCTGGGCTACCCTACAATGCCAGTAGCACCCTCTACCCCCACCTCATCCTCCAAAACATAAATCAGTGAGTCAGTAAATAAATAATTTGATACCTAGAAAAACAGCACACTGATATCTGGGTACTTTTGCCTGAGTGTGATTTAATGCTGCTAACACGGAGCATAGAATTATATAACTCCCAGGTGATTTTAGTGAGCGATTTGTACTGAACAACTGATACATTAGTAAAAGATACTTCATTTGAGACAGATGGGGGTTCAAATTGAGCTCTGATGCTGACATTTTCTTATGCCATTTAATAAAGGAAGAAATGGAAAAGGAAGGATGCCAGTGTCAAGAAAATAACCTTCTAAATAGTTATATACCATGTTCTGCCTGTTTAGCAGAATATATCCCATAGAATGATGGAAAGCATGTGTAACATGAAGTCATTGTCATTATATACTGAAGAAAAACAGCAACAGAAAAAAAATACCTTGCTGCAATATAGTACCTTAGAGTAAGTCCTCATTTTACAAAAGCACACCAAAGCTTAGCTCCCTCTCCCATATGTTTAAATGTTTTTGCTTTAATCAAAGTCCCTCCCACTTTGCATTTTTAAGATGTCAGCATGGTAGAGTTTTCTTTTGAAACTTTTCCCCTTAGCTGGCAATGTAGCTTATTTGATAGCATATTTGGCAAGCATGCAGGGAGCCCTGGTAGGCAGGAAGACATGGCATTAAATTTAGGCCTGTGATCCCAGCACTGAGGACAGAAGCAGAAGGATCAATACTTCAGGGTTGTTCTTTGCCACTTAGTGAATTGGAGGCCAGCTTGGAATACCCAAGACCTTTTCTAAAAACAAACACACACACACAAAACAACAACAACAGAATTAAAATATACATGCAGGCAAACCTTTCTCCACTTCTTTTTCCATTAATCTGTTTTCATTGGATGGTTCTTACTAGCTTTATATCATTTTGCTCTGAGAAATGAGAATATCATACATAGGCAGGTAGAATCACTGTCTAACTGCCGGCTTGTTTTTAGGAATGGGTAGGAGAACATTGCTTAAAAGAGCCAGAACGATTATGTACAGACAAAGAACTTATTTTGGACCCTGTGCTTTCAAACATGCAAGCACAGAAATTACTGCAGCTGATCTGTTACCCTCATGGTATTAAAGAGTGTACAGAAGGAGACAACCTGCAAAGACAGCACATTAAGCGCATCCTTCAGGTAAGTGGTACATTCCAAAGATTCTGTTGGTCATTCATTACAATATGATTGTAGAAAGAACAACATTGTTGCTGTTCTCCTTTCTGATTCTTGAATTTAAATCTGACTTGTTCTGCAGTTTTCTTTATGGTGGCAATTATTGCAGTTGACTAGTCAGTAGATATAGTCAGTAGCAAACAACATATAATCACAGGTAAGTATTGGTATTTTAAGTCAGTGCTATATTTATTTGAGAAATAATCGTTGTACTGGATTAGTCTTAAATATGTTATTGAAGAAACAAATCATTTTGGAATGAGATTGGCTAATTGGTAAATGGATTCTGAGAGATGCCATGCTTATCTGACTTCCAATTTCTGGCTGGGTGAGGAACATATTTTGAAGCTTGAATTTTGTGGTGAATGTTTATTTCATCAGGCATGAGATTGGAAACCATTGATCCATGTTAATTCCCTTGCTGGGCATGAGAGTTACTGCAAGGCTATGGTAACATATGCTCAGTGTTCTTAATGTTATAATCCTTTGCATTTTCTCCAGAATCTTGAGCAGTGGACATTGAGACAATCCTGGTTAGAGCTTCAGTTAATGATCAAACAGTGCTTGAAGGACCCTGTGAGTATATGTTGAAAGCACACATGTGAATGAAATAAGCAAAAAGTCATTGATGTTTGAGAATCAAGGAGTACATAGATGGACTAGCTTTCTTTCATTTCCCTGACTCTAGAGCTCTGGCTCTGTGGCTGAAATGAACAACTTACTGGACAACATCGCAAAGGCAACAATAGAAGTGTTCCAGCAGTCTGCAGACCTAAATAATAATGCCCCCAGTTCTGGCATAAGCCTCTTCAACCCAAATGGGATTGGAAGTGCTGATACAAGTAGCACAAGACAGAATGGAATAAAGACATTTTTAAGGTATTGCTTCATAGACTACCATCAGTATTTCATATGTCACAGTAAACTTGATTAGCCTAATGCATGTTTCATGAAGCTTCTGGAAATGTGAAGAAATGTGAAGAAAATAATTACTTATAAGTAACAGTTCCTGTTATTCAACAAGTTCAAGGGCGGAAAGTTGGTAAGCGATATCTTGGCCCTTTAGGTATTTTGTTGTAGGTCCAGATACTTTGGAGCCACAGACGAACTTAATTTTGATTCATAGTATCGCTGTCTTTGGGTCAGTCATTAAATATGAAACACTCTCTCTGTCTTTATTGATTGACAGTTTTTGTACAAATACAGTAATTTGCATTCATAATGGAACTTGTTAGGGCCATGAAATCATAAAGTAATCCTTTTCATCATGAAAGACAGATTGGTTTGCATATCATTTTGGTAAAAGGGTATAAATCATGAGTTTTAAAGTGTAAAGATTTATTATTCCTTGGCTTGAACACAATACCATTGCACATTGTGACCATGACTGAAAAGTGTAATGTCCATAGAGAGAAGGGTGGCGAGAGATCAGAAAGGCAGGATCCAGGACAGTCACTGAGAACGGTTTAGTATACAGAATACGTCCCCAGAACATCACCTTTTATTCCTCAATGAATGCAGGTGGAATGTATAAGCAGTAAGCAGATGTCTGGTCTTTAGCAAGAAGAGAACGTACAGACATAGAGGAATGTTAGATGTCTGTGTCTTACCCATCAGTGGTTTACTGTTGGGTTTCTGGATTGACTGTGAGAGCAGAGACCAGATGCTTTGTTAGGTGTAACGCCTGTTTCTGATTTTAGTTCCTCTGAACGCAGGGGTGTGTGGCTGGTGGCCCCCCTCATCGCCAGGCTGCCAACCTCCGTGCAGGGAAGAGTGTTGAAAGCTGCTGGGGAAGAGCTGGAGAAGGGGCAGCACCTGGGTTCTTCTTCAAAGAAGGAAAGAGATAGGCAGAAGCAGAAGAGGTATGCTGGTAGAGGCCTCCCGTCGAGGCTAGCGTCTGAAGGAAGCCTAGCATCCTACATCACAGTCTGTATCCAGTGTCCATAGGGTTTGGGCTTTGAATGGATTAGGAAATCATCGGCTAAGCAGGGCTCTGGCCTTGTACTAATGTTTAGTTCACCAGTTTCCATCCCTGCCTATGTGTCCAAATCATTTCAAGGATGTTGAAACACATGGGCTTGCTCTTAATTCTGACCTACTGGACCTTGAAATAATTACTGATTTTTTAAAATTTAGGAATCTTGATCTGGACTCTTGATTAAAAGTAGTCATAACAACTGCCAAAACTAATGTTTATTTCATTTATTTTATGACCAAGAAAAGGTTTCAAATAATTACTTTTGAAAATAGATCATCTTATTGAGGATAAATATCCACACTATAAATTTAACAGCCAAGGAATTTGAAATAGGAAAGTCGTAAGTTCTTCATTTTTTAAAAATTTAAAAACAGAGATTCGCTCATAAAAACCCTCCTCATTCTCGTTGATTGGACTCCCAGAGATCCACCCAGGGCCTAGTCATGGATCTCTGCATCCAGATCCCTCAGTAGTTGGATGAGGTTTCTAGCACAACAATTAGGGTGTTTGGCCATCCCATCGCCAGAGTAGGTGCGAGAATTGTTGAGACCAAGGTTGGATAAAGCACAGGGACAAATAGCCAAATGAATGGAAACACATGAACTATGAACCAATGGCTGAGGGGTCCACACTGGATCAGGCCCTCCGAATGGGTGAGACAGTTGATTGGCTTGATCTGTTTGGGAGGCATCCAGGCAGTGGGACCAGATCTTGTGCTCATTGCATGAGTTGGCTGTTTGAAACCTGGGGCCTATGCAGGATTGTTTGGCTTGGCCTGGGAGGAGGGTACTAGACCTACCTGGACTGAGTCTACCAGGTTGACCTCAGTCTGTGGGGAAGGCTTTGCCCTGGAGGAGATGGGAATGGGGGGGGGGGGGCGTTGGGGGGAAGGTGAGGGGGACGGGAGGGGGGAGAACAAGGGAATCCGTGACTGATATGTAGAACTGAATTGTATTGCAAAATAAATTAAAAAAAAAAAACAGTAAAAAAAAAAAAAAAAAAAAACAGAGATTCTTGTTGCCTGTTAATATTACTGCCATAACTAACTGCTCTTTATTGGCCATCTATAAAATGGAGCTCCTGAGCCAAAAGGTTTGGCTTGGACCTGTTCTTTTGGAATTTTTTTTCCCTCAATCAGTCAGTTTTTCCATTGTTCTCAAATTGGAAATGTTTTATGAACATGAAAATTTGCCCCTTCTCTAGTGGAGGCTGTGGGCTCTGTCAGATGTTAGATGGCACTAGCTCTTTCTAGCACCAACCTTGCTTTTGGAGGCCGCGGACCTTGTGTCCACCCCTGACTTTACCAAGACTGTGCTTTTGGCCTTTGAGAAACATACAGCAAAAACCCACAGGTGTCCAAAATAGTCAAGGCTCACAGAGATGTGTGCTTCCTGAAGGAGAGTTTTGTCGGAGGAATTTCTCGATTTTTCTTACTAATCTGTGCATACATTTATATTCTTTGTCATACATATTTAAAATAAAGCAAATTTTCCCATCCACTGTAGCCGTAGAGCATTGCCATTCACAAACTCTGCCAGTGGTTTTTAATCTTGTCAGTACAGGAATGTGTGCTCTGGTGGTTTGCCATCCTGTCCTCTATCTAGTAGTAAATTCCCAACAGCAGTGAGTCTCCTCGAAAGAGGAAGGGCTGCACTGGCCAAGCCCTTCTTTCTGATGGTTACTACTTCCTTTGCAGTATGTCTCTCTTGAGTCAGCAACCTTTCCTCTCCTTGGTCCTTACCTGCCTTAAGGGGCAAGATGAACAACGGGAAGGCCTCCTAACATCCCTGCAGAATCAAGTCAATCAGGTAAAGTCCAGTGTGGTATTAATGGTGGTATTCCTTACTCTCCTTTTGAATACAAGATCAGACAGACGTGTCTGTAAATGAGGTGCTAGGAAACAACAATCCATGTCCAGTTCCTCCTAGCATCATGGTCCCCATAAGGCTAACAACTTTATAGTAATTATGCGTTGATGGATGTATAAAGACTATAAAAGTAACTGCCTCATACTGCTTACCAGCTAGTTTGCTGATCTCTGTGGCACCTGCCTGGAATCCTGGGGAGCAGAAAGAAGTTAGAAAGCATGGAATTGAGGAAAGGTGTTAGTTGGTGGTGTGAGGAGGTTTATCCTGACACAAGGCCACGTGCATCCCTCCCTGTGATGTTAAGTGGGAACTAATATCCCTTCTTGACTGAGCATGTGCTGTCTCTCCCACCTCGTTTCCCTTCCACTCAAGCCTGATGGACAGGGGCTGCCTTCCTGTTTAGGTGCTTGTGCTGGAAGGATGCCTCTCAGATGTCAGTCTGACCTGCTCCCTCCCTTCCTGCTGATCCCTGTTCACCTGGCCTCCTTAGTAAGGCCCTGGTCGGCCTCTAAGTACTTCTGCTATCATTCTTTGTCCTCCCTGTAGTCAGATCTGTTTCACTTTTACCTCCTTTCTTTATTTCTGCTGTTGAACTTAGGACCTTATGCATGCTAGATAAGCTTTCTGCCGCTGAGTCCATTTTTAGCTTCTTATTTTGAGATAAAATCTCTTGCCCAGCTGGCCTTCATCTCTCTCAGTTGCCCAAGTGAACCTTGAACTTCCAGCCTTTGAGTTTCAGCTTCCCAGTTAGCAGCGGGGGACAGGGGAGTTGCAGCAGGCTGAGCTGACTGCCTTGTTACCGTGTTTGACAGAAGCTGGTGTTGTCCCATATGCAATTTGGAAAGTATTGTCTTTTCATAGCATACTTTCAGCTCTGCTGTTGATAGTTGTTACTTGTAAAGTGATTGATTTTCACACATTGTGTGGGGTAGGGAGAGGAGAGAGAATGTAGGTAGGGATGAGAAAGTGCAGGGACATGGGTACCACAGCATACAAGTAGAAGTTAGAGGAGAACCCTTCCTCTTGGTCCTGTCCTTCCACTTCCCTGGAGACAGCATCTCTGGTGTTTGCTGTTGCTACCTGTGCCATGGCCTGTGAGCAGCTGGGGATTCTTTTGTCTCTGCCTCCCATCTTGCTTTAGGGATGCTGGGATTGCAGAGGTCACTTCCCCATGCACCTTCAAATGGAATTCCAGCTCGGGTCCTCATACTGTACATAAGCTTTTTACCCACCAAGTTGTCTCTGCAGCCCTTTTTAGCTCATTCAAGGTGATTTTGATTAGTTATTGTTCATTTAGAGCGTGGCAGGGGTTTTGTGCTTGAGTTTTGTTTATTGGCTCTCGTCATCTGGTTCTGGGATGTGCCTACCTGTTTGCCTTTCTTTAGTAAAACCCTCACAGAGCTAATCCTGAGGAAATGAAGAACCAGTCCACTTTATGAATTTGACTGATCTTGGTCTGCATTGAAAATAATATATTCTCTTTATCAGGAAAGATTATTCATTAGATAGCAAGTAACAGTTCCAGTAAGATGTCAAAAATAAAACATTTGCTAGGATTTATAGCATGTCCCTAAGAAGTGTAACCTGGGACCAATGAAAAATGGAATTCTGTCTTTTCAATATTTATCTACAGAATACTAAATTAATAATGTTTAATTTGATGGCCCTTTAAAGGATTTCCCCCCAAATATCCATGTAGACATGCATGCATATATATGGAATTAAGTCAGATTCTCTTCCCTCAGCCACCCAGGCAAATACATCATAAAATAGCTAGGGTTTTGTCTGTGTAGAAGAAGAGGAAGATTAAAAAAATAAAATTTTATCTTTCTTAATTTTTAAAGCTAAGAAGTTGGTTTTAGCTGTGACTATTAAGCTTAATTTTAAATACATAAAAATTATCATAACAAAGTTTTTCTTCTTTTGTTCCTGATCTTAGATTTTAAGTAACTGGCGGGAAGAAAGATACCAAGATGACACGAAAGCCCGCCAGATGATGCACGAGGCTTTGCAACTCCGGCTGAATCTGGTAAGGACCATGGAGTGTTTGCATCACACCTCTCTCTCTCTATGAAAATTACAGCAGCTTTCAACTTCTGCTGCGGGCAGAATCTGCATGGCAAAGTGAAGCCTTCCCCTTTCTGTCTCTACCCACTTCCTTTTCTCAGAAACCTTCTGTTTCCCTTGTCACTTTCCTTCCTGTCTGGATTGAATTCTAGACAGTCATGTTTTGAGCACCAATTTTCTTTTCTACACAGACACCTTACTGCAGCTCTCCCCTTCTCTTCCGTCGGTGCTAAGGGGGGTCTAAGAAGCCCTTATTTGATATGAATGTTAGCTCTACTGTATCTTATTTTAAAACCATCAAATCCATCAGCCCTAAATTGTCAGAATCGATTAAATCTGTCTAATGAATTGATTAAAAAAAGGACAAATCTCACAAGAATGTTTGTTATAGAACTCTAAAAGTCCTCAAGACATTTTATATTCCTTTGAGTTTTTCTCTTCCAGTTGGACAAACCCCAAATGAAATCTACCCAAGGTGACAGCATGTCTGGTTTTTGGCAGCCTAACCTCCGCACAGGAGCTGGCAGACCTAACAAACATATCTGGGGATATTGTAATAGCAGACTTAGATGCAATAATAATCGAATATCACAAAATTGCAGGTTATTAGACAGAGTTTTGATGCTGTTTAGGTTTAACTTATCTGCAATTATGTTTAAAACTCAGTACCATGGGAGATTGATAAGAAAAGAAAGCCAGTAATACTCAAGTATTACTCTTTTTGTTAAGTTTTGAATGACTATAATATAATGAAAGAACCAAAGATAGTGATAAACACATAGCCAAATGAGACAGACTACAGGATAATCTATAACGTGTTTAGCAAGAACCAGTTCTTAACATCTCTTTTGTTTTAGCACATCAACATTTAGGCACATATAGTAATAGGGGTGGTGTTTTATCCAACAGATACAAATGTTCTTGTATTTTGCATGCTAGGTTGGAGGAATGTTTGACACAGTGCAGCGGAGCACCCAGGGGACCACTGACTGGGCTCTCCTACTCCTCCAGATTATTACTTCAGGAACTGTTGACATGCACACTAACAAGTATGTTTTTTTTTTTTAATCAGTTTATACTTTTTTGCTATATGCATGCATGATATAAGCTTTGATATACTGACAATAAATTCTGGCCCTTACTGACTTAGATGTCATTAAAAGTTCAGCACTTTGAGTAGAAATGAATAGATAATTATGTATATCTTGGTTTTATTTTTAAAAAATAAAATGGGTTTTTCTTTTCTCTCAGTGAATTATTCACAACAGTTCTTGACATGCTGGGTGTTTTAATCAATGGGACATTGGCTTCGGACCTATCAAATGCTTCCCCTGGGGGCTCTGAAGAGAACAAACGTGCATACATGAATTTAGTAAAGAAACTGAAAGTAAGTTTGTGATCAGCCTCTATTCTGAAGTCATTTATGGACTGGTCTGATTTCTTACTCATTAATTTACATGTGCATTTGATTCAACATAATGCAGTTATTTGTTGTCTTGCCTAGGCTTGCCAGTCCTTCAAAATGACAAGTATGTTATCTGAAAGATTCTTTTCTAAAATATTATATTCATAAAATATGTTCAAATTTTAAGGGATTTAGAAATGCATTATCAAATATATAACCAAAGCTCCACTGTCCGATTTTAGTTAAACCCAAGCTCAGATTTGTACATGCAAATGCAAGAGTGAGCATTTGCCTTGAATTTGTAAATGTGACTCATCTGATAACCCACTAATAGTCCTTGAAATAAACAGTAAATAAACATTGCAAATACATAAATCTGAAGGCTTTACAATAAAATAGCTGATGGTTACCTTACAGTCTGACCCTGGATACGAGAAAATGTCCTGCTGCAGCTCCCGCTGTGTGACTGCAAAGAACACAGTGGATTTTTGTCATTTCAGCACTCTGATATTCCTTGTATAACAAGACTGCCTTTGTGTGACTCTATTTTCTACTGGAATAGAAGAAATGAAACATTTCACCAGTCTGATTTGCAGCTGTTCCATCGACTGTGTTGAGGGTTAAAAGACATACTAGCTTTAAAAAAAAAAAAGGAAATGTGTCATTGGGGAACTTCCTTCTTGTGAACTTTTACATTCATTGTAAAGTCAGAATTTCTGTCTCACTTCTCTCTTGCTTTTCCATCTTTTTGTTTTCTTTCTCTTCTAGAAAGAACTAGGCGACAAGCGGTCTGAAAGCATTGACAAAGTCCGGCAGTTGCTGCCTTTGCCCAAGCAGACGTGCGACGTCATCACTTGTGAACCCATGGGTTCTTTGATTGATACAAAGGGAAACAAAATTGCTGGATTTGACTCCATCGATAAAAAACAGGCAAGAGTAAATGTTTTTTTCCCTCATATATAAATATATCTAGTTATAGAAGCCAAGTGACTTTGCTTACAGTCTTGGAGGATATACAAAACATCTTAATTTCATTTCTGAATTTTCAAGGTATATTGTTGTCATCTAAGCACAATAGCTATTGGCATTATAAGAAGCCATGTCTTTGAAGGTCTCCATTTAAAATGCTTGTCTGGACTAAAGTAAATTAATGGAATCTACTGAAGAGGTTAAGTAAAAGCCTAGTATAAAAAAAAATAAAAGCAAAAACCAATTCTGATTTTATTTCAGGATAGGAATCAGAGTATTTTTATATAAGAAAATTTTTGTTGATAAATATTTTGAAGTACTGAGTAAGCTATATTAAATAAAACTACTAAGTGTTACAATACTACATATTGTCAATGAAGCAATGTTAGATGGCCATTCATTTTATATAAGATACTTTAGAAAGTTCTTTAAAATAACAGAAGAATGATCGGCTGTTCTTTCAAAGAATACTGAGCAACCATTGTCACTCTGCAGTATCAGAGATAGATGGTGGGGAGAATCCCTTCCCTTACTGGGAAGTAGATGCATGTTCAAATGTAATGGGATTTGTGGGTAATGGTCCAGAGTGGATTAGGAGGCACTGAGGAGGAAAATTTCAGCCAGAAAAGGGAGAGGTAGTCATAGCAAGGTTCTCATGGTAGTTGACACACAGACCATTTTGAAGGATTAAGACTTACACAGAAAAGAACAGAACAGACAGGGAAAGTTTAAATCAAGTCAGGAAAGGTGACTCAGAGGGGAAAGCAGTGCCATCAGAATTCAGAGGTGCCTAAATACCATAGCAGTGTGCTCATGGAAAGGGAAAAGGCCCCTAGTTCACAGGCAAGGTGACCTGGGCTTTCTAGCAGTAGGCATCCAGGATCCATTTAGATTTGAGCTCTACTCAGGAAAATGCTTTCATCACATGATAGACGGCAGGGAGTGGTGACTTTTCTAGTGGTGTTAGAAGAAGCCTCTCCTACAGAGGAAGCACAGGCAAGAACGGGTATGTTCACATCGGGGGTGAGAGGAAGGTACCTTGGCCATATTTTAGGAGAAATGTCTTTGAATTGGTATACAGGAGAAGTTACCAACAACGTCACCAATTAATGTTACAAATAAAAGCGTTCTGTGTTTCAGTAAAGATAAGTTGGGATTGAAAGACTTGATTTGGTGAAAGACACCAAGAATAAATACAAAGAAAGTTAAGAAAGAAAAAGATTTGATTGGTGTTGTACCTGTTTCTGTAATTAAGTTCTCTCACAACATTTTGTTCAGAGAATGCCATGTTGGGTACATGAGAGGTCCACATACTAAATCAAGTCCATGTAGGTTGAATTGAAGTGAATATGAGCCCAAATAGAGGCAGACTTTTACATTTTGTTATCATCTCAAAAATACTGAATAGGTTCCTGAGATGAGTAACTGGCTATAATCTTGTATCATAAGGCCAACTTCTTTACAGGATTCTTGAGAAATTATATTTCCTAGAACAAACTGAATGATAATGTTGTTTTATAGTAAAATAGTCTAGATTACCTTGAGATGTCTTGAGGGAGTGTCAGGTGGTACACAGAACTAGAGAACTGAACTCTTAAAGTTCTGGACTGCAGGTTGCCTGACTTAACTGAGTATTTCTATCTGCTGAGCTCCCTAAGTCCATTGCAACCACATGCTTATAGGCTTGCCCTGTGCGTTGGGAATAGGCCAGAGTGTGCTGTCACAGAACGATCTTTTCCCACAGGGTCTCCAGGTCTCTACAAAGCAGAAGGTGTCCCCATGGGACCTGTTTGAGGGTCAGAAGAACCCGGCTCCTCTGTCCTGGGCCTGGTTCGGCACTGTCCGTGTGGACCGGAAGGTGGTAAAGTATGAGGAACAGCACCACTTCCTGCTGTACCACACACATACCATGCCTAAGCCCCGAAGCTACTACCTTGAGCCACTGCCCCTACCTCCTGAGGAGGAAGAGGAAGAGCCCACATCTCCAGTTTCTCAGGAACCAGAAAGGAAATCAGCTGAACTGTCAGATCAAGGAAAAACCACAGCTGACGAAGAAAAGAAGACAAAGGGAAGGAAGCGTAAGACAAAATCAAGCTCCCGCGTTGATGTGAGTGGGGGATGGAAGGAGGAGTTTGGCTCATTAGCAGCTAGGATGGGATCTACCCATGGCCAAACTGTACTCCTAGAAACCTTGCCAAGAGTGGTATCAGCTTTCTTATGTAGCATTTCCTAACAAGTTTCTGTGCTAATAAATGAAATGGCACACCATGATTTCTCATGGATGACAGATTTAAAGCTTTTGATTTTCCATTCTCAACACGTAATAACTATTTAACCTTAGACTCCAGGAGTGGATAATACTGAGTAACTAAGCCTCGGAATTTCCCTGGGTTTAAAACTTTAATTTTTCAGGGGTATATGATTACACCATCTTAAACACTTTTTATTAATATGAAAGGTGTACTTAAATATCTTATTTGAGTGATTGATATTTGCAGTGAAGTAACATTAAAAAGTTCCTTCCACTTTCCTCCAAATGAATTTGCGTCTGATTTACCCCTACAGAGTGGTCCTGAGATTTCTCTCTCTGCCCTTGTATCTTCTACTCCCCGAGTAGTCTTTAACATATTTTCAGATCTTATAAAAGATAAAATAAACCTAATTTAAAATCATCTCACACCCTTTCTCTTTCTTTTCCTTTCCAGTACCAGAGGCCTATTAGATGATAATTCAGAAATCATTGTGTAGAATATGAGATGCAATATTTAAAATAGATTTCTCCTTGAAATTACCTGGTTTTACTTGAGAGAGAAATTTCAGGTCATTTTCTGTGGAGGACAAGGATGTTCTTGCTTGATGGGGAGGAAGTACTTATTGTGGGTACTCAGCAGTTCATGATCAACTATCATTACATTTACCTTCGTCAACACTGAATCATCCTAGCTGATAGTTTGGTAGTGAAGACACTTTTAGAGATGGCTGCTGTCACTTTCAGATGGCACTTGAACACCAGTGCCCACTCCCAAACCTGGGACACTCTGGCCCACCATACCACATGGATGAGGGCTTCTTTTCTCTTCACATGCAAAAGACTTATCGAAATACCCTCAGAACCCTCCTCCTGAAGCTGCCTCTTCCCAGTGGGATTACATCCTTTTGCCCAGTTGAGGGATACTGAGATTTTCATTGCCCTTCATCCTCAAGAGCCATGCTAGGAAAAAAGATGGATGATGAAGGAGTTGAGACTTTCTGGTGTGATCATTAGAGTCAGTACCTGCTATAAGGAGGAGAAAGCATGGGGATGTAGGGAATGGCAACTTATTTTGAGTGCTGTCTTGAAAGCTGTGGGTAAGATACTGTCAAGGCCTGGAGTAGTTCTGAAGCACTGTGGCCCTTTCTGATACAATTTTTATTCAGACATGTGCTTTTAGCTTTTTACATGTCTGCTGTGAGGAACTTCTTTTGTGTGTGTGTGTGTGTGTGTGGTGGTGGGGAGATGGTACTGGAGATTGAACATAGGGCCTTTTATGTGCTAGGTGAATATTATTACTTTTTAAATCAAAGAAAGTTTTTAATTCACATGAATATTTTTCAGGAAATGGGTTACCATTTGTGTTCTCTCCCTTCCCTTTCACAAAATATAGCCTTGAGTCCTGGGATGGGATGATCCCTCATACCTGAATAGGAAAAACATGTATTGATTAACTGTGTGTGGTATATTAGGTTCAATTTTCTTAAAAAAAAAAAATATATATATATATATATATTTCTGTTGAAGGAGTATCAACAGAGCAACATCTACCGAGTGCCTCCTAATTACTCACCCATGTCCTCCCAAATGATGCATCATCCACAACCTGCACTGTGGGGTTACAACCTGGTGAGCCAGCCCCAGCAGCCCAGCTTCTTCCTTCAGAATCAGTCTCTGAATCCAGGTGGGTATGAGACACAGAACACTGGCAGATCACTCATCAGCAACTTGAGGACAGAAACTCCTTGCTTTGAACCTTTATCCTCCACAAAATGAGACTTCGGGTAATCCAGTACTTAGGTGTAATTTGTTTTTCTTTCTCTGAAATAAAGCTTCGGCTACACCCAGTAGCTGAGTTCTATCGTCCCAGCTACTGTGTAGAGGCTAAGACAGGAAGATTACTGAGCACTGTTAACCTAGCAAGAGCTTGTCTCCTTAGGTGATAAATTAACATACAGCTGAAATTATATTTATGGATTGCACAACTTGGCCTAAAGTCTAAGCTACCAAATATAATTCCTGCTTGCACTTTAAAAGATCAGGTGGTATTCTATCTTTCCTTTCTTGCATTGTAAATTTTAAAATTAAATTATGAAGCAGATCAGAAGTTTGATTTGGCTAGAAGATTTGCAAATTAACACAGAAAACTACCACAACCATAGTAATTATTCCTGATTGTAGTATTGCTTTGGTTCAAGTCCCAAGTACATCTTACAATCCAAATGAATACTTTCCTAGATAAAAATATTTGCTAATTAGAAATTAATTTTATCTGAAAAAAATGTTTTTAAAGGATGAAAAAAGTTAATTTTTTTGCACATATACATATGTGCATATACGTATAGATTCATAAATTTTACCTATATGTATATAGATGTGCATTTACACTTAATGAAAAATATATTTATAGCCTTTATAACATAGCTCACACAGGAGACACGTTCAGTACATGAGCTGAACATCTCCTACCTCCTTACACTTGTACTTGATGCTTCCTGTGCATCCAGGCTCCCCCATCTACAGGCTCATCACCTGCTTCCAAGGAGTTTGATCTGATACTTTCACAGTGAGGTCCAGCCTAACCGGCTGCTCTGTTCAAAGTTGTAATAACATGCTTTTCCTGGTCTCTGTGTTTCTCTCTTCTGTCGTATAGCATTACTAGCTTGAGAGGCTTAGCTTCCCACTCCAGACTGTAAGCTCTGTGAAGACAGGTACTTTTTATCTTGTCTTCACAATGGTGTTCTTACAAGAAGAACAGTGTCCAAGTCTTAAAAATAGACTGTTGGCTGCATATGGGGATGCCTGCCTGTAGTTTCAACTATTCGGGAGGCTGAGTAGACTTATGCCTTTGAGCCATAGCAAAAGCTTGAGTACTCAGAAGGATGGTTCTGGGTTAAAAGCGTGAACACTCTTTCCTCTGTCCATAGGGATGGACACACACACACACACACACACACACACACACACACACACACACACACACACACGTGTATATCCCTGTGTGTGTCAGAGAAGTTTTCAGCTTTTAAGTTTATATTTAGAAAACAAACAAAGGTTGTTTAAATTTTTGAGCCTGTAATTATGATAATAGTATCCAGTGCTTTACCAAGGGTACATTAATAGCTTATTAGAACTCCATTGACTTATATGTTAAAACTGAACTTTTGAAGTCTTAACATCAGGTATCATCTTTAAGTATCATTTTTCACATACCTTAAGTCACTTCCTTAGACTCTCACAACTTATATTTACATATCTTCAATCACTTCCTTCAGACCCTCACAACTTACATAAACTTCAAACCTCCCCCTCCCCCACATCAGATCATTTATCATGAGACATGGGGCATTGATTACTGAGAGCTGCCATTGAAAAGCACATTCTTCTAAATAAAGGGACAGTAAAAACTAAATTTTTACTTAGTATTAACAACATGATAGCTGGAGCTTGTTTTTACATTGAAACTTGTTTTGTGAGTTTATCTTTTTCAATGTGAAACCTATAAAGGAGGTTAACATGCCTGTGGTTCTGCCTTTCTCAGCAGGAGACCTAGTAGCTTTAGTGAAGCAAGGCCTGATTTTTTGCATATGAAATGTACTGACCAGGCAGTTGCAGCCTTGCAGGGAGGAGCTGGCTAAGGTAGGCTTAGGACTGCTGAACTGATGAAGCTAGGGCTAGCCATCAATACTATCAGAGATCTGAGAAGGATAAATTTGAGCAGGCATATAATCCAATGGCCTCTGTATCAATTAAAATGGCAGAGACATATCTGGTGCCTGGATAACCAGCCAGGGTTCCTCCAAGATGATCTTCATGACTTTGTTGTAGGCAAAGGTCTTCAGTCTTAGGCTGTCACACAGGACAGCATTACTTCTTCAGCTGCCAGACCCAGAAAATCTGAGATTTTCCTGTGGAAGATGAACTTGGGAAAACTGAGGTAGAGTAGAACAGTCAACCCAACAGTGTCCACAGTTTGGGTAGGGCCCTGGAGGCAAGCAAAACATTAGAAAGTTTTTTGCCTAGTGATCAGCATTACCGAAATCCAGTTGGATCCATTGTTACCCATTGTCTTTGGACACATACACTTCTCATCTGTACACATCAGTGTGGATGGTTTAAGAAAATAAGGTAGAATATTAAACACTGAGTTCAGACTAGCACTCTGTAGAAGGTAAAGAAAAGTCACCATGTAGGAATACACAGAATATTTTAGACAGATTATAACGTTTTTTGATTGGCTCAGAGGTTCAAGGTTATAGAGTTAAAAAAAATAAAAGAAATAGAATTCAGTCTGATTTTCAGTTTTCCTTTTTCTGTAATGAGTGCACTGTCCTTCGTTTAGTACTGTGGATTGTTAGTAGCATTTCACATCTTGCTGCAGTGAAGTGACTTGGACGTGGTTACTCAGTTGCTATTATTTTCAGATGTCTTTCTCATGCCTCTGAGTGACTAATGGTCATATTGTTTCCTGTGGTGCTGAGTCCTGAAGGTTGGCCCCCAAATAAGTGGGTTTAAAATGTTTTTCTGTCATACATGTTGCTTGATTAAAAAAGAAGAAGAAAGAAACATCTTTTGTGAGATATGTGCTTAGAACTCTTCCTGTTCGCAGCATATATCAAGGAATATAGATTCTCTGAGGGAAAAGTGACATTTTCTGTACAGCCACCGATTATAGAAATTTTTCTAATTCATAAAGGCCTTGACAAATTGCAAATGCAAATATCTTTAGGATTTTCTTAGTCTTTTAAGCAATAGCAATTGAAGAGATGTTTGTAGAATTTGAAGTCCTCAAGCATTTTAAGATTTTAAAGTGTTTTCATTTTTCTCCTTTACAAAATAGGCATTTTCTTTATTTTTAATATGTTTAATTGAAATTACACCGCTTTTCCCTTCCCTTTGCTCCCTACAGCTCTTCTCTTTACTACATTTGATCTCTCCCATGTTCCCTCCTTCTAGCACCTCCTATCCCATGTCACCCCCACTTATCAAATTGATGGCCTCTTTTTCTTTGATTATTATACATATACAACCCAGATGCACAAATATATAAATACAGCATGCTGAGTCCATTTTTGTTGTTTGCATGTGTGTGATTTCAGGGCTGACCACTTTGTAATGGATAACTAATTAGGAACCTCGATCCTGGGAAAGGCTACTTCTTCTTCTCCCAGCAACCATTATTTGCCTATAATTCTTTAAATAGAGATTGGATTTTTTTCAACCCTGTGTATGTTACCATGTTTATTGATACTGTCATTGTTCAGGTCTTGTTTAGGCACTCATTTCTAGGAGATCTTATCTCCGATCAGATTTCTGGTCCTCTGGCCCTTACAGTTTTCCCTCTTGCCCCTCCATATTGTTCTCTGAGCCCTAGGTACAGGGGTTCTGTTGTAGATGTATCTGTTGGGGCTGGGCCCCCATAATTGGTTAATCCCTACATGGCATCCAGTGGTGTTTTTCTGACAATCTCCATTTGCTCTAAGCAGAAGCTTCTTTGATATGGGGTGATAGCTACACTCATCTGTGAGTATAAGGAAAAGATTTAGAATATAGTATGAATTATGCTGGTCTAGTAAAGTGGTGCTAGTAGGTTCTCTTCTAAGACCCGTGACCTTACTAGCTCATGATAGTTGGTAAGGTTTCTAGTACCCGGTGTGATGTCTCTCCTTAAATCCAGTAGCTACTGGTAACATAAATGCCACTATTGCACCTTTTGGGTAATCTTGCCATGCTGGTCACTGTTGTGGTTCATAGGACTTTCTAGTGCTATGGTCATTAGACCACAGGAAGGAGAAAGATTTCAGGTTAAATCCAGCTTGAATCATCTGAATTCTATGCCCTAAGTCTTCAGCTCTTGAGAGGCAACCAAAGGCAATAACAGTGGCCTGTATTGTTTTGAAGTCATTTGAACTACTCTAACCAACAAGTTGAATGGAGATTTTTCATACCTGGTATTGGGGTATGGCTCTTGTGGGGAGCATTGTCAGCCCAAGTGACATAATTTAAGTGCTCGCTCTTTCTCTTTCCCTTTCTCCCTCTCCCTCTCCGTGTGTGTGCAAATATATACGCACATAGACATACAAGGATGTATTATATATAGTTTCAGATAAATATAAAATAATATGATTCCTTGAGGCTTTATCAAACAACCTTGCTGTTATTTGTCCCTCTTCCCTCCTCCGTATTTTCCCCATTTCCAAAATAGGCCTTTAAATTTTGCCAAAGGAAAGGTTAAATGATACAGCCTTCAGATCTGTTTAGAATAGAGAGAGCTTCTATGCCTGGCTTATGAAACTTTGCAAAATATAACACAAGGCATGCTTTTATTCAAGTAATATGTACATCCTGAGGGATGTACATGGCTTACCACTCACATGGCCAAAGTTTTATGCTGACTCATCTTTGTTTCAGGCATTGCATTTTATCCACTGAAATGCAGCCTCCATATAGCAGTTTTAAAGTATTATTATTCATACATATCGTTGCTTTTTACTTTTGGAAATTAGCTCTTAACAGAATGTTAATGCTTAGCGCTGGAGCGCTGGGAGGCAGTAGATCATTTTCTACATTGCTCATAAAGTAGGAAAGGTGAAATTTCTTGTTGTGATCAAAGAACACATGTTGCTTTTGAAAACCCTTCCTTTTGGTTGCTTTTTATAGGTGGCTCCAGGTTGGACCCTGCAGGCTCCTTTGTCCCAACCAATACAAAGCAAGCTTTATCCAACATGCTGCAGAGGCGTTCCGGTGCCATGCTGCAGCCGCCCTCCCTTCATGCAATTACATCTCAGCAGCAGTTGCTACAGATGAAACTTCTGCAGCAGCAGCAGCAACAGCAGCAGCAGCAGCAGCAGCGGCTTCTCAGGCAGGCCCAGACTCGACCTTTCCAACAGGTTTGTCCAAAGCCAGCCTTGGAGCCCTCCTCATGTGTTCCCCTCCTCTAGCAGGAGTGAGTTTGGGGTGTGGTGCATAGTCTTGCTGCTTACACATCTCTGTACATGTGTGGTTAGAGGGATATTTCCTTCATACAGGTTTATAAATATTCTTCCCCTTTTGTATTTATTTCACTATTGACTTTGGGAGGAAGCCAAAAGTGCTAAGGACTTTGTAATCATTCAGAAGTAGGCCTTTTACCTCTGAGGTGATCTTTCCAGCTCTATTCTATATTATATTTACTTTGAGATTTATATTCATTTTAGCATTACTTCTATACATTATCCTCAGATTTATTACTTAATTTTGTGCCTCTAAAGCCATGGTGTTTTTCTGCTTCATTGTTTTGTTAATTCAATAAGGTCTGTGTCAAACAATAAGTAAATTATAAACAGTGGTCAGTATATGGAATTTGTATATGTGTGTGAAGTGCTTTGGGTTATACCCAGGGCCTCAAACATGCTGGGTAAGCACTTTACCCCTGTAGTATATGCCCGGTGCAGAAATATTAAGTTTAGTTTTTGGTTTGTTTGTTTGTTTGTTGGTGTTTTTGTTTGTTTGTTTGGTTTTTTTTGATGTTTTGAGTCAGGGTCTCACTTTGTTGAGACTGTGTCTCACTATGTAGCTCTGGTTGACCTGGTACCCTCTATGTAGATCAAGCTGGCCTCAGATTCAGATATCCACCTGCCTTTGCCTCCAGAGTGCTGAAAGTAAAGGAGAGCTTCACTATGCTAAGCTTTTGAGTGTAATTTTTTATTGATATTTCTGATATTATGCCCTGTAAGTCACCATTCTTTTTAGACTGTGATTGTATTGAATGAACAGTGATAAAAATGACACATACCTACCTTGATATAGACACATGAAACCTATAAATTTATATGAGTGAAATTTGTGCGTGAAAAGAGTGAAGTAGGATTGCATCTGCTTTTTCTAGTTTATGTATTTTTTGTATTTCCCAGTTGCACTGTTCTGATGATAATATCTAGCAGAGCACTTACTGTGCCCAAACAGTCATGAGCATATTAAATGTGATAGTTCTTTAGATCCCGCAGCAACCCTGTGTTTAAGGAGTACCTTTGCCACCTTAATTGTGTTAGCCAGCCTACATGTGTGTCCTGCTTGAAGAAAAACAAGAAACTCCACAATAACTGGGATTCCCATATTTTTGAGTTGCCCTGGTCTTGCCTTTCCAGGCCTGGCTCCTTTGTAACTTGGCATATCCTCATTTCCACCTGGTGATAGGAGGAAGAGGTAAAAAGGTTCTTTCTGCTGTCTGAAACTGCCTTTTAAACTGTGCTGTCAACTGGCCTGTGTAAGGATGTTGCGCAGAAGTTAACATCAGGGTTTTCCCTGACATCACCAACCGCTTGAAGTCCTTGGATACCGGGCAAAATGGGCCAGAGTTGCCTGGTGCACACACACAATGAGAGCTGGAGTAAAATGCTTTTAACATAGTAGTGATTTTGCTTAAATAGGCAACATATTTGAGGCCATTTAAAACTTCATTGCAGTTTTAGCTGTTCTTGGAGGGTGAGCAGACACAATCACTCTTCTTCAAATTCTTCTTCTTCTTCTTCTTTTTTTTTTTTTTTTTTTGAGACAGGGTTTCTCTGTATAGTTTGGAGCCTGTCCTGGAAATCACTCTATAGACCAGGCTGGCCTTGAACTTACAGAGATCCTCCTGCCTCTGCCTCCCGAGTGCTGGGATTAAAGGTGTGCGCCAACCACCACCACCCGGTTATCTTGCTTCAAATTCTTAAGAGGAATTTAAAACATTACTAGGAACTGATAAACCATTCCACTAAAGTGAACTTGTCTTCTTTTTAAAGTAAATGAAACCTAAATAAACTTGCCTCTTTATTTTTTACATCTGCTTGCTCTTTTATCACAGTGCTGAACTTTTCTTAATTGTAGCCCACTTTCAAACTCACTGCTGAATTCAGCTTTGGTTACTGAAAGTGGTTCTGAGCACTGGAGAAAAGGTCATTGGCATACAGGTAAACATGTTTTTTCTCTAAGGTTCACTTCCCAATATCCATGACAACTAAGGAGTTTAACAAAACAGTGTAGTCAAAGGTATTCTTGCAGGCCTGTGACCTAAAAGGTATCTCTGGTGGCTTCCTCCAAACACTCAAACATACCTCAGTGTCTTTTTTTCCTGCAGAATTGTGGTAATTCAAAGCACAGGAACTGATAGACTGTGTGTTTTCATACTAATTCTTCTGTGTCTGCGCTTTGATTTTGTTTTGTTCTTTATCCCAGTTGTTGTAACTTCCAAGGTCCTAAATGTCATCTTCACATAGTAAATCAGCTTCATAGTATCAGCCAGCTCCTCACATTCTTCAACAATGAAAAGTTCCCAGTGCTTTCCTAACCAATAACAAATTCGTCTTCTGAAAGAGGGTTTCTCTATGTAATCACTCTGGCTGTCCTGGAACTCACTCTGTAGACTAAGCTAGCCTCACACTCACTGAGATCCGCCTGTCTCTGTCTCCTGAGTGGTGAGGTTAAAGGTGTGAGCCACCACCACCTGGCCAGATAAACCTTTTTATGTCATTATTCTTCATGTATTGGCTAATGGAGGAGGAATATGAAGTTTTCTGGAGAGCAAGCCCAGGCCTTTGTTTAACTGCCTAAGCAAATGCTCTACCATTGAGCTAAATCTCCAACCCCTCTCAGAAGAAAGAGAACTGCATAGTTATGCAGCCATGTGAGCAGGAACCCTTTGGAATAAACAAGATACACATGGAGTATCTGCATGGTGCTTAGGTGCTTTTGTCGGATGGTGAGCTCCTCCCCTGTCTTCTAATAGGTAGTTGTCTTAGTCACTGTTTTATTGCTGTGAAGAGACACCATGACCAAGGCAGCTCTTAAAAAGAGGAAAGCATTTAATTGGGACTTGCTTGCAGTGTTAGAGGTTTAGTCCACTGTTAGCATGGCTGGGAGCATGGCAGCATGCAGGTAGACATGGTGCTGGAGAAGGAGCCAAGAGTTCTACATCTGGATCCACAGGCAGCAGGAAGAGAGAGCGACACTGGGTCTGGCTTGGGCTTCTGAAACCCCAAAGCCCACCCCCCTCTAAGTGACATACTTACTCCAACAAGGTCACACCTACTCTAACAAGATACATCTCCTGATCTCTCTCAAGTAGCACCACTCCCTAATGACCAAACATTCAAATATATGATCCTGTGGGGGCCATTCCTGTTCAAACCACCACAGTAATATTTGTTATTAATATATCTGGAATATAACCAAATACATTGTAGAGAGAAAAGAATCCCCTTTCAATAATCATTTGAAATGTAAAGGTAGAATTGTGTGAAATGTAAGTCATATTAATAACTTATTACAGTCCATACTGGACACAATAGGCTTTTCTAAGTGCTAATCATTTCAGAAAAGAAAAAAAACTCACAAAGGTGTTTATTGCGGGTCTTGGAATTCTGCCAGACACTTCCTAGGCTTAGCTGTGGCTGCTTCTGTAGCTGTGGTTGTTGGCATTGGGCTTTAGAGTCTTTTTTTAATCATCCTTTTTTTACCTACCAAACACACATTAGAAGTCTAGGAGTCTTTAAGAGATGAACCCATGCATGATTTCAAGAGCCAGTCTCAGATGTCAAGAGCTTCCCAGTAGCCTTACCCTCAGCAGTGTGATTGTCACCCACACAGTCCTGCCTTAGCTGTCTGTGTGAGTGCTTCTGGAGTAACCTCTGCTCTGGCCATTTGGAAAACCTAAATGCCCAGAAGAAGACATAAGTGTAGGAGTCTGTAAGCATCTCAACCCTTACAGAGTGTCTGCAGCCTCTTCCCACTAATAAAGAGATGCTTTCTGCAGAATCTGGCTCTTTCCTTGATACAAGGTGAAAATGGAAATACATTGTGAATAACCTAGTCCCCCGAAGGCTAGACATGAGCTTCAGTCAGTCATGCAGTTTTCTGTTACAGACAGCCCTTTACTTCCTTATGAATGTCTGAAGTTGCTGTCTTAGTCTCTAATCTAACTGCTTGTTGTAGTGCTAATAATTGTAACTGAGTGTCTCTTACAGCAATAGCCCCTGTTGACATAAACAAAGATGGTTCAGCAAAGAAACCTGTTTTCATTCTTCTGTTTCTGACTCTATCCCCAAAGTGATTGACCTCCGTTTTTGTTCACTATCTCTTATTTATAAGAGCTTCAGTATGTGTTACACACTAGCTCTGTGACTCAGTTTCATCCATTAGCTGGTACTAATACAGGAGTATTGTGATTGCACAACTAATGATTTAATAATATTCTGTATTGGTGCAATACCTTTATTTGCATATTCCGATGCTGAAAATATCTGGACTATGCCATGCTGACTGCATAGGCAGTTTCTCCAATGGTGGTTTTGATAAAGCAAGGTTTGGAAGTGCTTCTGGACTCTTAATTTTTCTTGAGAATTTATGCTTATGAAGAAGTAAGCATGTAAGGATTTTATTCACCAAAAACTTGAATTAAGCATTATTATTGTCAGGCTGACAATGTCCAAAAGAGAACAATTTGCATGAATCATTTGCCAATCCGTCAACTGTGTTTGGGGCGGGGGGATGTTACAGCAGGCAAAACATTTTGTTTAAAGTCAAAAGAATGTTCTTTGTTTTTATTTTTTTTTTGGGTTTTTTTTTTTTTTTTTTTTTTTTTTTTTTTTTTTTTTTTTTTTTTTTTCGAGACAGGGTTTCTCTGTGTAGCTTTGCGCCTTTCCTGGAACTCACTTGGTAGCCCAGGCTGGCCTCGAACTCACAGAGATCCGCCTGGCTCTGCCTCCCGAGTGCTGGGATTAAAGGCGTGCGCCACCACCGCCCGGCTCTTTGTTTTTATATTCATTCAAATAAATAGGAATTCATATCTTTTCAATACTTTTAACCTATTTTGTACTACTTTCCTGTTTTAGGAACATTAAATAGTTATGTGTAGGCATGTTAATAGACTATGTTGTAGAGAAGGCATGTATTTGCGGTATGTTTACTTTAGAATGGATCTGGCGGTTTTAGCAGTTAATACTGGTATCAATTGATCTTAGTCAAATTATATTTAAAGTAAGGCTTTCTAAAAACATCATATGTGTGTAACTTGTCACTAGGACCTCATATTTCTCTGTTTTCTGTAGTTAAAATAGACCAGTCTCCTGTGATGACTATAACTTTTAGTTCATATCATGTATATCATTTCAGCTGTGGACACCTAGTAGATTTCCAAATGAAGATTCATAAGTAAAACTATTTTTGCTAGGGGATTCATTAACAGTACTGGCTTAGGTTGTCGCTATCATCATCATCATCATCATCATCATCATCACCAGAGAATGCTTTCTATTATAGCAAAATATGCATAACATTTTACCACTTGAATAAATTTTTTAAAAATTTCCTCTTATTTTTCTTCCACTGAAAATAGATCATACAATATCTTCTGATTATGTTCCCCCCCCCCCCCGAACTCCTCTGACACCCTTGCACTCCCCTCCCCTCCTAATCCACACCCCCTCTGTCTCTCCCTAGAAAATAAGCAGACCAGAGTAGGACAAGCAACAGCCTGACCAAAGCAAAAGCACAGCAAACACACCCTCCGCACACTAGGAATCCCCAAAGAACAGAAAAGCTGGACACCATTACATGTACGCAAGGGACTTGTACAGTTAAAAAAAATGCCCTGAGGAAACATTTCGAGACAAATCCCTTCCAAAGATGCCGCCCAGTTCACTGTTCATTTTGTATTGGCCATCTACTGCTGGGCATCAGGCCTGCTCTTAGAGTGGTTTTTATACCCAGTGAGACTCCTTTAGAGAGAACTAATTTTCGTTTGTGAATTGTTATCAATTGAAGACAACTCCTGGGTAAGGTATGAAGATTTATGTCCACTTCTCTAAGCGCTAGGACCACACTTGCACAGACCCGTGCAGGTCCTGTGTGTGCTGTCTGTCTCTTGTGGGTTCAGATGCACGGTCTTGCTGTGTTTAGAAGGCCTTGTTTCTTTGGTGTCCTCTATCCCCTCTGGCTCTTACAATCATTCTGCTTCCTGTTCTGTGGGGTTCCCTGACACCTCAAGGGAAGGATTTGATCGAGATATCCAGTTATGAAGAGAAACCATATCACCGGCAATAGCCTGAGTTGTTTGGGGGTTCCCATGGATCCCCTTTAGCTAAAAACTCAATTAGATGTGACCCATTCCCCGAACTGTAGGCTTCCTTTGGTGATGAGAGATGTCCAGATGGGACTTCTCCCCCCACCTCTGTTATCTGGCAATTCCATTTAGATCATCTTCCTATATGTTTTATGTTTTATGAAGCTTCTATGTATTAGGTACCCCTCAAATAGTACATAGTTTTATCTATCCCTCCCCATACTTCCCTTCTCATCCCCTCTCTCCTTCCCCTCCCCACTTGATCCTTCCATTTTTCCTCCTCCACCCCACTCTGTTCATCCATAACTATCTTTTTTATTTCTCTTTCCTAGGGAGCTCCTTCCTTTTACCCTAATCCCTTATTCTATACTTAAATCTGTGTGGTTATATGGATTATAGCCTGCTAATTGAAGATGTTAACATCTTAACAATAAACATCCACATATACATAAATATATATCTTGTTTATCTTTTGAGATCTGGATTATCTCACTCTGGATGATTATTTTCTAGCTCCATTTACCTTTGAATTTCATGATTTCAGGTTTTTGCTTTTTTGTTTTTATTTGTTTTCTTTGGGGGGGGTTGCTAGTTTTTTTTTAAGCAGAGTAATATTCCATTGTGTAAATGTATGACATTTTCTTTATTCATTCATTAGTTGATGGGTATCTAGGCTGCTTTCAATTTCTGCCTATTACGAATAGAGGAGCAATGAACATGGTTAAGAAAGTATCTCAATACTGGAATATAGAGTTCCTTGGATATATGACCAAGAGTGATATCCCTGGATCTTGAGGTAGCTTCCTGAAGAACTGCCACACTGATTTCCATAGTGCCTGGACGAGTTTGCACTCCTACCAGCAATGGATGAGTGTTCCCCTTACTCTACATCCTCTCCAGCATGAGCTGTCATTACTTTTGTTAATATTGGCCATTCTTACTGCTGTAAGATGTTTTGATTTGCATTCCTTTGATGACTAAGGATGTTGAACATTTCTTTAAGAGTTTCTCTGCCATTTGCATTTCATCTTTTGAGAATTATGTTTAGATTTGTACCTCATTTTTAAATTGGGCTGTTTTCTTGATGTGTAGTTTTTGAGTGTGTGTGTGTGTGTGTGTGTGTGTGTGTGTGTGTGTGTGTGTGTGTGTGTTTATGTATACATATGTATGTATACATACATATACATGTGTAGTTGCTAAAATTTTTCCCATTTCTGTAGGATACCTCTAGTACAAAGGATGGCATCCTTTTCTGTACAGAAGCTTTTCAATTTCATGAGGTCCAGTTGATTTCTGATCTTAGTGCCTATGCTGTTGGTGTCCTGTTTAGAAAGTCTTTCCCTGTACCAGTGAGTTCAAGGCTATTCCCCACTCTGCTCTATATTTATTTTTTCTTAAAAAACATTCAACTAATTTTTTTTTACAAATTGAAATAAGATGTTCCTGGCATTGTTCTTACAAAAAAAGAAAGGAAGGTAGAAAAAAAAGAAAAAAAGAAAAGGAAATCAGGAATCTGCTTTAGTGTGGTAGGGGAGTGATTAAGATATTTCCCTTCTAGGATGCTCTATGTGATGCCAAAAATATTCAAAAACAACTTGGTGAGTACCAACGAAGTTATGATTTTTTTCCCCTCAAGAAGAATATTATAGACCTCTGCTGTCCTTGGATATGGGGGATGGGACACAATATGTTCACACACGAATAGGTCATCTTCAGATACAAATGATTGGCATGAATTTCAGAATGTCAAACTGTACTTTAGTTTTCCTCCATGCTTCTGTCTTACAATTTATTTTTATTTTTTTTTGTGCATTAGTGTTTTGCCTATGTGTGTGTCTGTGTAAGGGTGTCAGATCTCTTAGAACTGAGTTAGACAGTTTTGAGTTGCCATGTGGGTGCTGGGAATTGAACCAGGTCATCTGGAAGAGGTGCCAGAGCTCTCAACCACTGAGCCATCTCTTCCGTCCTTTCCATGCTTCTTAGAAAGTTTGTGACACCTTTATTTGAGTTACTTTCGTGATCTTTTTGTGTAGAAAGTAATTTATACTTTGTTTCTTAAATTTCCATAACCTCAGCTGCTATTTGCCAGCAAGTATGTCACCTGATGACTGAGACAGATCAACATGATTAGTCATAGTGTATTCCATATTGATGTTTAGTAATCAGAGGAGGATCAAAGCATTAGACTTGCCTTGTGTATGTGTGTGTAGCTGTGCATACATTCTATTTCCTACTGACTTGAAAAGGCTTGGTCAGCTGTCATTCCTAGGCTTCTAACTTACATATAGTAGTTGAGTGTTCTTTCAGTCTGCAAACATGGTAATACATGTGTGCTTATCCCCTGCAGAAGTCCAGCACTACTTCAGAGACCTAAATAATACAAATTTCAGGAATTATAGATCAAAGGAATGATATTAATTTAATGATATTAAAGATCTGTGGTTGGTTTGATGGTTCCTGAGCATGGACTTTTGAGGACTAAGAACCATGTGGATACTGGGAGAAGATAAGTTGGACTCCCGATGACCCCAAAGTGGGATTCTGGGCAACTGTTCTTAGTTCCAATCATATAATGACAGGGTTGTACTTAAGAGAGTAATGAGAATATCTTCTTGGGACCTTACTCTAAAAAGCTAGAGTCTTACTGAAGTGGTCAGATATAGATACCATAGCAGATGTACTCAGAAAATTGTGTTTCACCATGTCTAGATGAATTTAACTAATAAATGAACCCAAGCAATTTTCTGCTTGTGTGTGTGTGTTTCTTTTTTTCATTTTATTTAAATAGTTTTTTCCCTACAGTATATCCTGATTATGATCCCCCTCTTTCTACTCCCTCCAGTTCCTCCCCACTGCCTTTCCTATCTAGATCCAACCCTATTCTGTCTCTCTTTAGAAAACGAACAGGTATCTAAAGGATAATAGTAAAATATAATAAGCTAAAACAAAAGCAAACAAATCATAATATGACAAAAACAAACAAAGAAGAGAGACCAAGGAAAGGCACAAGAAACAATTATAGACACAGAGACCCACTCCTTTGCACACTTGGGAATCTCATAAAAACATAAAACCAAAAGCTTTTAGACACACACACACACACACACACACACACACACACACACACACACGCACAGAACCTGTAGGTATTGGTGAAATTATTAAGGCCACTCCATGTAGTTAAAAGGGAGGTTTATTTTGTGGGGTAACTTACAAGTGAAGGGATAGTTTACAGGGTCTGGGAAAGGTGTGGCGCAGTCTGGCGGTGTTCTCTGGAGAATTCTGCTCTGTCTACCTCCAGCGTCCTATCCGGATCTCAGGTCTTCAGGGTCCTCCCTTGGCCCCGCCTTGTAGGCGTGACGGTTACCGAAGCCTCAATGGGGGTTGGAACTTCCAGATCAAAGCTGGAATGGCTACCCACTGCATATAGGGTAAAAATAAATAAATAATATAAAATGGAAATGAAATACAAATTTTAAAAAGCCCTGACCTGACATGAGACAAAGAACCTCTAAAGATGCCGTTGAGTTCATATTTTGTTGGCCATATACTTATTTTCAGGTGGAGAATAGAGGACTCCACCATGCCATGTAGAATACATTTGGTTTCAGTATCTCATAACAACTACAAAGATACATTTTCCTTTAGATTTGTTATGGGGCGATTTTAAGTCACTAGTCCTTAAAGAATAAGTACCTATGGGCATTTAGGTACTTTGACCCCTGGCATCACATTTGGAAGTATCTACTCCAATGGGGATGCTCTGGCCTTGGGGTCCGATCACTGGAGTTTAGGCATGTTTTTGTAGCAGCCCAGGCCTGACATGTGCTACATTCTTAATATGGTTAGTATTGGTGTACTTCTACCTAAATTACATATTTATCCCTTCTCTTGGTTAGAAATATATTTATTTTTTCCGAAGCACACTAAAATGGTTTCACACAACTATAATATAGCACCTTTTTTTTATTGTGAGACAGTAGTAAAATAATTACACAGGAAACTTATTATTTCCTGACAATTAAGTCTTGGGAAAATCCAGGTATGGTGAGAAACTAGGCTTATTTTTCCTGTAATTATCACTGCAAGCTTCCATAAAATAACCTCTGTAACCAGAACATAAAGTTCATGTATATCTGTCCATATTGATTAATGTTCTGAAAGCCAAAGTATATTAAATTAAAACTGATTAATAGAAGTTAACTAGCTTTATTCTACATGTAGTTGGTTGGCATTATATTTGCTATTGACATGGAATATTTTCATTGAGTATACCTTACCATCTAGTCTTAGTAGGTATTAAAATTTCCTCAGATTACATGGCTGAATGCAGTTTTTAGATCACTGTGATAACACTTCATTAAGAAGCCCTGGGTGGCCTAGAGAGATGTCTCAAGAGTTTAAGAGCACTGGCTGCTCTTCCAGAGGTACTGAGTTCAATTCCAGCACCCACATGGTAGCTGACAACCATCTATAATGAGATCTGGTGCCCTCTTCTGGCCTGCAGGTATATATGCAGGCAGAACACTAGATATATATAAAATAAAGTTTGGAGAAAAAAAAGATCTTAAAAAAAAAAGAAGCCCTGGGAATTTTATATGTGATGAAGATGCACTATGTCCTCTTTCTCCACTGGACTTGGGTAGTGCCTGTGATGGAGAGTCACATGTTAGAGACTCTTCCCTACCCAGAAAAGCATTTATGCCCTTCTAGTACCTAAAAGGTCATTTGAGAAACTCTTCGCTGAGAGGCTTGCTGTTGGTAACATTTGTAGTCTGAAGAAGTCATCAGTAGTCTGCACACATGGGGGATTGGGAGAAATCGCATTGAATGTGGTCTGAGATCTGTAAGTTCTATATTCAGAAGCTCAAATCAAGCACTTGGAGTTACAGACTGTCTTAATTTTGTTTTCCAGGGCCAGCCAGGGGACCAGGCTGCTCTCTTTACTGCACAAGCACGGCCCTCCCCTCAGCTCCCTCAGTATCCAGGGCTGCAGCAAGCACAGGTACCCACATTGGCTTTGAAGCAGAGCTGCTTCATTGATGTCTTAATGGTGTTAGTTGGGGATCAAGGAAACTGGTTATCAACTAGATCTAGAATGTACTTACTTCTGCTTCATGATTTCAGATCAGTAATTGTTGAATAAGTCTCAGGATTGACCAAAAAAATTCCTCAGTTAGAAATGTAAATAAATTCAGACTTCTTGTCTGCTGATGAAAGATCTTGAAGCACTTAATCCAAGGCAGTGGCACATACCTGTAATGTGCACCCAGGAGGCAGAGGTAGGAAGATCAAGGCCAGCCAGGCTTGCATAGTTAAGACCCTATCTCAACTAATTAATTAATTAATTAATAATCTCAGAGTTATTTATGATATAATATATTATGGCATAATTTGTTGTAGAAATTTTATATTCAAAGGTAACTTCTGTGAGGAATCACAGTAGAACAAGATAATGGGTCTTTAAATCAGGTCGCAATACAGGTGTTGTTGACTCAGTAGCTGTATGACATGTGTTTCTCTTGTAAGATCAAGAGAAAAGATGTAGGATTCAAGGTGATGTATGGGATTAACATACTATCACATACACAGTAAATGCTGAACAAATGGTGCACTTACCTTTAAACAAGGCAGGCTTTTAGCCACGCCCCCTCGTAGTTTTATTATTTCTGCTTCCTTACACCCTTATGCCTTTCCTCTTATACAAGAAGGTCTGGTGTGACAAGACTTGTATTGGGGCTGGCAGTTCATTCCATGTAGACGGCTGAAAGGAGACCCATGATTGGCTCACACAGGTCCTGAGTCTGGGTTCCTGGAGGCTGTTGCATGTTTATTATGTATTACTCTTGTCTTCAGAGTCACAGTCCTTAAACTGCTTTAATATGTAGTGTTTCGAGGATACAGAGAGTAGACAGCATTCTGTTCAGTGAATTGTATCTTCTGATCCAGAAAACACCATGTTTGTCTTTTACATGGGTGTCAAGGTTTAGAGAAATAGGTACTTGTATTCATGGGAAAGTGTACTCTGTTAGCTTAATGTTCACTGGGCTGGGACACCTTGTTTGGCCAACTTTGGAGATGATATTGCTTGGGTTTTGTTGGATGTTGCTGCCATCTGTGCACTGAATGTGTAGATACCATGCTGATTATTTCTATATAGAAAGATGCCTTTCCTAGCCTCGAAATAAGCAACTCAACTTAAAAGCCAAATAAATATTCACCTATTTTGAACTAGAGATTTCCGCAAAATCATTGCCCAGCCAGTCTGGACTGTGGGTTTCTGGCTAGATTTCTTGCCTACAGAGCAGCCATCCTCATATTTTTGAGTCTTCAGAGTCTATGCAAACCATGAATTTCAGGTTGGACCTCCTGGGTTTATTTTCTTGCCCCTCTCCATTTCTTAGTGATGGGACCATGGATGCTCATTGGAGCATTGACTTCTTCCTTTGTGCCTTCCTGCAGACCATGCCCCAGGGCTACACAATGTATGGAACCCAGATGCCTTTACAACAGGCAGCTCAGCAGCAGTCTGGTGGTGTGGTCCTTTCCCCGAGCTACAACTCCAGGTCCTATCCAGCTGCACACTCCAGCCCAGCGCTGATGGAAAGACTCCGACAGCTTCAGCAGCAGCCAAGTGGCTACGCGCAGCAGCAGGCCTCACCATACCTGCAGCCCGTAGCTGGCTCTCAGAGGTGATACCTGTTGAAGTAATTGCAATAGTAAACCCTCTCGGCCTTGGCTTTGTTACACTTCTTCCAGGCATTTGACACTGTGACAGGTTTTTGAGCTCCTCTATTTGTGTCGTGACATCTCATTTTTATCAACATGCAGTAGAGGTTCCAAATTCCTTCATTTGAGAACACTATGATTTTTGACTCTCTTCTTCCATTGTGTGCTGCATAAGATTTTCAGATGATACCCATATGTTAGCTCTAGTGTTCTTTCTTTTCTCCTTTTTCTCAAAAGATTTTTTTTTTTTTATTAAAAGTGTCCAAGAAAACTATTGATCATTGTTAGCAGTGCCTTTACTAGAATTTGCCTGCTTGGAACCATACAGTGTATGTTGTAGTACTGATTGTAGATGGTGCTTGACCAAGTTTAATTACAACTTGGTTTCTATCTTTTCCACCTCAGTGATGACTCATGGTAGACTTTTCTGTTCTTTTAATTGCATCCCTTCCACACAGGGTGTGTCTGTGCTGCTCATTTGTAGCTGCTATCCATGCATGGCTAAATTTAAATGAATTAAAATTGGCTTAACATTTAGTTCTGCAGGCATATTAGTCACATTTCAAGTGCTCATTAGCCAGCTATGGCCAGCATGGCTAGCTTTGAGGTCCATGGTCTGTGCGGCGACATGGAGACATGGTGATTATGGTGGTTATGGAAACCCCATGTTCAACTAGATGCTCTGCTCTCTCTTGAAATTGTGTTGTTTGGTCCAGGGAGCCCTGTGGTTTTGTTTAGTTCTAAGATCTGATAATTGTGTAACTAGTCCTAGCAGCAAAAGGCCATTTTATGGGATGGCACCGATGAAAACTCATTATCATTTATCATATTTCCCAACCCCATTGGATAGTATAGTTCAGAAGAATTAGGTTTGTAGAGTTCTGCATTGTATAGTGGAGAGCAGCGTAGCTCCCGTGTGTTACTGTCAGAGACTACCCACATGTCTGCTCAACTACTCCCTGAAAATTAGGAAGGTGGATGGTAGCATATTACGGGAAATAAGTTAATTTGTAAAACATGCGTTACATTTGCCATCTTTATAATAAGTAGCGGCATAACAAAGCTCAATAACTTGAGCTTCAGGGCCCAAAAATTCTGGGTTCAAATCCCACCTCTGTCATTTGTTTTCTGGGTGACCTTAGTTTTTTCTCTTATCTCCATTCCTTCATTTTTAAAGTTAGATAAGAAAACTACTGACCTCACACAGGGATATGTAAGGAGTAATGAAATACTATTGTTCAGCCTTTCCACTTGTGGCCTGCTCCAAAGTAAATAGTAACTTATTTCGCTTACTGCTAACAACTATTTTTTTAGAAGTAATTTCTGTATGATTGCTACTTGGTCTGAAGTAGTATGCTTACTATCTTCTTCTTCTTCTTCTTTTTTTTTTTTCCAATGTGGTCAGATCTGTTTTCTGATCCTCTGGCCTTTTCCCATTTTTAATTGTACACATGATTATTGAACACGAATTGTTTCTTGGTGGATGTGTGTAAAATGCTGGAGGCACTGATTGACACTTCAATGGTACGCCTGGTTCCTGAACACAAGTTGCATTATTCTTTGCCAGACTGAACCACCAGGCTCTACAGCAGAGCCCTCTGGTGGGCGGGGGAATTGATGCTGTGCTGACTCCCGCACATCCCAACCTCCCCTCGGTGCCCCTGCCTCAGGACCCAATGAGGCCCAGACAGCCGCAAGTTCGACAGCAGCAGAGACTCCTCCAGGTATGGGGCAGGGAGGTGAGGGCAATGCCATCCCTTCCAGTAGTGCAGATGCAGCGTTTTCATAATGAAAGCCACTTCAGGTTGAGGTATTCCGTTCCAAGGAGCCCTGTGTATTTGACACTAGCAACTTAGCTAGTACACTGTAGTTCCAAGAAGGTAGAATTTTCTTCTCTCTGTACCTGCCAGACCATGAGCAGGAGACTCCATTTTACAGAACCATTTCCTTTCCCCGAAACTTCAGGTGCGGGGGTGGGGAGGCACATAGATGCCTTAGTTTAAATGTGAACCTCAGCTTGCCTAGTTGCTAATTGACTAAGGGCCTATGATTTGAACGCAAAATTTCATATACATGAGGGAGAAACAGACAGGAGCAAACACAGTTTTCAGCCATTTCTTCGATGTTCATGACATTGTGTTTCTACCACACTCTACTCTACTTAAGCCATGGCTTAGAGAAGCAGAGGTGACATAATTCAGAAGGTTCTGTGTTAGAATCCAGAAAGGTATCACTTTTTGTTCGATATAAATACTTGAGACTTCTAGGTAAACAGTTCCTCCCTTCAGCACATTCTTATTTCTTATTTCCTTGTTCCAGCATTATTGTGGTTGGAGGATGTGGCTCATTGGTAAAGCACCTTCCTAGCATGCACAAGGCCCTGGGTTTAATCCCCAGCACTAGAATGAAGGATGAAGGGAAGGCTGGCAGGCTGGCTATTATGTTAAATCTGTGCCATTTTTTTTTTCATTATTAACAAGTGATGTTTTTGTGTTGGAGATTTCTTGATAAGACTGTTAAAGTGGAGTCTCATTTCTAGTCCAAAATGAGGTGCAGCTTTATTTTATGTACCTACATAGAAATACTGGGAAATGTGGAATCTGGTGGAACTGGGTATGCACAAGGGAAGAACTGTCTATGTTCTGTGAGATAAACAGGCAAGAAAGCAGTCATGCAGAAAGGAACACAAAGGAAATTGTGTATCTCAAATTTCCCATTGGATAGAGAGAAGGAAAAGAATAGCTCCCCTAAGAATTTCAGTCATAAGCCCAAGTGAAGTGGAAGTCTCCATCTAGTATGATCTGCAGAATTGTAGTGGATTGTATCAAAAGGTAACAAAAAGTCAAGACAAGCCCTCTAGAACTGAGCTCTGGTTTATAAGGTAGCCATGATCACATTCTCATTGTGGATATACTGTTTTAAAAGTTGTGATACATTACTCATAATATATGATAACTGATTTGCATGAGTCTAGCCTACCAATGTGTAGTCCTATTCATTGTATAGATGCTATTGCCAAGGTGGAAAAAACAAAAACAGAAAACATACTCTTGAATTTTGGCATTAATAAAATGGAAAGATTTATTTACCCATGCATCAGGATTAAATAAGAAAACTCAAGTAAAGCACTGGTTTGATGTTCTTTACAATATTTTTACTAAGATAACTATTAAGCAGAGAATGATATATTCTTAAGCCACCTTTCTACAAGTTTGGAGATATTTTTCAGGACAGCTATTTGAATGTCTCTGTGTTAAAGATTTGTTACTTCCAACTCACCAAGGAACCTTGCTGCATTGCTTACTTACCACACTCTGCCTTCCGAGGGCATTTTCAAGGTTGCAAATAAGTCATTTCCTGACTAGGTAACATGAACCTTTTTCCCTGTTAGTGCATGCCCCAATAATATTTCTTATCAACAATATCTCAACAATAGAGAAAGGAAGGTGATTTGTTCCTGTGTCTGAACTACATTCATTCCTCTTTTTTTGATTGGCTATTGGCATAAAGGAAAAAGTCAGCAATTGAGAAGTTGAGTTCATCTTTCTTGAAAGATTTTTGCAGAGAACCAAAGTGAATGGTGGCTTCATATTGCAATGCTTCTCGTTCAACCTACATTGCTCATTTTGAGACTCACCCTCTCTGGACCTCTGCTAGGATGCCAAATCTATAAGTACTGCAGATCTGGCAGTAGCAACTTATTGTTTTCACTCTTTAAAAAAGTAATTTGGGGAATAATATGTAGACAAAGTTGAAAAATGCCTATGATGAAAGTCTAGTCGGGTCATCAGAATGAAGTATTTGGATGGAGTAATTAAAGGCCAATGAGAGAAAATACTTTTTTTTTTTTTTTGCCTTCCCACCTGGTGCATACATTGATTCTTCTGTGACTTAGAATTGTTTTCCAAGAGCTATGTATTTGAGCCAACTTAGTCTGGACATGCTTTCTAGTTTTGTGCTGGTAATTTATCTCAGAAACTCTATGGGATAGTTTATATCCTATAAAAAATAAAAGTGGACTCCACAGGGGTCCCCCAAGAACCATAGAGAAGAGAGTTCCTGAATGCTGCTTGTAGCACCTGGCAGTATGAAATAGGTAGCTTGTGGGGGGCCAGGCAGAGGGTGTGAACAAAGCCGAAACAGTAAGTGCACAGGGTGACCCTGGACAGTGAGCACTGGCTGCCAGAGGAAGAGAACTTGAGTGTGGGGTGGTCTGAGGAGACTTCCTGGAGGAACAGAGTCGTATCTTACACTTGAAGGAAGAGCAAGGTTTGCCAAAGTCAAGATGGAAGATGAAAGGTTACAGTCTTGCTTCACATAATGCCATTTCTGTCAGTGACTGGCTGATGGGACAGTGGTCCCTTCCGATTTTAGTGCAGCTAAAAACCTCCTTTACCTCATGACGTCATAGCCTTCATTAACATCACAGCATCATCACAGCACACTGCAAATGTGTTTGGACATTTCTGGCGTAAGGAGTTGTGACCCCACTGCCAATTATTTAAAGGCATCACGGTAGTTAACGTGAAGTGCTTAATACTAGAAAAGAGTCATCTCCCCCCCCCCCCCCCCCCCCCCCCGTGTGTCTGCTTATTCCCTGCACTCTGTATTGTTATTTTGGAGTATAACTCTACTTACTAAAATACCTTTCATTATTAGAGATGTACCTCAGCAGTCGAGCACTTGCTTAGGATGCATGAGACCCTGGGTTGAATGATGAACACTAGGGGGAAACAGTTCACGGTAAAACAGTATGCTTGCTGTGTCTTAGCAGCAGCAGCCTTAGGCACCTTGTGTTTTTCATGCCTCTAAATTGCATCATTTATCTTGTGCCTAATTCAATCTTATTTCATTTTGGTCATCGTGGCCCTAGTAATAAGCTATCCAGTGTATCATACAGCCCAGGAATGTGGTTGGCTACACTACCTATGTTTTTCTAAGTACATCATACAGTGTTCAGACAATGCAAGAATCACCCATGACACATTTTTGAGAATATATCCCCCATCATTTTGCTGCAATGGAATGGATAAAAATGTATAGTAGTAAAGGCTATTCAGACGTGTCCTAGCCCCACAATTTCAAGGGTCTACCATAATCTTTTTCTTTCTTTCTAGATGCAGCAGCCCCAGCAGGCCCCCCAGCCCCAGCAGCCCTCACAGCCCCAGAGTCAGGCCCTTGGTCTCCAAGCAATGCAGCCCCAGCAGCCTTTGGTAAGGCCTGGTGTTTTGGAACCAGGATGTGGGTTTCTTCTTTAAAGCAGGTGCATTGTCCATAGCCATGAAATTTTCAGAATAAAGTATGCCTGACCAGTTTCCCTATAACTCTGTCAGGGTTTTGTTGGTATAGTAGTTGGCATATTTTCTTTTTAATGAATAATTAATATACACTAATAAAAATTTCAATATTCAAATAAAAATTTTGCTTTAATAAATAACACCATTTTCCTTTTTGAAGAAAAAATGTAAAGCATTCAATGGATGAAAACCTTACCCGTGAGATATTAAGTCATTTTCTATAAACAGTAAAGAATGATTTCATATATATGTTAAGATTATCTTACTTAGTTTTTTTATAACATTCTTAGAAAGCATGAAAGTACTTTGTAAAATGTGGTCTTAATAATTAAACAAAATCTGTTTTTACCCAGTTAGTATTTTCTGCAAAATTTGCATGTTGTTCATACTCTACAGTCCACTTCTTTCAATTTTCAAACTGAATTTGGGAATAGGTACATAATATGGAGGTTTTGAGAGCTCCGGTGATTTTCAGTGGCTTGTTCTACCTGAGGCTTGCAGGTTGCTGTCCTCATTGCCACTGGGAAGCACCAGTGCAGGTGTGTGTCACCACAGGATTTGAAAAACAGCGTCACAGATCTGCAGTGAAGAAGGGTAGCACGGAGCCGTGGCAGCACGTTAGCCAGAGGGTTGGTAGAATGACTTGGTTTAGCTTTGACCCAAGCAGGATCCTACTGTGGTATCAGCTTGGTAAGGATTCCCCTAGCACAGAGCACATGCTGCTTTGGCTAGCTGAGTCCCCTTTTTGTAGTTCGTTCATACCAAGCTTCTAGCTTTTTCCAGTTTTGATTATTTTTGTTTTAAAAATATTTATGACATTTATTGCAATCTACTTCAGCGATTTTTTTTTTTTTTTTTTTTTTAAGTAGAGGCAGTGTGAAACTTGCTTCTTTGTCATTTGGAGCATAAAGCTAGTTAGGACTGCTTTTTAGAAATCCTGTTAAAAAAAAGACATTCAGATGGAATACTGCTCTTAGGCCCAGTGTTCCTCCTAGAAGTAAGTTCTAACTTGTTTTTGACATAGTTCAAACCCACAGAAAAGTTTTAGGAAGAGTACAGAGAATCTCCCTGAGTCCTTCACCTGTGCCCACTCAGTGCCGGGACGCCACATTTGCTTTACGATTCTCTTTCTTCCTTTAGTTCCAGCTTAGTGTTTCCTGATCTCCACATATCAGTAAGCTACAGCCATGGACCTCTTTAATGCTAAATATTTCGATTTGTTTTTTTTCCCTAGAGCAAGATGGGTGGCGGTGTAGTTCAGTTAGTAGAGTGCTTGCCTATCATGAGTGAGGCCCTGCACAACAAACAAACCCACAAACATCAAAGTCCCTGGCTGTGATTTCTGAAGTCAGGAAGTTGAATGCTGATGTGATATTATGATGTATAAATGGGTTTTTGCAGATTACAGCAGTGGTACTTTGGTGTCCTTCACTGCCTGTGTTTTCCTGGCTGTGCTTTAGCGTACACTCACTATTCAGCTTCCATGTCTGCTTTTCCCATATGGAGTTTGCAACAATTCCAAAGTGCCCCACACTTTGTCTTAGTGATGATAGGGTAGCTGTTTATTTTTTAAATGTTACTCAGCCTAATTTACTGCTTAATCTTGACATCAACCAGTTTACATATTGAAGAGATGCTGCAGTGACCCATCAGTGAATCACAAGAATATTTATAAGCGCTGTGGAGGTGATGTTTGATCGTTTTCCACCATAAAGTAATGTATAATGTATGGGAATGGTTTCAGCCGATCTGTCCTACTGCCCATTAGACACTCACTCACCAGTGTTGATAGTGACTAACTATGTCTTTCCATTTCTGCTGTAGAAGGAGAAACATGCTTACTTCCAATCCAAATGCTGTTTTGTTTTTATTGCCTGATATTCTACTCAAAGGGAGAACGTTCCCTTGGTTGTTTGTCTTTCTTTAAGTCATGTTTCAAATACAAAGAATGGTTTTTAAGATTTTATTTGTTTTAATTATCTGTATATTTGTGTGAGTAAAGTGCACACAGAGACGAGAGAAGGCATTGGAACTGCAGATAAAGGCAGTTGTCAGCTGCCTGAAGTGACTTGGGTGTTAAGAGCTAAACTCAGGTCATATGAAAGAGCAGTGTTGACTCTTAATGCTGAACCATCTCTCCATCCCCAGAAAGCATATCTTTAAAGTGAAATCTAGCATTTGACTCTTTGATTTAAAAATTTGCCACTACTAGGAACTGTTTACATCCTTCTTCCAGCTGTACTAAGTATTTGTTTTTATATAGCATCAGTTAGATGAAATTTGCTGATTTAAATAACCTAAGGCTAAAGATGTAGCTCAGTGAGAAGGGCACTTGCCCAGCATGTGCAAGACCCTGGGTTTGATCCCCGAGACTGTAAAACAATAAAAACCGTTCTTTCTGTTGAATAGGTTATTATGTCAGACAAGGAAAACTTAAGAGTAGTCTCAGTGTTTTCTTTCTCTACACAAGACATTCTAAAGGTGTTTTGACAGAAAACCAAAGTTTCTACAGATAGGTCGTGTTGAGTATTTGGAACATTTGATGGTAACTGGGAAAATCCTAACTCTTTCCATCCTAATATAAAACAGAGGTTCTCATGCTGTGGTGCTCTTGTTACTGCAGTGTTGTGTGTGATACTAATGGAAGGAACTATCACATAGTTAGGCCCTTCTAGTGATTTATGATGCACATGAGTCCTTTATTATTAAACGTAAGGGACCCAATAATTTGAGAATGATAACTTGTATAGCTAGCAGTTGCTAACAAGAAAATGTTTGTACAATACCATTTTAACAAAAACACAAACTTTAAATTTAGAACTACAATTATTATTGAATATATGATCATTGCTATGGGATAATGCTTTTGTACACTGGTTTAATAAAATGCTGATTGGCCAGTAGCCAGGCAGGTAGTATAGGCAGGATAAGCAGATAAGGAGAATTCCGGGGAGAGGAAGGCTGAATCAGGAGACGCCAGCCCACCGTCCATGGAGCAGCATGTAATGGCACACAGGTAAAGCCATGGAACATGTAGCAACATATAGATTAACAAAAATGGGCTGAGTTTAAGTGTAAGAGCTAGTCAGTAGTTAGCCTGAGCTAATGGCCAAGCAGTTTTAATTAATATAAGCCTCTGTGTGTTTACTTGGGTCTGAGCAGCTGTGGACTGGGTGGGACACAGGAAAACTTTCACTACAGTTAATTATTGCATATTTTAAACTTTTGATTCAGGTATGTAATTAAATGAAATATGCATGCTATGTTCCTCACAAATAATAAAATTCTGTATTTCGATTACCTATAGTTATTTATATTCTATATTTTTTCTTATAGATAATTTTATATTTTTTTGGGTGTGAGCCTAGCCTTTAATGGCTGAGCCATCTTTCCAGCCCAGATAATTTTAAACATTCAGTTACACAGATACATAGCTGCCATCCTAAGATATGCCATTGTTACTTTAAAAAGAAATGGCTTTAGGAGCTGAGGATATGGCTCATTTGGAAAAGTCCTTGGCATAAAAGCATGAGAATCTGACTTCAGATTCCCAGCACCTACACACAAAAGGCCAGGCTTGGCAGTGTGGGCCTGTAACTCCACCACTGGGCAAGTGGAAACAGCAGGATTGCCAGAGCTCACTGGCTCATCAGCCTAGCCATTGGTGAACTCTAGGTTCAAAAATATAAGGGAGAAAGTGACAGAGAATAATGTTGGGTGTTAACCTCTGCCCTCTACAGTAGGCTTTGTATTTGGGGGTTAGGTTGAGGGTTGGGTGAGTGATTTTCTTCTACCTGTTACTAAATCTTACCTCAGTTCATACATAATATGATATATGATATCTTGGTTACTTCTCTGTTGGTGAGAAGAGACACCATGATGAAGGCAACATAAAACATTTTGTTGGGGACTTGCATACAGCTTCAAAGGCTGAGTCCGTGACCGTCATGGTGAGATGGCCTGCAGCTATCAGGCAGACATGGGGCTAGAATAGTAGCTGAGTGCTAACATCTGATCTGCAGGTCAGAGGCAGAAAGAGAACAGAAGACTGGGTCTGGCATGAGCTTTTGAAATCTCAAAGCCCACCCCCAGTGACATATCTCCTCCAAAAAAAGCTACCCCTCATAATTCTTCATAAACAGTCCAAACATATGAGCCTTTGGAGACCATTCTTATTCAAACCACACATTTGAGAACTATAAAAGGACTTATTGAAGGTCTAACACTAGCTCTGGTCATAGCATGTGCTGCATAATTCCTGGTGGATGGCAGTACCAAATGCTTCAGCTTTAGTAGTTGTTTGGTAAAGGGTAAACAAAGAAGCATAATTCTGTTACTCAACTGTATTTCTAGGTCTGGAAGGAAAATTTCTTTAAACCTCCCAGATGTCATTTAAAAAGCAGCAACAGAGGTATGCAACGTCAATGAGATAATCCAATGACTGACTAGCATGGAGGCATAGCCCATCAGAGGGAACTTGACACGTTTGTACTCAGATCATAGTTCTGTAACTATTTACTTCAGTTATAGTGTGTAAAGAACATGCAAATTTTATAACAATTTCTAAGGCAGTACTGGTGGTTTTTAATGATATAGATTGTATTTTATCCACTGGCTTTAACATATTTCCTTCCCAAGGACTGAGCAGGTAATTCAGAACATGGAAGATGACATTTTTCCTCATTATGCTCGTGAGAAAGTAATTTAAGAGAAATAAAAGTATTAATAGTAAATTTAACGAGATATGTAGTGGGTGGTTTACTTTTTTTTTTTTCCTATTTGGCAGAATGCTTTAAGTTCTCATTAAGACACAGTATTGTTTCCATAGAGAGCAGTCTCTCCTAAATAATTCAAGCAGGAGTTATAGCACAGGGACCAAATGGTGTGTGTGTGTGTGTGTGTGTGTGTGTGTGTGTGTGTGTGTGTGTGTGTGTCTTAAGAAGGGCTAGGAAACTTAAAATGTTCAGATCTAAGTGTTCAATTTCAGCATTAGAAATTATAGGCATGCATGGTTTATACTGTTAGACATTCACATCATCATAATTCTTTCTTAGGTATACGTTATATAGTACTCTTGTGCACCTATGATATTTATTTATTTATTAGTTCTGAGCCTAGCCTTTAACAACTGAGCCTTCTCGTCACCACCACCCCCCCCTTTTTTGAGACAGCATCCCACTATGTAGTACTGGCTCTCCTGGATTTCACTATTAGCTCAGGCTGGCCTCTGACTAACAGAGATGCCTGCCTCTGCCTCCTCAATACTGGAGTTAAAGTATGTGCTACTACACTTGGATATACACATACTTTTAAAAGATGGTGATGATGATGTAGTCGTGTTTTTACAATTGCTGAACCATTCCTCTGCTGGTAAAAATTTGGACTGTTGCTAGTTTCAAAATTAATACTGTTAAAGGTATTTTGGTATGCATTCTATACCTCTTTTTGGTTGTCACATAATAGAAAACAAGTTAAAAATATTTTTAACTACTTGTGTATGTCAATAACAAGGGCACAAGGCCTCAGCAAACTTAAGAAAAAAATTCACATTTCCTTTTTTTTTTGGTTTTTGAGACAGGATTTCTCTGTGTAGCTTTGTGCCTTTCCTGGAACTCACTTGGTAGTCCAGGCTGGCCTCGAACTCACAGAGATCGCCTGGCTCTGCCTCCCGAGTGCTGGGATTAAAGGCTTGTGCCACCACCGCCCGGCTTGACATTTCCTTTTTGATTGCTTTCACTGAGATTCACTGTTTTTGTTTTTTTTTTTTTTTTTTTTGGTTTTCAAGGCAGGGTTTCTCTGTGTAGTTTTGCGCCTTTCCTGGAACTCACTTTGTAGACCAGGCTGGCCTCCAACTCACAGAGATCTGCCTGCCTCTGCCTCCCGAGTGCTGGGATTAAAGGCGTGCACCACCACCGCCCGGCGAAATTCACTATTTTTTAAACACCTTGGATTCTAGTCATAATAAACATCTCTAGCAGATCCAGCTCTTGGTTCGGGCCTGCTCCCCCATTCAGTTCCTGTCTTTGGAGAAGAGGGTGATGAGCTGGCTGCTGAGGAGAGGTGAGCTTGAACTCCTCTGGGGTTCTGATTAATGCTGCATGAAGGGACCAGTAAGTAGCACTTACCACCCTCTTGGTGACTTGCCCTGCCATTCACTGTCTGCCAATGGTTACAGTGGAGTTCAGTAAGTGCTTACTTGGTATATTCAGTAGAGGCCAGCACCCTGTCAGGTGTTAGGCAGCATGCCATGGAAGTCTCTCCACTGTACTCTTTGCCATCAGGGGACAGAGAATCATAGGAAATGGCTGAAGGACAGTGTTGTACATGGCAAGTAGCATATGGTGGTGTTATCTTTTTAGTTGAAGAGCTTCAGAGGTTGTATTGGTTTGCTAGGACAGTCATACAAAGTTCCCTATTCTGGGAACTGGAAGTGAAAGATCCTGAGTCAACAGTATTGGTTCCTGCTGCGTGTTGGTGGGTGAGCCTGTGCCATACCTCTGCTCCAGCTTCTCACAGTGCACTAGCTGTCGTTAGCATCCAGGCTCTGTTCCAGCTTCACACGGCATTCTCGCGGTTTGCACCAGTGCGCCCATGTTTCCCTTTTGATGACGATGCCATTCATGTTGTATTAGATTCCATTATAATAAGTGCATTTTGACTTGGTTGCTTCTGGAAAGGCCGTCTGTCCAAGTGAGGTCACAATCTAAGGTCCTGGGGTTTAGGACTGTAGCTTTTTTTATTTTGAATGATATAATTGAAACCCTAACAGAGATCAAAAGATAGAGAAATGTGGGGAGCCCATGGTGGAAAGCTTGCATGTAAGTGACCTTGAAAGGCAGTATTGATCTCTTACTTTTGACTGTTACCTTTCTTGGTCCCCTTTAGTTGGTAGCATTAGGGCATGGTAGACAGTGACTACCAACACCCTTGGCCAAGTTGATCACTGTGATAAAATGTTTTTAAGGTCAAAATTGCCTTAGGACAGAAATTGCCACCTCTTTAAGTTGTCATCAGGAAACTTTTCTGTGAAATGAAAAGTTAAGAAAAGCCCATGGCTATCAGTTAAGTGTGGTGACAACTTAGTGGCCATGCTTGTGTCATTTGCCTTCTGTGAAGGAAGGACAGCTAACAGTGGACTCTGCCCGTTCTGGGGAAATGTGTGTGGTGGCCCAATCTGTGTCATAGTTTTAGTTGTTGACTTACAGTCTTTTTAAGGTTCATAGGTTATGATTAAATTACTTTCAACTCCATTTAACAGATGTAGTTCATCTTTTCTTTAAAGCTGCTTCCAACGTTTAAGGAAATATTATTCACACTATGCTACTAAGCATTTTCTTTTCATTTTACAGTCTTAATTAGGTGACCTCAACAGTGGTCCTTAGGTAAGGATACCATTGTATTGCATTTTGCCTTTCAAAAATAGACACAACAGCAGCAATAGTTCATGGTTACTGTAATTTTGACCACAGGCAAAAGTGTTATACTCGTCTTCCTCAAGGAATTCATATGTTCTGTTCAGAGAAATTAAGATAGTTATCAGAATGCCCTTGGGATTCAGAAGCCAAATGACACAACTCTAATCTGTATCATGAAAATATTAGTAGTAAAGGTTCATAGTCCTTTGTATTTGTTGCCCAAATTCAAATACCTCCGAAAATGCAAGCGTAAACAGCAAAAGCTGACTAAAACAGACATTCAGCTCTTTCCGTGTTTCCCATGTAAAGCAGCCATGTGGATGCCTGACTGCCTAAGTGCAGTGTGTGGGAAGGGCTAAAGCTTCATGACATGGGGAGAGTTAACCTTTGACATACACTGAATTCAAACACAGCTGTCCCAAATAGGTGGGACAAATTTAGGGTGGTCGATCCTACATCAGGATGAAGTGTGGCAATATGTGTTTATAGTTCCTAGTAGAGTGCATGGCATGGAGAAGGAATTGTTAAAGAGGATTCTGGATAAGCATAGAAACAGTTGACTTAAAAAGAAAGCACTTACCTTTCTGACTTTTCCATATAAAAGGATGAATTTTATTCTGTTTTCCCAGAACTGTATGTGGAGGGGGGGAGGATATAACACTGGTATTAGAAATGGCCTATCAGCTTTAGGTGTCATATACACTTAAGAGTCAACTTGGCAATACTGTCTAGATTAGGACTTTCAGTTATATTTGAATTTCAGGCAAGCAATTAGCAAACGTGTTATCTCAAATATTCTGTTTGGGTACTTGAACTAAATGCAGTTTTTGTCACATGAAATATTAAATATTAGTGAAATAAAAATTATTCATTGTTTATCTGAAATTTGCATTTAGCTCTGCATTCTGTTTTTGTATTTCCTACACTGCTTACAATCCTAGGCTACTTTCAATCATACTGAGGATCTTCAAGGAAGACAGAATTATTTTGCATTCACATTGAGAATGGTCTTTTTAAAAACTCCTCAGAGATGTGAGGCAGATTAAGGAAAAGCAACTCAAATGTGTTACAGGCACATCAGGCCTCTAAGCCTCATGGAGGCAGAAGAGTGGAGATGGAGAGAGTCAGGTTATCTGATGGGAGAACCTGCCTTCCTGCTTGGATGCACTTGGCCAACAGAGAGCCACTGTGGAAAAAGCTGGCAAAATAAAGCAAAGCTTTCCTGTGCTCCTTCCTAGCCTGGTCCTGCTCGTTCCCTTCCATTTCCTGGGGTGCTCTCTAGGGTGCTGTGCCAGCCTGCTCAGTTCATTCCATACAGGTAGACGGGCAAACAGAGCACAGACTGAGGTAAATGGGAAGGGACCAGTACTCTGCGTATGACGAAGGGAGACTTGTTTCAGAGCATTCCGATTGTTTCCAGACAGCAAGACGGCAGCCAAGGAGAAAGGAGGACACACAAGAAAGAGCTGTGGTCTGACATCTGCAGTTCAGAAATGACACAGTATGGCTGGTGATTCTAACCAAAACTCATTTTTCTTCTGCCAAATATTGGTCAGTCCTCCTCCACCTTTGAACATTAGCCACAGTTTATTGTGTGAGCTTGATGGAAAGAACTGTAGTGTAAGTTCCTCATATTATACTTCTGGTCTCCCTCACACAGCACTAGGAGAAAACCCCTTCAAGCCTGAGCTCTTGGTGTCCAGCTCTGCTCACCCTGCCCTGGCTGGTAGGTAGAGGTCATGGCCCAGATGAGGTTCCACTAGCAAGGGCATGCTCTGCCTCACAGGTTCTTGTCTGTCCATGGGGTGGGTCTGTTGGCATTGGACAGTCTCCACACCAGAGAGCTTTCAACAAGAGGGACTCAGACTGTTAGGATGTGCCTCCAGCTGGTGAAGAGTGAGATGACAGTGGTCTTTAAGTGAGTAGGCTACCTCTGTAGTGTGGACCTAGAGACTCGAAAAATAAATGCCTACGTGAACGACACTGTTTACCAGCCACATATTGAGATGTACAGTAGACAAGATAGAGTTTATCCACACTGGACATGAGCCTTTTCTCAAGTGTGGGAAAGTTCATTAGACAACCCAAGGTGCGACCTATGCCTTGTGTAGCATGGTGGCTGATTCACCGTTCCACTTGTTTCCACTTGTTGCCATTGCAGTTCCCCAGGCAAGGCTTGCAGCAGACCCAGCAGCAACAACAGACAGCCGCCCTGGTGCGACAGCTCCAGAAGCAGCTTTCTAGTAAGTACCTGTCTCACATGGAGCTGGGGGAGACCTGGAAATCAGCAGCAACAAGCCTGACGCAGTGGTAACTCCTCAGAAATGACACTGGGTTCTCTGCACCGTGGTGTGTGATATTTTAGTCACATTCTGACAATAAAGTTTGCTTTGAGTTAGAGGGCAGAGCTAGCCACTGGCTGACCACAGTTAACCATAGAGGTTTTGGAGGAGGACAGGACAGATAGGAGACAGGAAGTAGTAAGGCGAGGCAGAGAGAGATCACAGTCCTTTTGAATTGAGGAAAGGAAGAGAGAGGAGGTCACTGGGACTTCTTCTGCTTCTCTGACCATTCTTACCCTGATATCTGACTCCCGATTTCAGTACCGTTTTAATTATGTTTAATTGAAATATAATTTAATATTGAATTACCTCCTCCCTTTCTTCTGTTTAGCACCTCTCAGCTACTTTCCGTTAAACCCCTCCTATACCTGCACTCTCAAGTTGATAGCCTCTTTATTTGACCTCTTTTTGTTAATACATATATACATACATACATACATACATACATATGTACATATGTACATAGATTTTTTTCATGTTTACCTTAGTCTAAGGTGTTTTATTTTGTTTTAGTTTTGATTGGCTTTGGACTTAACTTGTTTCCTTGCCTGGAAAAGCCACAATTTTTTCCTTAATTCATTATTTTCCTTTTGCTTCTATGTGAACTTCTCAAAGCACAGCTAGACTCCCATTTTTCCTTTTTGGTTTTGTTTTATGGTGCTGAGTATAGAACCCCGGGCTTCCTGTGTGCCAGACACATGTTCTACTGCTTGACTACAACTCCATGCCCAGATGCCATTTTTACAACACTAGCACCGCTGTGTAAGGGGAAATTCAGCCTGTGCTCATGAGTTGGATCACCTCTATACTGGAATCCCAGGACAGAGTCCTTTTAGAAATGGGAGTGAGCACTCTGTGCTGTGAAACACAGTGGCTTAGAGTCTGGCCTGGAGTTAGAAGACCTGAGGTCTTTGCCGACAAGGCCATTATTGACTGGGTCACATTTTCCCATCTGTGTAGAGGAAGAAGACAAACACTTAACCCCCAGCCTTCAGATTCACTGTTTCTGAGTTGTAGAGTGAAGTCCACCACATGCTGACAGTGGTGTCGTATCCATTTGTGGCTGATGGGTAGTATGTATCAGCTTTCTGCCTGTCTGTTCTGCATGTTGGTTTCCTGTCAGAGAGAATTCCCTCAACCCCTACTCCTTGGGTCCCTACCAGTCATACTTAATATCTTGATTTTCCTTTTTTTTTGGTCTTCAGCATACAATGTATACTTGCTTGTGTCTTTATGTGACACATCACCATGTTCAGTGAATACATACATGAGATTTTTTTCATTTCCAAAGTTGAAATATATGTCTTTTTTTTTCTTATAGCCTTGCTTAATTTTGGTTACATCAAGTAAAATCAGTTTTTTTCCCAACTGTTGCTTAGTAGGTATGCTTTATGAAATAATTTGTGATTAAAACAATGAAATATAGTGAGATTTTCAAGGTAAAATTCTTGCCGAGGATACAATCTGAAGGCAAAGATTGGCGTTGTGGTGTTTATAAGTCAGTACTGAGGAGTTGTGTGTGTCACACTGATCTGAAGAGCATGTCTGCTTGCTCTGCTGTCTACCATAGGCTGGAACACAGCTCTTGAACACATCAGATGAGTCAGTCAGTGCCTCTAATTCCAAGGCATTGTGTTGGCAGGTGTGAGACTCTGGCCCCTCTACAGAACACATTTGGTCACCCTACGTGATTATTGGCCCTGGGTCTAGCCAGTTGGTCTGTTCCCCCATACCGGAGGCTGTCATTGAGAGGCGCACCAATGAGGAAACATTATCTGCTGCACAAATTTGCACCTGTAACTCTTAACTTTGCTTTTCTCCTAGGTAACCAGCCACAGCAAGGAGTGACTCCCTGTGCGCATCCTTCACACTTTTGAATCTGAAAGAGAAGATGTGACGTTTATGTTTGCACTGAAAAACAGAAAATCAGATTTATTAGTCATCATAAGAAGTCTCCTTTGGTCTTTGAGTTATTTATGTTTTCTATATTTTGTGCTCCATTTCATGCAGAGGTATTTAAATAAGTAAAGAAGTTGTGGTTTGGTTTTATCATATTCAAAATAGGTTTTAAAATGTGGATCATGCAGGCCTACTCCAGATAGTGTGGTAGCAGACCTTTTGAAACTGGTGCTTTTTATCTCATATTTACATAAAGAATGAATTACGGTAGGTTTAAATATTTATGTATTAATTAATGATTTTTTTTAACCTGTGGTGGACCAAACTACTGATTTGAAAGATACGGCAGTTCTCACAGGAGTATGATACACTCGCTTTTCATTTATTTGCATCATTCTAATTTTAAATGTTGATCATTTCATAAGCACTTTATAAACTTTGTTCACATTTATGAAGGACTTTGCTTTGCTTTTGTTGTGGTCCAAAGGTGCTGAAACAGATTGTTGCTTAGTACTTCCGCTTTTTTGGGGCTTCTGCGCGAGCCACCCTGAGATGCGCGGGAGCCTCTTAGAAGTGGCTGCACTCCCCTTTGTTTCCAGTGGCACGAGCTCTCACAAGATTCTTCATGGAAGTACAACATAGAACTGCTGGAGGCTGGAAGAGCCACGGTGGAATCAGTTCATTTATTATTTACTGCCGTTTTGGTAAAAATAACTGTCCAGTTTTGGTTCTTCAGAACCTCATGCCAACTTGAGAAAAAAAACAAAAACAAAAACAAGTCTCACAGCTGGCCTTGGATTCTACTGTGTTTAGACTTGACTTGGTTTCCAGAGAATCTGGCTCCCCAGTCCAGAAGGCTCTGGTATTCATCAAAGGTGTACTTACTGTTAATTTTGTATGGTAAGTATTTGCTATTTTGAATTTAATTATTAATGTTGGTGTCTGTCTTGTTGTGTATTGCTTATACTGTATTTATAAACTGGTGCAAAAAGCACAAGTAAAAGTAAATTATACATCAAATTTATTATAAAGAAATAGTAACTATTTTAACTTTGTTCAAGTATGTGGTAATTTGCTCCTATTAGAGTGAAAAAAATACAGTAAATTATTATCAGTTTGTGTAACTTAAGAGTATTCCATATAATATTTTTTTAGAATTAGATGCATAAAATTTTGAATGTGAAAATTGCAGGGCATTTTAAGACATATGTAGGGATCTTCCCATGTTCTTTGTTGGGTTCATTTTCTTTTTGCCATATGATTTCACATGTCATGTAGTCAAGCATACTGTGAATAGATTGTCTATGAAGAGCAAACCATGTAGAACTACTTTTTAAAAATGTAGCTAGTACAACTTTAGATAATTTCTTTTACAGATCATTATATAGATAGTTTATATCTTCCTAGGTGAGTTACTCATTGCAAAGTTTGACTCATTCAAATGACCTCAAATACATGTTTGCTTACTTTGCCATGGCAACATCCATGTGAACTGCTTTGTACACTGTGAAATATACCCCTCCAGCCTGCTTGTTTTGTGTTTACTCTGGGCTGGAAAAGACTTTGCCAAACATTAAAGACCATTCTTTCCACTCAGTGACCATTCTGTCTGCTTTCAGACAATGCAGTGGTCTCACATGTCAGCTTTGCTTTCCTCTCCAGAGTCATTCTTACAGTTCACAAGCTATTTTTCTTCGAAGTAATCGACCACATGACTGCATTGGCAAAACCACCGAAGTGTGAATGTTGTGCCTAGTGAGTGAGTCATACCCTGTCCTTTCTGGTCTCTAACCAATGATTATTGATAGTTAAAATGCCAGTTTCAGTTTGTAGCTCAATATTGCAAACAGCAGCAGGAGTGTTATAATTGCATAGCATTTGTATGCACTTTACACTTTGCAGAAGTTAAATTATTAATCAGTTTGCACATGAAGGCGATGCTTATACCTTTGTTGCTATTTGTTTTGTTTCTTGAGATGAGGAAGATAAGTCATGTTGAGGCCCTCTAGTTATGAGATGCTTTGGGAGATGAGGAGAAACCGAGAGCTGTTTTCCCCTGTATGTTAATTATAAGGAAAGCAACTGGAAATTTAAATTGAGTTGTCGTATTTACTGCCACTTAATTCAGCACTCTGAGAGGCTTTTTTCCCCCATAGCAAATGCATGTGGTTGGTATCAAAATGGTCATAAGGGAAAACCCTGTTGCAAAACTTTGTCATTTTCTTGGTGGGTTGCAGATAGGAATTTGTCTTAAGATGGAAAGCCCAGCTCTTATTAAAGATCAGACCTTGCAATATAATGGAATTGGGTATACTTACCATAATTCCTGGTTATATATGTGTTATATTATAGGCTGATTATTTTTAGGGATGCATTTCTTGTTTTATTTACCTCTCCTCATCTAGAATTAGAAGGCAGGTAGGTATCATTTGACCTCTGGCAGCCATAGAGTACCAATGTTAACAGCAATCACGACAGAGGTAGGGGCCCAAAGAAAGTAGGCATGATGGAGACACAGTGGCGTTAAGTCTCAAATGATTGGCACAAACTAACAAAGGCCTTGGTTTCAGTGTTCTAAGCTAACTGAATAAGACCTGTGGCTTTTGTTTATCATTTACAAGGCTCCTACAATTCATAAATAGATGAATATTTGGACAGAAGCCAGAGAAATTATACTGGAAAAATCTCAGACTTTAGAATAAAAGAGGTAAATCTATGATACTCCCATATATCTTTGGGTTGAATTAAACATGTAATATAAGTACAGTGAATTATATTAAAAAAAACAACATTCAAATTTTAAATACAGTGAAACTTCATTATATATAAGAGATCTAGACTCTTGTAAAAGAGCAATTCCTCCTTAGAAAATCTTTCTTACAAATGGCTCCAAACAATGGGTGCCTTAGCTAGGTTTTAAAGTTACAAAGAAGTTTTGTTGTACTTGTAAAGCCTTTTTCAGAGTGACAGAGGTATGGACAAATATGAAACTCCTTTTTCACATTTCCTGATGTGTGAGCATTAGGCGACTCTTTACATGTAGAAAGCTTTTGTTTTGTTTATTTGTTTTTTAATGCGGGTATTAAAACAATGAGAATTTTCAGTGTGAACAAATGGTAAACTGAATCATAAGCAAAACAGTTCAGTGCTTGTTTTCTGTAGGTTCTATCCAACTGTTTATAAACCAGTAACAAAATATTTGTACGTGATGATTTACATAGACTGCAAATTTAATCTTTCCCATTGTCTCCATTCTGAGTGCAAAGTTTGTAACACTGGTAGAAGATGGACACTAGGCAACTGGCAACTGATAGTGAGAGAAATGTCTCTTTACTGAAAATTCAGGTGCATCAGCTGTTTGTTATTTTGTAGTGGATCGTTTTCTCTTAATGTCTGTTATTTGTTGGCAAAATCAAAGTGCCTTAAGTTAAGAGTTTGCGTTGAAATCCACAGACACTTGGCATCAGTTCATAATGCATTTATTTACAAGTCTCTTTTGCATGTCCATTGTAAATTTAATACTGTAAATGTATCCAAATTCATTTCCATGCCTATGGCTGCCTTTGATTAAACTTCTTCCAAAAAACAAAAAAAAACAAAAAACAAAAACAATAAACCCTTCAGATGTTGACTCTGTTCAATATTGGTTTTACTTCCTGTCAGATGACTTGAATGTAAGTTGTTGCATAATCAGTGCCAAGTAGGTTCAGGGCTGTGCATTTGTAGACTCCAGAATCTGAGGTTTGGAGATCCTGAATGACCAGGGTGCCTTGTAGGGGAAGCGGCTTACTTCCATGGGTTTTTCTTTCTCTTGCCTTTGGGAGCAGGGAGTGTCCTGGCCTCTCCCAGATAATCTCTGGCTTGGGGACTCCCAGGGCCATACAGTGGAGCTGCACTGCTTCTCCCGTCCTCCTGAGTACACTCCTGGGTGGGTAATTTATAATTCGGGGAGGGTAGGCCACAATCATCACTGGAACAGTAACCACTGCGTAGCCAACACTGTTTTGAGCCCTACAGATATAATTCCCCCTGTCATAAGCTGTTGTTTCTTTGATGACCAATGTGCCATTTTCATGCAGTATGTATTTTCCATTAACGTGGGGTCTGTCTATGACATGACCACTTGGTGTAGTCCATTTGACATTTGGCTTTGGGATTCCATCAGACAGACAGTGCAGTGATAGAGATTCTCCACTGACACTTTTTACCATTCCTAGTGCATATGTCAGAATAACTGGCTTCTGTCCGATTTCTAATAGGATGAGTTTCTCGATATAGCCAACTTTATTTCTAGCTGCACAGCGGTACTTTCCTGACTTGTTCCGAGTTGTTTTATAAATGATGAGAGAACCATTGCTTGCTATCAGATACGAAGAATGTTGTGGTCTATTAGAAAGCCGTGTGCCATCAGGTAAAATCCAGATGATTTCAGGTGGTGGGTTCCCATCAGCAGAGCAGTTCAGTGCTGTGGACTTGCCAACCTGAGCAACTACTTTTTCGTTAAATGGATTTCTGAATGTTGGTCTTCTCAGCATTTCCAGTACTTCTAACTGCACCACCAACACACTCTCTCCCCCTTCATTCCGAGCCACACAAATAAAATCTGCTGAATCAGAAAGCCTGATGTTCCTAATCTCCAAGGTTCCATTCTTATGGACTGTGATTCTGCTTCCATAGTATGGAGCTGTGAGGAAAATATTACCTGGCATAATCCACATGATCTGGGGAGCTGGGATCCCATCTGCTCTGCAGTCAAAGTGTTTTTTTGAGTGCCGAACAGCTGTGGCTTTAATAACAGTTCTGTTTGTGTACAGACCATTGATTAATGGAGGTTTAGAGACAATGTCTAGTTTGTACATTTTAGTGTCATCCCCACTAGGATTCCGAGCTACACACACATACTCCCCAGAGTCCAGCACTTTCACTTTATTAATAGACAAAGTTCCATTGGCATGAAATATGTACCTGTCATTGGAGAATGAAATGACATCATTGGACGGCAGCAACCAAAATATACTTGGTGTGGGTTCCCCAATGACCTCACAGTCAAGGACAGCTGTGTCTCCAACCCTGATCCTCATGTTGGTCTCGTCGCTCTGCCTTATCCGTGGGATGGCTGTTACAACGGTTAGGTGGACTTTCATTTCATCCTTCCCTAAGGTATTCTGGGCATAGCAAATATAATCTCCTTCCTCTGAGATTCCAACTTTGTTGAAATACAAGGTTCCATTGTGGAAGAGGGTATACCTCTTGATCCTGTGGCCACTGTCATCAGCTTGCATGGCGTTGTTGATCATTGTTCCATCAGGCAAACTCCAGGATACCTCAGGCACAGGTGAGCCAGAAGCCTTGCAGTCAACTTGGAAATCTTTCCCATGGAGCACTTGCTTCTTAAAGTGCTGCTTGTGTTCAATTTTGGCAGGTGTCAATCTTAGGCGGACATGCATCAGGATCAGATCGTCTCCCATTTTGTTCCTTGCCACACACAAGTAGTCACCACCATCTTTTTCTGTCACCGGTCCAATAACTAAGGATCCATTCGGATAAACATGGATGCGGCTGCCCATTCTAAGAAGGAAAGGGACAGATGTGAAAGTGTAGCTGCTTACAGTGGGAAAAGTTACCGTTTTCAAAGACTAGATATGGAGCTGAGGAGATGGCTCAGTTAGTAATCTGCCCATTGCACAATGGTACAATGGTAAGACCTGGAATGGGATCTCCAGTGGCCACTTAAAAGGTAGATAACGGCAGTGTGCATCTGTAACCCCAGCACTCGGGGCATGGAGACAATGGATCCCTGGAGCATGCTAGACAGCTAGTGTAGCTGAATAGATGAGCTCTAGGTTTAGGGTCCATAGAAAGTGATTGCAGAAGACACCTGCTGTTTAGTTACCTCTGCACCACACATGCACACACCAACAAGAACATGGGCACACCTTACACAAACACATGCAAAGACTAAAATCTGATACCAATTTATATACATTTACAGAATACTGTACTATGTAGAAATGGCCTTATTTGTATGATGTTATCTCCCTCCAGCCTTACCAAGAGATGACTGCCATATTTATGCATGTAAGTTATTTTTTATGAAATTGTGACATATAGATAAAATGAAAGTCATTGTCACAGTCAAGCTTATCACCATTTCTACCACATCCTGTCCCTCCCCCCCACCCCGTGTGTGTGTGGATGATTTCTTAGACTGTTACAATGAAGATCTAAATCACTTACTGTTATCTAAGCCATTTGCTTAAAAAACTCTGTAACAAGGTATGATTTACCTAAGACCAGTGGTTATTTTCCAAATAGACTTCAAGTGAACCTCCTTTATATAATTTTTAAAAACAGCTCATGGTAAGAGGAATGCTGGAAGTAGCAAATTCTTAGACATTTTGTATGTCAAACAAATAGAATCACAAAAATTAAAATTTTCTACTAATGAGGAAAAACAACTCATATGTATGTGTTAAATTATTGCCTGATGATACTTTTACAATGTATTAATGAGGCAGTTATTAAGTTATTTAACTAGAGAACAATTTCTCCTCTGCCTGCTGCAGAGGGCACCAGTCTACAACTCACTAGAAGCTGAAGTGCCTGCTGCTGTCTGGGCACCTGTAAAAGGACTGGTTTCCAGATTGGCTCCAGCACTGTGGACTGCCAGTGCATTGCCTGTAATTGCCACATTTGACCACCAGATGGAAGATCTTTCCTGATAAAAGGGAGCCTCGCTTTTAGTGCTAAGAATAGAATAAAGGTCACCCCTTTCTTTTGACAGCATGCAGTAAACACACAAATGAAACTAAGAAGTGAGAACTTTACACTTTACAGTCTACATTGTTATCCATCCACTGTGTGTGTGTGTGTGTGTGTGTGTGTGTGTGTGTGTGTGTGTGTGTGTGTGTACACACTGGGCTCATCAGGCCTGGCAGTGAGTGTCTTTACCTACTGAGCCAACTAGTTGATCCCAAAACTTCTTAATGAACACATCTTCAAAGCATCTAGTGGGGGCTGGAGAGATGTTCCAGTGATTAAGAGCATACAGCAGCAAACACCTTCACCTGGCTAGCCCAGGACTCCTTGAAGCATAACTGTTACCCAACTCAGCAGCCTCAAGTCAGTTTCAGACCTGGAGAGTACTATGTACAGAATAATACAAGAACAGTGTGCTTTTTTTTTTTCTCAAGCGAGGAAGGAATTTCTCTGAAAAGATGCCAAGGTGAAATCATGATAATGTGTACACAAATAAAGGAAATTACTAGATAACTTTGTATAGACTTTGTGTTATCTCCAAGTATTTCCCCCACTCTACAGAGGAAATCTCCAGATGAACTTGATTGAAGTCTCGGGAAAGCCTGTCTTTTGTCTTGTGCCACACTGGCATCTGTTATTAATCTCTCCTAATGCGTTCTAAAACCATTTTTTTCCTTAAATTTGGCTGCATTATTAAAACTTCAACATGTATAGTCTGAAATACTTGGAGCCTATGCTCCAAGACTAGAATGTCTGACTGAAGTGATGTGGGGTTGGCCTAGGCATCAGGCTTTTTTTTTTTTTTTTTTTTTGGTTTTTCGAGACAGGGTTTCTCTGCGTAGCTTTGCGCCTTTCCTGGAACTCACTTGGTAGTCCAGGCTGGCCTCGAACTCACAGAGATCCACCTGGCTCTGCCTCCCGAGTGCTGGGATTAAAGGCGTGCGCCACCACCGCCCGGCGGCATCAGGCTTTTTACATGATTGTCACGTGTAGCAGAATCTAAGGACTACTGCCATATATGTTGGATCTCCCATAAACTGTATTAGCATTGTATGGGGCCAAATTTATGCATCTTTCTTGGCTTCTCTTTCCAGAGATTCAGATTCAATAGATGTGGAAGCTTTGACTGCAGTGCTTGACAAATATCTCAGGTTACTTATGAATAATTAAGTGTGAGACCAAGACTCAAATTTTAGTGTGCATTACAATTACCTTAGGGGCTTCTAAAAACACAGAATCCTTGTCAAAATAATCACTGCTTCTGAGTCACGTTCTTGGTTAATGTTAATGCTACTGGTAAAGAGAGAGCCTTTTGAAAACAACTGATTTAAAGTGGTGCCTCAAATCTGATCTGATGATGTTACAGGATGTAACATCTTCTACTAACCAACATTGGAAGAACAGTGACATAAGAACAAGCTTATCTGCTTAGGAGAAGGCTGGGAACTTTTCAAGGAGCCTTGAAGTGAAATACAAGTGAAGAGACAAGCAGCAACTTGACAAGATTGTCTTTGCTTCCCTGTTAGCTTGACAAAGCCTAAAATTAGCTGAGAGTCTCAACTGATGGAATTCACACACCACTTTGGCTTGTGAGTGTATCTGAAGGAGACTGTGTTGATTGATAAGGGAGGTCCCAGCTCTCCCTGATTGGCACCATCCCTAGGCAGCTGCTCTTGGGCTGTATAAAAAATCTAGCTGAACATGAGCCAGTGAGTGAGCCAGCAAGCAGCATTCCTCCATGTCCCTGCTTCAAGTTCCTGTCTTGAGTTCCAACCCTGACTTCTTTCAACTTTAGACTATAACCTAGAAGGTGTAATAAACGGTGTCCTCCCCTAGATGGCTTTGGTCATAGTGTCTGTCACAGCAACAAAGAGAAACTAAGACGATGATAGAGCAGTTGTAAATATTTGTACTGGATATGGTACCAGCTGGATATACAAAGCAAATAATAGATCTGAAGAATTAAGTCCAATGCAGTAGTAGTATAAATATCAATACCTAACTTTCTCAATAGATAAAAAATCTAGACAGAAAAACTAAGAAACATCTGAGTTTGACCACACTGTAGAGAAAACTGACCTAACACACATTTTTAGGAGACTTCATCCAACCAGTATAATACACAATCATCTCATCAACATTTGGAATTTTCTCTAGGACAGCCATATGTCAAGTATCAATAAATTTTTAAAAGTTGAAATCATTATCTTCTTGGGCAACAAATTTAATGAGAATGAAAAAGTATATAGATATATGGAAATGAAATAACATGCTCTAAATGAGCTAAGGGTAACTGAAAAAGGAAAAGGAATTTTTAAGAACATTAAAATTACAATATATCAAAATCTGTGCAGTACAGCAAAATCAGTCTTGAGAAACATTTATACCAAAATATGTAATTTTAAAAAAGGTTTCAAACAATAGGAACCTCAAGGACTTAGAAAATCAAAGACAAATCCAACCCAAATTAAAGGAAAAAATACCAAAATAAAAAGTAAAAACAAAAATTGCAAAAGGCAACGAAATTTGTGCTTTAAAAGGAATAGCATCTCTAAATCTTTACCTAGATTAATTTAAAAAAAAGACAGCCACATAAATCCAAAAGGAAACATAACAATAGTTAATGTCAACTTTGTAGGGTCCAGAATCACCCAAGACACAAGTCTCTAGGCACACCTATAAACTGTTTTCTAGGTTGTCTAGATTAGGTTAGGCTCTGGGCATGATTGGAGGAGGGTTTTTTCTTGGTTAATTGAGGTGGGAAGACCCACCCTAAATGTGGACAGCATCTTTCAGCAGCAGTAGAGACGTGAGGTCCAGAGCAAAAGTCGCTGAAGCCATTTGTCCTGCTTGCCCTTGTTTCTTGCTGGTGAGCTCATCTACTATGCTGCCAGTGCCACGTTTTGCTGACATCAGCAGTCAGCTGCTTTGGTCTATCAAAGTGAACTGAAGACTAGGCCTTTGGTTCCAACCTGGGGCTGCTGAGAACACATAGCTCCAGGAACTGTGGAGCAACTGGTTCTTAGCTTTATCGATGTGAAGACACCCATTTGTTGGGCTACTCAGACCTTGTCATGGAGGCCAATTGCATCCCCACTCAGACTATATATACACACACACATATACGTATATATATATATATATATATATATATATATATATATATATATGTATATATTACATACACACACTACTGATTCTGTTCCTCTAGAGAACCCTGATGCTACAAAATTACAAAAGATATTTTAAAAGCAACTATGAATAATATGGCAAAATCACATGAATCCAAGAAGTACTGGACAAGTTTCAGGAAGTATACAGCCTACTAAAATTGATCAAGAAAATATATACAGAGTAATGATACTGAAGCAGTAATGAAAAATCTTCCGTCTTTATAAAAACATCCTAGTACCTGACAGCTGATGATTTCTATGAACATATAAGTGTTACTTGCATTTCTTCTTAAAGTAGAAATGCCTCTATCAACATATTTTTAAAGGGGCAGCATATCCTCATTCTAAACCAAAAGCACAACAATAAAAAATTTTAGACCCATATCCCCAATGAACATAAATGTAAAATTTCTCAAGAAAATACAAGTAAACTGAATTGAGCATTTCAAAGTGTACATAGACCATGATCAATTAGGATTAACCTCAGAGATGCAGGGATGATTTAACATTTGCACATCAATAAACAATACAACACTTGAATCAATACAAAACCATATGATTATCTTTAAAAATGCAGAAAAATCATTTGGTAAGGTTTAATGTCCTTTTATGATAAGAATAAATTAGATAAAGAATATATCACAAATTATTAAAGCCTATATATGAAAAATCTACCATCAATACCACACTGAATTAGAAAAGGCTAAAGTGTTCTTTAGATTAGAACAAGACTCCCTCTGTTCCTGCTGCTCTTACTTAATACAGCAAGAAAGTCTTGGTGAAAGGAATTATGATCGAGAAAGAACTGAGGCATCCAAATCAGAAAGGAAGAAGTTGAAGTAGCCTTGTTTTCAGGTGCCATTATTTTACATAGGAAAATAAAAATACTCCATTAGAAAGCTTTGATAACTTACAGTCAGTAAAGTTACAAGATAAAAAATCAACATACAAAACCTAGCATCTTTACATGTCTATGATGAATTACTTAAACAAACAAACAAAAACCCAGGGATCCAAAAAAAAAAAAAAAAAAAAAAAAAAAGCACTCCAAACTACTTAGGAAAAAGTAGAAGGTAAAAGATTGCTACATTGAGAATTATGAAACAAATTCTAGAGGATATAAAAAATGGAAAGGCATCCCATGTTACCAGGTCAAAAGGTTAATCTATGAATTCAATGAAAAATCCCATCAAAATTCAAATCACTTTCTTCTAAGAAGTAAATAATCGTATAATTTATAAAGAACCTCAAAGACTCAGAGCAGCTGCAGCAATTCTGAGAGGGAAACGAGAGAGCTGGTATTGTGAAATTAAATGCAAAACTGATAAGTGAAGCATTGAAGATATTGAATGGGGACACGTACAGGGGAGAAAATATATGTAAGCATGTGGGTTCTAACGTTCACACTCTCCAGCTCAGCATCTTATAACTTTACATCTTAGTGAATTACAATTTAACATTTAAGGTAATTTTGATACCTGAAAAACCTGAAAATATTGACATTTGGATTAAAAATTACAAATCTATTCATTTTATTCTGTATCAACTCACTGTAACACTAGGAAAAAACCCTTAATTTCCAATATCCACATAAATTCATATATACTATAATTTTTATTGCATGAATATTTTAATAAATGTAAGTAAAAAGTGCTCATCTACATCTTTTCCTGGATTATGGAAAATCATTACACAAAGTCATAACAAAAACTTATAATTCATAACCTATAAATTATGCTTTTCAAAGCAAATATAAAGAGGATAGTAGAAAACTGTATTTGATAGCATCAAGTTCATGGAATTTTTAGTATATTTCACTCTGAGAAGATCTTAATGTGCCTTTCATAAAGTGCACTGCAATCTTAAGAAAGGAAGGATTATGACATAACTACAGTGTGAGGCACCTGATAAGAGAAGGTCCTGAGTAAAATAGAGAACATCTTGTTCCTAGAGCCTCACCCTTGTCACTAGTTCTCTTTTTGATGTGGAGATTATGAATAACTTTACACAGTTACCTTTTTTAAAGCAGCCCACAAGAAAAGAAAAAAGGAAGAAAATTGCCTGCCACCAATATGGAGGCTAATAAGATCCTCCCATAGTTCTCAACTGTCCAAGAATATGGACCCCAGAGTTAAGCATGTAAGACTGATTTTGTAGTCACTGAGGTCAAATGGAGTTCCTTTCTATAGACAGTCACCTTCCTGTGCATCATGCGTGGCCTTTGAAGCTCCTGCTAGCCTTACTGTTTCCGATTTTAGAAGCTGTAGAGCTAAATAAATGAAAGGGATAATTCTAACAGAAAGGCTTACCTGTGCCACTGGTCGATGACAGCCTTGGATGGTAACCTCCAGATTATTCTAGGTTTTGGATCCCCAGTAGCTGAGCAGTTCAGTAGTAGTTTCTCACCCAAATTCACCTCTGTCCATTTCTGAGAGGCAATTTCTATCCTGGGGACTGTCTCTTGCTCTTCCACTGTAAGAATCACTACCCTTCTCTCTGAGCCTGAGGAACTGGTGGCAATGCATTCATAAGTGCCCCTGTCTGAAGGAGCGATGTTTCTTATATACAGAGTTCCATTTGAATACAAGAAAAACTTGGGATGAGTCAACTGCAGTGGTTCTAGTTCAGTCCCATCATAGAGGACCCAGTGAACACTGGGCTGTGGAGTTCCTTTTGCAGTGCAGGGCAGTTTCAAACTTTCACCTGAAACCCCAATGATGGCTTGCTTCTTTTGCTCTAGAATAACTGGAGGAGCTGTAATGACTTGTATCTTAATGAGCAGTGAATCCTGGCCAGCTGGGTTGCTGGCCACACACTTGTAAAAGCCACGGTCATAGAGACTCAGATTGCGGATGACCAAGGTCCCATCAGATGTCACCCAGACCTTTCTGTTTCCCTTGGATGTCTCTGAGACCACTGTTTGGTTTGCAAGTATCCAGGAAACTGTAGGCACTGGCAAACCTTCCACTCTGCACTTTAATTCCACAGTACTTCCAGAATGAGCTGTGATCTCCTTGGCATGTCTCTCCAGGATCCTGGCAGGGTAGGAAACCACAGACAACATGACCTGAAGGTGGGCCTTGCCTAGAGGATTAGATGCAGAGCACAGGTACTGTCCACGGTCCTGAATACTGACCCTCCGGATGGACAAGGTGCCGTTAGGAAACACATGGAACCTGCTTTTCTGTGTCCCTTGGGATAGTTCAAGTCCTAATAAGATGAAAAAATTGATACATATAGTTCATCAGCTTCAAAGACTGGATAGAAAACATGAAACTATGTTTTTGTTAAGCTGACAAATATTACTAAAAACAAAACAAAAAAACTTCAGATTGCTAAGTGTTTCTCAATTTTTTATTCACGTAAATTTAAATTTAAAATCCAGATAGTTCAACATGACATTCTTCTATGTAAATTTATATATATATACACACACACACACACACACACACACACACACACATACATACACATATATATGTATATTTGATCTACTTTCAAAGTATTTTTGTTGGCTTTAACAATTACTCAATGTTTTTATTTTTGATATTACAATATGATTAGATCATTTTACCCCCCTTCCTTCCTTCAGCTCCTCCCCTGTACCCCCTCTTTCTCTTTTTCAAATTTATGGCCTCTTTCTCTTAAATTATTGTATATATATATATATATATATATATATATATATATATATATGTGTGTGTGTGTGTGTGTGTGTGTGTGTATAGTATATAAATTATAATAAGTATATATAAATAAATAAACATAATATTCTCAGTCCTATGTTACCTGTATGTATAAGATTTTAGTGCAGACCATTTAATATCAGATAACCAATTGGCCCGAACTATTTTTTAAAAACTTGTTTTGAGATGGGATCTAATTTTTTAGCTCAGACTGGCATTGAACTCATCCTCATTGCTTGGAGTATATGCATGTGCCATTCTATCTAGCTTTAAAAACTATTTGTTTAAACTTTATCATTACATTTTGTTGACTTGTGTATGTATGTATAGGCACATGCTGGTTTTTGTGTGTATATATGGGCACATACATGCCATCACCAGTGTGTAGAGATCAGGAAACCACCTGTGGGAGTTGGTTCTCTCTTTTGACCATATCTGTCCCAGGAATTGAACTCAGTCCATCAGGCTTGGCAGTAGGTTCTCTTTACACATGGAGCCATCTAGTTGTCCTACCAAACTCTTCTTAACACATCAAAAAACATCCTAGTAGGGGCTGGGGAGATGGCTCAGCAGGTAAGAGCACTTGTTGCTCTTGCAGAGGACCTGCGTTCAGTTTCCAATGCCCACATGCTGGTTCACAATCATCTGCAGTTCCAGTTCCAGGAGGTATGACGCCCTCTTCTGACCTGTGTGCATATCAGGTACATATGTGCATATACACACATGAAGGCCTAACACTCACACACATAAAATAAATCTAAAATTTAAAACCTTCTAATAGGGGTTGGAGAGAGCTCCAGTTCCAGGGAATCTGGTACCTCTTTCCTAAGGCACCTGCCCTAATGTGTGCAAATGCACACATGCACACGCATGCATGCACACATTTGCACATACATTTTTGCACACTTAAAAAGTAAAATCTAAAAAAAACTTCTTCTAATGAGGAATATGCAAATGTCAAATGAGGATATCAATAGGTTTTATATTTTGGAGAAATTTAAAACTAGTGTTGGTACTTTAAAGACAACTCTGAAAGATACGATCATGTCCTTGTTTTATAATTAAGGTATTGTTAATGATTCCAAATACCTGATGAGACTCTGGTCCAATGGATGTTGGGCAGGGGGTTTCCAACAGCCTCACAGGGAAGAAAGGCATCGGAGTTGGTTGGAATAGTAAAACTTGCAGCCTTTCCTCCAATTATTCTTGGTTTTTCCAATATAGTTCTAGGTAAAGAGTCAGAGGGAAGGAGTTTGGAAGTTGGGTTTTGAACAGGTTTCTTATCAAAGACACTCTCTGCATGCTTCTGTCCATTCCAATGTAAGGCCTGAGTGCTGGCCTCTGGAAAGCTGAGAGGGGACCACACGCTCCCTGCTGGTCTTTTGCCCTTTACAATAGTTTCTGAGTATGACTTGTGCTGAAAGTGGTTTTCTGGCCAGGGAGAGAGCTTCCATTTAGAATTCTGTGGTTTATCTATTCTTAATGTTGGCACAGGTGTTGAAAGGAACAGATTAGAGGAGGTAGAGTAAGTGGCTCCAGTTACAATCTCGGGATCTGGGCCAGGCTCTGCTGAGGATTGCTGCAGATCTCTATTGTGCTTTGAGGATTCATTAATGGTGACCATTCTATTGGTCATCGTATTGAAAATCGATGTGGATGTGACCTCACTGTCTGTAACCACACCCCTAGTCAAGGGAGGAGGGGAAGGAATGGGCATCAGAGGCGCCCCACTGTTGAGGGATGGTGGTATGTCTGAGGCTCTTTTCATGGTGGTTACCTCCTGTGATAGGTTGAACAAAGTCCTTTCTGAAGCTGTTGTATTTCCCGAAGTCTGAGTACACTTCTGTGACACTTCAGTTAGGCCCAGGAGACTGGTTTCTGAGTGGAGAGCAACTGTGCTTACAATTCTGCTGGTGTCTTCTCGTGACGAGTGAGTGAAAGCCGAGGAAGTGTCAGCTTTCGTTGGAGCCAGGTACATGCTGAAGCCTGAACTCTGCCCTGGGGTGGAGTTTGGGTCATGCCTGCTCTTCTGAGGCCACTTTATTTGGTCTTTTGCTTCTTTGGAACTTGCTATTTGGGTTTCAGAGATAATGACAGATTCAGGGGCATTAGGAGTTGCTAGGGTGGCTGTTTCCATTGACAGGAAGGTCATTGTACTACCTCCCTTGCTGGTGGCACTAGGAAGCACTGGGGAGGAGTTGGTCAAGGGCTGCTCCTCGCCTGCTGAGAGACTCCTGGCACCTTCAGTGGCCTTGTGGTGAGTGGCAGCCATTGCTGCCGACAGAGTTTGCATCAGAGTCGCGGAGAATGTTGTAGAAGGTAAGGGGGGGCTATGATCTGTGGGTAAAAGAGGAGCTATTTGGGGAAACAGTGTGGCTGTGTTCTTTTGTAAACCAAACTGATCCAGATTCTTTAACATCCCCTTTTTGCTGTGGTTATTTATGAAGATTTGGGGCCAGGGAATTTTCCTTCTGGAGAATTTTGTGTTTGTTGCTTTTGTTGGCATTGAGGGTTTGCTGAGCGGACTGGAAAGTGGTGCTGTCACCACTGAATCTCTTTCAACTTGGATGGTACTAGACACATTTGGGTAACCACTGTTGTCTACTGTTTTTTTTTCCATGGATACAGGTGTTGGAGCAGAAGTCATGCTTGCTTCACTGGGAGTCACTTGGGTACTTTCATCTCCAAAATATTTTATAGTAGTTGTTAATGTCTCAATATCTACATTTTGTTTGTTCTTAAATAATAATGGTGGGTTCTGAACCACAGTGGTAGACTTTTCTGCTATGTCCCTGGTGATGTTAGCTCTGAGGAGGGTGCTGAAGGATGAGCCTGGAATGGACCATGCTGTAGTAGCCAGGGTGAGCCTCTCTGTAGAAGAACAGGTTGGGCACATCCTATTGGGCTCTGTTGCTGAAAATTCACTAGTATTTCTGTTAGCAGGTCCCTTGAGTGCTGGCCTCACAATCCTGTATCTATGCCGTCTGAGAACTGGGGTTCTATATGGGCTTGTAGTTCGCCCTCTGCTCTGTCTCCCTAAGTGCCTGGACAAGGGGAAGTTAGCGGTACTGTTTCTAGGCCTGTGAAATAGAGAAGGGGCAGCAGTGTGTGAATCTGAAAGGTGCTTGCGGAAGCTAGGATCTTTAGCAGCGTGAGAAGAGGTGTCATTATTCCTGGCTCGGCTCTCTCCTGTTTTAAGTGTCTGATGCCCATAATCCTCTGTTGGATTTGCTGACGGCAAGACTGTATCAGCTTTGTTGGTGCAGATACTTAGCATGTTGGCACAGCCATTAGCAACCATGGTTCCTCCTGGGACTGGGTGTGTACTTTGGGAAGATGCTCTTCTCCCCATCTGAACAGCATCCTGAATTTCAGTTACTCCAGATACTGATGGAAAGATAATGCTTGAATTTTGGTTGGTTGCATTTTCTATTTTGCTTGCTGCAGTTGGGTTTATACTCCTTGACACAGCTGTGGTGTCAATAACATTGGATAGTTTGAAATCAGGACGGTGATTAGGTGGTAGTATTTGTGGATTCATAGTAGAGAAGACTTCTCTGCCAGAAGTTACACTTGTCATGAAGCCATAAGATACTGGTCTAGAGTCAGCAGTTGATGACCGTTCTGTGACAGAAGCTTTAGTTTTCTGAACTGTGACTTCTTCATCTAGAGAAGTCATGCCGGAAGCATGTTCTTCCTCAGCAGGGAGCACCACAAGAGGAGCACCCAGCGGCACTGGCTTTACTGTGGTATTTTCTTGCTGCTTTGGCACAGGATTCTTTTTTGCTTTCTCTAAAAGTGCTGCCCAGTGTTGTGGGTCAATTCTCCGAGCAGAGAGAGGGAACTGCCTCCTATGCTCCCTGAAACGCCGGAGTGTAGAATCCCCACGTCGTCGATGTATGAACCCTCTATATTTGTCCTTCTTATGTATCCTGGAGACTTGTTTTCCAGCCTCTGCCCCTGTCAAAGCTGATGTAGAGACTTTCAAAGATGGTGGCTGCCTAGAGGGAACACTGGGATTGGGTTCTCCACGTCCAGATCCATCTGCTTCCCTATCATGCTCAACTGACCTTTGGCCTTCCATTTGGACTGAAACTTGAAAAATGGAAAAATCCACCCCTGATGGGTTGGCCGCTACACAGCGATAATGACCTTGGTCTCTTGGGGTAACCTGTAATATTCTTAAGGTCCCATTGTTAAGAATTTGTCTGTCTCTTGATGACTGAGAGAACACAGTGTTTCCTGGAAGAACCCAGCTAATAGAAGCATCTGGAATACCAGTGGAATGGCATGGAAGATCGAGTGTCTCACCAGAAACCACTGTTTGTTGAACTCCATTTTCATGCATGTTTTCGACATGGGGCTCTACCACGGTTATCCTGTAGGTGAGAATGTCAGCATCTTCATAGTTTGTGCTTATGCAGTGGTAAAGGCCCGTGTCAAAGCTGTCAGCCATCTGGAGTTCCAGTTTCCCTTTTTTGTCTATTAGGATGCGCCCATCCTCACTAACATAGGGGGCTCTCACTTTACTCCCATCGGCTAGAAGCCATTCCAAGTGAGGTGAAGGGTCACCTTGGCCCGGACAGTCCAGGGCAATAGTGCCACCAGCCAAAACAGTGTGTTCCAGTTTGGTATTGTTCATTATCGGAATCATGGTCCATTTGAGTCTCGCTGGTCTCATCTCTGCCCTTGGTAAAGTGATTTGAGCATCACTGGAGAACTGGATCTGTAATTTGCTAAGTGTGGTGGCATTTCTATTCAGCTGCAAGGAAACTTTTTCTTGTTGGAGCCAAAAAGGATCGGCTCTGAAATCAGCCTCTATGTTGGTAAAAATGTCTTCAGGCAGAAGAGCCACCTGTTTATATTTGGAGGACAGCTGTGGAGTCCCAGTAAGCTGTGGCTTCCTTTCCAGTCTCAAAGGAGAGTCACTGTACAAAGCCAGTAGTTGCCACACTGGCTGAATGTGATTATGATCTACATGGCACACCAGATTTGTTGAAAATGACATATTTAGCATGATGTAGTCATTTTTTTCAGTGAATGCAATTGGCAATGTCCTGGACGGCTTTTGGATACTACAGACCACATTGGCCTTGTTTCCAGACAGGTCTGTCAGGTTCAAAGACAGGGAACCGAAAGGTTTTATGAAATCTTGGGGTGACAGGAAGGCAGATCCATTGTCTTCCTGAATAGCCAGGCTCTTTGGCTTCTGTGATGGATCAATGGTTGGCTTTGTACACAGGAAAGCTCCAGCTGGTTCCATAGCAAAGGGTCTGCCATTAGAGATCCTGGGGTTCATGCAGAGGGGACACTGCTGAGGGCTGGAGGGGCTTCTGTCCTTCTTGCATTTTATTACATCTAGGAAAAAATAACAATTATATTTAAAAAAATGTGGCCTCTTTATAAATTAACACATGAATACTTTGAAGAAATATTTTCACTAGAGTTCCAAGAAGCTTCTGAAATGATTTCTAGAAAACATATTGTTACACATCATGCTACAATACAATATGCACAGGTACATGGATTTATTTGCCTTATTCACAGCTGTATTTATTACACCTGGATATTAAGACCTGGCTATATATTTAGTACTTGATAAGTTTTCATTGAATGAACCTTACCTTTTCTAGAGACACAAAATCATAAGCTCATGTTCAGCACTTTAATTTGCAACACTTCAGTTCCTCATGCCAAGGTTTTAGGACAGTCATAGAACTTGGCTATACGTTGAAAGGTAACCTACTTGAAAATCTCTAAATTCTGGGATAGCATTAAAAATCCAAGCATTTTTCCATTGTCTACAAGAACAGTTTGTGTTCTAGCTTAGTAGAAATAGAGATGGAGAGATGCAGACAGAAGAGACAAAGATGTGGGTAAAACTACCCAATAAGATGTAAGTATTGATAGAACATGGAAGGTAGTTGGGATGGCCAGTCCAGGTTTAGTGATGGTCCTGTTGGATAAGATGGACTTAGTACTAGAGAGCCAAGTGGAATGGGGGAGAGGAGAGACTTGTGTCTGGTAATGTCAGAGTTTGCAAATCATACACCACTAGTCACAAAGGACTGAGTCCTGTTTGGGTAATGAGATGGCATGTTGGGCATTTTAAATATTTTAAATATTGCTCTGATGAGCCTAATTTAAAAAGCTGGTCATTCAATACTAAATAAGAGGTATAGAATTTTCTCTGAAACAAACCACAGTCTGAGACTTCCATGCTGTCCCACATAATAGTTCCTATACTGTTGTTGAACACAGCAGGTAACTGAAACAATAGATGTCTTAGATATACATCCTGAGAACAGCTTCACACATGTACAGTTTCCTTGTAAAGGGCAAAGTCACTCTGGCCAAAGACTCTAAACCCTTTAGGTGTGTACCAGCCCTCTCATCTGAAGACAACTATGGTCTGAATATATGGGTTGGAAAATTCCAAAAGAAACATAAGTTTGACATCACATGCAGTTCTGAGTACTCTGATGAAATCTCCTGTTGTCTCAGTGGGCCTCACCCCCAGCACGGGACACAATCCCTCTTTCCAGTGTATGCGTACAGCATATGCTCATGCTTAATAGCTAGTAAGCAATGATCTCCGGCATAGCATAAACTATCATGGTATCATAGTGTTTGTATCCAAGTAATCCCTATTTTATTAAGCATACCCTCAAACACAAGAGTGGTGATGCTGACAATCAGATATGCCGGAGAGAAGCTATGGACATGGTTCCTTTCAGAAGAAACCTCTCAACTTAGGAAAGAACAAAACAAAACAACACATTGCAAGCCACATGCTGAAGTTCTTTGATTTACGGTGAAAATGTAGCTGTGAAATTAGGAAGAATGAAAAAGAAACCTATGTTAATTTTGCTACTGTACTTTAAACTTCCAAAGTTAGGGCCACAGTGTGCAGAGATAAACACAGTATTGTTTGGTAGTTCCTGTGGTTTTCTGCATCCCCTGCAAGTCCTGGGATGTATCCTTCATGGATAAGGGAACACTACTATACCAGGTAAAATTTGATCAATCATTATTCACCTAATTTTATAGAATAACATTGTGCAGAGGAGGTAGGTAGAAGGAATAAAAAGCTTGGAACCATCATAAGGAGCTCCTTCCAATGCCATCCACCACCTACTGACAATATGTGTCCCTTACCTGCTTGTCAGTGCCCTGGATCTGACCTCATGAAGCAGAAGGCATAGCCAACTTCTGGCTTAGTTAAACCACATCACAACATTGTATTCATATCTTGGGATGTTCATTGCGGCTTGTGCCTGGACCAGAGCTATCATGCCTTGGGTTTGCTCAGATTCAAGTCTGACTGTCACTTCATTCCGTTCACACCAGTTTCCAGTCCCACACAAGTGTTTTCCATCCCTCAGCCCTGTTATTCAATGCCAAGCTCTGGCACGAGCTGTTTGCCTGACATGCCCAGTGCCATCACTAATTACACATTCCTCGAGGACTCAGTATGATCAGCACTTATTTCCAGTGGGCTCCCTACTTTACCTCTCATGGTGCCCTCTGCTTTTCCTGGCTTAACCTTCAGCATTCACAATTAGAATGCATTGTCTGGTTGGTTGTCTTCCCACTGGACAGTATGCTCTGTTTGTTGATCTGTATGTTCAAACCCTGGTCGAGGGATGTCCAAGAAAGATGCAGTTCATGAAAGAGGGGGAAAAAAAGAGGAGTGGGTGAGGATAGCAAGGTGAAGGGAAATGTCAGGAAGACAGGCAGCTGGCAGGACTAATTCTAAGACCCTGATGTTTGTACATTTTCACTTATAAATTGAGATAAATATGTCCGATGGTAGAAATTGACCACTTGCAGTCTCTATACAGCTATTACCATCTGTCTCCCTAGAAATACTGTTGTAGCTTTTTATGTTGTTTTCAATTCGGTTGCAAATATTTGTTAAATTTGCTACTTGAGATGGTTTTATGAAGACTACACTATGATTTGGCATTGTAAAAAGATGACATACATAGATATGCATAAGACCAGATCAGCAAGACTCAAGTTTTATATCCATGAACAAATCCATGTCAGGAAAATGGAAAAAGTCTGTTTGTTGAAAAGCAACCCAAGAGTTTTGTGGAACTAAAGAATGGAAGATGCAAGTAGAGATGAATATATTCACTTTGGACTGCAGGAAGTGTCAGAGAAACTGCCACACTGCCTAGGAGAGGCTATCAGACTGCTTGGGGTGGAAGAAAAAAATTCTAAGTATAAAGGTGATTGATTAATTTATGAGTCTTGTGAAATTGTCAGTAAGAGAGCAAAAGCACAAGGGAACCTGTCATTTAGACATGACTGAAAGATGTTAGTCCTAAAGGTTTGTTTGTGTGTATATATATATATATATATGACATATATAACTATATGACATATATGTGCATTGTGTATTGGCATATGACACATACATTTTTATATATTTTCATATATATACATGTTTGAGACATAGTAAGATCATAGGTAACTAATAGATAGATGGTGAACTCATTTTTTTTTACCTATATAATAACAGTTTAACAAAAAGTATTAAGTACATACTGTGTCCCAGATGTATTGTAGAGGCTAAGGATAGATAAATTAGACATAGCAAAGGCAGCAGACTTTTCATTCTATAAATAAATTCTATAAGTATAGTATAATATTCATTCAAGAATGTAAACACGAGGTCCTGATTCTGATGTGGCTGGGGTAGACAAGCAGTGTGACTCCCCTGGAGAGGTAATGCTGAGCAGAGCTTCTATCTGGGAACAGAGGAAGCTGAGAAGGAAGGGGATTGCTACAGGCAGAGGCAACAGCAGGGTTCAGTGCAGCAGGGTTCAGTGCCGAAACAGTTGTGGTGTGTTGGGAGCTGGAAGGAAAATGTCTGCCTGGGAAGGGGAGGGGAGGACAGGACGGCTTTTAGAGAGACTGAGGACCGGCCTGCGCCACACTAGAAGATCTTACAGTTGGGCCAAGAAGCATGGCCTTGATACTTTAAGCCACAGAGTGCCAAGTAGGAAAGATTGTCAGCTTCACAGACAGAGCTTCCTATTTTCCCGCTGTGATGCAAACACAGCTGTAGGGTACAGACATCATTGTCACTGGTTTATTTTGGGGACTTCATTTTCTGGGTCTACATGATCTAGGACTTTCTATTACAGATAAAGCACCTCCAGCTGGTTATTCTATTTAATTAGTACTAAGAAACAAACAATATAGATACCTGGCTTTCCCCGTATCCAGTCAGACAACCACTTTAAATGGCAGTCACAGGTCCATGGGTTTCCGTGCAAATAGAGGCTTTCTAGGTTTGGCATATAGGAGACCATTTCTTTTGGGAGGGAGGTCAGGAAGTTATCAGACAAGTACAGGTACTTAATGAAAGAGGTTTTAAATATCTGGAGATAGCTTAATGAGACAAATGTGTCTGGATGGAGCTTTGTGAGCCGATTTCCTTCTAAATGTACCAGGCGGAGCAAGGTGAGTCCATAAAATGCCTCAGGGTTGATAAACTCAATGCTGTTGTGATCCATGTGCAACCGGGTCAAGCTCCTGAGCCCATCAAAAGTATCCTTCTGAATTATTTGGACTTTGTTATAGCTCATTTTTAAGACCTGCAAATAAAGATATGAACATATTTGTTTTGTCAAAGGAACCGTCATAAAAAATAAAAGTTTATGAATATAGAAATATGTTGAGATTAATCCTATGGAATGTGCCTACCTTAATTAAAACCTAATTCAAACAAATTAGTTGCCAATTGAATATGACAATAACAGAGAAATTAGGACACATACAAGCAGTTGTTAGTACTAAGGAATTATCACTAAAGTTATATAAGATAGTGATGTTGTAGTTACTTTTAAAGTCTCTTTAATCTTTTATTGTGTATAAGATCAAGCATCATAACTTGGATTGGATTCAGAACAGCTCAGCGGAATGTGATGCCCAGGGTGCAAGTGAGACACGATCTGTCCCACTCGGATGACCACTGAAGCTGGGTGATCAGTGCACTGGAGGATTTGAATTACCTTCTTTTTTAAGATTTTACTACAAAGTCATGTGGTGCCCTGTGGAATTCATTTCCCTCCCACTGGCCTCCCTGGCTGGTTCCTTTCCTCACCCTCCGTTGCTTCCCTGAGTTCATTACACTCTCCTGTCTGCTTTTGTGTGTAGTGAAAAACATCCTGAAGAAGGAGGAGAAGGAAAAGAAGCTGGAGAAGTAGAAGAAACACTTTATATAAATAAATTTAAGGTCTATAAGACTATCTATAGACTTCAATTTCCCCCATTTACAGCATTTTAATTGAGATGTAGTTAAAAGGCACTTTGTTCTTAATTATAGTGTCATTGTGACATCTCCATAATATATATCATTGTGCTTTGCTAGTATCTGCCTCCCATGACCTTCCATTGTCCCCGCTCACTCCATTGGTTCCTATCCTCCCCCAAATGATTCTCCTTCGACTTTTAGGTCAATATATTAGCATATCTAGATTCCATCTATGAGCGAAGCCATGGCATGTGACTCTCTGTCCCCATTACCTCATTTTACTCTCTCATGTCCCTCCTTTAGACCCGTCTCAGAGCACAGCACACTGGTTTTTAGTATATCCACTGGTATAACTAGATCCACCTCTACTATCCCATCTTAGGAAATTGTCATTTCCCCAAATTAAGACCAGTCGACATCCACAGTTATTTTTGTCTTTTCTTCTCTCTAAGCAATAATTAATTTCCTCTGTTTCTAAAGATTCGTGCATTTTAAACATTTCATATAACTAGAATTATACACCATGTGGCTTCCTTCACCTAGCCAGATGTTCCTGAGACATTGTAGCACATACCAACTCTTCATTCCTTTTTGTTTCTACACTGTATGCATGTTACACTGTCTGTTTATCCACTCACCAACTGGTGGACATCTGGCATGCTGTCTTTTTCAATAATATGAATTTAATTGATTCTGAATTGGAAGCCAAATAATTTTGAATGTTTCATGATGCCTTAGTATTTATCAAATCCCTTTCTAATTAGTTGAGCATACTATTTTTTTTTAAAGAAAAGAACATGAAATACTTATAAAAACTGTGACTTCCTACTCATTTTCCTATTTGACTCAAATTGTCATCTCTATAAAAGAGGCTTTTCTGGAATGCCAACTTCTACAATAAATAAGAGTCAAACTGGTAAGCTTTGGCCTAAATGTCACCTGGGAGTACAACCTCAAAACCAATGTTTCTCAGTCAGAGGAAAACCTGGCTAAGAGAATAAACATAGGTGGAGAATTCCATGAAGGATACAGGATTAGTTCCTCCTAAAGTTACATGTCCCAAATGTAGCCTGATCTAGCCAAATCAGCATCATCACATCCATACACTGCACTAGATGCTCCCTACCTCAAAACACTAAACATAACTCTGGCTTGACATTTAAAGGCTCTGTGAACAGTGGATATTATTGCTTTGATTGCTATTATTTGTTATATGCAAGTTATGATGAATGATATATAACCTATAAACTCTATTACGCTTTCCCTGAACAGTGTGTTTATTTAAAGAGTTGAACAGTCTTTAATTCATGCAGCATGAATTAGCCTCTCAAAAGTGTCAAGGTTATAAGCAGAGTAAGTGCTTCATGTACATTCTCTTTTGTTCTCCTTATTCTATTGATAGACTTGTTTAATCCTTTAATTTCTCACTTAGGTGTATGATAATTCTTACAATTTTTTTTTGTTTTTTTGTTTTTTTTTCAAGACAGAGTTTCTCTGTGTAGCTTTGCACCTTTCCTGGATCTCGCACTGTAGACCAGGCTGGCCTCAAACTCACAGAGATCCACCTGCCTCTGCCTCCTGAGTGCTGGGATTAAAGGCGTGTGCCACCACCACCCGGCCTTACAATGTTTTATTCATTTGTGTGAGCATTTGCAACTTCAGTTTAGAGTTGGTAGAGGATAAACAAGTAAATAAAGCAAACTGAAAATTTATAATGATTTATAAAATGCTACCATGTTAAAGACTCTCCTGTTCTACTTCCAGACAAAGAACTAGAAATGGCATTTTAGGGATAAATTTTAAAGGTTTAGTAGTCCCTGAAAATTGATTTCTTTTCTGGTTAGTTGGGGGGTATGAGAAACCTTGGCCTCTGAATCTGTTTCCTTTCCCTTCACTCCCCTCAGGTCCCCTCCTATCCTCTCCCTCTCTCCTTCCTTCTGTCCTTCCTTCCTTGTTTCTTTCCTTCTGTGTGTGATCCCTCGTGCACGCATGTGTAGAGACCAGATGCTAGGTGTCTTCCTTGTGCTTTCCACATTAGTTTTTGAGTCAAGTTCTCCCACTGAATATGGAACTCACTGATTGGATAGAGTGTCTGGCCAGGGACTCTCTCTTGGCCAGTGACTCTGCTACCACTGCTTCCAGGACTGGGATTGCAGGGGTTGTTTGCCACCATGATGTGTTTTTATGTGGCTGCTGGGGATCCAAACTTAGGTCCTCATACTTGTGTAAGCATTTTACCCACTGGGATATCTCCTCAGTCCCCCAGCATTTTCTTAATATTCTAATTTCTACATATAAGATCCTTCCTTGATGTCTGTCTGTAGTTTACAGAATGTTCATTTTCTGTTCTGTGGGGATAGACAGCTCTGGGGGTATAGCTCACAGTTCTACCCCACTTCTAACTCTCCATCACCCTCGACCCTTCTCACCTGCAAGGACTGCAAACTGGAGAAGGTCTTGTCGGGGACTGTGTGAATGCCGTTACTGTGCAGCAGGAGTAACTCCAGTTTGTCCAGCCCATAAAAATCATCTTCTGCCAATCTAGCAAGGCTGTTGTACCTGAAGAAAAAGTCATTTTTGAGGCATCAGCTGAGTCTGTCAGTTAAAGTTCAAATGTCAAATCAGAAACAAACGGAAAAGCCCCCTTTGCCACTGTGTTCCCAAGAGAGTTCTTGAAATACTGCGCTTGACTGCAGAAGTTCCACTTCCCACCCAGTCCTTGCAACCTCTTAATCATCCCTCTACATCCCTTCCCATTCTCAAGTATTTATGCATATACTAGCATCTGCTTGAGCCTATCATTTTCTTTTGTGGATGCTAAGACTCAGGCCATTCTCTTTGGCACTGTCCCCTCACACTTGCAGGTTGAGGTAATCAGTGGTTAAGAGGGCTGGCACTGAAGTCCACATGAGTGTGACTCTGAGCTCGGGCCCAAAAAGGCTTGTGTGACTCTGGGTAAAATCTGGAGACATTTTGTGTTCCAGTTTCCTCAGCTATAAAGGATAGATAACAGAATCGAGTTCAAAGGTGTTATGAACACCAGTGTCTTAGTTAGGGTTAGTTTGGTACTGCTGTGATGAAACACTATGACCAAAAGCAAAACCATGGAGGACAGAGTTTGTTTGACTTACACTTCCACATCACTGTTTATCATTGGAGGAAGTCAGGACAGGAACTCAAACAGGGCAGGAACCTGGAGGCAGGAGCTGATGCAGAGGCCATGGAGGAGTGCTGCTTACTGGCTTGTTCCTCATGGCTTGCTCAGCCTACTTTCTTATAGAGCCCAGGATCACCAGCCCAGGGATGGCATCACCCACAATGGGCTGGGCCCTCCCCCATCAATCACTAATTAAGAAAATGCCCTACAGGACTACCTATAACCCGATAGCATTGTGGCATTTTCTCAATTGAGGCTCCTTCATCTCCAGTGATTCTAGCTTGTGTCAACTTGTAAAACTAGCCAGGACAACCAGTGAATGAATACGTACAGCACTCAGCCCAAGGGCAGCTCATAGGGAGAACACAATGTCAGTCTTTCCTGTTGGTGATTGGACATTTATACAAACAAACAATTTTTCATAACCTTTAAAGTATCACCATAACTTGTCAGATTTAATAAGTCAAGTGTTTAAAATAAGCTCACTGTGGCTAGCACTGTGTGCTGTGTGGGCATTTATAAATCTCAAAAGACCATGCAAAAGGAAATGGTGATTTTTTTTTTTTTTTTGACATAGGAGGATAGTTCCTCTTGCTTGGTCATGCCTTGTATTATAACAATAATTGTTAACAGAAACTGTAATTTTTCCAGTAAAAATTTATTCAGAATTAAGCTGCCCCATAATTATGAGAATCCCAAACAACTAAGAGAGTCTTAAGGTTCTAGTAAAAGACTATCAGGAAAAAATATTTATTGTCTCCACAAATGTAAGGTTCTTATGAGCTCATTTTAGAAGAAAAAAATAGAGTAATCACAGGTGTTTGGGGGACAAGTCACCATGATGATCAGTGGTCCCTCTCTGAGAAGGGGATCAGGCAAGGCCCACACACCCTAAATTTATGCGTTCCACATTGGCTGGGATGCCGTCTGGAATGGAGGTCAGGTACCGAAATGTACAGTGCATCTCTGTGGGCACGTAACAGGCACAGCGGCGAGGACAGGCCCTGCTCCCAGGGGTTACCACCAGGCAGACTACAGTGAGGGAGGTCAACAAGCAGCTGACTTCTCTGTCTCCCATCTTCATCCTGAAAGGACATCACACCACAGTCATACAAAGAGTTCAAGCAAAGTTCCAGTAACACCACACATAGCGACTCTGGGAATAATTGGGGATATTTTCTTTAAGGGTCATACATGGTTGATTCATACCTTTCGTGCCAAATGAACCTTAAATCCATTTTTCCTTATTTAAATATTTTCATGTGATATATTTTGATCATATTTTTTTCTCCTCCCCCAACTTTTCCCAGATCCTCCCCACCTTTCTATCCACCAACTTCTTTGTTGCTCTCAAAACAAATAAATGAGAATCAAATCAAAACAGTAACAAACAAAACAAAACAAAAACACAGAAAATATTCACAGAGTCAATTTTGTATTGGGCATGGGGGCTGCCCTGAAGTATGGTTGATCTACTCAATGTCACTCCATTAGAGAAAACCGATTTCTCACTCCCAGCAGGCATCAATTGCAAATGGCTTCTTGGTGAGGGATGGAACTTCGTATCGACTTCCCTTTCTCTGTACTGGCATTTGGATGCAGGTCTTGTGCATCCCATCACAGTCCATTTTCAGTTAGCAAACAAATGAACATGTTTCTTCATGGCGCCTGTGTCATTATGCCTTGTTCTTGTTAGCTTCCCTCCTTCCTATTGCTTTCTCTCAGACCCCCAACTCTAGCTGGTTTGTTTCTGCTTTCTTATCAAGTGCATCCCTATACACACATGTACAAATCAGATCTGTATATAATTAAATAAAATTATAAACACATATACACATAGGATTGTAAATCTAGGTTCTGCTCATAAGAGAAGCCACATGGTTATTTTCTTTTTGAGTCTGTCTTATTTTTATGAGCTTAATGATTTCCAGTTCCATCCATTTCCTGCAAATGTCATGATTTCACTTCTTACGGCTACATGGAATTCTACTGTACATATGTACCACATTTTCTTTATACATTCGTATTTTGATGGACATGTAAGTTGATTCTACTTCCTGACTGTTGTGAATAATGCAGCAATAAACACTGCTATGCAAATTTCTCTGTGTTACTTTCCCAGGAATGGACTGGTAGTTCTATTTTCTATATTCATATTTTCTTTTTTTAGGAACTTCCATAAGAACTACAAAAAATTAACACCATCCCCCCCACCCACCTATCATCCAGTAACTGAATGGCTAGTCAACTGAGTAAACAGCTCTGAAGAAAGAAATACAAACAGCCAAGAAAGACTTGGAAGATTGAAGTCACCAAGATTTCTAGCCACCAGGGAAATGCAAATTAAAGTTGCTTTGAGATCTCCCTCTCCCCACTCAGAACGCATATCATCAAGAAAATAAATGACAACAAATGCTGGTGAGATCTGGGGGAAGAGGAACCCTTATCCCCTGGGGTGTGAACTGGTGCAGACACTATGGAAAATGTGCTCTTTATAGAACCAGTGTGTGCTAGCCTCCCACTGGACTTTAGCATTAAATGGGCTTTTTATTATGAAAATGTTTTTATAGCTTCTCATTTCCTGGAAAGCAGGATACCTATTATTAGAGACCATAATAATAATATTGGAACAATTAGAGTTCATAGGTTTAGCCTCTTGTTTGCATAAGAGCCTTTTAAACTATCAAAACATTATAAAACATTATAAAAATAGTACATGTGCAATTTAGAAAACTCAGCAACAGTAAATAGATAAAAAAATCATTTCTCTCATTTCAGCACTCAAATATAACCAACATTTTGCCGGCATTTGTATATTATATATATTCCACATGTGCATTTATGTATGTACTTCTATATATAATCAAATAATTTTGTAACATTGTATCATTTAATGTATAACATATTTTATTCATTTGATTTAGCCTTCTAAAAACACTTTTACAGCTGTAATAACCCACTGGAAAAGAGATCAAATCTCTTTCTAACATGACTTCAAGTCCTTGCCAAAAAGGACACATTGAACATTTCAATGCCAACTACTGACCAGGAGGACAGTAAACTGACCTCAGCCCAGAGCTATAGCATCCACAATGACCCTGCAGGCATAATACTGTCTGCTCTTTCTCTGCTTGGAAACATGCCTCTCCTCACTGACACAGGGATACCCGACAGGACCACAGAAGAATTATGTTCAGCTTGTTAGGAGATGAGATCTTTAACCCCCAAGTGAGGCAAGCCCAGTGGTCTCATCGTGGGATTGTTATGAATGAGTTTAACCCAAATTAAGACTTACTAAAGATTACTTATATGCCTACCCTGTGACTGCCAAATCACAGAATGTTCTGAGTACTCTTTGCATGATTAAAAATAGCAGGTAAACTTGCTATCATTAGATGAACAAAGAAGGAACAAGGTGGAGGTAATTCTCTGTTCGGCTGGGAAACAGAAGCAACTATATACACCCTGAGAGTCAATTACAAGAGAATGGAGCCATAAATAGCACATGGATTCCCGTACACTTAAGTCTCAAACTGTATATAACAAAAGAGTTGGCAGTACCTGGGCTCTTCTGTCTTGGCTTTGAGTCCTCTTGCAACATAAGCAGAGACAGCAAGTCTTCACCCGAGTGAAGGAAAGTTCTTTGCTTCCAAAGGGAGCAAATGAGTTAGTCTTTTCTGGCTTATGACTGAGGGATTGATCCTTCAGAGACCTGGAGGCGCTTCTGTAATCTTAATGCTCTCATCCATTTCCAAACTTACCAAAGCCTTCCTTCATGGCGCGATTGCTGCGGCTGCTGTTGGAGATTTTGTAATGCTCTTCCTCCTCCCTAATAGTGTATGTTAGTTCTCTTTAAAGTCACTTAAACACAACTATTAATCAATCACTCCTTCTTTCTGACGTTCCCGGAGTTTCTCCTCAAATTGCTTGTTTTGTACAAACGTGTCATCAGTGTCTATGAAAGGGTCTCAGGCTACAGATAATCTTTCCCGTGTGTGTTTTGCCTGGCCTCAGTCACTGAAGTGAGTTTACCTTGGAAGCTGCTTTTGTCCCCACTCCCCTCCAGTACCTTCCTTTCCCTGGACCCTTCTGCCCACCCACCCGTCTCTCCCTGGACCCCAGCCCCCATATCGGCCAGCCTCCCTGAGTTCCTTCACTTCCGCAGCAGGATTGACCGCAGCTCACCTCTGCCTCTGGGCCAATGGACTTGTGCCTTCTTTGGGGTCTGCTCAGCTTCTGGGGGAAGGGGGGGGGGAAATCTTCGCTTGTGAGGGGGGTGGAGGCGGGGAGGGGCGGAGCGGGTGACGTAGCCTTAGCCAAGAGCCTCTGCTTCTGGGACTGGGCGGGCCATCGATCCGATCCGGGACCACCAGCGGAGTCCGCCAACCCAGGCTCGCCTGCGCTTTTGCTCCTAGGTTTTAAGTCCCTGGGCTTTCCTGCCTGGTGAAGCTCGGCTGGTTCAGAGGCTACATGTTCTTTTTTTTGTAACATCTTCCACCTCTTAGCCCGGGGTGGGGTGGGGGTGGGGGTGGGGGTGGGGGTGGGAGGGTGGGGATGGGGGTGGGAGGGTGGGAGGGGAGGTGTTGGGGGGGACCTCGACATGAAAGTAGAAGAGTTACTGTTGGGAGGGGGAAAGAAGTTAAGGTTGGGTGGGTGGATGAGTGGATGTGCAGGAGAAGCTAAAGATGTGTGGCTGGGGGGCGGGGGTGGGGTGGGCAGCAGAGGTGGTGGCAAACACACACATAGGCCCATGATATACTTGAATGAAAATGTAATAAAGCCCATCAGTCTGTACAAAGAATGTGTGCTAGTGATGATGATGATAACACCAACACGCAAACATGCTTTAATTAATGTGGGTTGTCCTGGGTCTGTGGCTCCCCTTACTTCTGCTTGCAAGTTGAGTTAGCGGTTAACTGAGGTGTCTGAAGTTTTCATGCACCCTTTGGCCCTGGGGGAGCCACCTACCCTTTTCTTCTTTATTAGTTATATATGTTTGAGGTATACAACAGGAGAATATGAGATACATGAAGATCAAACAAATAAACATGTTATCACTTTATTCTCTTGTGTGTGCAAATGTATGTGTCAGCAAGATACACTCTTTTGCTGTGTTTTTTTTATTTTTGTTTGGTTTTTTTCTTTTTTAAGATTTATTTATTTATTATGTATACAGTGTTCTGCCTGCATGTATGCCTGCAGGCCAGAAGACGGCAACAGCACCAGATCTCATTACACACAGTTGTGAGCCACCATGTGGTTGCTGGAAATTGAACTCAGGACCTCTGGAAGAGCAACTTAACCACTAAGCCACCTCTCTACCACCACCCCCTGCTGTGTATTTTAAATAGAGTTAGTAAATATAGTCCTTGTAGGTTAAATCTCTGGATTCCCTTCACCCTACAGTTGATACTTTGTGTCCTCTGATCCACATGTAACCATTTCCACCTCCAATGGCATAAACCACCTTTTTCTATATTCTGTATATTTGACTATTTAGAAGAATACTCCACACATGAGAATATACAATATTTTTTCTGCATATCGCTTATTTCACTTGCCATGATATCTTTTACGTTTTTTTTTTACACATTGTGTCAAGGGTCATGACATCCTTTTGTAAGACTGGATGTTATTGTGATACACAAGCGCGCGCGTGCACACACACACACACACACAGAGAGAGAGAGAGAGAGAGAGAGAGAGAGAGAGAGAGAGAGAGAGAGAGAGAGAGAGAGCTGCCCCACCTTTTGAGATGATAGGTCTTGCTATGTTGCTGATGTTCCTTATGAATTCTTGGGCTTAGTTGACCCTCCTCTGTCAGCCTCCTTAGGAATGAGGATCACAGGCCTGAGTCAGTGCTGCCAGCTTGAGGAACCATCTTCTGAAGGAGATTATCAGAGAACTAGACTGAAATTCTGCTGCATCTTCTGAGATTTCCTCTCCTTTCTCATCCCTACCTACACCATCGAGGGCCAATGTTTCCTCTAGAACTGCCCCTGCCAGTTGGTGACAGTTAATAGCTCCTGCTGCCCTAGCAGGCTTCCACTATTTTGACTCACAGACACTGGACTAATTTGACTAAAATGACTGCTTCATCCCTATAGTTACAGCACATGTGAGCTTTTAATGAGAATTTGGGATGAATGTTTTGGTGCTGGTGTTCTGAACATGTGGTCCAGGGACAAGTAGTGTCAGCATGACCTAGATAAGTTCTCAAGCTCCACATACCAGGCCCTCCATATCAGACACTGTGGGGAGGGGCTCTTTGTGTTAATACAGTTGGGTTAATACAATCAAGAATTTGTTAACTGATGGATTACAGAAATAATTTGTAGCTGCAGATGATACTTGTGGAAGATTTACTCTGTGACAAATACCATAAGCGTGTTAAAAATGCTAGCTCATTTCCACCTTATGATAGCATCCAGAAGCATACAAGGAACACACTTCTACTGTTCCCACTTAATAGGTGTGAAGGAAAATGACTCATCTCAGGTAATGCATCTTGGAAGTAGGAATGCCTCATTTGATTCAAGCCCAAGCAATTGGGCTCCACAGTATGAATGTACTTGCCAAAGCTGTGGTTGCCTTGCTTAGGTAAAAATTAGTCATGTTCCATATCCAGCAGCTAATTGCCTAGTGATTTCTAGTGAATAGTGAGTAAGTCAGTCATAAGGTAGAATTACAGAATCAGGGAGTCAGAGTTAGAATTAACCCTAGATGGCATAAACAAGGTCCTTAGCTCTGCAGAACCAACAATATTCTTAAAGTTGACTGGTCCAGCTTGAGGGCCATGCCATGAGAGGGAGCTCACCCTTGACAGTGCTGGGAGAGCCAGACCTCAGAGGCTGGATAGCCCAGAGATGTAGGATAGAACTAAAAATGACTGACAAAAAATAAAATCAATGAAATGATTCCTAATGATACTCTGTTATACTCTTAGACCAGAGCTTAGCATAATCATCATCAGAGAGGCTTCATCCAACACTGATGGGAGCAGATGCAGAGACCCACAGCCAAACATTAGGCAGAGCTCAGGGAGTCATGTGGAAAAGGGAGAGGAAGTATTATAGGATCCAGAAGGGTAAAGGATGCCACAAGAAAACCTACAAAATCAACTGGTCAGAACTCAAAGGAATTCACAGAGATTGAAGCAACAACCAGGGAGCCTGTATGGGTCTGGCCTAGAGCCTCTGCATATATGTTATGCTTACATAACTTGGTGTTCTTGTGGGATGTCTAACAGTGGGAGCCAGGGCCATCTCTGACTCTTTTGCCTCCTTTAGGGACCATTTCCTCCTACTGGGTTGCTTCATTCAAGCTTAATATGAGGGGAGGTGCCTAGTCTTATAAAAAACTTGATATGCCATGTTTGATTTATATCCCTCGGGAGGCCTGCTATTTCCTGAAGGGATAGGAGGAGGAGTGGATCTGAGGGAGAAGGAAGGTGTGTGTGGGGGACTTGGGTGAGAGGAGGGAGGGGAAACTGAGGGATGTAATATATGAGAGAAGAATTTTAAAAAAAAAAAGAAGAAAGAAAGAGTTCATGTTTGATGGCCAAGTGTGGACACTTGCCTTGGAAATATGGCATTTAGTATGGCCTTGGCAGTCACAGTTTGTCATTTTTCCAAAACTCCTTCTAGACTAACGTCATAGCTTTGTGTTCTCTAGTTTATTTCTAACCAAGCTCTGGCCTTCCAGACCTCAACTCCAGCAAACCACAGAGAAATGACTCTCATGTGTTCTTATTTTCCCAGGATCACTACTCAGGGCCATTTTATTCCTAGATATTTCAAATATTCCTAACATTCACATTAGGAATACTTCCCAACTCTTATATAACCTATGTCAACTATTAGAAGGTCAAAGTATATTTTATGTCTATTCTAGTCAATCTCTCCTATTTAATTATGTCAGTAATTACATTTATATTTAGATCCTATGTATGCCACAGAATTTATAAGTGTAATTACTTATCAGACATATTCTGACGAAGTGAGTATTAAATTTTGTACATTCAATAACTATTTGGCTTCCTCCACTTTTAAATCATCCCATAGAATTTGTATTGCCTGTCATCTCTATGCCACTGACATTATTTACAATCTTTTATGGTATTTAATGTGCAATTATACAACCTTATATAGTTCAGTCTCTAAAATCAAAGTATTTTATACCAAGTCCAAGCAGTTAAAAAATACAAAACAAACAAACAAAACCTAAAAAACAAACAAACAAACAAAACCCCCAAACCCAAAACCTTCTTGACAATCATGACAATGAATAGATCTAAAGACTTAACATTCATGAAAACAGAGCAACAGATGCCCAAATTCTTACATGTCTTTTAATTAAGCACAATCATCGCTATTTCTAAGTTCTGTAATTGTCATACTAATTAGAAGGAATAATCAAGATATACAATTGAAAAAGGAGGCAGAAAGAATGACTAAAATAAGCCCTGTTTTGATAAAACTGAAGCACGAGCAACCTAAGCCAACCTGCAGGCTTCCAGTTACTTTTTTGTCAATTAATAGTATTATTGGTATTCCAGTTAGGTTTTCCTGTTGTAATAAAACACTAAATAAACCAACTTGGGGAAGAAAGGGTATATGACACCTTACACTTCGATGTCGAAGTCCATCACTGAGAGAAGCCAGGGCAGGAACTCAAGGCAGGAACCTGGAGGGAGGAACTGAAATAGAGACCATGGAGGAATGCTGCTTGCTGGCTTGCTTAGCTCAGTTTCTCAGCTTGCTTTCTTATACACTTCAGGGGTGGCACTGCCTTCAGTGAGCTGTGACTTATAACCAGCCACATCAATTACTAATGAACAAGATGCCCAACAGACGTGCCCACAGGCCAATCTGGTGGAGACAATTCCTCAGTTGAGGTTCCGTCTTCCCAGACGACTCCAGCTTGTGCGAAGCTGACAGAACTACTGGCACAAGTCTCTTACCTGTTATTATATTCACAGTGTCAGGTACATGTGGAAAATGCAGAGATAATTGTGGGAGTCCGTGGGAGTCTATGGGAGTCCATCTCCTACCTTTCCCACCTTTTCTAGGTTCTTATGAGAAGAGAGGGATAAGAAATATTAGATAGGAGAGACCTAGTTAATGAGAAGAAAGACAGAAGCACAGAGCTTCAGGAGGGCCTGGATCACTATCCAATGGCCTTGAGGCTTTATTCAAAAGGCTTTTTATAACAATACCAAGGGGCAGAGCAAAAGACCTCCCCCTTGCAAGATCAAAGCACAGCGTACAGCCAAGTATAGACCCTTCCAAACATCTTGTAATCACTCCCGAGGTCAAAATCATCCCCTTACGCAGCACTGCTGGGTAAAACAATCTCAGATTCTTAGACCCTGAGTAAGTTCTCACAAGGAAACCTCTGTGGATCTCCATAGCTAATTTGAAGTCAGTGCATGGTTCTCTTAGGAGTACATCAGTATAAAAAACAGAAAAATGATGCAGTAGAAAATTCTGGTAAGCTAGCCTCAAGATGAACCAATATATTAGGAAAAGATTTTTTTCTTTTTATAATTTTCTACAGATACTTCTTTTTAGTTAGCATACAAAATAATGGGTTTTATTGTGACATTTTAAATACTTGTATACCTTTTAAACACATATACACCTTCCTATTACTCTTACAACCTTCCTCACCTCTTTCTAAGCCCCTTCCTCCCATCAAATAGTCCCTCATAAAGAGGGGTTCAGGACTCAGTCTTGTTTATAACATAGATTGCTTGATTCACATTCTGTAGCTGGAGATTGGGATATGCAGATACAGATTTGGGCAGAGAACCAAGGCAGAAATAATACCATATTGACCCAGTAGCAGTCATGATCCAGAGTTTAGAAATGGATAACAGAAGAACAGCTTGTAGATCTGAATACCGTGGTTTAGCAATTATAAACATAACATGTGGCTTTTCTTGAAGGTACTATATCAATGGCCATCACTAGTAGAAGTTTGCTGAATTCATTATGATTCTTACATGTTATAATAGTTAATCTTGACTGTCAAATTTACTAGATTTGGAGTTAACTAAGAGACAAACCTTTGGGCACACTTGTGGAGAATTTCAAAGTTTATCAAAGAGGCCTCTCCAGTTCTATAAAAATAAGAAACAGGTGTTAAAGGAGGGCATTGTAGAGAGCTGAGCCCCAGAGAAACCTCTCATACTTTTCAAGCTGTCTGGGAATTGTGCATAGAACTTCAGGGGTGCAGTTTTTATGAGTTATTACCCATATTGAGGTGGGTTTTTGGTTGTGCAGTTGTTTTTGAATCATGGTATAGCTGTTACTTTGGTCTATTCTAGGCTGGGTAAATGTATATGTGTGTGTGTGTGTGTGTGTGTGTGTGTGTGTGTGTGTGTGTGATGTTTCTCCAGGAAAAATTTGTCACCCAGCAAGAATAAATACTGAGATGATGTCAGATTCTAAGTTTAATAACTATGTATATTAAAAAGATGTTCTAGCCTGGTGGCGGTGGCACATGCCTTTAATCCCAGCACTTGTGAGGCAGAGCAAAGTGAATTTCTATGAGTTCAAGGCCAGCCTGGTCTACAGAGTGAGATCTAAGACAGGCACCAAAACTACATGGAGAAACCCTGTCTCAAAAAAACAAAAAAGAAAAATGTCCTATAATATTTTCTCCAGGGAGTCCATTAGTACAAATATAACTATACCAATTAAAGATGAAGGAGCCGAATCAGTGGCTTAGCAATGAAGAACACGTTTCCCTTCCAGAGGACCCAGGTTCAGTTCCCAGTACCCACATGGTAGCTCACAACATTCATACTCCAGTTCAGGGGCTCATCCTCTCCTGATCTCCATGAGCACCAGGCATGCATATGATACACAGATACACATGGAGGCAAAACCTCTATGCATAGAATATAAAATAAGAAAATCTTTTCTTAAGCTAAAGTGAGAAAAAGAAGAGAAAAACTATACAGTGTGCATGTGGTGTGTGTGTGTGTGTGTGTGTGTGTGTGTGTGTGTGTGTGTAACACTGTGTTGGGAAACAACACTACATTCATGGCATCATTACATAATAGTCAAAATATAATCAATACTACCACTCTGGATCTCAATTATATTATTGATCCATTGTATTTTGGGTGAAATTCATTATACAATGTTTTAGGATGATTTGGAAACATAGTAGATATTTAAGTTTGTTGAATATTTCTTTAAAAATGTACTCGTCACAAGTCTCTGACCCTAAACAATTTGAAGGATACATGCATGACTCTGGCAGAGCGGTGCATGCTGGCCTGCAGAACATTACTTCTCTTTGACTGATGCTGACTATGTTTGAGATGCTCAGCTTTCCACAATGACAATTACCTCCACTTTATACAGCAATGCACATACAAATGTTAAATTCCTACATTTTTTTAAAAGTGACTTTACATTGAGGCTGCTGTTGGGCTCCAGTGCCAAAGTTCTTCAGCATTCCTCCTTAACACTTGTGTCACTTAGCCTACAAGCACAGTTTCTTAAATAATGTACTCAATACAGATAAGCTGAGTGGAAGAGATGGGAAGAGCAAGAGAAATTTGTGCAAATCATCGTTAGAGAGAAAAGTGGGCATTATTTATCATTAAAGCATTTCAATGTTGAATTACTAACAATGATTGGTAAACTCTGGTACCAGAGTAGAATTCTTCACATTATCTACAAAGTACAGTAGAGTTAAATGAATAAGAGGACAGACATTTCCAACAGACATAAGGCTCCAGATTTGTGGATTGCCACAGATGGTCCCTAGTGGACAGAGTGTGTGCTAACCTTGCATTTTGCCACCAGTAAACATCCAGGCTGTCTTGTTGTGACTTATATTTATGTTCTTACCCTAAAAAGAATTTCAGATATTAGAAATTGTTCTGTGACAATTCTTTAGCCCACTTGCAAATGACTGCATACCTATCCATATTAGGATTTCTTGTTACTAACATTGCCCAAATTAAAACTATGGTTTTGTGTTATAACTATTGCCTCAGAAATGGGGGAGTCTGTGTTATTCTATTTGCACATCTTTAATACTTTTACAGACTTTGTGTTTTGATATTTCTGCTTCCACATTTTAAAAGTTATTAAATTAATGAGGAATGCAAGCAGAAGCTGAGCTCTTAATGATAGGGAAGTCCAGAGGGCCAGCAACACCCTGACCACAGTTCAGCATTACACGGACACACAGATGACTGAAAGGCAATCATAATTCCATCAGAAGATGAAGCAAAACACAATCTAAAGTTTCTAGAACAAACAATACAATTTAAAATAGGCATAATAGAGATCCAGGAATCCTTGTTATTTTCTGTATCTTTGAGGATAAGACCTACAACTTAATACCTTATAGTAACTTGCTGCATGTAGCATGTGGTGATAGCAAGGAGCAGAAGTGTCTCAAAGAGACAAACACAGACACAGTGTTTGCCAGGAGCCTGCCCAACTTGTATAAAATGCCTTAGGCCCATAAAGAACCACCCCAATGGCCCTGGCTCTGTGCTGGGCCTGATCCTCAGTCCTTCAGCTTCTTTCAGATAATGCATTAGCAGCTGTCCCAAGCTGAATGTTGTACGTGTGAAGATGACTGTGTGGTTGGGAATTTATGAGCTCTCCTCTCCTCCCCTCCCTCTTCCTCCCCTCCTCTCCTCCTCTCCCCTCTTCTCCCCTTCTCTTTTCTTTTCTTGAGATGCAGTGTCAAGTGGCCTATCCTGGCTGCAAACTCACTATGTAGTTGAGGATGGCTATGAACTTTTGCCTCTCAAATAATGAGATTATAGGTATGTAGCACCATACCGAGTGTTTGGAGTGTGATGCTGGGGACTGAATCTCAAACTTTGTGCATGCTAGGCAAGTATTCTACCCACTGATTTGCATCCTAAGCCCTCACAAGCATTTTCTAAGAACAAGCTAGACGTATAAGCATGTAGAGAGGACTCTAGTTGCCTCACTGACCACCCTAGCAGTTGAATTTAGAAGAACAGCAATTGTTGGCTTCTGAGGTCAGTCACTGGGGAAGAGGAGTGAAGGAAATCTAAACCATAACCATAGTGTGGAGAATAGATAGTGTGTGGTTAGGTCAGCATCCATGTGATGATTCCACACCATGGAGGTATGGGATATTGTCATAGTTAGCTTCATCTGCCAGTTTGATGCCTGGGAATCTCAACTGAAGAACTGTCTTGTTCCATTTGGCCCCTGGGCATGTCTGTAAAGCTTTTTCTTGATTTTTTTTTTATTTCAATGAGAGGGACCATCTTACTGCAAGTGATGCTACCCCTGGGTAGTGGTTCTGGGTTGTATGAGAAAGCTGGCTGAGCACAGGCAAAAACAAACAAACAAACAAACAAACAAACAAACAAATAACAACAAAAAAACAAAATAAAAACAAAACAAACCCCCCCAAAAACAACAAAACAAAAACCAAACAAACAAAAACAAACAAACAAAAAAAACACAAGCCAGTAAGCAGTGTTGCTCCATGGTTTCTGCTTCAAGCTCCTCTCCTAAGTTCCTAACTTGGCTTTCCTCAATGATGGACTCTACCTGTAAGGTGAAATAAACCCCTTACTCCCCAAGTTGCTTTGGTCATGATGTTTATCAAGGCAACAGAAAGCAAATTAGAACAAATCTGAATTACCAAGTAAGAAATGTTTATTATTTTCAAGGAATTATCTTAAAGTCTGAGGAAATTTGGCTGGTGTCAAGCCTGGAGATTGACCCTAATTAGATGATGCATTAAAATCTATATAAAGCAAATATTCATTATTTACTTCAACTCTCCTGTCTACTCTTTTTATTCTCAATTTCTATATGTGCCTTACTACCATAATTTATTACATTCGATAACACCAATGATTCTGATGGTAGGAAAAGGAAAACGTCACAATTTCATGGATATTTTCTTAGAAACTATACATTATGTTCTAGATTTTATAAAGCATTACAGAATTAAACATAAATAGAATTAATGAAGGGATTTCTTAGGAGTGGGTATCTTGGATTTTTAAAGAATTTTTAAATATATATAGTGAATCTCTAAAATCCAGTTTTCTTTTTTCTTTATTGTTATTTTAATTCACTGAACATAGTCAAGCTGCATACATGTATAGGCAAATGATGAAAGAACAAAATGTCAATGAAAGATTCAATAAAAAAGGTTCCAAAGACCACTGGTCATCACACAGAAGTTACTTTATTTCCTACATCTATCATTAGTAGCAGTGACTTTAATTAATAGTCACGGGATGATACAGGGGGAAATGCGATGCTGTTAGAACAGGGCTCATCGGCCTTTCTTGCGATAGGCCAGATAGTGGACAGGGAAGGCTTTGTGAGCCATAGGACCTCTATCATGAGTAACCAACTCTGCATTTACAGTAAACGTAGAGAAGAGAGTGGCCAGTGAGACAGCAAAAGTGAGTTCTAGTAAAACTCTGTCTCTAACCACTGAAGTGTGAACTTACTTTTAATGTGTTACAAAATCTTATTCTTTTGATTTTATATTTAACAATTAAAAACCCTTCTTATTTAATTGATCATAAAGAATTGGTAGTAAACTGACTTTTGCCACAGTTTGCCTACTCCTGCCTGAGAGATAAACATTGTCTATGTTCTTTGTCACGGTGACAGATCTAGACACTGGCATTCTGTGCCTCATTAGATCTTGATCATCATGTCATACAGAAAAAAGAAGGAGTTTGAGAACTTTCCCTCACCTCAAAATCGAGGCCTAAAGAGCCAAATGTACTTTCACAGCTCACCTTCAATAGTAAAAAGTCACATTCTGGATGGCTTGCAAGCATTTTGTAATTTGGAGTTTCTTTCTGCAATATTCCAAGAGCATCCTGCCAAGCACCACAGGCCCAGCATCCAGCATCAGCTCCATTCTGACATTCTGGCATAAAAATGCCTAAAATGCTGCAGTCCATATAAAAAACGAACTATACAGTCTTCGCATCCTATATTTAGCACAGAAAGATTTATTTCTGGCCATTGTAAGAGGACCCAATGCAATTCTAGTGTTCTTGAAGAATAAATCATTTTGCATCAGAAAAACAAGACAGATACTAAATTATAAAAGCATGCGTAAGACCCATCCCTGTGGATTTAAAAAAAGCATGACATAGGAAGAATGAAGTCACTGAGAGTGTTCTAGATAATAATAAATAAAAGCTATTCATTTTAGATTAAATTAATGAATGCTAGGGCAACATTACACTGAATAAGAATAAAAGAGTAGAACTAATTAACTATTTAAAGTAGCTACTTATTTCCTTAAAACTTCCCAACCCTCAAGTTCCCAAGCACGTGACATTTGACATTTCATTTGTCATATTTCTCAGATTAGCCAGATTTATGAACATCATGACTGCAAATCCTAATCATTGGGATTTTCAAAATTAAGTAAACTTAATCAAAGAAATCCCAGGCTCAGAAGCTGAAAGATTTGAAAAATCTAGAGTTGAAAGAATTCATATTCATCAACCTTCTCTAATATATACAAATAATAGGAATTAGAATTGTGGGAATCCATAGGTGCACTGTACAAATACACAGCTCTTAACTTGAAGGTGATAAGAATTCCTTTATGCTAGGGCTACATGTTAGTGAACATGGCCCAGGAACTCAGATTCAGGTTACCTCAAATTTCATGTTTCAACATGTCTTAGGGTTGGTATTCCTGTGAAGAAACATCATGACCATGGCAACTCTCATAAGGGAAAATATTCAGTTGGGGTTGGCATAGAGTTTAGGGATTTAGTACATTGTCATCATGATAGGAGACATGGTGGCACATCAGCATGGTGCTGGAGAAGGAACAGAGGGAACCGAGAGTTCTACATCTGGATCAGCAGGCAGCAGGAAGAGAGAATGACACTAGGTCTGGCTTGAGCTTCTGAAGTCTCAAAGCCTGCCTCCTTAGTGACATATTTCCTCCAATAAGACCACACCTACTCCAACAAGGTCATACCTCATAATAGTGCCATTCCCTATGAGCCTATGGAGGCCATTTTTGTTCAAACCACCACACAACATGGCAGCATTTTCATGAAGTTTTTTTTATAGTAACAGAACAAAGGAGGTCATAAATTAAGACATTTTTCAAATATATTGATGGTACCTCAGGTAGATGGACTTCTCAGCTATAAGAAGAATGAGTACATAGTTATAAATTATTTCAAAATCCATTTTGATTATAAAGTGTGCATATATCTTGGTTACAGGTTGGGTAAAAGATTGAACTGCAAGCTACAAGCAGCATTTCTCAGAAAAGTCATTCCCATTGGAATGACCTTCATGGCTTAGGATTACCTGATTGGAGCAAAAGGGAATGATGAAATAACAGACATGCATACAGAAAAGCTAGGATAAGATGGGCTCTGCCCTCTAATGGAGACACACCAGCAGCAGCCCCAAAACTCAGATTGTTTATTATAAAAGCAAACAACGAAGAGACGTGTTAATTAATCTCAGTCATGGCATGAATTTTCATTTATACAGAGGTATACCTGCTCTCAACACCCATACTTCTTCTATTTTTATTTTATTAATAATGGTGCTTATACATCAAGGTGGTCACTGACAGTTAGCTGGCAATGGTTAGAAGAATGGCGTGAGTCAGTATTACTTTGGTTTTAGTGACTCTTTGAAAAAGACAGTAAAGGGAAGCTAGAACTATAAGGAGGAGACAAATGAATGAGATGCCTACTTCTTATTGGACTAGAAAGAGATTGCAGAAATCATAGTAGTAAAGAGTTTCTCAGTTTTAGTTTTGCAGATCCAGTTTTCTTGAGGATGCAATAGTCTGCATTGGTCAGGATGCTTACATCTCTCCACATTGGATGGTGATTTGGACACTGAAGTTGTTAATAACATCTATGTTGTCTCTTGCAGCAGCTCATCCTAGGTGCTGAGTTAATTGACATGTGGTTGAAATTCAGGGGTCTGTCTTCTTCTTCTGGCTGCCATCTCATGGCACAACTTTACCAGGTTTGCTGTTTTACCAGACATTAGACCAATGATGTCTACTTGTTTCCTGGTCCCATTTTCTTATTTCCTCTGTCTCTGTTGTTATGTCCCCCTCCTTTCATTTCTGAATTTGTCGATTTGGATATTCTCTCTGCCTTTTAGTTAGTTTGGATAAAGGTTTGTCTATTTTGTTGGTTTTCTCTAAGAATAAATTCTTTATTTTATTGATTCTGGTATTGTTTTGTTTCTGTTTTACTGATTTCTATTCCGAGTTTTATTATTTCATTCAGCCTACTCTTATTGGGTGTGATTACTTTCTTGTTGTTGTTCTAGAGCTTTCAGGTGTGCTGTTAAGTTTCTAGTATGAGATCTCTCCATTTTTTTTATGTAGGCACTTAGTGCTATGAATTTTCCTCTTCATACCATTTTCACTGTGCCCCATAAGCTTGACTGTGCTGTGTATTCATTTTCAATGAATTCTAGAAAGTCTTTAATTTCTTTCTTGACCCATTTTTTCATTCCGTAAGGAGTTATTCGGTCTCCATGAGTTTTTAAGCTTTCTTTCCTCTTTGTTGCTGTGGATATTCAGTTTTAATCTGTAGTGGTCTGATAGGATGCAGGAAGTTATTTCTATTTTCTTATGTCTGTTGAGAATTGTTTTGTGTCTAAGTTTGTCAGTTTTAGAGAAGGTTCCATGCTGTGCTGAGAAGAAAGTATATTCTTCCGGTTTGGGGTGAAATATTCGATAAATATCTGTTAGGTTCATTTGGTTTATAACATCTGCTAGATCTGGTATTTCGCTGTTTAATTTTTGCCTGGATGATCGGTCCATTGATGAGAATGGGGTATTGAAGTCTCTTACTATCACTGTGTGAGAGTCAATATGTGATTTAAGCTGTAGTAGTGTTTCTTTTACAAACTTGGGTGCCCTTGTATTTGGGACATAGATGTTAAGAATTGATGGCTACCTTGGTGAAATTTTTTCCTTTGATGAGTATATAGTGTCCTTTGTTGTCTCATTTGAAAAATTTTGGTTCGAAGTCTATATTATTAGATATTAAAATAGCTAAACCAGCTTGTTTCTTGGGTCCCTTTATTGGAATGTCTTTTTTTTTTTCAATGGTTTCCTCTGAGCTGACGTGCATGTGATATTGTATTTCTTAGATGCAGCATCTATTCTGTTAGTCTATGTCTTTTTCATTGGGGAATTGAGACCATTGACATTGAGAGATATCAATGACCAATGATTGTTGATTCATGTTATATTGTTGTTGTTGTTGGTGGTGGTGTATGAATGTATTCCTGTGTGTTTCCCTTTTTTTGATTTGCTGCTGTGAGATTATTTATTTTCTGTGTTTCCATCAGTGTAGTTAACCTCCTTCTTTTACCTTTTGTAGGGCTGATTTGTGAATAGATTTTATTTAAATTTAACTTTATCATGTAATATCTTATTTTCTCCATCTGTAGTGACTGAAAGTTTTTCTGGGTATAATAGTCTGAGCTGGCATATATGGTCTTTTAGAGTCTCCAGCACATCTGTCTTTTAGAGTCTCTATTGAGAAGGCAGGTGTAACTCTATTAGGTTTGCCTTTATATGCCACTTGGTCTTTTTCCCTTGTACCTTTAATAGTCTTTCTTTGTTCTTTTGGTGTTTAGATTATTATGCAGAAGGGTCATTGTTTTCTGGTACACTCTATTAAGTGTTCTGTATGCTTCTTGTAACTTTATAGGCATCTTCTTTAGGTTAGGAATTTTTTTTCTATGATTTTGTTGAAAGTATTTTCTGAGCCTTCCAGCTGGGATTCTTCTCTTTCTGCTGTTCCTATTATTCTTAAGTTTGGTCTTTCCATAGTGTCCCAGTTTTCCTGGATGTTTTGTGTCAGGAGTTTTTTAGGTTAAAGTTTCTTTGATCAATGTATCTCTCTTCTGTCTCTTGTATTCTGTTGCTGAAGCTTTCTTCTGCAGTTCCTGCTCAAATTCCTAAAGTTTTCACTTTTAGAACACCTGAGTTTGTGTTTTCTTTATTGATTTTATTTCCATTTTTAAGTCTTGAATAGTTTTATTTGCTTCCTTCAACTGTTTGTGTTTTCTTGGATTTCTTTAAGGGATTAACTTCCTCCAAATTTTTGTTTGTTTGTTTCTGGATTTCATTAAGGAATTTATTTATTTCCTCTTTGAGGACTTCTATCATCTTTATATTATTTGTTTTAAGGTCTTTTTCTTGTAACTCAGCTATGTTGGAATATTTAGGGCCTGCTGTGGTAGGACAGCTGGACTCTAGTGGGAACATATTACTCTGGCTATTATTGATTAGGTTTTTAGGCTGGTGTCTATGAATCTGGGTTTGGGATGATTATACATCTAGGTGTTATTTCTGGATTTCTCTTTGTTGGGCAGGTGGTTTGTTCCTTGGTTTCTATTTCCTTTCTGAATTTTTGGAGCATGGAATGGTTGTGTTTTCCTGGCCTGCTCAGCTGGTGTGTTCATAGGGGGAATGTCTGCTATTGTTGGAGGCTGGGGTACTGAGATGAGTTGGGGGAGGGAAGGTCTTTGTGAACCATTGAGGATGGAGTCAGAGAGGAAAGGGAGACCACAAGAGGTTTCCTTCTACAGAGCTGGGGATGAGGCTGGGGGACTGGATGTCAGGAGCAATAGAAGAGGTGTGGTCTACCTTCAGTCTACTTGTTGCCCTTGGAGGAGCAGACCTTGGGTTAGCAGGGATGGCCTGATGGAGTTGAGATCTAGTAAAAAGCAATAAGTTGGGGTAGGAAAGTTAGAAGGAGAAGAACTGTGGGATCTACTGGAGATGAAAGCAGGGGGTTAAGGAAGGCTGCTAAGGATGCTCTGCGGCAGATCAGGGGATGAGACTGGGGGGTTGGATCTAGGGGAACAGAGAGATGAGAAAGTCTGCAGGTAGCCTACCTGGTTTTCTGGTAGGAGCAGGCTATGGTTTAGCAGGGGGTGCCTGCTGACATTGGGGTTTTTCCGTGCTCTGATTAGCTGGTGTGTTCACAGTGAATGTCTGCTGGTGGTGGAGGCTGGGATAATGGGATGGATTTGGGGAGGGAAGGTTGGGGGAGAAGATCTTTGGTTTTGTTGGGGATGGAGTCAAAAAGGGAAGGCAGACCACAACAGGCTTCATATTACAGAGCTGAGCATGAGACTGGGCAGTGGGTTGTTGGATCTCAGGAGCAGTGCAAGAGATGAAGGTCTGTCTGCCTTCAAACTACTTGTTGCCCTGGGAGGAGTGGTCCTTGGGTTGGGAGAAGGTACCTGCTGGGGTTGGGGTCTGGGGCAAAACAAGTTGAGGGAGAAGGTTAGAGGAATGGCAAGATCGGTGGGGTCCACAGGAGATGGGGGAGGGCAAGGAAGGTTGCCATGGGTATTCTTCTGCAGATTGGGGGGCTGGATCTGAGGGAAACAGAGAAGAGAAGGTTTGCAGGCAGCCTACCTGGCTTTCTTCTCTCTTTGCTGCTTAGATACTCTGTAGAGAAAGGGGCCTAATGAATGTCATCAATTTCAGGGGTTTCCTGAAGATCTTTTGAGTTGTTTACTTCCTGCCTTAATGGAACTTCCCTGCAGAATGGGGTGGTTCACCTTCCCCTAGAACATCCTGTTGTTTCACCTACTTGCAGATACACTGTGCTAAAATAACCCTATGTTTTATTTTTCTTTTATATACTATGTCTCACTCATTCTCCCTCATTATCCCTCTAGGAAGGAAGACTTTAACCCCAAAAGAAATCACTACCCAAAAATGAGGTATGGCTTTATTGGGGAAAGTATGTTATGGAGATGGCTTCAGGGTTTCAAAAGACTGGTACCATTTCTAGTGTATTCTCTGTTTTTTTTTGTTGTGAGATGTGAGCTCTCCGCTGCTGGTCCAGCTACCTGCCCCCATGCCTTTGCTTCTCCATAATGGATTCCAACCCCGTGAAATAGCCCAATTAAATGCTTTCTTTTGTAAGTTGCCTTGGTTATGGTGTCTTATCATAGCAACAGAAAAGTAGCAAAGCCATAAAAGTAAAACAGTATGGCGACACCTAACACCATTAAAAAAAATAAAACAATATATAACACAACAGGCCTTCTTCAAGATATATACCAGTGGAGATTAAATCAGTACTTTGTATGTAAAGTAGCTGCACACCTGTGATTTACATTAGCCAGGATATATGAAACCAGCCATGAAACTGTCTGTTTTGCTGACAGATGAATGGGTAAAGAAAACATTGTATGTAAAATGGAATATTGTCCATTCTTGAAAAATGATAACCACCCATTTGCCACCACATGGAAGGATCTGAAGGACATTACAGCAGTGACACAGCCAAAAACACAATATATATAAAATCCTTCCTACATATAAAAGCTCAGATACAGAGAGTGAAACAGTGGTCCATTGTGGGGGTGGGGAGAGGAGATGCAAATGAAAGGATGTGAAAACACATCTAGAGATCCAGTATGCAGCACGAGGAGTCTAGTTAACATTGTATTATATTAGGTTTATTTATTTGGAACTAGACTGTTAGCTCCTTTTGTTAAAAACATGTCACATGTCACATGATATCTATAGTAACTTCCTTCACTATAGTAACCATTCTCTCATACATGTCCCATAACATGATCTTGTAAATCTTACTAGCACACAAAAAATGTCAACTGGGGCTGAGGGGTCATAGGCATTGTTGCTTCAAGCCACTTACATTTTGGGGATAGTTAGTTGTCAGCAAAAATCACTACACAACCAAGGGGAGAGCCATCAAGAAGAGAAGCAGGAATTATATTGTGTTTCTGGCCCAAGTTATGACTGTTTATAAACATGCATGAAAATAAGAAAATGATATACTCATTTTCTTATTAAATAGCTTTGAATTCCTACATATACAACTCAATTTCTCCAGTGTATCTTCTAGAAAGGATCAAAATATTGTTTAGTTCATATAACTGCCAGTTTGATTTTATTTAATAAAATATAGCATTTTAGGATTAAAGGAAAAAGGAAGAAATAATGATTCATTAATATCTTCTTAAATTAGCTAGAATTTTCTATTGAGTTACTAGGAAAGGAGTGGTATGTGTGCAAAAAGCCCAAGATACCTTGAGTTACAATGTTTTAAAACTCTTATTAAAATGTTAATTGAACAAGTGTGATATAAAAACAATTTTAATACACTGGGTAAGCAAAAATATTGCAAGTTTTTTCTTCCTTACCATCTGGTGGTGATTGCTTTATTGTTTATGGAAAATCTGGATTAGTTTTATGAACAAATGATATAAATGTAACTGATTCAAGGTTATAATTATTTTTATTTATTTTTCTTTATGTAATAATTGGAAATGACTCTGAATGTATTTGACTATGTTTACAAGTCATAACATTGAAATTATTAAAAATTTATATTTTGCTTATGACTCTGCCCCAAACAAACAAAGCTTTCTTTACCTCTCTCTTACTTGTGGATGGTAATAAATTCAATTTTATCTGTATAGCACATTGCCACGATGTGCTGACAAAGAAGAACTAGTATGGGTTTGTCAAAACAATTGTGTTTTCTTTAATCCAGTGCCATAAAATTAAAACCACATTTTAGGATAAGATGTTCCATATGTCTTTTAGCAGCCTTCTGGGAAGGTCTTGGTACTTTTTGTAACTCAATACTAGGCTTCTTGAGGGACAGAAATAATCAGTGGAGAATCCAGTCAGTGAATGGAACTCAGAATGAACATTCTTTTGGTTTGGCTTGATTGCTTATACCATTATATGGAATTTTTTGGGTAAAATGTAAAGGACATTTGTATTTTTCAACTTATTTAAAAACCTATATTAGTGGTCTCATAATATTTTTATGTATTTTACATATATCTTTTAAGTATTTTAATACAATATATTTTAATCATATTATATTTTATCTTTAAGTATTTTTAATATAGTATGTTTTGATTCTATTCTTTCCCCTTCCCCAACTCCTCCAAGATTGCCTCCCCCACCAAACTTTAAAGGTAATACTATTCTCTGGGTACAAGAAGCATAATCCATGCCATCCTACCTTCACTGTAACCATTCATTATAACTGTATTCTCATATAATACAGGGATTAATTTGTGACATGAAGAGAATGCAGATATTGTTGCGCAAAAACTTAAACAGGAAACATTAGAACCAAATTTGTTACAGCAGCATTTGAATGTGATACCACTTCTACACTGTCCGTGGAAACATTAAAGAGAAGAAATTATTGAGATTCAAAAATAACCTGCAAATCCAGTTTCCACTCTTTTCTCCATTAGACCTTCCCCAGAGCTGGTAACAATAATTCCCAATGACTGCCTTGATACTTGCTTCTGAGAATTCCTCCTTTGTTCTTATCATTGGGATGACCCCCAAAAATAAAATAGTAAAAGACATCTAGCCAAAAGGCAGAAGGGGAACACAAGCCTACAATGTGTATTGTCCACAATTCAGAGTCTTAACTACCACATAATAGAATGATATGTTTTCCTAAAGCTAATGAGCCACACTTAGATGTAGGTACGTATATATTATCAAACCTATAGTTTTACTTCCTGGCACATCTGCACTGGGATAACTGGGCTATTAGGACCGCCAAAATTTCATCTTCTATTTCTAACCTTAAAGTTAAGTGGCTTGAAATTGGTGTATTATTGCCTATATGAGTAATACTGACTTGTCATTAAAGTTTAGTCTGATGTACACATCAGTGTTTACATGATGCCATAGTAGATAGTTGGAAGGAATTAATTAAAGCTTTAAATATGTGGCTTTCTTATGAAATTCTCAAAGAACTAATAAAATTTAAAATGTCTTTGCCACTAACTGAGAGGACAAATTTCTCTTCATGGCTTCTATGCATAATTTGAATAAGGTCTATTATCTGAATGTCACACAGCTGTAGATGAATTTCTAAATGGTCGGATTAAATAAAAAAATCATGGAGCCAAATATAGGGGTGAAAGCCTTAGAGGGATCAGGGAAAAGGGAAAGCCACCAGCCAACCTTACCTCACCAACTCTGCAGCTTCCAAATGTGAGTTACTTCCTGTCTACCCACGCCTATATGCCTTGCTGTTCTGCCATCTGATTTGCTCTCTCTGTTCAGCTACATCACTTCCTCTTCCTGCCCAGCTCTGTCACTTCCTGTCTATCTGTACAGACCTCCAGACCTCCATGGTTAACTGGTGTTGGAATTTAAGGCATGTGCCACCACACCTGGCTCTGTTACCAGGGTGGCCTTGAACACACAGAGATCCTGCTTGCCAAGTGATAGGATTAAACATTGCATGATTTCTGTGTTGTGGCTGGCTTTTCCCTCTGATCTCCAGGCAAGCTTTATTTATTAAAGCACAAATAAAATATCACCACATTTCAGCACAAATAAAATATTACACACACAGCTCTTGTTTTAATTTTAATACAATTAATTTTTAATATAATATATTTTTATTATTTAAATCTATTTTTAAATTTCTTTGTTTTTAAATTTCTTTGTGTCCTGACCACAGTTTCCCCTTCCTCCTCTCCTCCCATCCCCTCCCTCCACATCCCCTCCACTCCTCCTCTGTTTTTGTTCAGAAAGGGGCAGGCCTCCCATGGTATTAACAAAGCATGGCATATCAAGTTACAGTAAGACTAAGCACTTCCCCTTGTATTAAGACTGGGCAAGGCAATCCAGCATGAGGAATAGGTTCCCAAGAGCCAACCAAAGCCTTAAGACCAGCCCCTGCTCTCATTGTTGGGAGTCTCACAAGTAGACCAAGTTACACAATTGTCACATATGTGTAGAGGGTCTAGGTCGGTCCCATGCAGGCTCCCTGGTGGTTGGTTCAGACTCTGTCAGTTCCTATGATCCCTAGTTAGTTGTTTCTGTGGGTTTTCTTGTGGTGTCCTTGACCCCTCTGTCTCCTATAGTCCTTCCTCCCTCTCTTCAGTAGGATTCCCTGAGCTCAACCTAATAGATTGATGACTACCATAACTGTTAGCAGAGAGCCTTCATCCAGTAACTGATGGAAACATATTCAGAGACCCACAGGCAAATACAATATATTTTGATTTTACACACACACACACACACACACACACACACACATATATATATATATATATATATATATATATATATATATATTTGAAAATTCAGGCATTCTTTAACTTTTGTTAGTAAATGAGCTAAAAGTAGACATCCATTTCAGATGTTGAATTAGAAGAGCATGGCAAGGAAAATGGGGCAGAACATTTTCCCACAGTAGTCTGCCTTCATTACAAGTGTTGCTTTTATGTATTTTCAGAAAGTTAGCTTATACCTCAACATACTGGTTATTTCTATTCAACAGCTTCATTGCACTCTAAAAGACTAAAGCTGATGGGAATGGGCTACTTAAGTGAGCATGTTGGCTTGGATTGTATTTGTTTCTGGTAGGATTTTATTTGGAGATATCTGTAGCTTAAGTTCTTTAAAATTCCCTCTAAAATTCCTTAGAATGCAAAGAGAACCATAGGATGCATTTTCATTTAAAGTGGTAGCACTGAGGGCCATTTAGCTTTCCACACATTTTCTTACACATCTGTAGATAATTAGTTAGACATTTGTTAACTGGGAGAAAGCGGAAGAAATATTCCTTTGGCTATGAATCTCACTTGCATTATTAATCTTGTTGAGAGAATCTGGCAAAAAATTCATTATATCCAAAACAGTTCTTTCGTTTTCCTGGACTCAAAAATGCGTGTCCATGGTTGCAGTGGATCTTTTGCTAAGAGGTAATAATGACAGAGTTTTGAGTGAAAGCCTAATTTAGAATAATTAAATGATGTCAGTTTGAAACTGGAAGGGAAATGGGTGCATTGTTTTATGCAATAGAAAACACGTGGCATAGCACAGTACATCTTCCCAAGGATGCAAGGAGCTGATTTTACTTCTCCCATCGACCCAGTTTTCAGTGGACAGCAATTGTGAATTACAGCAGAATTCTGCTCAGAGAGCAGTTTGCTAAGTTCCTCAAGGTCAAGACATGTAATTTCAACATCTGTGACATTCTGTAAACTGGTGTTCATAGTTGGTACTGGTCTTTCTATGTTTTATAAGTAATTTTCAGTCCCTTGCCATAAAGATGGATTGCTGTATTTGAGTTCTCTCATGCTAATGGATGCTCTGGACCTGGTTATTTCACCCAAGCAATTCAGCTCATGCAGAAGTTTCAAGTGACCCATGTAATTCAGCAGTGCAGCTTATGAGGGCTGAAACTGTATTTTAAAATGTATCTGGACAGTAAGACACTAACTTTGTAGGCAAAGAAGTATTTAAGAACTGGATGAATGTGTCTACTGACTTGTTTTATAAGACAGGGAATATAATCATCTCATAATTTTCTGGTGAGAATCTTAACATCCTTGGATTTGAGTTGGGGTAGAGTTAAAAGTTTTTATTTTCTGTTTTGTTTTTATTTTGCATGAAAGAAATTCATAATGTAAATAAGACATGGTAGCAGAATTAGACTATCATTTTGGAAATGAATTGAAAATTGTATGAATATTTAATATTAATTACTCATCCATTTATTTGTCTGTTGAAGTAGATACAACTATTTCGGGATAGTTTTCTGGAAATAAAGTCAGCTATATTAAAATGGAAAAGTAATTCTGATTCTTAGTTCATTTCTCAATGTTGATGCTTTAAATTAACACCAGATTTCAATAAATTCATCAATCCTTTAGGGACTGAATTTTTCTTTGTGTGTATGTGTCCCAGGCAGTATACAGGTCTGATACATACAACTGTTAACATTTGAGAAGAATAGAATGTGTGTGTGTGTGTGTGTGTGTGTGTGTGTGTGTGTGTGTGTTGAATTTTCATTCAAATAGCCTAAGTTTGTTATATTTACCCCAGAACCCAGAAAGCTCAGACACATCTGCTTTCTTATTTACATGAATACATGGTTCAGTATTTGGATAAGAATGATTGGGAGGTATAAAACTTGTCAGTGTGTTTAGCCCTTTCAGCTTGTTTACTTAAATAATTCTAATGCTCACAAAATCACAAACTAGATTATCATTATATTTTACAGATGGACCATTGTTCAGAAAAACAGTAATAATAAACAAAAAATAAGTGTTATAAATAATTATTTCTCCTCAGTACTGTTCGTCATATATTTTTAGGTATACTCTATTATGAAGTGGTGAAGTGGCACAGCATTCAACTTTTTTTTTGGTATTTCGAGACAGGGTTTCTCTGTGTAGTTTTGATGCCTGTCCTGGATCTCGCTCTGTAGACCAGGCTGGCCTCGAACTCACAGAGATCTGCCTGGCTCTGCCTCCCGAGTGCTGGGATTAAAGGCGTGTACCACCACCGCTCGGGCAGCATTCAACTTCTATAGCTATTTTTTCTTACTGGGTTTGTGACAAGAGTTAATGTGGTGATATATTTGTAATCTAAGAAATAAAGCTTGTCTGAAAAACAGAGGACAGAGCCAGCCACAGAGTAGCCACAGAGGTCAGGCAGTGGTGGCACATACCTTTGACCATAGCACTCGGGAGGCAAAGACAGAGATCCTTCTGGATTTCTGTGAATTCAAGGCCATACTGGGTTACATGAGATTAATCCAGTCTAAAAGAGAAAAAGCCATGCAGTGGTGGCACACACCTTTAATTCCAGCACTTGGGATCACACCCTTTAACCCCAGCACTAGGAAGATTGAGACAGGAAGTCATATGGCCGGGCAGAGAAAGGAATATAAGGCTAGAGGAGACAGGAATTTGCTCTCTTGTAAAGGCTCTGTCAGGCTGAGGAGCTGGTGAGGTAAGAGGTGGTAGCTGTGGCTTGCTCTGCTTGGCTGATCTTTCAGCTTTCATGCTGAGATCTGCCTCTGGGTTTTTATTCTAAGACCATTTAGGATTTGTGCAGCAAGTTAAAATGAGATCACAGCACTGAGCTTTTTATTTGGTTAGCTTATGTATGATGCCTGAGAGAAGCAATACCAGGAGGGGTTATTTTTTCAATGTTGTTGGTCAGTGAGGTCCCATAGACCCACAAACATTGTACACTATTGCCAGTACAACCGTTTACCCTACAGAACGCGATGGTAAAACCCTATTGCTGAATATATGACATGCTTGAGTCATAGAATATGCAGAAATCAATCTAGTTCTGACTTGGAAGCTTCCTCCCTATTGGCTAGCTTTCATGGTGCTGCAAAGTGCTATGCATGCTAATGGAGGAGAAAAGTAGTCATCAATCTTACCTAGCTGTGAACTCTGAGCTTCAATACTTCTGGCCTGGTAAAGCATATCCACTGGTGCAATAGTGGCATGAATGTTATGGACATAACCATTCAATTTTTTTTTTTATTGAATGTAAAGCCCATTCCACAAGATGGAACTCATGCCTTGCACTGTTAACAGTGCAAATAACTCTTTGCTAGGTAGTCCATAGGCCTTATGGGAGAATCTACCACAATTATTCTGCTAAATGGACATATAGATTAGTACATATCTCAGTCATCATCTGGGAAGCTTCTTCCTTCAGTAGATGGCGATTATTTTAGAGACCCACAATTAGTCAGTTGCAGAGAATAAGAGACTCTGGAGTGCTCAGCACCAAGTGGGACATCAATAACCACCTTCCTGTAATATTGTAAGGTCATGGATAAAGTAGTGTTTTCTGGACTCAACAAGGTAGTTACACATGGACTCAGTGTTGGTGACTGCATGAATGAGACCTGTACAAGATCAAACCAAACAGAAGTCCCAGAGTGGAGAGAGGAAGTGATCACATATTCTTACTCTTAGCTGAGGAAATGTTGGTAATTTATGGCTTTTGGGAGAGTAAGAGTCAGTTTTCTTCTTTTTTTCTTCTGTGACCCATTAGTTACCCATGATCTGGTAGATGGTCCTATACCCATGCACATAAAATCAGCACTAAGTGGACCCAGTGGTTTAAAAAAAGAACACATGAAATAGAGAGGGCAAAGGGGTCAGAAGGATAGAAATGATGTGTGAGATTCTCAAATAATGAAACAAAAAAGAAATCACAGCAAAATCTTGAGTTACTTCTTACAGACTATTTCGTCACTTCATGTATTATTGCTTATGACAAGTCATATGCCATGCTTGATTTTGTTTCCACTAAGTGCTTTATAATCAACATCTCTAGTCTTAAGTGTTGGATTTAGGAATCATTATGACGGTATAATTTGCAGATGAAAAGCATAAGCTCTAGGAATTGGTGTGGCAAGTACAGGAGAAACTGCTAGCTTGTTTCAGCTCATGAACGAGTTAGAATTTAAATTCTAGTCTGCACAACAAAAATGCAGAAGACAGAGCAGAGCCAAAGCCCAGAAGAACACACAAGGGAAATAAACAAAGCTTTTGGACTGCCTCATGGGTGATTGATACCAATGCTGTGAGAGATCACTGTGTTTCCACATAAGTGTTTTCCTAGTAGACAGTATGTTGGAGATCACTCACAAATACAAAATGATATTCAATATTTCTGTATCTTAGAAATAGTTAATCAAATCCACATAGGATCACTGAGGTGGTTTTTTTTTTTTGTAACTAATCTGTGAAGTACAAGTTTACAAATACTTTCTTTTGACCTGCCACATGTATTGTTTGCACAATTTTAACATTGTGTTGTGTTTAGAAAAAGTAGCCAGATAAGCCTTTTGGGTTTGCCAGAAAAGTTACACAATGAAGCTCATTCATTCAACAGTTCAACTTTCATTTCCCAACATGTTTTTCTTCATTTATTCTCTAATTTAAATCTAGGTGTCTCAGCTTCTATAGATCACGTTTTACAGGTTGGAAACTGCTGTGGTGGTAGGGAACTGCTCGACGACCCCCTTTCTGCCTCATGTATCCTGCCACGGGACTGAAATGAGGACTCGACCTTGTGTAGGGGTTTATTTAAGCTTGACTGTCTATGGTCATGTCTCCAGGGAGCCAAACATCTGGTGAGCTTTGTGCCTTATCTGCAAAGTGTCAAACAGCAACTTCTTTCATTGTTTCTCACTGTGTTTGCAGAATTGGTGACTTGGCCCTCAGATTTCTCATAGCAACAGCCAAACAAATTCTGGAGCCTAAGTGTCATTTGTGATATAAACATTTTAAAGCTATAACCCTTAATTCTCCAAGAGTTTGAGAAGTCCATGGGTTCAAGTGCCATGAAAAATGGACACAAAAGTGTATGGAGTGATGTGTATGGCTCAGTCACTTTGGGCCCAATATTTGGGCTTGGTATTCTAATTCTATTAAGTCACAAACAAAGAGACAAAATGTCCCTAAATTTTGCCATATTCATTTCCTGTTTTCACTGGAATCTCAGTAAGTGACAGTATTTGCTATTGTACAGTGCCCTAATTCTCCATTTCCATAACAACGCTACGAAGTTACTCTGCAGCCCTGTTACCTTTTTTTCTTGTCTCCGAATATTGTAAGACTTGAATTAGGATTCCTAGTTTCCAGTACCTGCCAGCTGGACTATGTGGACCAACTGTCCTTCTGATAAGAACTGAAAAGCTCAAACAGGGTTTTGGAGAACCCTTTTTAGAAGCCACCAGAGGCTAACAATAGACTGGCTTTCAGACCTGAAAGGAAACCAAAACGTGGAGGAAGGTTTTCGTGAATTCGGCGGAGTTGAAACGGCTATTTTCACAGTGCCATTGTTGAAAGGGACACAAATTAAGATTCCCTGTCTGCCTCAAAGGGGAGCCTAGTAGCAGATTTTCTCTAATATAGTTGAGACTGTACCACTGTACCACCGTTGTCGGAGTACATCAGAAGAGCCCTTCCCCGGCCTCCCCGGCCTGAGAACAGATGACTAGGGGAGGAATGTCAAGTGCAGGACTGCTGCTAGTCTAGGTTCACACAGGTGAACACAACTAAAGACAAGCGCTCCCTAGAGGAAGATACTCACAAACTTTTCAAAGATCTATTGATTTTACATTTGTGGCTGTTTTGCCTGTATGTATACATACCACACATGGTCCTGGTGCTAACAGAATTCAGAAGAGGGCATTGTATCATCTAAACCTGGAGTTTGGGATGGTTGTGAGCCACCATGTGGGTGCTGGAAACTGAACTCAGGGTGTCTGCAAGTTTAACAAATGCAGAGCCCTCTCTCCAGTCTCCTAAAGAAAGACACTTTTATCTTAGGCCCCCATATAGTCCTAGGAATACATCTGGAAGGACAATGCTCAATATGCCAAGATACCCTGGCCCACTGGGAAACTATATCAGGAGAGGTACAACCAATATTAGACCCTCAAGAGCTCCTGCTGTTATGAATATCACTTAGAGAAAACATATGCACTATAATTACTATGTTTGAAGCAATAAAATGCAAACTAAGATATTTGCAGAGAATTAAAAGTGACATGCATTTTAAATAAGTTCATTACAAGTGCTGAAGTGGGCACATTGTATCCTTTGTCTCAAAAGAAATATTTATGCTTTACCATTGTGAAAACACAAAGACCCCTAAAGAAGAATTCCAAGTACAGATGTTGCTGAACGAAAAAGTATCACCCTTGGCTCACTCACAAGAAAGTGTTTGCTTCATATGAGGATCTGAAGAACCATTGCTAGGACATTCCTCTGAGCTGTCAAACCAGCGAAGGATGCAACCTACCAAAGGTGGCCATCAATCCAGTGAGCTCCTCAGAGCCGGGGACAGTCTTACTTCAGCAGTACTTCCCTGAGGGGATGATTGTGTTTGCAATAGGAAGGCAAGTTCTTGATTAAAAAAGCTTCCCAGGCCCGGGGCATTATGGTACATGCCTTTAATCCCAGCACTTTGGAGGCAGAAGCAGGCAGATCTCTGCAAGGTTAAGGCCAGCCTGATCTACAGAGTGAGTTCCAGGCCAACTAAAGCTACATGGTGAGAACTTCATCAAAAATAAAGTTTTCAGATTGCTTTGTATTTCTGTCTTTTCACAGAAAATAATAGTTTCTTTGGAGGAAGAAATTACTCTCACTGGAACAGCTGTCTTCAGGAAGAAAAAAAAAAAGTATTCCAAGAAACAACTGGCCCTGTAAATGTTTGCAGAACTTCAGTTATCCCAACCTACCCTAGAAATTCACTGAGGTAGAACATAATTGCAAAATGATGCTTGAAAAATGCTGGCAGCTGCTTGGCCCCTTCCGGGCCTGAATTGGCAGAGGACACAGATGGCTTCCCCCTAGACTTCTTGGTCTTAACGTGTTTGTGTGTGTGAGAGGTGCACAATCGACCAGCAGCTGCTCAACCCCTTCTGGGCCTGAATCAGCAGAGAACACAGATGACTCCTCCCAGACTTCTTGGTCTTGTGTGTTTGTGTGTGTGAGAGATGCACAATCAACCAGAAGCCTCTGGTGCCAGGCAGTTGGGCACCATCATACTAAGGGCCACCTGAGGTCTCTAGGCCTTGGGCATGAGAGAGGGGAAAGACAACAAACAGCTCCATGCCATGACTTGTGGCTTGGGTGGGTAGGACTTAACCAAGTGCCACCTGTGACCCAACCAAGAGCTCTGGCACTTGGTGGGTTAGGCACCATTGTGGTGAGAGAGAACAGGGTAGGGAGGTGGAAGAGAGGGGTAGGAATGGTTCTTGGGCTGGGGAGAAAGGTGCATCTGGAGAGGTGAGGGTGGTGAGGAATTGGCTTCCATGAATGACCTGCTGGTCACCCAAGTCCAAGGTGATGTCCTGGCCCAGGCTATGGCCAAAGGTCAGGTCTTGGTCCTGGGCCCAGGAGCAGCCAAGGGGGCAGATGTTGATGTCTGTGGGTCCTAGGAGAGAGCCTGTGGTCTGGCCTGCCAACTGGTGCCATCGTGACACCAGGGCCCAGGCTGCTGCCTAAGACCATGTCTGGGTCCATGGTCCTACCACAGTCAGGGTCTGTATTGATGTCTGTGGCCCATGTTGCCAGCAAAGATTACATAGATGCCTGTGGTCTGGGTCACAATCTGTGGCCGTGAGGCTGTCTGAGGGCCATGTGGCCACCAGGGATATGCTGATCTGAGTGGCCTGCACTGTCACCCAGGGCCATGGTGTCATCTGGGACAGGGCTGCTGCTTAGGGCCATGTCTGGGTCCATGGCTCTGCAGCAGCTGGGATCTGGGGTGGTGTCCAATGTGGTGATATATTGTGTTCCCTAATAAGATATGCTGAAATATCAGAGAGACAAAGGAACAAGCCACAGCCAACATCACCTCTTACCTCATCAACTCCTCAGCCTGAAAAGGCTTTCTAGCCAAAAGGCCTCTAGCTGAAAGTGTTTTCTCAGGCAAAAAGCCTTTAGTTCCTGTCGCCTCACGCCTTATATACCTTTCTCCTCATTTCTATATATTTTTTATTTTATAGTAGATCAATAATTTACCCTTTTATCTTATCATATCTACATTCTCCCTAATGTGGTGATATATTGTGTGTCCTAATAAAATATGCCTGAAGATCAGAGAACAGAACAAGCCACTAGATTAAACATAGAGGCCAGACAATGGTGACACACACCTTTAGTCCTAGCATTCAAGAGGCAGAGATCCATGTGGATCTCTGTGCATTCAAAGCCACCATGGACTACATGAAATTGACTCAGTCTAGGAGAGAAAACAGAGCCAGGCAGTGGTGGCACACATCTTTAATCCCAGTACTGGGAAGCACACACACCTTTAATCCCAGGAAGTGATAGCTGGGCAGAGAAAGGTATATAAGGCACGAGGAGACAGGAACTAAAGGCTTTTCGGCTGAGGAACCCCTTTGGCTAGAGGCCTGTCGGCTAGAAAGCCTTTTTAGGCTGAGGAGTTGGTGAGGTAAGAGGTGGTGGTTGTGGCTTGTTCCTTTGTCTCTCTGATCTTTCAGCACATTTTATTGGAGTACACAATATATTACCACAGTGTCCATGGCTCCTGTTGCCCCTGAGGGCTCTGCAGATGTCCAGGGTCTGGTTAGCCACTGAAGACCATGTTGGTGCCCAAGGACCATGCTGCCACATGGGCCATACTGATCTAGGTGGCTTGTGCTGCCACCAGGGCATGATGACATCTGGGCCGAGCTGCTGCCAAGGGCCATGTCTGGGACCGTGGTCCTGCTGCAGCTGGGATCTGTGATGATGTCCTTGGCCCATGTTAGCACAGGGGTTCAATGGAACCATATTGTCCTGAGACAGCCCTGCTCTTCCCTGGCCCTGGGACACCTGGCCCTTCCCCTTGCTGGATACTGCAGCAGGAGGGCTGGTTCAGCCACCCAGGGGACAGCTTGCCCCTGCACTCTGGAGAGATGGCCCCAGCCCTCACCACAGGTGTGCATCTAGAATTGACCCTGTGATCAGGGACACAAGTAAGCTGACCCTGAGGGCATGAGAGCAGGAGAGCTGACCCTGATCCCTCTTGTCTACCATGTGGTAGCATGGGTGAGAAGGATGCTCCCCCCATTACCTCCTGTGGTAGGTGAGAGAGCAGGCTCTGGGGTCACAAGAGTGGGAGAGCTAGCCTTGACCCTCACTGGCTGCAGCACACAGGAAAGCAAGCCCTTCACCCCACCTGGGCAGCACACCAGAGCTAACCCTGTTGTCAGTTGTATAGGAGAGCTCATCCCCACCCACCCCACCCCCACATACCTCCTATAACCATCAGGAGAGAGGCCCTGCACCTTGCCTGGGCAAAGCAGCAGAGGTGGTCCTGATGGTGTGAGTGTAGGTAACCCAGATCTAATACCCAAGAGCAGGAGAACTGACCCTGCTCCTTGCTGCAGGCTGTTTTGGGTGAGCTAGCTGAGGCAGTGCTGGAGAGCTTGCCTGGGTAGTTGATGATAAGGTAAATGCTGACCAACCCAGCTACCACCCAGGCCCAGAACCAGGGCTATGAGTTGGCCCACCCCAACGTCCACCAAATCTATGAACTGTTGGAGCATGTGAAGGGGACAAACCTACAAATCTAAAACAGCAGGATCTCCATGGCACAGAACAACAGGATATCCAAGAGGAGCCCCAGTCAGAGCCCATTATCCTTATTGGTAGTGTAGCAGAAGCCAGAGGCCTCAAGCCAGGCCAATGGCTCGTGGCAATGAATGCTTGCAAGTAAAAATGAATGGACTAAAGGATAAACTGTGTGATTCAACAGGCCACACTACTGCTTCGACGACAAGATTCTTTTCCTTATTATTTATTTATTTTTAGTCTTGTTTGTTTTGTTTTTGGTTTTTCTTTTAAATTTGGGTTTGATGGAGGGGGTTGCAAGGGCAGAGGGTGGATGCGAGGGGACAGGGAGATAAGTGGGGTAGGAATGCATGATGTGAACTCCACAAGGAATCAATAAGTGTAAAAAAAGAAAAAAGTGCTGGCTAGTAAAGTACAGTGTCAGCTGGCTGATCTGTAATTGATTTAATAAATTGAGGAGGTTCTGTGATCACACTGGATTTCTTTCCTTTTCCTTTAAGTAGGACGCTGCCAGGATAAATGATATTTCTTTGGCCATAAATATTGTGACAAAGCGGGAGTGTGACTTCAGAAGAAAGTCTTAGATATAATATCTATCTGGAGGGGGATTTGTTATGATAGTAAGAAACAGTTGAAGCAGGACTGAAAATATAATAAGTATTTTTGTTAATATTATTCATAAAATATTTAAACACTTACAGTAATTTTCTTTTACCCCAAGTAGGTCTTGCAGGACTCTCTCAATCTCATCAGATCTCTTTTAGGTGTGTGATGGATGATGTTGCTCTGTATGCTGTGAATGTGTTGCTCTGATTGGTTGATAAAATAAAATGTTGATTGGCCAGTAGCCAGGCAGGAAGTATAGGCGGCATAAGCAGACAAGGAGAATTCTGGGAAGAGGAAGGCTGAGTCAGGAGTTGCCAGCCAGTCACAGAGAAAGCAAGATGTGAAGGCTGAACTGAGAAAAGGTACCAAGCCATGAGGCTAAACATAAATAAGAACTATGAGTTAATTTAAGTGTACGAGCTAGTCAGTAGCTAGCCTGAGCTAATGGCCAAGCAGTTATAATCAATATAAGCCTCTGTATGTTTACTTGGGGGACACAAGTGGGAGAGATTTGTCCTGATTGCCAGCCGGCTGGGACACAGGGAAACTTCCAGTTATAGGTGTGTAGTAATGAAAGGCAGAGTCAGGCAGATGGACACTGACATTTCTTACATCTATCGCCTGGCTGTCTGTTTCATTTTATCAGTTGGCTTTATAATTTATTATTATATAAAGTGCAACAAATCTGCTTTCTCATTCATCAACAGCTTTGCCTTCCATTTAATACCAATAATTGGGTCTCTGATGGGGCCACCTACCTCTGACCATTCCCCTAGATGTGAGGCTTCATTTCTCAAGCACAGTCCTCTCCTTCCCTTCTGGCATTTCTCACAGTCCTGGTACCAGGCAACTGTGTCTCTCTCGGGGTCTTAGCCCTCGACCCCTGCTTTTTTGGATGACGGTCCACTGAGCAGCTTGTACCTCCTCATTTGTCCTCACTGAATCTCTGGAATGCTAGAGATTCCATCCCTTGGATCTTCTCCTTGCCTCACCCTTGGGTACTGTGTCACACACCTCCCTGCTCCCATTGGATGTCTTTTGGAGATCCAGTGACCATTCTTTGGACCAGGCAGTTGGGGAACTGAGATCTACTTTCTTCCCTTTTCTTTGCTCCAAGACCTGCTTGTGTCTGTCTGTTCTTTCTCTCTAAATGTTCTATTTGCTGCAATGTGCAAACCAGAGATGGAGAAGCCAGCTTCATCTCTCACAGCACACACCAGCTCTCCCTTTCTATTCACTCAACTCCTGTTTAATTCTGTGTGTGTGTGTACATGTAACTATTAACAGCAACCACGTGGCTCTCCTCCATCTTGTCTGGTGACCTCATCATGATTTCTTGTGAGCTCCAGGGAGTCCAGTTGGGTCCATCTGAACAGCATCTTGCCAGGTCCAAGCAATGGTGGACTGTTTCACAGAGCCTGGACAGTGATGTGAAACAGCTAGCTCCCCTAGGATATGGCCAGCACCCTAGTTTTCTCAGGTCCCCCAAAGATGATGGACACCCTCCAGGTCATCAGAAAGCAGTCTTGAGAACATGGTGCCCTCATCCCTGCCTAACCTGCTACCCCTTTCTAACTCCTCACCTTTTTATAGTAAACAAAAGGGAGGAATGTTAGCATTTAGGCATCTGTACTGGCCTGCCCTTAGGGTCCTACAGGATATACTTCAGCTACAGTCACTAAGAGCACCCCCTGTGTGCAATTGCTGCTTTCCCTTATAAAAGGCAAGCCTTGCTCACCTTCTGTTTCCTTTTTCTTTCTTTTTCTCATCCCCAGGGACTGGTGTCTGGCCTCTTCTCTGCCCTCTTCTCTTCCTTCCCCTCAGTAAACCTTCTACATGGGCCCTTTGTATGGTGTGACTCCTTCCCACTGTTTTTAAAATACAACACCTATACCATAATTTGTCCTCAATTTTTTCCATAGCCATTCTGAAGGGATAAAATTAAATCTCAAAGTAGTTTTTATTTGCACTTCCCTGATGGCTAAAGATGCTGATTATTAGAGATACCACAGGACAATAAATAATAGATTGAATGTCAGGAATGTATTACCTCTTTAAGAGTTGTTGGCCAGGGAGGTGCCATGGACCCCAAAGATTATAACTCTACTGCCAATGCCATAGGTTACCCCCAGAAGTTGATGGTAAAACCCTATTGTTGACGACACTACATTTTTGAGTAATAGAACACGGAGAAATCAAGTTGGTACTGACCTGGAAGCTTCCTTCTTACTGGCTGTCTTTCACAATGCTTGAAGGAACTACACATGCTACTGGAGAAGAAAAGTAGTCATCAGTCTTACCCAGCTGTGAACTCTGTGAGCTTCAGTAAATTCTGGTCTGGCAAAACATACCCATTGATATATTACTGGCATGAATGGTATGTATATAATCTTCCCATTTTTTGATGGGACTTAAGGTCTACTCCACAAGATGAACCCCATATCTGGCACCATTATGAGGCCAAGAACCTATGGCTAGATAGGTCATAGGCCTTAGGGGAGAACCTACTACTATTATTCTGCTAAACAGGCACAGTATTAAACTGAATTCTAATGTCTTATTGTACCCATAGATCAGAGCATATCTCATCCCTTATCAGAGAAGCTTCCATTTGCAGTAGATGTGATTAACACAGCGACCCCCAATGGATTGAAATGCAGAGTAAGAGACTTCAGAATGCTTAGTCCTAAATGGGGCATTTATACCATACCTCCTCCTCCCAAGGCCCAGGGACTATTGCAGAAGAGAGTGAGAGCCAGAGCCAGTGGATGATTACAAAGCAACAGTGTCTTCTGGACACAGCAGGGAAGCTGCATATAAGAACTCACAGAAGAATTGACAGCATGTCCAAGATCTGTACAAGCTCAAGCCAGACCACATCTCATCACGAATAGAGCAGGGAGGTAGGCATGAAGTCCCACTTAAAGCCACAGAGTGGGACATTTCACATTTGACGTAGCTATTAACTCAGCTGCTCCAAGAGAGAGATGTAGTTCTCTTTAAGAGTGTAGCTTCTAGTACATCAGCCACTCCAATGGAAGGCTACACACCCAAGGATATATGGCTAACATGAATTGGACCTAACTTTTTAAAAGAGGGCACAAAGTTAGGTGGATAGGGAAGGGACATTTGTATCTGAGAAGAGCTGAGAAAGGGGTGAATATCTGAATATGATCAAAGCACCTTATATGAAATCCTCAAAACACTAGTAAAAAATAAAGGCTGGAAGAAAAACAAGAAAGCAAGAAAGACAGACAGAAAGAAATAAATTGATATATAGACTCATTGAGCATATACATGTATACACACACACACACACACACACACACACACACACACACACACACACACAAAGTGAGCAAGCCAGGTAAAGCAAGTCTGTAAGCAGGATTCTTACATGTTCCCACGTCAGTTCTTGCCTTGGTTCTTTGTATTACAAACTGAAAAGTATAAGAGTAAAAAAAAAAATCCATTTATTCCCAAGTTGCTTCTCATCAGTGTGTTATCCCAGCAACACAAAGCAAACTAAAACATCTAACACACTAATATTCAGTTTATGGCTTCCCCACCAAGTAGAGGAGATTGTCCTGAGATACTTGCTAGCTGGCTGATGAAGGATGATGTATGTCACATCTGCCTTGTGTATCAATGTGGCTGTAGTATAAAAAGCAAAGCAAAGAAGAACAAAGCAGGACGTGCTAATACTTGCAATATTATACCATCATTTCTTTCTCTCCCCTGTGTTCAAGCACTCTTTTAAGAAATAACCTAGGATTTTTTTTCTGTCAAACACTCTGATCATTAATTCAATAAATCCATCTTCTTTCTGTCCTGGAAACTGGAGCAACATTTTCCATTCTTCAGCATCCTGGCATTTTTCCTATTTTCCGTGGTTTCCCAGTGATTATCCTCAGTGGCTCAGTAATTATTGCCATGCGTTCCTCCTATGATATGGCTTTATCTTGCCAAGAGATCTGAAATCACGAGTTACAATGGCCTTGGGGCATTCCTGCTTCTCATCCTTGCAGATTTTCCCAATGAATATTTACTCCTAACATTTCCTGGGTCCGTGACTTGGCAGAGAAAAGAAACCTGGGGGTCCCTTAAATGCTGCCAAAAGTCATGTCCTCCGAAACATCTATATCATCAGAGGCAGTTGGATCCCTGATCTAAAGCACAACCAATAAAACCATTTTAGAGTCTTAGAGTTTTTCACACTGTGTGGTTCAGCTGTGGGACCAGAAGCACACAAACCCTGGCAGTCCCGTCACTGATTGCTAGTGCTTGTTTAGGATGCTCACATTAGGCACTGGGAAGAATGAAAGGAGCCAGATTCTTTTTGTGTCTGTTTTCTTATTTATTCTTTCATTCTATTTTTAATTCTCACTCAGTTAACTCATGAGATTATAATGGTTACAGTTAAACACCTCACTCCATAGCCTAGCCACAGTGGGAGAAATGGAAGTTTACAGCTAAACTAGAACCAGAATCCAGACCTTTGGATGACTCATTGGAATACGCAAGTGTGAGAGGGGTGTTTAGTTCCAATTTAAACAAACAGCACCAACGCTGCTTTTCCCGTTAGCACTGCTGACTTTAGAGTCTGAACACGAGTTTCCATAAGGGAACTTCATCTTCAAATGTCCAGAATGCAAACATAGCTTCTTAGAACATCATTCTGCCCACTTGCCCAAGCCTACCAACCAGCACCTGGAGCAGAACCCACAGGTAAAAAAATGTGTGCCGAACTGAACTTACATGTCACAAAGAACGTGAGTCAAATCTGGACTGACAGTTATTATAGCTGTTTCAGAGGCAGCAAGGTTTGTGGAGAATAATCTCAGAAGAAATCACTGATCATGTGAAAAGCCATCACAAAAGCAGTAATACTACAGCTCTGAAACTTGTTTTGGCACTTGAAGTCACACACACACACACACACACACACACACACACACACACACACACACACACACACACAAACACACACACACATGAATAAGCTTCCTTTTATTCCCTGCTCTTAAAAAATTGTGGAGAAAAATACCGAGGCAGATTGAGGTCACACAGCTTCCCTGCTCTTGGAAGGGGTCTTGAATGGTAAGGGTGGGCCTGCTGATATAGGGCCGTGAAGCACCACTTACTCTTATTTGTACCCTTTTTCAACTGAATTCCAGTGAGACTGTGGAGGAATCCCTGCTGCCCTCTGCCCATGAGGGCTGGCTGCTGTAACCTGGACAATTACAACTGGGAGTGTTCCTGTGGCCTCCCTTGAAAAAAGGGGAGAACAGGTGCTGGTGAAACTTGCCTGATTCTTATTTCCTGTTCCTTGTTCGATGAATTTGGGTCAAACAACTAAATTCACCCCACTCGGGAGTTTGTAGCTTAAGGGTAGAACTAGAGACTGTTGCGCAGGAAAACCCTTCACCTCTTCCCTCCTGTTTCCCTCTCTATCCCTTGGCCCTCCTTTGCCCCTCTTCCCTCCTTCCCTCTGACTTTTCCTCCCTCTCTTCCTTCTTTCCTTTCTTGACAGGATCTCATATAGACCCGGATGGCCTCAAACTTGACAGGTAGCTAAGAATGACCTACCTATATGTCCTGGGTGAGTGCTGGGATTACAAGTCTGCAGCCCTGTGCTCAGCTTGGGGAGATCCCTTCTAAAGAAAATAAAAAATATGTAGAATTTCTTGTAGTCAGGCCCTCCCCCCATTTTAGTGTAATAGGTGCTCATAAATACTTATTTCAAGCTCCATTTGTTAGGAAGAACACACCATAGCTCTGTTCCTACAGTTAAGAAAATGAGAAAGAGGGGCTGGCAAGATGACTGGGCAGTTCAGGGGATATGCTGTATTTCTTTTGCAGAGAATCAAAATTCAGTTCTCAGAACCCACATATGGTGGCTCTCAGCTTTCTGTAACTCCAGCTCAAGGGGAATCCAGCACCTCTGACTTCTATAGGCACTGGCATCATATGTATGTAGACACACACACACACACACACACACACACACTAAAAGTCTTAAAAAGAAGCTAAAAAGAGTAAGAATGTGTCACAATAGCTGAAAATTCATTATGTCAAAGGGAGTCTTTAACCTCTCTATACCACTGACTATTCTCATGGTATCCATAACTCAGGGGGAATCCTACATGATTCTTGACTGCAACTCTAACCAAAGATTACTTCAACAGCAATCCAAAATCTATGTATCTATCTATGTATATCTCTCTCTATATTTCAATAGATATATTTATAGATTAGCTCTTATGCATCTATCATCTACCTTTCTGTCATCTATCATCTATCTATCTATCATCTATCTATCTATCTATCATCTATCTATCTATCTATCTATCTATCTATCTATCTATCTATCATCTACCTACCTACGTATGTATGTATGTATGTATGTATCTATCTATCTACCTACCTACCTATCATCTATCAACCATCTATTTGTCACCTATTTATCTATTTACCATATGTCCATCTGTCTGTTCATCCTTCTGACTATTCATGAAAGAAGAAAATCAGTGAGGGAATTTGGAGTCAAAGAGTTAGTAACCTACTGTTTTTCCTTCTTAGCTTCATGTCAGTGGTGGGGTTCTGTGGGGTGTGGTGAGGAAGACTTCCTAAAAATAAGTGAACACATTGCAAGCATTGCACTGAATGAATTTTGTTAATAAAGTCTGCTATAACAACCAAATAGTTTAAATTTCAGTAAAAGTATAAAAAACAAGCACATAAAGGTGTATATATATGTGTGTGTGTGTATATATATATACATATATATATATACATATATATATATATATATATATATACACATATCTTAGTAGTTTTCCCAAGTTGAATATACATATGTACCTAGAACAGAGAACAGAATACTTCCCATTCTTCTGATGTTTTGCTCTGTGCTGGTGAATAGAGTTATGCAGAACACACTTCTGAGTCTGAGTTCCTTTCCTTAGTATTATTTTGTGACATAACTGTATGGCTGTGTGCAGTCACAGACCTTTCCTTCTCACTAGTGGAACATGCTGCATTGTGTGACTACACCCCAGTTTAGTTATAAAACTTTTGTAACATCTGGGTAGCTTACAATTTGGAGATATTTTCGTCATGATATGGACACTCTGATTCATATTGTTGATGTATGTATACATGTGATGCTTTTGATAAAAGATTCATGGTTTGTGTGTTCTGAAGAAGAACTGGAATATTGTGCAGTGCTTTGGGGACTGTCTAGAAGGCATTGCTAGCTCAGAGGGTGAGCATTTTTGGCCTTTTGTAGTTGCTAGCAACTTTACACAGTGTTTATTAATGTGTGCTGGTAAGATCAATGTCTAAGAATTCCATTTGATTCACATCCTCCCAGGCTGTGGCAAGCTGCAAAATACTGCAGATTCCATTAGTTTGGCTATTTGTCCCTGTGCTTTTTCCAATTATGATCTCAATATCTCTTGCTCATACAGTCGCTCCTCTCTCTTGCCGATTGGACTCCTGGGAGCTCCATCTGGGCCTGGGCCGTGGATCTCTGCATCCGCTTCAATCAGACACTGGATGAGAGTTCTATCATGACAGCCAGCATGGAACTGGAGCAGGCCCTCTGGATAAGTGAGACAGCAGATTAGCTTGAACTGTTTGGGAGGCTCCCAGGCAGTGGAGCCAGGACCTGTCCTTGGTGCATGGGCTGGCTTTTTGGAGCCTGGGGCCTATGCTGGGACACTTTGCTCAGCCTTGGTGTACGGAGGAGGAGACTGGACCTGCCTTGGCTGAGTCTATCAGGCTGGGCTGACTCCCCAGGGGAGACCTTGCCTTGGAGGAGGTGGGAGTGGGGGGTGGATTGGGGGGGAGGGCTAGGGGGGTGGGAGGAGGGAGGATGGGGGAATCCATGGCTGATATGTGAAATAAAGTTAATTATAAAATAAAAATATTAAATAAAAAAATAAATCATGTAAAAAAAATACTGCAGATTCATTATAAACTAGCCGGTGCTGTAGATCCTCTCTGAGACTCTTGCCAGTTTTCAATGACTGAACCCTCAACCATCTCCACATTTTAGCTTACTTGTGAGAACTATAGGAATACTTTATTCAAATTACAGCAGAAGACATCAGAGGCGTCATGTCAGTTCCCACAGTGGAAAGCAGGCTGGAGTTACTGCAGTGTGTACAAACGAGTGTTTTAGGCTCAACAAACTGATGACAATAACAACAAAAAAAGAAACCAACCAAACAACACCCACTGACAACAATAGCAGCAAACCCTCAATACACCAGAAGTTTATTTTAAATCCCATTATTTCTGACATGATTTAGACTAAATAAAATTCATAAATTCTCAGTTTCTCTTCATAAGTCACGTTTTTTACTTTTCCCAATTGTCTGAAGTGCAGTTTTATGAAACAGATGCCAGAAAATTAGATGTGCCTGTTAAAAGTCCAGCAAATTTGAGACACTGTACCTTCCCAGAGACTCCTAGGCGAACAGAAGAGAGAGGCCTTATCCTGCTCCAGCACACCGCATGTCAAATGTAATCATAGTTTAGAAGCCAAGGTTTGAAATTCGTTCACTAAAGATCTTTAATCTATTAGATTAAAATTACAACTCTACAGAGTAGAAATGATTTCAACAAAACCTTCACAGAGCTTTCCTTGCTGTTCTGCTTCTGTTAACTTGGACATTCTTCCACACGGAAGCCGCAGTTTCTGATGTTATTATTGCTTTCACCCATCCTTTCCTCCTATCTCCTCAGCTGACTTCCCAATTGGCTATTCTTTCCATGCTGATGTTCGGATCTTTCCTCCATAATGCTCTGTTTTCTTATTCACTATGCTAAGACTTCCTATTGTTTCCTGCTGTTTCATTTTTCTGTCAAGTATATGTAGAAAGATCAACACATACACACATGGAAGTTTGTGAGTGGGTGGAAGGATGTATATGGATGGATGGTTAAATGATAGAGAGGTAGATGTGTGATGCCTATGTTTGAAGGGACAGGAATGGGGGCCATTGGGAGTCTTAAGCATTGCTATTTATGATTACTCTACTCCAGAAACTGTTCTTTAGAAAGGACTGTGAATGCGGAGTGTGCCATGACCAACATCCTCAACATGCTCCATAGCTTTCATCTCCATCTCTTCTCTTGCACTGTTTATTACTATTACTCTTTTTTTTAACTCCTGATGGTTTTTAAACAGAGAAAGCACTCTACTCTGTTCTTCTATTTTAATTTGACTGCTGAAGTTACTACTATCTGATTTCCTAACTTTTAGGAGAAAACACTCATTTTCTTCTCTTAAAAGTGGATCCCTTCCTTATATCCTAGGAGTCTAGTTTCATTGAAATGTGCTTTGGTATAGCTAATCCATGGTGCTGTGTATATGACAAACCCTTCTCTGGTGGAGATTTTTGGGCTGTGGTCCCGAAAATGTCTTCTATTAATTTCTATGCTGATTTTTCTTTCATAAGTTTTCTCTTCTGGTACTCCTAGTATTGGAGATATTGGGCTTTCTATACTAATTCTCAATCTTCTTAACTTAAAATGTTTTATTTGTTCCTTCATTCCAGTTTTCATGGCATTTCTGCACCTTTATCTTAAAGTTTTCTTATTTCGGCTATTCTACCTTCAGTGTTTTTGAGGTTTTCATCTGTTTCCATTCTAATAACCTCTTATTCCTTCACAACTGGGATGCATTTGAATATTTTGGAGACGTGAGTGGTCTATGTGGGTGAGGTTTTCTTCCATTCCTTGTAAGTCTTCTGCTCTGGGCCCCATTTCCTGTTATTTTGGAACTGCTTTTATACTACAGACACTGAGCACATACCTGGAAACTTTGTTTCCCATTAGGTAGAAGGTTCTGAGAAGCAGATGTGTGTTGGTGCGGTGTGTGGATGGGCAGTTCCACTGAGCATGTCAGGACAGCATGACCTCACACTGAGGGCATCACCTGGTCGATCTTGGGTTGTTTGGTTTCACAGTAGAGAACCCTATGGACCCTAAAGGGAACAAAACGAAGAAGGGTTTGTGATAGAGAGCATGTGTGGCCAACAAACTTAAAATAATACCATTTAACTACGGTCCTTTGTCTAGAAGCTTTGTGGAAATGAGGAGAGGCTGTGCTGTGCTTCCTGTCACTTGGTTTTGTTCTTATGCTTTGTCCTGTGGCTTTCAAGTCCTAAGACTTTCTGAAGTTCTACATGGACATTGGTTCAGTTCACACTTTACCTGTCCAGGGGTCCATCTCTAGCATCCCCCACCTTGCTTTGTTGGCCTTACCTTTATACTTGTATTTTCCCGTTATATGTCGACATTTCTTACCTACTATTATCTTTTTTCTTTCTTTTCTCACTTGTGTCATTGAATTTTGCCATTTAAAAGCCCTTGTTAATTTGACATTTCTTGTTTGGAAAGGAAAAAAAAAAACTTCTGGTGTGACGTTATATGAAATGAAAATAGTCCAGTGTAGAGAGGAAGCACAAACTTGTTGAAGTGAGGCAGGCATCTTCATTGTGGGGCTTACAAATTACTACTGCTGTCCAAATGTGGCAAAAGAGCTAATCCTAGGTTTTACATTCTGTAAAGGGTTACTAAAGGGAACAAAACAAAGAAGCGTTCATGATAGAGACCATGTGTGGCCAACAACTTAAAATAACTATCATTTAGCTTTGCACAGAGAGCTGCCACCAATCCTTTTCAATGGCTCCTCTTCTCCAGGGCCCTGCTTTGGGCAATTCAGCAAAATTCCCTGGAGTAAATAAAGCTCAGGGCTGAGACTCCACCGGGCAACTGACAACTATGAGCACCCCCCAACCTCAAACCCAGCAGCACCAACTCAAGACCCTGCAAGCTTCTATAGACATACCCAGCTACTTGGTGGATTTCTATGCTTATCTTTCACTGATTTTCCATACTCTTGACTATGCCATATGTGTACACAAGTTGCTTCTACAGACCTGATGATCAAAGCAGAAGTGAGCTATCTTCTTCCCTCTTTCCAGACGAGCAATGTTACATTGTTCCTGACTGATTCTTTTCTTTGTATTTCTAAAGAATAGTTTACATTGATTCTTCAGTACTTTCCAGATTTAGACATCTAATGTTAATTTCTTGTCATGAAAAATGAAGGCTGAGCTCTGTCATATAGACCTCACAATGATTTATTTAAAAATGCTCATTGCAGCAAATTTTGCTTTATTAAATATATTCATTAATATGCAAATTGTATTTGTAGGTGATTTTTATTACAGCTGACTATTGCACAATTTATGTTCCTTGTAAAGTTAGTAATTAAACTTCATTTCTAGCATTTATGCTCTGATACATACAAATTCAGAATTTTACACATTAATGAGCTACTAAACAATGTTTTTTGTACATGTACAAGTTGTATAATGTACAAATCAGTAAATTTATATCTATCTCTTTCACATTTATAATTTCCCTGTGGGAAAACATTAAAAATCTTATCTTCCAGCTTTTTGAGATAAATATGAAAATATCATGTTGATCTTGCTTTTGACCCTTTTCCAAGAAATTTCATGAACAGTGTTTTCTAATACAAACTGTTGCTAATTGTCCAGATCTCCTCTCCATTTAGGCATCGTATATCCTATCAATTTCATGTTTATGAGCCAGTTTCTCAAAGACAATTGACTGGAACTTCTCACACCTGGAGCAGAGCTGACATCTTGGACTCTCAATCTTCCTCTGGTGATGACCTTTACCCCAAGTTGTGTGGAGTCCTCAGGTTTCTCTAGCTTATATATTCTTGTTTGTTGGCTAAAGACTGAATTTTGTACATAGTTTTGTGTAACTTTTTGAGAATTTGTGTATTGGACAGCTCAAAAGCTTAAAGAGTTGTATCTGAAAGAGTCACTGTTCCACACACACATTATTTATTTATTTGAAAATATGATTCAAAGGTGAATATATTAGTTTTTATTTTTAGATGGTTCCATGCCATTGTCATAAACCTTGCAGTTTTGCTAGGTCTGACATAACTTTATCTTTATTTATTTGTAGTATAATCTGTTTTATTTTCTGAAAATGACTGAAAAAACTCCCCCCCCCCATATGCTTTTTAACGATGTGACCTTCTCACCCTCCTCTGAGACATGTGTACTCATCCCTCGGTTCTGAACAATTTGCTTATAACTGGCAAAGGACAGTGGCATGGTGTGATCAGAATGCTGACACTAGACTATGAAAAGTAGCGCTGTTTCTGTCTCATTCCTGAGGATCCTTGTTTGTGGCTCCCTGAGCGACAACATAAAAAGTGGACTGCCTGAAACATTATGTTGAAATAAAACTCAGAGCGAACAGAGAGGCCATGTGAGGTACTGTCAACAGCCCCAGCCAAGTTTCCAGTTGATAGCCAGCATCAAATGCTAAATATGTGAGCAAATAAGACTTCAGAAAATTCCGTCCATCTGTGGAGTGATTTCTAAGTATCAAGTCTTTCCAGCTGAAGTCACAGACATTGTGTGGTGGTATTCTTATTGTATTCTGCCCAGCATTCTTCATTTCTGCTGACACTCTTTGTCCTGTGTTATTCCTGCTCATTGGTCCTGGCATTTGGACTAGAACTATGCTAGGCTGTCATGCTTGTCTCAAATCTGAGGGTGATGTGGCCCTTCTGGTGTTGACACTTGGCTCCAGTCTTTGCCCTCCATCTGCTCTCACTGTTTGGAATGGACTTGTCTGAGACTCTCTAGTTAACAGCATGCCGTGATGCAGTCTGTCCTCTGGGAACCCTGCCTCTGGATTGCTCAACTGGCTACGTGTCTATCAGGGCTGATCTGGTACTGCTCACTGAACTCAGGCCAAATTGGCAAACAGAGGAGTGGTTTCTCGGTTTACAGGACACTTCTTTTGTGCCGTGAATGAAATCTCTTGTTTCTTTTAAGCATACAAGGTAATTAATTTTGATGCACATTGATGAGATTTCAATGAGCCAGATGACTCCTTGTTTAGTTTAGTTTTCTTTGGGAATAAAATATTTAATTTGTCAAACTCAATAAAATGTACACCAAGATAATAAATGTTTTAACATAGGTGTACACACATACGCACACACACATATGGACACACACACGTGCACATACATAATCTGAAGGACTCTAGTAGACAATAGAAACAGAAAATGATTACAGGGTGTGGGGGGGTCAGCCCCCACTTTTATGACCAGGGTACTCTCGAGCAGGGAGAAGTGGGAAATATTTAGATAGAAAGAGATACCTAGATGATGAGGTAAAAGACAGAAACACAGGATAGCTTCTGGAGGGCCTGGGTCAAAACCCACCAGCCCAGAACTTTATTCAAAAGGGCTTTTTATAACAGTGTCATGGGGCAAGGCAAAAGACCTCCCCCTTGCTAGATACAGCCAAGTGTAGACCCTTCCAAACACCTGGTACTCAGGCCTCTGGCCTAATCATCCTCTTTACCTGCTGGGTAAAGTCACTAGGAAACCTCAGTGGGCTCCAACAACAGGGCTCCTGGTACAGAGACTGTGGATTTCTTCAAAATTTACTGTTTAGATGACACTTTAACACAAGATATTTGTTCATCATGGAAAAGTTGTTTTCCTCATAAATCTGAGAAATTATGTGATTGTAATTTAAATATTAATTTAGGATCCTTTTTGCAATTCAAAGAAATAAGTGGCAAAATCTAAAACTTATTTTCAAACATAATTCAATCAAAAAGTGGGAAATTCTAATGTTAGCTGCAATTCAAACAGGTTGTGATGACTGGGTACAGTCACTGTGTATGGACTGAATCTGAAAGGAAATGGTTTCTGTATACTTTCTAAAGGCTCCTTTACTGTTACAGTTCACCCTTATCTATGAACTCAATAGATTATTCTAGTATCCTTACTCCAGCTCCTGTTTAGTCTAACTTTGGAGGAATGAATATGCCTTTAAAGCAAAAAAAAAAAAAAAAAAAAAGAAAAGAAACATGTCTACAGCTTAAAGTGTTTAGTACTGCTGTAAAATGAAGATTTATTTGGTGCAGGTTTGGTGATGGGGTGTTGAGGACCAAGAGGCTCATCTCGTGAGGGTTTCCTTAGCAGAGAATCTCATTGGGGGAGGGGCAGGAGGAGCAAGGGTACTTACATTACAGATTCACTCAGGATGTAATGACATGAATCTTTGTCATGGTTATACCTACCCCCCAAAGTCAAATTCCCAACATGGCTGTTATGGGAACACAGGGACGTTGGGAGAAAGGTTCAAGCCACAGTGTGAGGCACAAGTCTGTAGCTATTGTAGAAGGGATAGTAGCAATACATATACTATACTTTTGTAAGGGTACACAAGAGAAAGTTATGTGTCATTTGTGGTATTTACAAAGTGAAAAATGATAACATGTTTACGATGCCTGTGAACTATTGCGGTTGTAGATATGAATGGTCTGTTGAAACATAACCAATCTTGGGTAAATGATGAAAATGAAGATAAATCTGTAAGTAAAATCTAGTTATTTTGTAAAAGTGAGTTGCTTTTTTCATATTTAAACAAGATAGTGGTGTTGTTATCATTAAAATTGACATGTAATGCTAATGTAAAGGAGAAGTTTTGTTATACATTTTTGTTTTTATATATTTATGACTGCTTTGCCTGCATGTATGTACCATGTGCACGTAGGTCCTGGGGAGACCAGAAGAGGGCACTAGATCCCTTGAAAAACTGGAGTTACAGAATTTTAACCACCATGCGGGTGCTGTGAACTAAACCCAGATCCTCTGAAAGAGTAGCAAAGTGCTCTTAAAAGCCAAGCCATCTTCTAGCCCTTTGTTAAATGAAGCTTTTATTAATTTTAATTTAAATAAACTTTACATTGAGGTAGTAGTTATTAAATGAATTAAAATTATTTTAAAAATCTTAAAATTATTAAGATTTTCAAGAGCAACATTTAAATTAAAAATGAACTAGTGAGTTTTCATAACTTGTTAAAATGTTATGTAGTTCACATTATGACAGTTCATTGTCTTAGATTCTTAAAAGTGAGTCTTAATTTTCATACAATGTATATTATGACTTTCATTGTGTTTGAAAGCAATTTATACAGAGAGACATGTACACACAGTATTTCTTTAGTCTGTCATGTTTTGAGATTTTATTTTTCCAATTAAGTCTTATAATAATAATGCAAATCAAAAACATGTTGATCATTTTTTTGTTTGAAATCTTGCTTTAAGCAAAATTCTATATTAAAAAGTGTTGAAAATAATTCTCTCTAGAAATTTATTTTGAGATTCATGGATATAAACTTCTCCTCCATTATGTTTATAAACCTTTCTACATTTACTGTAAAAATTACTGAAATCTTTATTGGAATTACTCTTTTTGTATGCTTACAATTAATTTTTACTTTTAAGAAAAACCAAAAAGTTTAAAATATACAAAGTTTGTAGTCAATCTTAGATCACAATTTTTAAAAGCTATGGTAATATCTTTGGTACTAACAAATTTCCTATTGGTAACATGGCTAGCAAAGATTTCTACTAATTTTTTACCAATAATTTCTTCCATACTCGAGCACATTCTTTTTTGGTTTGTTTGTTTTGTTTTTTTGACAAGGTCTCACCATGTAGCCCTGGGTGTCATGGGACTGAGAACATGAAGAGATCTTCAGTTCTCACATACATACATTGTTAATTTTGTCCATAAAAATTCAATTTCATATTGTTTATGTAAAACCCTTTTATAGCTTGCCTGGCTCAGTTTTCACTTGGTTTGAAATGTATAAGGTCATACTTGGAAGACAGTTGATCCTCTGACCCAGAACATATTATATATATCATCTTTGAAGTGCTCCAAACATGGCATCACGATTGGCACAGTTGGGATTTCATTTTCTTGGAACAAAGTCAAACTATGTACTTCATGAGGCCCAGGGACTGCTTTTCAAGTTTCACATGATCTTAAACAGTTTTGATTAAATTAGCATGCAATGACGTAGGCTGCGGGGATGCCCATCCTGCCTGAGGATGTATGAGCACTAGTTAGCGGCTGCCACTTTAACCACTGGGTTCTGGTGTGGGTTTGTTGTGCAGACTAGATAACAGATGAGGTATTTGGGTCCCTGAAGCAGGATGGGCCTCAGTAAGCACCAACAAGCCATGGTATGGGCTTCTGAGTCACGGAGCAGGCACAGACTTTAAGAGCGACAAGGAAATAGTGGAAAAGAACAGAGCTGGGTGCTTTCAGAAGGCTGGGAAGATGGTGTCGTGGTTAAACCAGTGGAAACTGGGAAGAAAAAACACACCTCATGAGCTTTTGGATTTGAGCAAGATTTCTATACAGCATAGCCAGCTGGTGAGCTATCTATCACCACCACAGAAACACCACATAAACACAGATGAACTAAGGAAAAGCTCAGCAATTTGTAAGAAGGATTCTCAGCAGGTATGGAGGAACCAGGTGACAAGCAGTGAGACATCAATCTGCCTGCCATCCCTATCCACATTCACCTGCAAAAACATTACCAAAGTAACACAAGTAGTAAGGAAAAATCAGGTCAAGAGCTGGCCAAAACCGCTTGTTACAATGTGTGATATTTAGAAAGACCTTGCAACACACAAAACTCCCCGGAAGAGTTTTGGTTGATCTGGCTCAGGTAAAGCAGCTGTGGTAAGTGCAAGATCCGTGTTTAAAGAAATTTATGATACACCAGCACCTTACCATTAAAAAAAAAAAAAAGCAGATTTGTGCAGATCTTAAGGGCCCCTGAGCTGGGCTAAAAGCATATGAAATTTGTTTGTTGGTTTCTGAGATAGGGTCTCCTCGTGTAGTCCTGGAGGGTCTCAAAGTCATGGTTTTCCTGTCTCAGTCTCTTGAGTGTTGGCATTGCAGGTATGCACCACCACAGCCATTGGACTGGAGATGATGGAAAAAGGGTCTCTGGCACTATAACTTTCTTGGGGTAGAAAGAAAGTAGATGAGATCACTTAAGAAGCATACTGTCTTTCTTCCATTGCCTTTCCATGGGAGTTTTAATGAAACACTATGACACGTGGGTAGTGAAGTCAGAGAAAAAGTGGGAAGAGGATGAATAAGCAAGGAGTGTGAAGGTTTGGCAAAAAAAAAAAAAAAAGTGAGCTAGGTAAAAGTAATCGAGGGAAAGGGAGAGGGAGGGGGAGAGGGGGTTTGTGTTACAAGCGTCCGACAGTGAGGTTTTAATACACAAGCACCGAGGTGTAAGCTGACTGTGATGGGCTTGCATCTCCATTGCTCTAGAAGATGGTAGGGAAATGTGAAACAAAGGTGATCATAAGATAAAGAGAGCAAGACATTCACTTATTTCGTGATGGTGTATAAGGGATGATGTGTGTTCTATTTACATGGAAATATTTGTTGATGTGTAAATGAAGAGATTAACAGAGTTGAAAAGTGGGGGGTAGAGGGCTGAGCAGACAGTTTGCAGTTTTGGGGAGAGGTGTTCTAGCCTCCTTAACTCGAAAGTTGAAGTGGTTTAGCTGGCATTAAGGACTCTGCTATTGTTTGCAGAGAGACACTGATGCCTGGAAAGAGTCCTGGAAAACCTAGATTTATTTCACTTCTATCTCATGAAGAAAGAATGCACTGTTCAGTTTCTCTGTGCATAAATTGTGTCACTCCCTTAACTTGAGATATTTAGTTTCAAAAAGTAGCTGCCTTTATTTACACTCTTTTTTTTTGGTTTTTCGAGACAGGGTTTCTCTGTGTAGCTTTGCGCCTTTCTTGGAACTCACTTGGTAGTCCAGGCTGGCCTCGAACTCACAGAGATCCGCCTGGCTCTGCCTCCCGAGTGCTGGGATTAAAGGCGTGCGCCACCACCGCCCGGCCTATTTTCACTCTTAATCATTTCCCCTACATTTAACATCAATTCCTCTGCAATATATTGTCTATGTTTTAGAGTCACAACTAGAGTGTAGCTGCTGCTTTATCTAAAAAAACAGTTCTGTGTTCTGATTCCATGCTGTCCTTATACTCAATCACAATGGGTTTGGAGATGGTAACAAAGGCAGAGAGTAGGTGGTGGGGTGAGAAGCTTCAGCTCCTATCTTGCTCTTAGTGTTGTAGGAATCTCCCAGGCTGCATAAATGTGGCCTGTGGTTTCTAAGATGCCACCAAGCATTTATTCTTGTATACTATGGGTATGCAAGAATTGTCACATGACTTTGGAACCATTCCACATCAAATACCTCTGCCACTTGATTGGCCTAGGCAGGTTACAAACTGAGACCCTAGCACTTGTCAATGAAAATGCTGATGTTCTCTGGCAGAACCCAGGTTTACCATTTCCAGGGGTCTTTCACCCAACCCCTGATAGGTGCAATGCTGTAGGAGGAAGTTTTTATGTTCCAGCAGCCATTTCCCAAATAACCGACTTGAAGACTTAATATTAATTACAAATGATAGGTTAATAGCTCAGGCTTGTTACTAACTAGCTCCTACATTTTAAGTTAACCCATATTCCTTATTTACACTCTGCCATGTGGTGGTACCTTTATTAGCATGACACATTCATCTCCTGCTCCCCCTGTGTCTGGTGACTCCAGACTCTGCTCTGCCTCCTCCCAGCATTCTCTTAGTCTGGCTCTCCTCCCCAATTTCTTCCTGCCCAGCTATTGGCCAGTCAACTTCTTTATTAAACCAATCACAGTGACATATATTCACACAGTGTAAAGGAATATTCCATAGCACAATGCTATTTTTGAGCAGAATGAGTCTGTTAAAAGGAACTTGGGAGAAGTCTATGGATGGATTTTACTTTTCATGCACAAACTTTAGGTGCTGTTCTGGCTGGTTTTGAGTATCCACTTGACACAAGCTAGAGTTATCAGAGAAGAAGACAAGATGCCTCAGTTGTGGAAATGCCTCCATGAGATCTGGCTATAAGGCATTTTCTCAGTAAGTGATTAATAGGGGAGGGCCCAGCCCATTATGGGTAATGCCATCCTTGGGCTGGTGGTCCTGGTTTCTATAAGAAAGCAAGTTGAGTAAGCCAGGGGAAACAAGTCAGTAAGTAGCACCCCTCCATGGCCTCTGCATCAGCTCCTCCCTCCAGGTTCCAGCCCTGCTTCAGTTTCTGTCCTGACTTCCTCCAATGATGGACTGTGATCTGGAAGTGTAAGCCAAATAAACCCTTTCCTCCCCAACTTGCTTTTTGGTCATGGTGTTTTGTCACAGAAACAAAAAACCTAAGACAGATGCACTAACACATTTTCCACTTCCTGAATTTTAAGAATATCATGCTGAAGTCAATCTTGCCCAGTTTCAGTTCAACGGTAGGAAACATGAAAATGTCCCCAAGGCTTCTGTCAATGTAATACAACACAAATAATTCCCATTGCACTGAGGAAACTAAACCAAGTAGATGTAAACCACTTAGCTTTTGAGTTATTTGGACAAATAATGGTCACTAAACAGAAGGAACAGTGCAGCCAGGCTATCAGAATCATCCAGAAAAGGAATGAAACCAAACCAAACAAGCTGTCAACTACAGATCAACATTTCTCCAGAATACAGGGAAGTATTGGTACTATATGAAGGCAGAACTTTTTCCAGAAAACAACGCCTGACATCACACAGCAGTGTTCCTTCATATTGTGATCCCAGCAGTAGGGATTTGTCAAGCCAAAGATTCAGCAGCTGACAGAGTTTAGAATAAAAATAGTACAGTGATTTGGACTCTGTATTATAAAATGGAATAAACACAATGAAGAAGTATCTTTTAATCTTTGTGTGTAAGTGTATGGTGTGCATGTATGGTGTAAATGAATCTTTATGTGTGAATGCACATATGGAGATCAAAGGTCAACCTCTGGTGTTTATCCTTTATATCTTGTTTGCAACAGCGTCTCCCCACCCCCTCTCTTTTCATTGGGTGTATATGTCAAGCTTTCTGGCCTGCAAGCTTTTTGGTATTTGGCTGCCTCTGCTTGACTTCCTGTAGGAGGATTGATTATAGGTATGTGCACTACTGTGTGTGTTCTCGGGGTCTCATTCAGGTCCTCATGCTTGCACAGCCACACTTTACCCACTGAGCAGTCTCCCCAGGTCAAGACACTTTTTGTGGTAAGATAAAACTATTTGAAGAAAAACTGATGCTATAATGTTTGAATGATGCAGAGAAGTAGTCTCAACTTTCCTAATGCTGTGACCCTTTAATACAGTTCCTCATGTTGTGGTGAATGCCAACCATGAAATTATTATTATTTTTTTCGAGACAGGGTTTCTCCTTGTAGTTTTGGTGCCTGTCCTGGATCTTTGTAGACCAGCCTGGCCTCGAACTCACAGAGATCTGCCTGGCTCTGCCTCCCCACTGCAGGAAGTAAAGGCATATGCCACCACCACTCAGCTCATAAAATTATTTTTGTTGCTAATTCATAACTGCAATATTTCTACTGTTGTGAATTGTAATGTAAATATCTATGTTTTTTGATGGTCTTAGGTGACCCCTGTGAAAGGAACATTTGACTACCAAAGGGGTCAAGACCCACAGGTTGTGAACCACTGACCTAGAGCTACTAGTAGAAAATTGCTTTGTTGTGTAGATAACATTATATTTAGCAGCATTTCAATTTATCACAGGATGTCTTAGCATACACTGTAGCATAAAGATGAATGATGAACAGCAATAAGTAAAGGCATGTTGATGCAGATTTTGGCCTGCACAGGCCACAGACTGGAATCTTGCAGCTTGTTGGTGGACATGTTGGACATCTTGTTGCAAAATCCACAATGTGGTTGGTGGCTGAGAAGAAAGGAAGGGGTGGGTGTTTCAGGTGCAGGGGGGGTTGGGTAGTTGGGAGGGTGGGGAACTAGTTTTGTCTTCTTCCAAATGACCCTGGATTTAGACTGCAAAGGGTAGGTTTAGTAAATTGATTTTAGTGTGAAGAAGCCTGGCTGGAGAAAAAGGATTTTGAATTCTCAGGAGGTGTACCCATTCCAGTGTCTGCTGTTTGAGGCCTTGGATGATCCTATCGCCTTGGGGTCATCTCAGTCATGAAAAAGAAGACCCCAGGCAAACACTGCTAGGCCAGTGTGTATGAGGAGAGGGTAAGGGCTACAGATGACCAAATCCAACACGGACTGAGTGACTGTTTTTCAGGGACTGTATGAACAAGTTGCTCTCAGGATATGGAAGGACACCATGGCATGTGGGGATCTGACCTACTGTAGAGTGTTCTTGTTCAGGGATGGCAGAGCAGAGGGTGATGGTCTAGCTACCTTGCTGGCCCCATCTCACCTGCTTCTTGAGGTAGTAGTCAACGCTGATTGCAGGCCAGAGATATGTATCTAACATATGGGAGGCTCACCTGGGAACTCTAAAACATCTTTGAGTTGGGGGCAGATATCTGATTGAGGATAGAAATTTGCATTTGATATATGTTTGAGGCTTAAACATATAATCTTAAAATGCAAATATAATACCCTCAAATTAGCTGTTCCTTAATCTTCTGCATACCAATTGTGTATGGGCCCCTATCTGTGAAACTGTAACTGTGGGAGTTCTTCTAAGTGGTTGCTTTTAATGGGTATTTGTTTGCCCTATGGCCTTGGGATATCAGCTTCTAGGGTATTGCCTCTTGGCTAACTTAAGATCTGGGGAACACATACATGGTTTCCTTCTCTCTCACCCTCTTGGACAGTGAAGACTGAGCCAGGCAGCATGAAGCAGCATGAGACCAGTTCTCAGCCTTCCAGGGACTCTACTGAATTTGCTTTATCCTGTATCAGTGAGTTGTTCAATATAATCTTTTGATAAATAGTCTTTTTTGTCAGTAATGCGTGGATTTCCTGTGGTAAGTGTGAGATTGAGTCTCTCCAATGATGGCTTTTACTACTGAGAGCTCCTGAACTGTGACCTGTACTAACTAGGTAATATTTGGCCACCATTTTCCAACCATTCACTTTCTCAAAATTTCTATATACCCTCCCTCCGAGCCTGTGCTTCTACTTTTTCTGTATCTTAGGAAGCTTTATAACCCAACCTTCCTTTGAGTCTTATATTTTTAAAGGCCTTTCATTTATGTACATAATTTTCCCCCTGTTAACCTGCTTTATGTCTGACAATGGAAATGAGGGAGGCCATCCTTTCCTTGGGACATGCCATGTGCAAGGGGAAACAGGGCCAATGAAATGTAGGTTGTTGGAATAACTTGGTCTCTTTTATAAACACAGACTGATAAGGCTGGGGACAATTGAAGTCCTATACTTATAACAAATTATATTTTGGTTGACTGTTTACATAGTGTGTGTGTGTGTGTGTGTGTGTGTGTGTGTGTGACACATGTATGACATATGCTAGGACATAAGCAAATGGAGTAGGCAGTGCTGTGTGCTTCCTCGTAGTGATGTGTTGTTAAGCTTCAGCCCATGTGGCATGCTGTCTTCGTAAGCCGCAAATGTGTGAGTGAACTGATCAGAGCAAAAGAATGATGCATATGGCTGCTTTCCTAGTCACATTGGCCTTGGCTTCTGGGCCAAACACCCTTTAAGATTCCAGTGCCTCCAAATCTTAGTTCACTTTTGGGAGAGTTCTGTTTACAATTAAGGAAACTATTTATTGCAATTGCCCAAGGAAGAACATGATTAAATACTTGTTTGCTTTATAAACCAAGTCAACCTATTGCAGAGTGAGCTTTCTGGGTTATGCATTTTTTTTCCAGAATCTGCCTAGCACTTGGTTTGGTACTCGGTTCCTATTAAAGGTGTCGGTGCAGTGTTGCTAAAAACCTGTGCACCAATGTCAGGAATAAGAACAACAGACAGTCTTATAGGAGTTTAGGAACCACTTATGTCTCCTAAAGGATTGTGATAAGGTTTGTGTTAAAAAAGAAACAAAACTAATGATTGTTTCTTGATAAAATAAAGCAGGAAGCATCCACTTGTCTGAAGCTCATAGGTTAAAGAGAATTTGTTTGTTGGTTTATGTGTGTGTGTGTGTGTGTGTGTGTGTGTGTGTGTGTGTGTATTATATGTTGATGGGAGTTAAATTGTTTTGTCAATAGCTCCTTCTTAAGCAAAAACATACTGCTTCTTCTTTTAGCCTCTTTTATAGAGTGTATAAGAACAGCAGAATTGCTAAAAATCAAGGACTTTTCAGCTTCTATTGGGCTCATCTGTCCAAAGAGGCATGTGTAAGGTAGTAGATCAGCCTTGTTCAGAGGAGTAAAAGGTCAGTGAGCTTTTCATAAACACGTGTGTTTTTTGCTGAGGGAGTGGTTTGAGTCACTACATAGATTGATGTACTGCTGTACTTTGTGTCCTTAAAGAGAACAAACAAGATCTAAATGTATTTGGCTATGGAATATGATCTGGGATTTGCTTAGTGGAGATGTAAGGAGCAAAGTAACACACAGGTCAATTATCACTTCTGGTTTCAATAAATGGACATAGGGAGGTAGACATACACATGTCACATGAACATAGGGAGGTAGACATACATAAGTCACATGAACATAGGGAAGCAGACATACATATGTCACATGGACATAGGGAAGCAGACATACATATGTCACGTGGACATAGGGAGGTAGACATACATATGTCACATGGACATAGGGAGGTAGACATACATAAGTCACATGGACATAGGGAGGTAGCCATACATATGTCACGTGGACATAGGGAGGTAGACATACATATGTCACATGGACATAGGGAGGTAGACATACATATGTCACATGGACATAGGGAGGTAGCCATACATATGTCACGTGGACATAGGGAGGTAGACATACATAGATATCTGTGGTAGTCTTAGGAAGAAGAGTAAGGAGGCATTAGAAGAAAACTGATTTTATTATTATAGAAAAATCATTTTATTATTATACAATCATTTGTGCTGTTCTTATGTCCTAGCATGTGGTGATTTTTCTAATTGAAATTAAACAAACCACTGAAGATGGAAGCCACATGTGCAGCTTTTGCTCTTTCTCTCAGCCAAGTCCACTCCTTTGAGCCCTGTCTTGTCCCTGTTCTCTAGTATAACAGGATGCAGACTGCTCGAGGATCTGAAAGATCTCGGGCTGGTAAAGTCAGTGGTAGTGTGTTTGCCCCACATGCACGAGGCCCTGATCCTAAGACCACAGGGTGGGGTTTGAGGTGGGGAGAGACAGAAAGGAGAGCACACAGAACATCTTACAATTCTTTTAGGGTTCAAAGGTGTTTCTGCCTAGAGTGGGGGAGTTTTCCCAAAATCAAAGATGTAACTTTTTAATGTTATTAAAGTCCATCATAGAGCCAGGAACTTCTTGATGATAAGGAAATGCTCTTTTCTGCCCAGGGCCACTAGGGATAAATGACTTCCTGCACAGTTAGGCTTAAAGCATTGGAATGGATTAGTTCCTTTAAGTTGAGACTTTATAACATAGGGTATTTTTCATAGTGTGTGTGTGTGTGTGTGTGTGTGTGTGTGTGTGTGTGTGTGTGTGTGTGTGTTGTGTCATATTTTTAAAGTAAATGCATTAAGCAAGTATTGATTAAAGTTTTAGTTTATTTATTTTGAAAATGTGTAGATAGTGCTCGCTAGGTTCTAATCTTCTGTAAGGTACAAAGAATGATCTACAATAGCCAAACTTTCAGTCTTGAATGACATTATTAAACACATGGCAAGACAAGGAGATAGTATATAGTAAATAGACAGATGACAAACAGATAGATGGGAGACACAGATGATGGATAAATAGATAGCCAGATAGATGATAGATAGATTATGGATAATAAAACACCATCACTTTGTGTTTTCAAAACATCCAGCAGAAACTGACAGGAAACCCCCTTTAGGCAGCTTGCTTCAGTTTTTCAGAGCCCTAGGCACAGCAGTCTCTCCTCAGGATTCCAAGTAAAGCAACAAATATCAATAGATACAAATAACATCAAAAAATTCACTGCTCATGACATCCAGCAAAAACCAAATGGGGAAATTGAGACCTGGTGATTTCCCAGTTCTTTGTGACTGAGCTTCAGTTGATGAACTTCAGCTTCTCTTTTCCACTATGGGCAAATACTTTTATATTGTGGGGTAAACAGTAGTAACATCCATTGGAAATGGTTTATGTTTTATCTGTTCTTAAAGGCACAGAGTTTTCTCTCATTTTAATTTTAGGAAATCACTCATAAGTCTGTTTTTGGAAAAGTATGTGCACATCTAGTGTGTGATAGAATGACACAATTTGCTTCCACACTTTTCTTTTCATCAATGGACACACACATTTCTTACATTTAATGTTTTTCCCCAAAGCTAGCAAACTGGCAGCTGTAAACAAAATTTGTCTCAGATATATGTCTTAGCCCAAAATCATCAACAAACTGTGCTTTTCTCTTTCTTAATTGTGTGTGTGCATGTGTGCGTGTGTGTGTGTGTGTGTGTGTGTGTGTGTGTGTGTGTGTGTGTGTGTGTGTTGCTGAGCCAGGGCTTGGTACATGCTATGCCAGCACACTAGCATTGAGCTACTTGCCTGTGTCTCTATCCCTTTCCCTTCTGTTTTACTTTAGTTGACAACATTTACAAATTGGAAAATTGACCATAAAAATCCAGTTTTTTGGCTTCTTTCTGAATAGTTGTACACCCTAGCAAGTTTTGGCCTTGTATTCAGCCATGGAAATTTTAGGATCTGAGAAGTGACTGATCTTTTAGATGGAGCTGCTGTTTGCCAGTTGGCCAAAATTTTCACCATTTTTTTTTGTTGCTGTTTAGATTGCCCTTTTGCTATTTCTACGCACTTGGGTATTGACAGTTGAATTTGATTATATGTATCTCCTTAAAGGTGGAGAAAGATTAGACTGATTAATGACTGATCATTAGAATGAGACATTATAAGGAGGTTTCTTTCTTTTTCAAATGTCTTTGTTTATGTGTGTTTGTGTTTGTCTGCTTTAGTTTATTTGCATCTTGTGCATATAGAGGCCACCATGTATGTGTTGAAAGCCAGCCTTATGTCCTCTGGAAGATCAGTGAGTTCTCTTGACCATTGTTCTATCTTCCAGGCACAAGGGGAAATTTCTTAAATATTCAACTGAAAGTTTTCTAAGAAAATGGCTTTAAAAAGGCTATAGTTTAAAACATCATGGTCATAACTAAATGTCCTTGCATCATATTTCTTATAGACATCTATCTTTATTTTTATATGAACCAAATAAATAGGAAATGGAAACACAGGGATACAGGATCACTTGTACAAGATTGGACAGCTAATACACAGAAAAATTCAGGGCTTAACCCGGGCAGTCTTGCTTTCAACCATATAGTTTATTTTATACCAAATTTTCTATCTAGAAATTGTGAATTAGTCTCTAACTCTGTAGGCAAATGCAATTTGCCAGTTATTTTACAATAATTGCTAGGTTAATTATCAAGTGTCTCAAGTTTATTCCTTCATGTAGCTGCCTGGATGTATTTATGCATCTCTTCAGCCTGAAAGATTTTCTCCTGACCTTCTGCAATGCTGACTTAGTGGTCATGAATTTCTTTACCTGATTTCATCATAGAAAATTTCCCTTTTTCCATTCAATTCTGACAGGTAGTCTTGCTGACTCTATACCCATTGAGGCTTGGCAACCACAGTTTTTCAACTGGGAATACACCTTTCTTTGCTGCTTTGACTTTAAAGTTTCTGTGGGCCAGTCAATTGCTAATCCTTTCATACAGCTTGACTTGCCTTAATATAACTTGGTCTTTTCTCTTGTAGCATTCACTGTATTTCTTTGGTCTGTTTAATATGATGTAGGAAGGGTTATTTTCTTTTCTTTTCTTATTATTTTTTTCTTAAAATTTTATTTAAATTACATTTTTTTCATTTTCATTTATTTTACATCCTGACTGCAGCTTCTCCTCCATCCTCTTCTCTAAATCCTGTCCATACATCTGCCTCCCTCCAACTCGCCACTTCCTGTCTACCCTCACCCCTTCCTCTCCTCCTCTATCTCCATTCAGAAAGGGGCAGGTCTCCCATGATCTTGAAACTGATAGAAGAAAAGGTGGGAAGTAGATTTGAACACATTGACACAGGAGACGACTTCCTGAATATAACACCAGTAGCACAGACACTGAGAGCAACAATTAATAAATGGGACCCCCTGAAACTGAAAAGCTTCTACAAGGCAAAATACAAGGACATGACCAATAAGACAAAACTGCAGCCTACAGAATGGGAAAAGATCTTCACCAATCCCACATCTGATAGAGGGCTGATTTCTAAAATATATAAAGAACTCAAGAAACTAGATAGCAAAATACCAAATAACCCAATTAAAAAAAAATGGGCTACAGAGCTAAACAGAGAATTCTCAACAGAAGAATTTCAAATGGCTGAAAGACATTTAAAGAATTGCTCAACATTCTTAGTCATCAGGGAAATGCAAATCAAAATGACTCTGAGATACCATCTTACATCTGTCAGAATGGCTAAGAGCAAAAACACTGAAGACTGAAGACAGCTTATATTGGAGAGGATGTGGAGCAAGGGGAACACTCCTCCACGGTTGGAAGTGCAAAATTTACAGCCACTGTGGAATCAGTATGATGGTTCCTCAGAAAGTTGGGTTCTTTATTTTTTAAAGTATAATTTTATGACATTTCTATTTGGTGATTCCTGAACCTAGACAGATAGTTCTTTCCTTAGATATAGGAAATTTCTCTTCTAATCTTACTGAAAATGTGTTTTACATCTTTAGCATGAATTTTTCTTCTATGTCTATAGTTTGCAGATTTTGTCATTTCATAATGTTCCACAGATCTCACATGTTCCATTAGTGCTTTAAAAACTTAGTTTCCTTTGTCTTTAAATGAGTTTTCCAACTCTTCTCCCTTTTCTCTAAGACCTGATAGTCTGTTCTCTTCATATGTTCTATGGGCCAGACTTTCCACTATTTCAGTTCATTTGTTTTTTTCCTTCAGAATTTCTATATCTTTATTGAATTATATTTGCATATTCTATATCAACTTAATATTTTTATTTATGTTTGTGTTCTCATGGAATTCATTTAGTATTATATTTGTGTGTTATTTGGTTTATCTCAATGTATTTATAATTTTTTATTCATTTCATATACTGAAGATTCCCATCTTCCCTCCTCCCATTGCCCAGCCTCCCCTCTAGCTGGAATTTTCTCTGGCCAATCAGTGTTTTATTTATACAAAATGATATCCACAGCATTCCCCCTCACAATCCACCCCCCTTCCCTCCTACAAGAAGGTAAGGCTCCCATGGGAGACCTTCCCTCTACATTTAGTAGAGGCAGGTCCAAGCCCCTCCCCCTGTCCCAAGGCTGTGCGAGGTGTCCCATCATAGAAGTGGGCTCCAAAAGGCCTGTTCATGCACCAAGGATGGATTCTAATTCTACCACCAGAGCACCCCTTAAGCAGATCATGCCACACAACTGTCTCACTAGGCAGAGGGCCTAGTCCAGTCCCATACAGGCTCCAAATTTAGCTGTTGATCTAAATTTCATGAGTTCCCACTAGTTTGGTTTGGTTGTCTCTGTAGGTTTGATCTTGATGACCCTTGCTCATAGAATCCCTCTTCTCTTTCCTTGATTGTACTCCTGGATTCTTTATCCAAGATTTCATTTAATCTACTCTTAGTCATGACTGCTGGACTGCTCATATTTTTAGGAGTCATATGGCTTTGACTTTTCATTTTTTGTTTTTATTTCTGTAAGTGTGTGTGTGTGTGTGTGTGTGTGTGTGTGTGTGTGTGTGTGTGTTGGAATTTGTACATTTGGGGTTAAGTCATTGAGTGATAAAAAAGAACTAAACCACCTTTATTCTTTCAGTGGAATGTTCAATAGGAACTATGTTATAGTAAAAATGAGTGCTGATTTCTTCTGCTAAGCTGGTATCCAGTGTTAATCTCTTGTACCCTCCCCCTGAGAGTAGAATACTGTCTGAAATAGTAATCACTGTCATAGGACAAGCCCAATATAAAAACATAATGATAGAAACTAAAAGGCACTGATTTATGTGGACACTAACACATTATTTATTGTAACTTGTGAGTGGAAAAGAAAAAAAACAGAGTAAGAGTAGTGACTGATATTGGTTTTATAGAGAAGAAGTAGAGGGGGAAACACAAAGGACCAAAGGACAGGTCATAAGGCAATTTTAGATGAAAGTAGACTGAAAAGAGAGAGGAAGTAGAATTAGGTAACATAAGCAGATTGACCTCTCAGAATCTGAGTTGTAGAACCTTGTAAACTAGTCCATACAAGGAGATTTTTGGAGAAGAAAGTAGGGAAAGAATAGGGAGAGGAGAAAAAATAGAGTACAGGGCAGGAGTGAGCAGATGGTAGCTGGTGTGATAAGGTGACCTGGGCGTCAAGGAGTGCTAAGTGAAAGGGCTAGAGCTGGATGGGGGCATAGAGGATGCAAGCTCTCTTGCTTGATTCCTGGTTTCAGCCTTTTGACATTCCTTCCTTGGTTCCCACAGACCTATCTCACTCTTGGGCATTCTCTTTTTGATATCAGGTCACAAATGGTGATCACATCCCTGATTAGTCCTGTTCTTACCTCCTGGACTAATTTTGTGTTGGGGGGGGGGGCTCAATTTTTCTTATCTACAATAAATATTACTATTCCTGTACTTTATTTAATCTTTAATCTTTATCTTTCATCTTATCTTAACAGACACCTTTTTGAGTTCATTTATTTTCTATAAACACAGATTAGAGTTATATTTTGTTTTGTTAGCCAATCTAAATTCAATAGTAGATGTAAAATTTTCCTTTTAAAAATTTTTTTAAGAATTTCATATATGCATATAATATGTTTTGATCACATTCATCCTGTTTTATTATTTATTTATTTATTTTAAGGTTTCTATTGCTATGAGGAGATACCATGGCCATGACAACCCTTATAAAGGAAAACATTTAATTGGGGCTGTCTAATAGTTTCAGAGGTTTAGTCCACTGTCATCATGGCAGGCAGCATGGTGGTATACAGGCAGACATGGTACTGGAGAAGGAGCTGAGAGTTCTACATCCAGACTGGCAGGCAGCAGGAAGTGGACTGGCTTGAGCTTCTGAGACATCAAAGCCCACTCCTAGTGACACACTTCCTCCAACAAAGCCACACCTACTCCAACAAGACCTAATAGTGCCACTCCCTATGGGTCTATGAGGGTCATTTTCTTTCAAACTACCACACCCACTACCACTTAGTGATGCCTGTGTGTGCATAGGTATACTACCATCTATTAGGTACAGGTAGCCTTTCAGGGCCTAAATCCTTGGAGAAAACTGACTCTTTTACCATAGCACCCCCAGAAGCCATTGGTTGCAAGAGCTCCTCAGCTAGTGGTAGAATTTCATGAATCCTTTCCCTATCCATGCTTGGATTTTGTGTGGCTTGATCTGGTGCAGACCTTGTGAATGTAATCACAGCTATTATGTACAAGGACCCTGTCAGGTCCAGCAAATACTCTTTTATTGAAAATATCTACTATTTCTGGCTCTTATGACCTGTAGCCTTCCTCTTCTGCAATGACTCCTGAACTATTGGCTGGAGGAAGGTATGTGATATATGTATTCCATGTATAACTTCACAGTCATTTATTCCCTACACAAAGAACAGTTTTGGCTCTCTGTATTCATTGCCATCTACTACAAAAAGTAAGCTCCTCTGATGAAGATTGAGAGATGCTCTCATCATTGATTTGTGAGTATAAAGACAAGAACTTAGAGGGCAGTTTATTGTTGCATCCACAGTATCATAGCATTAGGTTGCCTCCTAGGACCTATGACTTAGCCAGTCACAGGTTATCGGCCCAGTTAAGGCACTAGGCCTAAGTTCTATCTTGTGACCCATGCAGAAAGTGGTTGCTTGCTCCCATAATATCTGTACCAGTGGGCATATTTTGTCATCCTACTTGTTATTGTTCCTTGTAGGGTCACAGCTGGGTAAGAATACATTTCCTCCTCTTCTTCCTTTTCTACATCTTCATCTTCTTCTCCATCTTCTCATTTTGTCTAGAAAATTCCAGTCTTGTGAAAGCTACCCATTAGAGGTGAAGCTTTTGGGTCAGTATCAGCTTGATTTCTCCATGTCCTGTGATTCACATATATGGTGTTTTCAGCAGTAGAGTTCTACTATCAAGTTCTAGAAAGTAAAAAAAGAGCAAGAGCAATAGCTGTAATGTTTGAGGAGGTCTATGAGACCCCACTTAAGAGCAATTTGAAAAGACATAACCTATACCCCAAAATTGGCTATTTATTTGATAGCCTATGATGTCAGGGGAGGCATAGTCCTCTGGTTATAGGCTAACAACACTTTAACTCCTTTTATATATGAGTATGTATATATATTTTAGGAACCTACCACAGTAAGAAGTATCTACATGACATTTTCAAAGACCTTTAGCATTAATTATTCCTCCTCATTCATCCTCCTCTACTCTGTTCTCCCACCCCACCCCACCCCATTTAACACTTCCTTTTCCATTCTTCCCATCTTCCTTTATATACCTGCTTTTTATTCTCTTTCCCCTGAAGTCTCCACTGTGGTTCCATTACTTCCTCAATTTCTGTTGGTACTCTAGCTTAAACACACCTATCTAAAAATTCAAAGCTAGCATTCACATATGAAAGAGAATATGTGGCGTTTGTCTTTTTTTAGTCTGTGTTATCTCACACAGAATGATTGTTTTCAGACTCATCTGCTTACCTGAAAATCTCATAAGTTCATTTCTTTTTACAACAGGACAATATCCCATTGTGTATATGTACCATGTTTTCACTGTCACCAGTTGATGGACATCAGCTGTTTTCATGTCACAGGTATTGTGAACAGAGCAGCAATGAACAAAAATGAATAAGTATCTCTTGGGTGGGATATAATGTCCTTTGGGGATATGCCTATGTATGGTATAGCCATATCATGTGGCAAATCTATTTTTTTTGAAACTTCACACTTGACCTGATCCACAGGAGTAAGGATCCCGAACAGCAAGGGATAAAAATTAAAGAAGACATATATAAGCAAAGGGAAGAAAGCCAAGGTCAGCAGAGAGTAAAGTCAATAATGTTGATAAAGAGAACACAACATATCTCAGACACAGCTGCCTAAGTACTGAAAACCAGTGCTCAGCAGGGAAAGTCAGGTTTTTGGAAGACACAACCTGAACTCATCTAAGGTGCTGGCTCCAGCTCTAGACTGGCCTTGCCAAGTCCACCCCTGGGCAAGGACACAGAACTCAAGTTCCCTTCTTCCTTTCATCGGAGCCTCTGAGAAAGTCTCGGGTTGGTCGGGATCCCTACCGCTGCCACACACAAACACTGGTTTCCATGATGGTTGTATTACATTATGATCAAAAGTGAGCAAGTGCTCCCCTTATCCCTCATCTATACCAACAGTTGTTATATGTTCTTCTTTTTAAATCTCAGCATATGTATTACACACAAATAAATACATACTTTCAAAAGGTAGAATTGTCTTTTGGACATTTCTTTATGTTTAGTAATGTTTGAAAATCTGCTCATCACCTTTATAATGTATATCTCCTTTAGTACTACACTAACCTTCGGAGAAAGGAGATGCCAAAAAAAAAATACATGAAAACAAGAGAAAAAACATAACCAGAAAAGTACAATGGAAGAAGCATGATTGGCAATAAAGAGTTTTTGCTTTAATCCAGCAGTAACCAGAATTAAAATAGTGAAAATTTCTCCTTTACTAGTGACTAGTTACTGCATTTATGCAAGCTAACATGTTGCCATTTTTCAAAGTGCTCAGGTGTTGTAGGTCTCTATGTTTATATCTGCCTATAACCTGTTTGTAGCATCCATACTACATATTGAATAAAAATTATGTAAAATAAGTTATTTAGGCAGAAGGAATATATCAGACGGAAAAATCTTGCATTGACATGATGAAATAAAAATGTTGAAAATGATAAAACATGAATCAAATATGAAATGTATTTTTTTCTTATTTTTCTTAGTTTAGAAGATAAATGCATAGACATATTTATAGCAATGCATTTTGTCTATACAAGATAAATGTTTATTGGACTGACTTGCTATTTGGATATCTGCAAAGTTGATCAAGGTTTGTTGTGACTGAAGATCATTGTTTAGCATTTAGCTCACAGAACCATCTACCCATATAAAAACCAACAAAAAAATCCTTCCAGAGATTTTTAACATTAAAAAACCTGTATTTAAGAAAATGTATTATATCAACACTTAGGGTGGGCTTCTATTGTGGCTTTATTCTCAGGGATGACCTATTGTTTTAGTAATGCTAATATCTCTTGTGCCTCAGAGAAAAATGAGTTCAATTGCCCAATTTGATCCATACCAGAGTTCTGCCCTATTTGTAAGCAGACATCATTTTACCAATTGTGCTTTGATGCAGAGCCCATTGTCTACCTTCCTCCCTGCTAATGAAAGTCCAGTTCTTTTGCTTTATTTAGTTTTGTAAAATTAGTTTTGTTTTGAAAGAGTGGGAAGGAGAGAACAGAGAGAGAGAGAGAGAAAGAGAGAGAGAGAGAGAGAGAGAGAGAGAGAGAGAGAGAGAGAGAGAGAGAGAGAGAGAGAGAGAGAGAAGAGAGAGGGGAGGCAAAGAAGAGGAGAAAGAGTATGTGAGAAGAATCTTTTTATTTTTGCAGTAAAGCTATTGTATCAGACAATTTTGCTGGTTTTGAGGGAGAAATAGCTTGATAAATAAAAACCCAAGCAGTTTGTATTTTCTTGAATATGTTCTTATCTCTTTTCTGTGTGAATAAACTGAGTGGTAAAGATCTAGGTTAAACCAAACATTTCACTCAGATTTCAAATGTTTCTGTGTTATAATGTGGGTTAAAGTAATCAACCACAAGATGTTTGTGGTGCTTAGTAAGGATAAATTTGATGCAACCCAAGGTGATGTAATGTGGTGCATCTGGAACCACATTAATCTTTGACCCAGCTGTTTCAACAGAAACAAGCAATTTTTATGTTTTCTCCTCACCCAATGAGCCTCTATTGACTTACAGTAGACTAGATCTTCGTATATGTGAAAGAAGATATATGATCTCTTAAAAATTTGTTACATTTTGACAACAACTGGCTATCTAATACCAAGCAATCAGCACTGAAAACATACATATGAGTAATATTATACAGATTGAGCAGATTATATTTAGGAACACACACATATACATAATATATATATATATATATATACATACATATACGTACATACACACACACACACACACACACACATATATATATACGAATTAACAATAAGTAATGAATAAAGGGACCATGAATTTGAAAGAAAACAGGGAGGGGTATATGGGAGGGTTTAGAGGGAGAAAGGGGAAGGGAAAAATGATGTAATTATAATTTCAAAAATAAAATAAAAACAAGGAAAAAATTTGTAATTTTGTGTATTATTAATAATTATCAAACTTGATATTGAAACATTTTCATTGTAAATTTTAAAGTTCATTTATTTAGTCATTTTCCTCATTATTTATTCTTATATTTTGTTTTTTCTTCTTATTCTTTCTTGTATTGAATCTTTTCCTAGCTTCTTAGAATGAATACCCAAACAAAGGACTCTTCAGGCTTTTCTCTTTTTTAATGTGTCAATTTAAATTCGATAGCTCCTGAGAATAAAAGCTAACTCACACATTTCAGACATCATATTGAAATATGGTTTAGTTCATATCATTTAGTATACATTTGTATCACTTGACTCATTAACAATCGAAAAGTGCTTATGCAGTTTCAGGCATTGGATGACTACATTAATCTTGTAAGTATTTATTTCTGCTCTTTTACTAGGATCCTACAATATATTTAAAAAGATGCAGTATCAGATTTTTTAAAGAGTGGTTGACATGTGGTCTACCTTTGCAATGTTCAGCACACCACTGGCAAAATGATGAGTTCTGTGGCTCCGTGACACACTTTCAAAGTATTTTCATTTTGTTACTCATGTTGATTAGATTATCAATAGCCACACAAAAAGTTAAACTGTATCACTTTATGGATTTACAGATTATTTTTTAAATTTTCTCACATTTTGTTTTATGTATTATAAAATTGTATTATTTAGTCCACACTATCTTGGACATTTTATATCTTTCTTGTGTTTGGATTCTTTTATTATCATGAGAGTTTCCTTTTCTGATTTAGGAATGCTTCTTTCCCTTAACACTGGATCTTACCTGGCCCTAGTGTCTCAAAACCAGCCTTCTTCCATTTAGTGTGTGAAAGTAATGTCTATGTAGCCTCTTATGAGACCGGTGTGTTATCTGCTTCAGTAACAAGGCACTTGCTGTGGCCTTTCATGAAGAGCACGTTCTTCATCCTTACATTATTCATCACCCAATAATTACATTTAAATGACTTCCATTTTAATGTCTTAAGGTTTCTATCCATAATATTATTTACATTTATGTATGTTTCACTTGTTTAGGTTACCTTATCTCTTTTTGCTTTCCCTTGAATCAATTATTATATAAATATTAATTATAAAATAATAAGATGTGCTTTTTGTACTAAGCTTGGAAATTAGTTATAAGAGTAAGCCTCAATTTCAACTGGCATATTTCAAATCTAGATGCCACTCATGGTTGTAGCTACTGAATTGAACAATCCAGGAGTAAACACAAATAAATCACGGAAATTGCTAGAAACCTTTGCCTTTATCACTGTATTTACACACACACACACACACACACACACACACACACACACACACACACTGAAGTTTGTAAGTGGTAAAATGAACTTTTAAAATTATTAGGTATGACAACACAAGTGAATTCCCTGGCCAGAAGCCCTTCAGCTGGCATGTACACTTGTACTCCAGCCCCCAAGAGTGTTTGTGTAATTTTTCATCAGTGCTCTTCTGGAGAATTGCCCTTAGCCCAAAGCAACCAAGCGGAATGTCATACTCTTAATCTCAACAGTCAGTAGCAATGGATGAATAAGTGACGGAATGGAAGAATGGCAGAGTGAGAGACGCAGGGCCAGCTCTGGAGCAATGTATGTTCCATGTTCCCTAGGATCCACAGAAGCTGCTTTCATCCGTGGACCAATCCTAGCTCAACTCTTCCCCCATCATAGCCTGCTTCCTTTGGTAAAACATGAGTGTCCACATCCCTCTCTCAGTCTCTATTTCTAGAGAATCTGATGCAGATCCTTTGGTTAAATAAAGTACCTTATAGTTGATTTTACTTATTTAGTTTTACTTTTTATAAAACAGTCTCTGTAAAATTGAAAATTTCATATGTGACTTGCATTATGTTTCAACAAGACAAAGCTGTGTAATATACTTGTGCTGTTACATGTGCTACAACCCTGCATTCCTTTTACTCTTTCACTGCTTTTGCATGCATTTTAAAATTTAATATTTAAGTTTAGTGTATGTTAGCTTTGGGCCAGAAATGTTGCAGATTTTGAGTGTATTCCTTCTTTGGAATCCTTACATACATATTGTGAGATGTCTTGGGGATTGGGCCCTAGTCTAGACATAACATTCTTTTGTGGGTAGCATAGCTCTTCCACACTTAGCCTAAAGGTGATTTTAGAGGATATTGTAATTAAGTATTGACAACACAAAAAATACAGCTCTCGTCTTAAATGGCACATGAGATAGATTATTCTGGAGCCATTTTGAGTGAGCATATTCTGGGAACACAGATTTAGGTTACCCCAAATTTCATATACCAGTGCAGAAGCAGTTTCATGACATATTATAGTTTATAGAACAAAAAAAAACATAAATTGAGACAAATTCAAAATGATTTGGTGGATACATCAGAGAGGCAAGATGGGAGAATCTTTTCTATAGTTCATCATCCACCATCTGATGACATTCTTAGCTTTGGGGTTGGTGGAGTGTAGGGCTTTGCTAAGCTGATAGATTCCAAAAGTTTTTTATCTAGAAATGATAGGATGTTAGTTCTGACACAGATGTTGGCAAGGAAGGGCTGTTCAGGGAGACAGTCACAGATAAGGTCATTAGCCTATGGACCTGCAGCATCTCATGTCTCCACGTGTCTCCACAGCACTGCAGTTTCAGTTAGCCAGTCAGTCTTTGCAGACACAGTTTCTTTCCATGAATTCTTGTTCATAGTATGTTCATGAAACACAACTTGTGTTCACCAATCAAGCATCATGATGATATATTAGAGTTTTAGATCATTTCAGATTTCAGTTTCAGATCAGTATCAATGTAAGGTGAGGCTAATTTATATCTGTATATATTTTAATTTACTTTTTGCCTTTGGATTCCATCTATTTCTGCATTTCTGAATTCCTTCTGCAGTTATTTTTCTTGAACAATTATTTTCTTGAACCTGCTATTCTCTTTGTTTTTTTTTTTTTCTCATTATACTGTCTTACACTGGGGAATTATAAAGAGCAGGTAGGTTGGGAAACCCAGGAGTAAAGGCTGTGTCTGGTGAGGGTTTCATTGCCACACCCTAACATGACAAAGGCAAAGTGTGCACATGCAAGGAGGAGAAATGGGCCAGAGCCCTTTCTTTTCACAGGAACCCTTATTGGCTGACAGACCTTAGTGATGGCAATGATCCCTTCATGACAGAGTCAGCTGAGAAAGACCCACCATTGCATCATCCTACAATGACAAAGTCAACATATGTTTTGGAGGAGTCATGCTGTGGGATGTCTTTCTGTGTGCTGTGAATATGTGTCTCTTCCATTGGCTAGTAAATAAAGTTGCATTAACCTAGGGCTGGGCAGGATGGAGCCAGGCAGGAAAATCCAAGAGAGATAGTGAGAGGAGAAAGGAGAGTGGGAAGAGACGCCAAACCATGTCCAAGGAGCAACATGTAATGGGATGAAGGTAAAGCCATGGAACACATGGCAATACATACATTAATAGTTATGGGTTAATTTAAGATGAAAGAGCTAGCTAGCAAGAAGCCTGCCATAGGCCATACAGTTGGGAATTAATATAAGCCTCTTTATAACTAGCTGCAGGACCAAGGGGCCAAGTGGGACCGCAGAAACTTCCAGCTACAGAATCCTTTGTACCACACCTGTTGCTTGAATTCTAACAGCTCCCTTGGGGGAGTGGGTGATAAGGCGTGGCATCAACGGCACAGACACTGGGAGTCTGTTGAAACCAAATAAGGAACTCATTTATTCAATAACAGGGAAGGCTTTATATACTCTCCTCCCAACACCCAGTCTGTGTGGTTGTCCCTTATTGGCTGGGCACAAGCAGGAACTCTGACAGCTCCTGTTGCTAGGCCCTCAGGCAGACTCCAGGTTGGCTCTTAAGGAATATGTTATGTTCATGCCCTGGCAACTGGTCTGAGCCAATTTCCTCGACCCTATGGGCCTGTCCTACTACATACATCTACTACTGTTAGTACTTATTTTAAACCTTCTATGAATATTTTCTCAATTTTTGTTTATACAGAAACAATTTCACTTTATTGTTTTTATTTATAATACATCATTCAGGAACTCTTATCTTGGCTTAATTTTTATCTCCCTGAATTTGTGAAGAGACAGAAATGTCAACAAGATCATTATGTCTTAATAAATTCAGAAAATTTTATAAATTTTAGGAAATACCAGTGCCTGTTCAAATAGCTTTCCCAGGGCATGTTACTAGCCAAGGCAACTAGTCAGCATTTCAGAGATTAAAGGTTATTTTTAAACCATATAACCATTTTTGAAATCCAGCTATCTTATGAAGTTACTTTGTTAGAATTAACTTTTATATAAATAGCATGGCAACGTAATAAAAATAATAACTTTTATAGCTTCATTTGAATAAGTTATTTCTTTTTCCTTCTTTCATGCAGATTTTTTTCACAAATAGTAGAAAGGTCTACATGAGTGAAGGCTAAGTAATACAATTTCATTAATAAATTCTAAAGAAATATTATTTTCCTTAGAAAATGAATATAATATGTACCATGTAAGTACTCCTGGAAAAACCATTCACCCAGGGCCAATGAAGCACCAGGAAAAAGTCTGTTGTCATTAATCTGAGGAAATTCCATTGCAGTTTCCTCTTGAAATTATGCTTGTGCTGGCTATTAGTAACTGTTCCTGACATTTAGCCAAACATCTTTGCAGGCAGGTACCAAATGTCTGGATCCCTGATAACACAATTGAGTTTCTTAACTGACTTACACATGCTAGGCAAATGAAAGATGGCTACACTTCAAAGAGTAGTTGAGGCTTGTCACAAGTCCAAATGTCCAGTAGAATGGCATCATAAGGAAAAGGAAATACAAACAAATTGGACCACCATAAACCATTAGCAAAGGGAAAATGGTAACACAAGTCCACAGGGCCCTGAACTGAGCCTAGTATGGGGTTCAGTGCACACTGAGGCATTTGATAACCTCACTGCACAGACAGTTGAAAGACAGTGACATCAGCTTATTGTGACCAATACATCTACGTCTGTCACCGTACAGCATTTGTTTTAGTAAGAAAAATAAGCCGGGCGGTGGTGGCGCACGCCTTTAATCCCAGCACTCGGGAGGCAGAGACAGGTGGATCTCTGTGAGTTCGAGGCCAGCCTGGTCTCCAAAGCGAGTTCCAGGAAAGGCGCAAAGCTACACAGAGAAACCCTGTCTCGAAAAACCAAAAAAAAATAAATAAATAAATAAATAAAATAAAAATAAAAAAAAAATAAAGAAAAATAGCTGAGGGTTATAGTGGGTAGCCATTCCAGCTTTGATCTGGAAGTTCCAACCCCCATTGAGACTTCGGCAACTGTCACGCCTACAAGGCGGGGCCAAGGGAGGCACCTGGAGACCCGAGATCTGGATGGGCCAGGGCTCGCTCTCTGTTCCGGGACCCTGGACGGTGGAGGTGGGCCAAGCAGAGCTCCAGAGAACACCGCAGGACTGCGATACACCTTCCCCAGACCCCGCGACCTACCTATCCCTTAATTTGTAAGTTACGCCATGAAATAAATCTCCTTTTGTGGAGTGGCCTTAATAATTTCACCAATAGAGGGTATTCAGTCTAACTCACGACTGTGGGACTCCACTCTTCAATTCCGCACCACTGCAGCCTCTCTGCATCCGGGACACAGAAGGGTAGGAATTTACTCTTTAATTTGACACCTCTGCAGCCTCTCTGCATCCGGGACACTGAAGGAGGGAGGAGGGGAGGCTTGTTCCTATGCTAACAGATCTCCAGATTCACATCTGGGTCTGAGTCAGAGCCTCAGGTCAGCATTTTCTCCTGAAATAAAAGTTGGGAGTTCATTTTTGAAAAGTCATGTTCCTGGCTCCCTTGGCTCATCCTGTGTTACTAAATAATATGTAAATGGGGGCAAGACTGTATTAGTTTTTTGAGAATATATAATTTTTGTTCTAAATTGAACTAATGCGATGCTCAGGTTTTTTTTTTTTTTTTTTTTTTTTTGATAGAGTGGTCAGTTTTCCTTCCTGCAATGGTTAAGTGGGTAATTTTGGTAATTTTTTTTGGGGGGGGCATTGATCTGATTTTTTTTTTCAGTTCTTATTGTTTGTGCAGGTCTATGAGTTTGTTTTAAATATAACAGTAGCATTTATGAGATATTTTTCTGGTTTCAATTTGCTAAATCTCTTAAGATGGTGCTCGGGCCCAAAACTTCAGCCTTTGAAGATCTAAGGAGCTGCCCTAGCAGACACTGCAGCATCGCACTGAGGTTGGTCTCAGCCAGTTCTGAGGTTCTAAAACTTTATGATTTGATCATATAATGATCAACTACAATTTGTTTTAGATGCATGTGTAAGAGAAAGAGTGAAAAAAACTGAATCTGTGCACTAAATTGTGTTTTAGGAGTTTTAAATCTACTTTGAGGATGGTTCTGAGTTCTCGTAACCTCCTGGATGGCTTGCCGTGTATCTCAATTCCAGATGTTTGCTGGCAGAGCACATTTGTCTTTCCCTTTCCCCAGAGCAAAATTCCCGTTTGGGGAGCGCTCTACCATTCAGGGGATTTAATGAGCATTATAATATACACATAGAAATTCAAGGGCATCAGTCACATGCTCCTGGTGTAAGGTTACAGCTCACTTTTTGACATGGTGCATTCAACTTTCGTGAACCAAGACACTATGAAGTAAGCAAATCACCCGCACAACAGTGAATACTGTGGACCTACATACCTTGCTCTAGTGAGGAACAGCCTGTGGTGGAAGGCAAGAACTCTGGTCTTGTGAAGCTTGCTTCCTAGTGAGGAGACAGAATGCTGTGGAGACTCATAAAACAAGGAAATATAACAGCAGGGAAATACAAGGCAGAAGTCGCGAAGCAGTGTAAGAGGGCAGAGAAGTGCCAGGACTCACTCTGAATAAAGGAAGATGAAAATAAAAGAGGTATAAAATTCAAGTTTCCCTAGGACTTTTGAAATATTGTTTGAATTTTTTAATCATAAGTTTTTGTATTAATAATCTGGAGAATTTATACAGTAAATACAGTAATACAGCAAAATCATTCAGCTCTTTCTGTAATTGCTTAAGTTAATTAAAAGAAATATAAGACTGACACCTTGTTTTGGAAATTCAGAAGCAGAGGAAGGTTTGCTAGATTTTTTATTTGGAAAGTTTTATGGAAAACACAGTAGCGGTTACTACAGGTTTAGGCGGCTTGCGGCTCTTTTGGCTTCTGAAGAGCTGGAGATTACTTAAAAGCTGGCAAGGATGGCATCCACAAATTGAAACTGGCCGTAGTAGAAGCATATTGTCTTCCCACAGCCGTCTGAGCAAGGCAGTGGTTAGGGTTATTTACACACATGTGCTCTAACTAGATTTTCATCTGAAGATGTGCTTGACAGTGGCAGTGGCTATACACACACACACACACACACACACACACACACACACACACACACACACACACACACTTCACATAGAGAGGAGCTGTACAGCATTGATAAATTTAACCCTGCTGACCCGGGAGAAATGGCAGGCACACTGATGAAGTCTACGACAGTCCTTCCCTAGCAAAGACCACTGCTGCTCTTTTGGTTACTGAAGAGGTCTTTGTAATTATTATTGGCTGCAACTTCAGGAAGTGGTGTGGGTATTACTATTGCTGTAAGTCTCGGAAATATAATGTTTTCCACCTTTTCTTACTAGGCTGGCTGGTAATGATTTGCTTGCTTGGTAAAGCAAGAAGAAAGTATAAAATGAAAAAGCCAGTTTTCTAGGCTAAAGGGGCTTGGCTATCAGAGGATAAACACTGAAATATTTTAAACAATGAGAGCATTGTTGGAATAGTCCCTAACAGACACATGTTTAGCACACAACATTCAGTGGAGTACAAATATTTTCATATACTCAGTTCATACTTTAAGAAAGGATAGCATGGAACAAGCTACGTAGAATCATCATGATTCTATGGAAAACCATGTGAGAACGAGGTACTATTTTTGTCTGTGCTTCATGGTGGAGTTGGCTTGGACTTTGCTTCTAAAGAACAGCAGTCACTGGGGCTAGAGAGAAGGCAAAGGCTTAAGAGCACTTTCTAAGGTAAATATTCCAACTATTTTTTATACCTAAAGAAACTAAACCAAGGGATAAAGAGCTTCTAAAGAACAGCAGTCTTTAGGAGTGGGTTTGGTTCCTAACACTTACAGGGCTGCTTACAGCCATCCCTAACTCTAGTTCTGGGGGATCCAGCACCCTCTTCTGGCCTCTGAGGGTGTCAGGTACATAGCCAGTACACATACCTACAAGCAGGCAAAGTACTCACACATGTTGTACCCCACAGTGGAGTTGAAAGTCTTTAAAAACACAAAGAAACTGACAATTTACATTTCCTAAGCAGTGACAAAGCATAGTATTAAGATACTGAACTCAGCTGGATCCTGCCTGGGTTCAGTCTGCACTCTTGTCTTTAACAGATGGCATGAAAAAAATCTTTTCTATGTTTTGGTTTCTTTCTTCTTAAAACATATTTTGTTCATTTTATTTTATGTGTACGTGTGAGTGCCTGTATGTATGTGTGCCATGTGTGTACCGGTGCCCGTGGAGGCCAGAGGAGAGTATCAGGTCCCCTGGAACTGGAGTCACAAACAGTTGAGAGGTACCTCATGTGGGTGCTAGGATTTGAACCCTGGTCCTCTGCAAGAGAAGTCAGTGCTCTTACCTAGATAGCTCTTCATCCCTTGGTTTAGTTTCTTTAGGTATAAAAAATAGTTGGAATATTTACCTTAGAAATTGTTTTGCAATGAAATCTTAGTCTCTCTCCGTCTCTGTCTCAGTTTCTTTCTCTCTCTGGCTGGGGTTCAATTTCATCCTCACTGTAAGGTGATGAATGAACAGCATCCTTACTGTTTCACAAAGGTTGGCTGATTGCAGGAGACTCCTGGGACAGAGACAAAAGACTTTTTACTGGTGGCACACCAAGTGGCATGTGTACTCAGCTTCAATAGGTTCCCAAGTCCTGGCTGAGGGGGGGGGGGGGGCTACTCAGAGGATCCAGGTTGCTCATAGCTGCTATGTGCACAGAGAGTTTGAAATGAATAAAGGGCTTTGGGCTTGAGGAGCCACACTTTCTGTTAGTGGATGAATTTTCCCAGTGTCCTTGTGGGGACGGGGAGAGATTTCCTTCTCATCCAACTTCAGACTTGAAAATTATTTTGTACTGAGAAAGTCTTGCATCTATTGGCATTCCTAGGGAGACGTATTCCAATGTGCACACATAGAAGACTGTCTTTTCTAACAACGTAAAGGACTTACAAACAGCACTGTGCACGTTTAAGTGACACTACTTTTCTTTATTGGGTCCTGGATCACATATCCTAAAACATAGAGCTTTGAAAGAATAATTATCATGAACTAAAACTTATGATTTAGATATTCCAAAACTTAGCACATATTTAAGTAAAAAATGATAGTAATGCTTTTGATGTCAACATATATTTCTGGGATATACTTGGAGACACTTGGAGCTTTGTTTTTGATTACAGCACTTGACTGCTTAGGATCTATTAGTCACTGTGACAGAAAAATCAAATATCATTTTTCTAAGCAACACAAAATAGAAATAGTTAGAATTTAACAAGCCATCTAATTAATCTTCTGACGGCTTTCTGCAAGGAAGCTAGAAATTGCTATGAACTTTACATGCAGCAAATTATTTCTTAGTGTCCTTCCTAGTGAATATTTTTAAGACTTCAGGTTTTCAGAATACTTCATACATGACTCTACATCAGAATATATATAATGCATATACGCTTATAGGAGAATAGAGACATATTTTAAGCAAATATTATGAAAGGAAAAGTGAGTTTGGGACCATTAGCAAAATAACAAAAGCAAAAATAAAGGAACAATTTTGCAATGTTGACTGTCTCAGCCATTAAATTTAAAAAAAGAAATAAAAGACAACAGAATGGAATGAATCTTTTTTAAAGAACACAATTGATAGAAAAGGGGAAAAGGACTATACAAGCATTAATGAATAATTATAATGTTAGTTAAAATATAGTTTTTCAATAGGAATTCATGTCAGAAAAAGAAGTGCCATGGACTGCAGTCACACTGAGAGGGACTAGCTACAGAAAAGAAATGACACCGTCAGCAGGACATCAGGCTTCTGGCTTGCTCTCCAGTTCCAGCTCTTTCCTGTAGTTAAGTTCACGTGGTTCCTATGTGGCTGAAACCACACTGCCCTGCAAACTGAATCATTATTAAAAACACTTTTTATGTGTTTTGTACTGGAATTCAAACTCACAGAAGTCCGAGTCTACCAGTGGAACAGGCTGAGCTATGGACACGCTGCTGGTAAATCCCACGTGAGCAGAGACTGTTCTTTCTAAGAGAATAGCGAGTTGGGTTTCTGCTGCTGCAGTGTGTAACAGAATAAAAAGACACTTTAGAGCAGTGGTTCTCAACCTTCCTAATGCTCTGACCCTTCAATACAATTCCTCATGTTGTGGTGACCCCCAACTGTAAGATTATTTTCATTGCTACTTCTGTAATGTTGCTACTGTCATGAATTGTAATGTAAATATATGTGTTTTCTGATGGTATTGGGCAACCCCTGTGAAAGGGTTGTTTGACCCTCCAAAGGGGTTAAGACTCAAAGGTTGAGAACCACTGTTTCATAATTTTCATTCACACTTGAAAACTATGACAATGACCAAAATAGAGACCTGAACATGTAGCCACAACTTAATGAAAAATAAACAGATGGGACTGCATTAAATGATTTTACACAGTAGAGGAAACAATAGATAAATTGAAAATGCAGCCCACAGATGGGAAGGAAATACTTTTAAACTATACATTTGGCAAGAGAGTGATAAAAAAGATAAACAAGGAACCCCATAAATATTAGAAAACAAACAATTTGCCTCAAATTTCAACTGATTTATAGCACAGCTAACATAGATATGTTTCATTTTCTTCTTTCTTCAGAAAGTACTGTGAAAGCCAGCTTAAACCTTGGAAGATTAATTTATGAAAACAAGGCTTTCCTTTTAGTCCTTTTTATTGCTATAAAATTGAACATATTTCCATGTTGAAAAGCATTTCCTTCTCTTGAATTGTCTATTCATGATACTGGCTCCTTCTTCGACTGGGTTTATATTCTGTTTTCAAAGTAAAACAATTCTCAAAAAGAAATAAATTCCATTCTGTAGTTGAAAAAAAAAGACACTTGTATTGCTCAAAGTTTTTAATGAGTTTTCCAGAAAACAACAGTTTTTCTGTCTTAGACTTCTTATTCTCCATTCTGTGAGAAAAAACACAAGTTTATGTGATGTGTAACTTTTTTTGTGATATATGTTCTGAATAACCAACTAGTGGTGTAAAATATAAATTAGAAACTTCCTAGCCTGGGCCAGAAGAGATGGCTCTTTCAAAGGACTGGATATCAGTAAACACCTATGTTGGGTGGTTCACAGCAGCTTATAATGCCAGGGCCAGTGCCTTTGGCTTCTGCAGGCACCTGCACTCATGTGTACATACCCACGCAGAGACATATAATTTTAAATAAAACAAGCCTTAAACAAAGAACCCTTCATTGGTTCAGGTCCAGGGTAGAAGGAAAAGTCAAATGCAATCTGTTTGATGTAACAGCAAATCCTAAGAGGGCTAGAATAGTGATTAAAAATCCATTAAAAACCAGCTGAGTTTCATTTGTGCAGAGTAGTTGAAATATGATGTAGAAATATATTTAAAATGAACTTTAAAATAAAAATATGTACATGTATATTATATATATATATAGAAATACGCACTTTTACATTTTAAAGTCTATTCATATGTATTGCCTTGGGAAGACATATTTGCTAAGTGAGAAGGTGTTGCTTTTGTCCAAACATCCTGCTTTAGATGAGATGATTCTTGATGGCTCTTTGTCTTGGAAACTGTAGTCTCTGTCTGTGTGGAAATTTCTACGAGATATAATACAGGCTAAAAACCAAAGTAAAGCACTTGTGAGGCATGACTATGACTTCAGACTTTTTCTGTGCTCTCTGTCAATGAGCTATTGAGGAACATACACACACCCTACCAGACAGAGAACTGGGGATGGAGCACCAGGAACATGGAGGCATTGGACTAAGGAACTGCTGGAAGTCTTATCTCAGGAAGGCCTTGGAGAGAGAGCCATCCTAGATCCTGTACATCTCCTCATGGCACAGGAATGACAGTCTTCGGTAGTTGACCAATTTCTTCCTTGGTACCCTTCTGTGACTTCTGGGAAGTCACGAACAAACATTTCTGTACTTAAGTAGTATAAATTCTAACAAATCAGATTGAAGGCTCAGTAATAATATCTAGCTAGCAACCTTTAATAGGAAAATGAACTGGAAGCAACATGCAACCTCTAGGCATGTTCATAATGTTTTTCTCCCATATGAAAGACTTTGTTGTGGGTTCTAAACATTGACATCACTAAAAACATTTGGAGAATCACAGATAATTCTTTGTGAATTTGAAATTTAAAAAAATAGAACTTTTCAAAGCATTTCAATAAACTCTAACTTTATGCTTTTGCTAAACTTGGACTCAAGCTATCACTTGATTTTCTGTGCTCAATGGCTGTACACTAAGCCCCAGAAGCTAAACATTTCCTTGGCTAAGTCTTACTCCATGTGACCTCATGCTGCATGTGTGGCCTTCAAACGCATTCTGGAGCAGTTTAGACAACAACGTAATCACAGCTTTCGAATCTCCAAATAACAGATTGAGTTATGTTGGCTCACTCCAGTCATAAAAGTGACTTAAGAACACAACAGTTTCACTGTGTGATGCCTTCTTTCTCCTTTCCATCTCTCATAGCTGACATTGTCCTCTAGTATCGCTGATGTGCTGCCTGAACCTGGAGGCTCCTGGGCCCCTAAAGCCTCCTCCTGTAGATGTCCCATCTTCCCTTAGACTCCCACGTGACAATTCCTTATCTTTGCTTCTCTAAGTGACCATGTTCGAGGAGTGGCACCATGATTGTTCTATAATGGATTAGCTTAAAGCTTATAGGGGTTGGAGATTCTACTTTTAATATTCTATGGAGTGATTTAAATTGCTCTTAGATGTCCAGGTAAAATGATTAAGAGAGAAATATTTCATAAAAAATGTGCCCATCTTTAGCTTTCTGACATTTTATTTCCTTTTTTGGAATTAGCTCTTTTAAAGTAATAATCCACTCTTGTCACTTTTAGAGTTCACGTTCTTCTTTGGTTCTTGTTCTTACGAAAGGAAAGAAGCTTGAGTTTACATGCAGGACCTTTACAGGTTCTGGTGTTTCTCTTCCCTACACCCTAAATCTTGTCAGGAAATAGAGTCCTGGTCAGGGGCATGGTCAGAGTCCATGATGGGAAGACAGACAGCTCACCTGTGGACTGTGGTTCTTCCCATTCCGCTTGTATAGCTTAGACTTTCTGTGGCTCAGTGTTCCTCATTTGCCCTTCAAGGTAAAATCTGGAACCATTCTTCGTGTGCAGGTTAAATGTGATAACAGGAAGGGAAGTTACAACAGAGTCTGATGCACTGAGCAATAAGTACGTTTACTGATATTAGCTTATTTTAATTTTTTCTTCTGAGAATGTTCTCTCTTTCAGTCTCTCCATTATATGTATAACTTTTATTCCCATTTGGTATTATTCAGAGTTAGCAAGAGAAAAAAAAAACATCTTTAGTATTCATATATAGATGAAGAGAATTATAATGGGCTCAGATGATTCTGGTGATGGGAAGTTCCTGAGGATTTGGAGTGAATCTCAATACACAAGTTTGGGAGAATCCTTACATGGCAAGCACCCGATACATACCAATTCAAAAACAATCAGAGTGGAAAGTTTCCCTAACTCAAGGGAGGCTCAGCTTTCCCTTGACTGACACTGTCTTCCTTGGCCTGTGATGGCTCTGAGCTTAGGAATGGGCCTGTTCTGTCCCTCTGTATCTCTAGAACTTTTCCCAGATCCTGATGCAGAGTAGGCTTTCAGTGACTGCATCTAATGTGATTAGTCATTGGATTAAAAGTTATAAGCAATTTGTATTTCAGATAAAGTAAGTGTTGAAAACTATCTAAAGTAGACAAAATACTTTGATGTGTGGTAAAGTATCGAAAAGATAACAAGCTTGATACTTGTAGAACCTGTTCAGTCACAGTCATGGATCCTGGCTTTGACACTCACGCTTCATGGTGATAACTATCTGGCAGAATGTGTAGAAGTCTATTGGTAGGAAGCATTGTGCACTTTTAAATCTCTTACTCATATCTTTTGTGAAATAAAAGTAAACAAGCTGGATTTTAGTTTAGGTAGATGTGCAATTTAATCCCCCCATGTATATGTGTGTGAATGTGCATATATTTATATATATATATATATATATATATATATAGTCATTTATATAATCTCTATATATCATCTATCTATCTATCTATCATCTATATCTCTTCATCTATCATCTATCTATCCATTATATATGTATATATAACTATTTATAGAACTATATATATAGAACTATATATATCTATATATAAATATAACTATCTCTATTGGAAAGTACATTAAAGGTATAAAAGGAAATACCATTATATCATCTTGAGCTTGAAAAGTCCCCCCAATGCTCACCGATAATCCTGTCTTTAATGGTATATAGCTCCTCTAATCTTTTCTTGCTTCCAAGTGCTCATTGGTTGAACTTGACTTAAGCTTTCGATTGACTATCAAATATGGTCAGTTTTGTTATTTTTCACTGTGTCACTTTTATCTCAGAATTAGCCTGCATCAAACTATTTCTGTCTCCTAAGGAAGGGCTAGGCTCTGTAAGGCTTCAGTTAAGCTTTGGTCATCTAATTAGGACATGACTTTGATTAATGTGTGTTTCTTTTTACATACGTCTTTAATAAACATATACTGAGTTCAGGGATTATACGATGTGCAACTAACTTTTCTACTTTGAAGGCAAGCATAGAATTGAATTTTCCACTGATACACCTGAGTATAAAAAGTTGTGATATGCCCAAGAGGGAAAACTCAAGTGCTGTGAGAATATTCATGAGGTTCAATGCTCTTGGCCATGAGTCCAATGTTAATGAACCACAGCATATGATGTTAACCAGATGATGTCTTACTATGTACATGTTAGTTATATATACAAACATGCATGTGTATGTTTGTGTATTTATTCTTGGACAATTTATATCATTGAAGCTTTCAGAAATGGAGACACAACATTTCAGAAAAAACTATTTTTAGTCTTTAGGTTTAATGAAGAATTGGCAGTAGGGTAGAAGGTATAGCCAAATAGTTTTAGACTGATGAGAGAGACCCACCAAGGCTTCTTCTCAGATTCATTTTCATCTCTCAGTGTGGCAGGCCTTTCCCCTGAACGTGGGATAGGAGCCCCCTGGACTGAGGGTCTTCAAAGGAGAGAAAGAGTGACCTTTTTAGGTTTGGCAATGCTTTGGGGGATGAGGGTTGTAGTACTTCTGAACAGCCTAGACAGTAAGGAGTTCTGATGTAGCATGAATCTTAAAAGTTCTTACCAATAAAATCAAACCTGAGGCCAGTTGTTTGGTTGAATGCTTGAAGATTAGAGAAGCAGAATAAGCCACAGCTAACCTCACCTGGCCAACTTCTCAGCTGATCTTGTTTTCCTCAGACTGGAAGCCTCTGTGTCCTCATATCCGAATGGCTCTCAGCTGAACTGTGCTGCTCAAAACCTAAAAGCTTAACACAATACCACCACATTCTGATTTCTATGATGCCCTTTTGTTGAAAAACAAGGAATGAGAGAAGATCTAGAGAGTTGTTCCTGAGGCCTTCCCTGTCTCCTTCAGCTCAGTGTGCTTGGAACTCCACGCTGTCTTGCTTTGTGGTATCATTTTTTTTTTTTTTTTTAGTTCCAGCCACTTTTCCCTGTCTCAAATCTTTTGCTAGTAAATGAAGGAGGACTTTATAAGACTATTTTTAAGAGCACTTTCAGCTCCAGTATTCAACACTTGAGTGCTACAGAAAGATTAGAAAATTGAGGATCCATTAAATGGGAACATTTAATGGGTGTTGGCAATTTCAGTGGGAATGAAGCAAGGAAAATTAACTGGAGACAGATCAAGTAGAAAAGTCAAGGCTGACTGAAAGATCATCCCTAAAAATAGGTAGATATTTTGAGTCATTTCAAATTTCTTCCATTAAACATTTATGTATCTTAACATGAAGTATATATTAGAATCACTCAGGAACCAAAAAGAGACAGTTAAAAGGAATCCAAGAAACAAACTGATCTAATATCCTATCCACATCTAGGCCAATTAAATCATAACTCCTACAGACTGAAGAGAAGCAGGCACAGGAAACTTGTTTCCTGTATTATAAAATTTCTTTTTCTTTTCTTTCCTTCCTTCTTTCCTTTTTTTTTTTTTCCGAGACAGGGTTTTGCTGTGTAGCTTTGGAGCCAATCCTGGATCTCACTCTGTAGCCCAGCCTAGCCTGGAACTTACAGAAATCTGCCTACCTCTGCCTCCCAAGTGCTGGGATTAAAGGCATGCACCACCACCACCCAGCAGTTTAAAACAACTTAAGCATATCAAGGTGATATAAGATAATAAAACACTTGATGTCCACAACTCTAGGATCATCAAGATAATGCTAAACTCTCTTTATAGCATTCTTTACCAATTTTAACTTTTAGTTATTTATTAATCCCCCCACTGTGTGTGTGTGTGTGTGTGTGTGTGTGTGTGTGTGTGTGTGTGTGTGTGTGTACAGCATACACATAAAAGTCAGAGGGTAACTTTTGGAACTTGCTTCTGTCTTTCTATTCTGTGGGTTCCAGGAAGAAGGAACTCAGTTGTCTGGTTTTGCAGCAAGTACCCTTACCCACTGACATCTTGCTGGTCCATCAACATATCATTTTAATGAAGATAAATTAATATAATATATTATAATTATATACTTATTTATATATGTACATTTCCATTAATAATGGTTTGAAGGAAAATGGAAGGCTTCTGGTACTTTTGGTTGTAAGCCTAGCTTTAATGGTTGAGCCATCACACAAAGAAAGTGTGAGATGTCAATTTCTTCTTGACACAGCAGGACACATGTACATAGTGCTTGGAATAAAACTAATAAACCCTCTGCAAGTCCAAATAAAGTCAAATTCCAACTTGGAGAGGGGAGTTGGATACAAAAACCTCACCCATAGCCATGGAGCTATTCACAATTGTTAGCTGCTGGGAGAGGAAGAGACAATTTTCTGTAAGAAAACTTGATAAGTAGAGCACTCCACAATGGAAGAACACACATCTAAAAATGTTTGGGCACTAATTTGCCTTGAAAGAAAAAAAAAAGTTATGAAGTTGGGTGAGTCCAAAAGAGGATCCTAAAAGAGTTGAGGGAAGAGTGAATGTAATTAAAATAAGTTGTAAAAAACTCTCAGAAAATGAATAAAAATAAACAAAGAAAAGAGAAAGCTTCCAGTCTAAGGTAAGGCTTCACTGTGCTAGTATATAATGAGGAAATAGTCAATTTCAGTCTATCAGCAAAGCAGACAGTGTATTTACCGAAACTGAGATGACTTAGGCATCTTAGGTTCATGAAAGGAACATTTAGATTCATTCATAGAAATTAATGACCTTAGAGCAAATTTTGTGATCTGTGATTTATGCTCATGCCTCATTCATCTTTAAGATTAGTCTCCTCTATTTATATAAAAAAGAATGATCCTTCTCACTTTCCCTTCCTATATGCGCTCTACCTGATGGCTTCTCTGTGCTGTTTTTTTAGATCCTTTGTTCTGCTTTCCTGTCTCTTGATTGGAAAATCTTCATTCCTCTTATGGGCCTACTAGTTGTTAGGAGTTGGGGTTGCTATAGTGCATGATATTTGTATCTACTTCTTTCATAGAATTATCTTTTTTTTTTTGTTTTTTGTTTTTTTTTTTAGGTTTTTCGAGACAGGGTTTCTCTGTGCAGCTTTGCGCCTTTCCTGGATCTCGCTCTGTAGACCAGGCTGGCCTTGAACTCACAAAGATCCGCCTGCCTCTGCCTCCCAAATGCTGGGATTAAAGGCGTGTGCCACCACCGCCCAGCAGAATTATCATTTTAATAGAAGAAAAATACACTATGAAAGTGACAAATGATTGATGGAAATAATGTATAATAAAATGGGCTTGAATGAAAAGAGACGGTGATGGGGTTCACCAGATCATTGACTTGCAATGTGGCTGCTATTACAATTGCTTTCAGAGAGTTTTTGTTTTGCTTGTGTTTAATTCTAATGCTAAGGGTCCACTTTAGATCACTCCTTAGTTTTGAAGTAATGTCAATTAGAGTTGTTGGAAGATTCTTAGGTGATTTTGATACAGGTAAGATGATGACTGAGCAATACTGCTTCATAGGAAAAACATTTTGAAGGTGAAACAAATATGAGTTGAACCCTAAAGAAAGACAAAGATGGAATGATCTGGACACCACATGAAGGGAGAGAAGACTGGCTGGAGAAATGGAACAGAATTTATAAAGATCTTGGTGTAGGAGGGATTCTGGATTGTGTGACAAACAGCACAGAGATCAGCATAGATGAAATACAGTGTGTGTGTGTGTGTGTGTGTGTGTGTGTGTGTGTGTGTGTGTGTGTGTGTTTGTGTGTTATGGGGTGCAAAGTTAATTTACATGGAACAAAAAATCTCAGAAGAATTTTAGCCAGATGAAACACACAATCTTACATGTCGTGTAAGTGTACATCCTGATTGCTGTATGGAAAATAGATTTGGAGAGACTCAGAGAGGGATCAGGTAAGAAGACTGTGACCTCAGCCCAGTAGAAAGATGATGATGACTTGGACGTGGTGGCTTACATAGCATGCTACCAATGCAGAAGAAGCATATGAACAATGAAAATATTTTAGGTAAAGTCTAGCCAGACTTGCTATCTTCTTGAAAAAAAAAAAAAGAATCAGAGAAATAAATGAATCTCTTAAATATTGGTAGAAAGAATTTTCTAAACTCCCAATGTGGGGGCTCCATGCATTTTATAGAGCCATGATTTTCCCTGTATCTGATCGCAAATGGGTACCTTGGGCTCTGGAGCTTAACTGAGTCATGGCCCAAGATTTGGTTCAGATGGAAAAGGCAAAGTACTTGATATAGAATGGAGGGTGCTTTGGAGAAGGGGTTATAGATGTGACAGCTACTCAGACTTAGACTCCCATGGAATTATTATTTTTATAATAGGAAACATTTTTCATGAATAACAATCTGGTCAGATATAAAAATATATAGAGAAACTGAACTCACACTAAGGTGTATGTAAATATGTGTTAGTTAAAAATCACATAAGACATGTATTTATAATGAGATCAAAGTTTTTTGTCTCGGCATGTATTTTGCAGGTCACAGGCTGTTGTATCAAGTTGTGACACCTCTATCCCCTCAAAAAGTTCATTGTTGGTTGATTAAAAAAGATGAAGAAAATATTCTTGATAATTATTGTACTGTTATAAATCAAGTGGTACAAAAATAACTGAGAATATATGCTTTCTAATATAACAAGCTACATTAGAAAATGCCAAAATTCACATATATTCAAAGAAACCCTGAAAATGAGAAACATACTAAAAATATTTGCTATAAATACTCTTCAAAGTTCTTGGTAAACACAATGCTTGGGAAAACATCCTAGTTTTCAATAAAAACTTACATGTATTTACCTTTAGTTTCCCAACTTAAAGTGCGAAGTATGTGGTCATTCATACCTTCTGAATGTGCCATTTACTTCTGTGTGAGGCCACCCAGATAGTGTGTACACTTATGAGACTGTGGCGAGCCAGCCAATCTTGATTTATTAACCTATTAAGTAAGAAAATCCTGATTTTCTTTTTGTAAGTATAGGCGAAAGGAAAAAAGAACAAGGTAAGCAAATAAAGAATCTTAAGATATTTCTTTTTCCTGTGCAGATTTCTCTATTCTCTGTAATGGATACTTTCCATGGATGCTTTAAAAGGGGGTTTTATGAACTAGAGAAACATTCCATTAGTGTTCTTACCAAAATAAAGACCTCATGATTGGATATATGCTGGCCCAATAATAACATTCTCTTCTACAATTTCAGCTGCATGTAGAAAAGCAGCTTAAATCATGTATTTATTTCATGACTTGTATTTTCACCTACATTCTGCATTCCTTCCTTTTTAAAGAATTACTAAGATTTACTACTTGGAATTAGTATAGACATGAGAAGAGATATTAAGTTCTAACAAAGAACCATGGAGTTTTCCTCTAGGTTGAGCTGCTGACTCAGTTTCAATGATAAGACATTGAACTACAAAGCAGAAGAACAGACCATGTGTAGGAAGTTGTAGATGCTCTGGTGATCTCAACAAGAGAATGAGCCAAGGCACCATTTCTTACTTGTTCCTTACCTCTAGTGGTTTGTTGTCTCCAAAGGACTGTTTCTAGTTTCTTTGGCTCTTGGCTCCTTCTTTAATATCTTGTCTTTTGCTCAGCCATTACATGACTTTTTATCAACTTTTTAGCATCCCACAGCACCCTTTCCCAAACTTCATGTACTTACTGAACTGTCACTGTACCAGGAACATCCCTGGAAATGAAATGATACATTTCCAGCATTTCCTTTTTCATTCCAGTCCCTTGGATGTAACCTTACACAGTGAATGTCATGATTTCATAGTTCATTCTCAAACTATTATAATCATAAAAGATGTCTGTTTGTGTGACACAGGCATACACTAGATTGGAGATCAACTTCCAAATTTCTCTCTTTAGTGAAAAGCCGTAATGACCCATTCAATGCTTTCCTTTAAAATAGATCAGAACAGTGGTTTTCAACCTGTGGGTCTTGACCCCTTTGTGGGTCAAATGACCTTTTCACACAGGATGCATATCAGATATCCTGCATATCAAATATTTACACTATGATTCATAGCAGTAGCAAAATTACAGTTATTATTAACAATAAAACATTTTATAAGTAGGGGTCACCATAACACAAGGAACTCTATTAACAGGTCACATCATTAGGAAGGTTGAGAACCATTGGTTCAGAGGAATAGAATACTCAAAAAAGTACTCATTAATCCACAAATAAGCCATTCTAATACCAAGGATCTATAGACAAAATGTTGATGATATTTCAAATAAAGACAGTGATTTTGTTATATGGTGCAATTATAAAAATGTAATAATTTGAGATAAAAATTATATTAACAATTATAATCCTATGTATAAATGTGGACCTTAAGCTTTCAGAGAAACAGAACTTATTTTCAGCAAGTCATAAACTCACAATATGAAGAAATACTGAAATAGATGCTCATGACTTAGGACCAGCACAGAATTGGTAGAGGATTCAGATGGCACACTCAACCAATGAAAGGAAGGAAAATCTGTGTTGTATGAAGGAAGATCAATTTTTCTTAGTGTGTCACTTTCCTACTGCTGTTGTAACAAATTATTACATATTTAAATGGTTAAATACAGCCTGACTTTATTTTTTATAGATTTATTTATTTTATAATATATGCATCAGTGTTTTGCTTGCATCTATGTATGTACACCAGTGGTGCCTGTAGTCAGAAGAGGGTATTGGATCCTCTGAAATTAGAGTTACAGATGATTGTGAACTACCATGTAGGTTCTGGGGATTGACCCTTTGTTGTCTGCAAGAACAAGCGCTCTTAAACAATGAGCAATCTCTTCATCTCTAAATTCAGATTTATTACTTTATAATTCTGGAGGGGAGAAGCCAAAATGTGTCTCACATGGTGTGCTGGTTAGTTGTCAATGTGATTACAAACTGGAGACACACACCTGTTAGGGAACCAGGTAGGCTGACTGCATGCAAATCTTCACCTCATCCTCTCTTACCCCAGATCCAACCCCCCAGTCTCATCCCTAGCTCTGCAGCAGAATACCAATGGCAGTTTTCCTTGCCCTCAACCCCAACACCCTGTGGGTCTAACAGATCTTACACTTCTAACCTGCCTCCTTGGACTTATTGCTTTGATTCAGGTCCCATCTCCAAGGGTTACTCCTGCCAGGGAAGCAGGGAGGCTGTCTGCTGATTTCAGCTGTCTCCTGCTCTTGCAGGTCCAATACCCCAAGTCTTATTCTCAGCTCTGTAGCATACAGGACACCAAATAGATTGGAGCAGAGAAGAAAGTACACTCCTTGTTGCATACTAGTCAAAACACTAAACATACAGAACAAATAAAAAATAATAAAAGCTTTAAGGGAAAAAGACCAAGTACAATATAAAGGCAGACCTATTAGAATTGCACCTGACTTCTCAACAGAGACTCTAAAAGCTAGAAAGGCTTGGACAGATGTGCTGCAGACTCAAGAGACCACAGATGTGAGCCCAGACTACTATACCTAGGAAAACTTTCAATCACCATAGATGGAGAAAACAATTTATTCCATGATAAAAACAAATTTAAACTTATTTCTCTACAAATCTATTGCTGCAGAAGTTATTAGAAGGAGAAAACTTAAACATAAGGAGATTAACTACAACCATGAAAACACAAGGAATAATCTCATACCAGCAAAATCAAAGTAAGGGAAACGTGTGTGTGTGTGTGTGTGTGTGTGTGTGTGTGTGTGTGTGTGTGTGTGTGTTTGTGTGTGTGTGTACACAAAACCACCACCACCATGACCACCATGACCACCACCACTGTCAACAATAATGAGCCCACCAGTAAAATAACAGAAATCAAAAATCAATTATCATTGACAGCTCTCAATATCAATATTCTCAACTCCCCAATAAAAAAAGACACAATCTAGCAGAGTGGATGTGAAAACAGAACCCATCCTTCTGCTGCATCAGAGAAAGACACCTCAACATCAAGTATAGACATTACCTCAAGGTAAAGGGTTGGAAAAAGATATTCCAAGCAAATGGATCTGAGAAACAAAGTGGTGTAGCCAGTTTAATATCTAACAAAAATAGACTTCAAACCAAAACTAATCAGAAGAGAAAGGAGATGATACTACATACCCATCAAAGGAAAAAAACCAACAAGATGACATTTCAGTTTTTAACATCTATACCCCAAACACAAGGGCACCCAAGTTCATCAAATAAACACTATTACAGCTGAAATCAGATACTGACCCTCACAAACTGATAGTAGGAGACTTTAATGCCCCACTCTCACCAATAAACAGATCATCTAGACAAAAGCTAAACAGAGAAATACTGTAGTTAACAGACATATAAATCAAATGGACCTAACAGATATTAACAGAACATTTGACCCAAACAGAAAAGAATATATCTTCTTAACCACAATTAATGGAACTTTCTACAAAATTGACAACATACTTGGACACAAAGCAAGTTTCAACAGATCCAAGAAAGGTCTTGCACAGGTCTGCACCAAGTCCTCTCTATATATATTATAGCTTTCAGCCTCAGTTTACTACTTTTTTGGGACTCCTGTGTGAACTAGTGTGTCTCTGATTTCTGTGCCTTCTGTTGGGGCTCTTTTCCTTCTGTTAGTTTGCCTTGCTCAACTTTGATGTGGTGGTTTTTATTTTATCTTACTATATTTTATTTTTAATGTTTTGTTATTTAAAAAAGAATATGAGGAGGATTTGAATTCTTCCATATTCATACTTATTTAAATTCACATTGTTTAATCAAAAAAAGAAAGAAAATATGTGTAAAGACACATCACTTATTGTTTTAGCCTCACTTCTTAGAATTAAAATTAGCTAGGGAAAAACAAAACAAAAAAACAGAGACAGCTGGGAATGGAGAAGTTCAACCAAGTGATTGCCTTCATCACATTGATGCATGGGCTTGATGTGGAGCATTTTATTGTTTAATGTTTGATGTTGGAGGGCATAGTCTACTGTTGGCTATGCCAACCCTAGATTCTACAAGAAAGCAAGCTTAGAAAATTATGGAATGAAAGTTAGTAAGCATCTTTTCTTCATGATTCTTAACTCTGCTCTTGTTTGAGTTCCTGCCCAGCCTTCCTTCTGTGATGGACTGTGATCTGAATGTATAAGCCAAGTAAACCCTTTCCTCTCCAAGTTGGTTTTGGTCAGCAGAGAAGCAAGCTAGAACATGGGGCTAAAATAAAAGAGCCAGCACAGGACAGAGCTTGGAACTACAGAAGACGTTAAGGGAAAATGATTTACCTCTTCTAGCTTTTAACTGACATTTGGATCTTTGAAATGTGGTACCTTCCCATCTTTAAAGCTAGCTGATTGAATCAGTCTGGTCTTTTTGATATATATACAGTTGTTATTTTAACATTACTCTGTTGTTGTTTGTTTTCTTACTCTTTGTCTCTTTGGAGCCCATCAGCTGTTCTTATCTCTAATTATCCTTTTCTTTCTGTCTTTCACCTCTGGGCTTTTACCTTTTCTCTGTTTTTATATACCTTTCTTTCTTACTCCGTTGCTGGTTAGTGTAGCTGGGTGACTAGCCCCTGATGTCCTCCTCCTTCTCTTGCTCCTACCTTGGCTACTTCTTCCAGATTTCTCCTTCTATATATTCTCTCTGCCTGCCAGCCCCATCTGTCTCTCTCTCCTGCCTTGCTATTTGCCATTCAGTTCTTTATTAGACCAGCAGGTGTTTTAGACAGGCAGAGTAACATAGCTGTAGCATGAATCTTAACAGGTCTTATTAATAAAAACAAACCCAGTGCCAGGTATTGGGGTGAACGCTGAATGATCAGAGAGACAGAACCAGCCACAGCTACCTCACCTTGCCATTCCTCAGCTGATCCTGTTTCCTCAGACTGGAAGCCTCTGAATCCTCACCCAGAATGAATCTCAGCTGAACTGCTACTCAAACGCCTAAAAGCTTAACCAGGCTATAGTTCCTTGTCCTCACGCCTTAAATACCTTTCTGCCTCCTGCCATTACTTCCTGGAATTAAAGGCATGAGACACCATGCTTTGCTGTTTCCCGTGTGGCCTTGAACTCACAGAGATCCAGGCAGATCTCTGCCTCTGGAATGCTAAGATTAAAAGCATGTGCTACCACTGCCTAACCTCTATGTTTAATATTGTGGCTGTTCAGTTCTCTGACCCCAGATAAGTTTATTAGAGTGAACAATATTTTGGGGAACACAATACCACAACACATAGCTTCACAGAATTAAACAAATATAACAAATTAAACAAAAGTAACACACCTTAAAATAATATTCTACAAATTTCCCCCTTTTGTCTAAATAAAAATGAAAGGGTTTTAACTTAAACATAGTAAAACTATATACAATAACAATTATCAAGTACGGATTACATTCACAATATTCTGTCCATTTGTAGTTAGCATATTCAGAGAAAATAATAATGCATTACCTATCCTATCTTAGTGAATACAAAATTTTACACCTAATATACTTTCTATCATAACTAAGGAAAACTGCATCTATAACTATTTAATCTTCAACTTCATCAGAGACCCAAAATAATGTAATATTATCTAACAACAGAGACATTTGGCTGCCTGGACAGTCACCCTAAGTTCCTCTGCAGTGTTAGGGCATCCATCTTCAGCCTACAGACCCAGAGTGTCTGACAGACTTTTCAGTGAAGCAGGAAATTTGAAAGACTATCCTGCCCTGTATTGTTAAAGTTCATCAGTCTTTATCCTCTGTGTCATGTGGAATGTCTGGCAGACTCAGTAAGAATCTCGAAGGACTATTCTGCCTTGTTTTGACAAAGTTCAACAGTCTTTTTCCTGTATGCCCTGCATATTAGTCTGCACAACACATTGTCAGCAGTCAAAGGCAAGAGCAGTTTCTTTGTCCAGTGGCTAAACTTGCCACAATGAAAGCAAACTGCATAAGAAGTTTCTTCAGTGCTCATCACTTCTGAAGTAAATTAGTGCTGCCAGGAGCAGATGTATCTCATTGTCATGAAAACTTTAGGTCAACAGAATATTTGAAATGCCATATTATGTAGGTCTTTGAAAGGTTTAAAGACCATCTATCTATCTAAAATATATCTCTATATGATCAGGAAAGCATACCTCCCATAGCTACAATTTTGATCATTATAAATGACTAACCACTATCCTGATTATCCTATATAGTTTATAATAATAGCTTTCAAAAACTAAAACTTCACCCTACATTTCCAAATGAACTGCATGGGCACAATACCTCAAACAAAAATAGAAACATATATACAATATATTGTAACAAAAATAACCTTAAGTTTTTATCAATCTATCAAAATCCTTTAAACAAGAGTAGAAACATATATTCAGTGTAGCAAAAATAATTTCAAATTTGTATCAATATTCTATATTCCCCTAAATGATAACAAACATCCATAACCCACCAAATAACCAAAAACTACCCATACCCTGCCCCCCCCAATTCTCGAGAATGTGGGCAGTTTTTTCCACACTGCTTCCTACTGTCTGTGGATGAAGTATCTTTAGGGTCCCTGAGAAAATTTTGAGATAATAACCAAGTCCTGGGAAGGCCAGCAGTAACCTTTGCTGATAGATATCACCTGTCAAGTTTCAGGAGGTCTTGCCTGGTCAAACTTGATCCATATTAACCCTGAAGGAGTCCACAGCCTCTCATCTCCTGTGGGAAAAAAATTTCAAAGCATTTTTGATTTCCATTTGACAAATATATTTTTTGACTTTTTAAAAGTTAGGGCATTCATAATGTATATAGTCTGATTTATTTCAACAGGCCCTCTTTCAATTCCAGGACTCTTTGCAGCTGTCCTTTACTTTTCAACAATCAAATGTTCAAAATCAACACAATAACATACAGAATCTAGATTCCCCATGTATTTCTTATCTTATGTGGCCTTTTCTTTTATATTATTTTTACTCTCTCATTAAAGACTTTATTTTTATTTTTATTTATTTTTATTTTTTTGGTTTTTCGAGACAGGGTTTCTCTGTGTAGCTTTGCGCCTTTCCTGGGACTCACTTGGTAGCCCAGGCTGGCCTCGAACTCACAGAGATCCGCCTGGCTCTGCCTCCCGAGTGCTGGGATTAAAGGCGTGCACCACCACCGCCCGGCGAGACTTTATTATTTTTAAACCATTCTAAAGACTTTATTATTATTATTATTATTATTATTATTATTATTATTATTATTATTATTATTTAAAGATTTATTTATTTATTCTGTTTACAGTGTTCTATTTGCATGTATGTCTGCATGCCAGAAGAGGGCACCAGATCTCATTACAGATGGTTGTGAGCCACCATGTGGTTGCTGGGAATTGAACTCAGGACCTCTGGAAGAAGTCAGTGCTCTTAACCTCTGAGCCATCTCTCCAGCCCCAATTATTATTTTTAAACTATTCATTTCTTTCCTTTTTTCTTTTCATAAGCCTTTGCACATTGTTAAACACATTGTAACCTGCTTAGAGGCTTTTCCATCTGGATCTCTTTTATTGATTATCTTCAGCCTTTTATGAGCAAACCTTTAAACTGCTAACCTATATCTAGATTCTCCTCACAGGGCTCTCAGCTGGCTCTGCCCACTTCTTGGGTTGTCAAAACCAAACATGAAACTTGAGGCTGGTTGGAGGTTTGTCTGACCAGGAACTGCATTCAACCTTCCTAGAGCTCTAGAATGCCAATGCTTGCACTGTGGCATGGATTTTTACTTAGTTTTTTTGTTCCTACTTAATGTACTGGCTGCTCAAGGGCTGACAAGCAGGCAGAAACTGTCCAGCAGAAACTCTTAAAGGAACAGTATTTTTTAAAGATTTCTCAGGCACTATGGAAATTTGAGCACCATGTTGGTATGGCAAAATGTTGTTGTTTGTTTTTGTTTCCTTTGGGGGCCTTCAATCTAGCTCCCAAATAAATCACACACAAAGGCTTATTCTTAATTATAAATGTCCAGCCTTAGCTTGGCTTGTTTCTTGTCAGCTTTTCTTAACCTAAATTATCCTATCTATCTTTTGCTTCTGGGCTTTTCTTATTCTCTTACTTTTGTAAATCTTACTCCTACTCTGTGGCTTGCTGTGTAACTGGCTGGATGGCCCCTGGAATCCTCTTCCTTCTCTGACTCCTTCCTTCTCCTGTTCCTAGATCTCTCTTCCCATATATTCTCTCTGCCTGCCAGCCCCACCTATCTCTCCTTCCTTATTGTTGGCTGTTCAGTACTTTATTAGACCAGCAGGTGTTTTAAATATGCGCAGTAACATATTATTATGCTCACAGAGTTAAACAAATGCAACATAAACAAAAGTAACACACCTTAAAATAATATTCGACATTACTCTTTTATCTTTAATCTCTGACAATTTCGTATATGTATCCAGTGAATTATGAAACTTATTCACTTCATATTATACTCTTTTATCTCACCCACTCCTACAGATCCCTTTCTTCTTCCCAACTAGCTCTCATACTATTGTATCTTATGGGGGTAGTGGGGCAGGTTTTGTGTAGGCAGCCACAGCCACATTTCCTATTCAGCAGAATGTTTCATAGGATTCTTCTTCATCCTCTATGTCTTACAATACTTCCACTTGTTTTCTGTCTTGTTCTCTGGTTTTATAGGGGGTGATACAAATGTCTCTTATAGGGTCAAACACTAAGCAAATATTTATTCTTAGATTTTGGCTTGTGACATCACTAGCCAGAGGATTTTGCTCAGGTTTATAGTAAGTAGGTAAATATTCACATGCAATGTCCTTCAAATCCAATCAGAAAGTGGTTGAATAGCCCAAAACAATCATTCCACTATTGTACCTGTGGAAACATCTTGCCCAGTAGATGGTATTATAGTGCACAGCATCCACAGCTGGGTAAGACTGCTAAATGAGTAGAGTTCTAGCCTATGTGCTTATGGATTGCAATGTAGTTTACTTACAATATACCAAATAGATTCTTGAGCAAACTCCCTTTCTTACAAAAGAGCATGTCTTTCTTCCTTGGCAAGTCCTTAAGGTGAAGAATTGTAGATCAGGTGTTTATATCATCATTATCTAATGTATTTATTGACTTCCTTAGGCCAGTACAATTCTCCACAGAGCATACTTAGCTCGGTTACTCTGCCAATCACATTTATAGAAGGAACTATTTAAAGTCATCTTAGCTAATATTATTTGAGAAGAAAAATCCCTTTTACGTGTTGTTATTTGCTTTTGCTCTTTTTTTTTTTGGGGGGGGGCGCGCCAACCAGCTGCCAAATAAATCATACATGGAGACTTATTTTTAATTATAAATGCCTGGCCCTAGCTTGGCTTTTTTCTTACCAGCTTTTCTTAACTTTAAATTAGCCCTGTCTATTTTTTGTCTCTGAGCATTTACCTTTCTCTATTTCTGTATACCCTTTCTTTCCTTCTTCTCCATGTCTGGCTGTGTAGCTAGGTGGCTGGGTGGCTGGCCTCTGGAGTTCTCCTCTCCTTGTTCCCTTACTCTTTCTTCTCCCCGCCCCCAGATTTCTTCTTCTATTTATTCTTTCTGACTGCCAGCCCCGCCTATTCTTTCTCCTACTTCACTGTTCGCTGTTTATTTCTTTATTAGATCATTAGGTGTTTTAGACAAGCAAAGTAACACAGCTTCACAGAGTTAAACAAATGCAACAGATCTTTGCATTATTATACAAATGTTCCAGAGCATAAACAAATATAACATATCTTAAAATAATATTCTACAGCAATCTGTCTCCAAATAATAATAGGTTGAATGTAATGTATTTTTCTTTTCTTTGTTCATTTCTCATTCATTAGTTATGATCTTCCTATGTTTTTTTGCTTGCTGGAGAGTAAAGCTAAGGAAGAGCCAAGAGCCTGGCCTGAACCATTACTTCTTGCTCAATTCTAAAACTATTACCTGCCTTATTTTTCTAGGCATTTTTTTTTTCAAAATTTTAGCCATCATTGAAAGTATTTTGGAGAACTCTAAATTCTTTAGAATTTACTTTGATGCTAAAGGTTCTTTTTGTTGTTTACTTTTGGTATTGTATTTTAATCACAACATTTCTTCCTTCTCATTTCTCCCTCCAAACCCTCCCATATATACCTCCAAACTCTCCTTCAAATCCATGGCCTGTTTTTTCATCAATTGTTATTGTATGTGTATATGTATTTGTGTATACATATACATTCCTAAATATAATCTGTTGAGTCCATATAATGTTCTTGTATGTATGTTTTCAGGGCTGACAGGCATTAGACAACCAATTGGTGTGCTCTTTCCTGATGAGGGCCATGTCTTCTGATCCCTGCTTTACTCAGTTGCCTGTAGTTCTTGTGTAGGGTTGAGGCCTCATGGGCTTTCCCAATCCAGTTTGATACATTTTTTTGTGTCCTTGTTCAGATCATAAGTGGTACTTTTTTGTGTTTTGGTCTTGCAGGGGCTAAAATATTAATTTGCTCTTAGGCTAAAATTTCTCTCTAAGTTCTTTTACGTATAGTGGCAACAATATTTCATTAACAAAGAGAAAGAGAACTTACACCTTTAAAAATGAAATGTGAAAGCCAGGTGTGGTGATGCACACCTTTAATCTTAGCATTTGGGAAGTAGAGGAAGGCTGAGTTCTAGGCTAGCCTGTCTACAGGGTAAATTACAGGACATCTAGGTCTATACAAAAAGAAAGGAAGAAGGAGGAAGAGGAGAAGAAAGAAAGAAAAAAGAAAGAAAGAAAGAAAGAAAGAAAGAAAGAAAGAAAGAAAGAAAGAAAGAAAGAAAGAAAGAAAGAAAGAAAAAGAAAACCAATCAGGGTGTGGTGACTCATGCCTGTCAGTGTTAGGAAAACTGAAGCAGGAGTATTGGCATTATTTTGAGAAAAATAGTGAGTTCTAAAGCCAGACAGCAGGATGGAGTGAAACTGTGTCTCTAATAACTTTATTGAAATTCCCCTTTACCCTCAGTTTCAAACATTCTTGCTAATTTTGACTCAGCCATCAATGTCATGTTTAATGAAGGGCAAGAATGAAACTGAGTAGGTAGATTGAATGAAACCAGACTTCCTTGATTAAAGTCAGCTATCACAGGGCATTCAGTTGCAGCCACCGTGAGCAATTACAGCCCTGCCATGTCAGGCAAATGCTGTTTCACTCAAGACATCAACTACCCCCAGCTCTTAGAATCTTTCAGCTCTATCTTCCTCAGCAATCCCTGGGGCTTGAAGTACAGGCTATGATATGTGCCTCATTTAGAGCCCAGCTAGTCTTTTATTCTTTACATGTGGAATAGCTGTGGACCTCTAGATTAATTGCCATCTACTGAAAAAAAAAAGAGGCTTCTCTCATGAGGAGCAAGGTATTTAGTAATCTATGGTATAAAGATAATAACTTATGGTCAGATTATTACTATGTCCATATAGAAGAAAAATAGTATTTAGTTCTCCCCTTGGGTACCTGATATAGCCAGTCATGGGATTTTGGCCTAGATAATAATACCGAGCATGAGTTCTATCTTGTGGATCATGTGTTATATTAAATGAGAAAGTGATTGGTTACTCCCATAGCAGTCATGCTACTATTATAGCAGTGGGTGTGTCCTGGTAGGCCAACAATCTTTTCTTTTTCCTTTTTAATCGAGCAGGGTACTTAGCTGGATAAGACTGTTGATGACTTTCTCCCCTTGTATCTTATGAGAGCTCAATGACCAACAACTCAAAAAGAGATAACCCATGTCTGGCACTTGCCTTTTAATTTGATAGTGTATGGTGCCTAAGGGAGACATGACCATTTAAACTTAGTTTGCATGTGTGTGTGCATGTATTTTAAGAAGCTTCTGTAGTAATGGATTTTTATGTGGCTTTTCCAAAGTTATTTAGTGTTAGTTATTCCTTCCTAGGTTCCCTCCTCTTTCCTGTCCACCCCTCCCCTACTCTGTTTACCTCTTTTTGTACCACCATTTCCCCTTTGCCCATATCACCTGCTTTATCTCTTGATTCCCCTGACAGCACCTCCACTCTTGTGGTTCTTTACTAGTTTCATGATTTCTATGAGTACTCTAATTTAAAAACACCTAAAGACTCAAAGCTACCATCCATATATGAAAGAGAACATGTGACATTTGTCTTTCTGGGTTTGAGTTAGATTAATCAGGATGCTTATTTCCAGCTACAATCATTTATTTGTGAATTTTTAGATTTCATCATTTTACAGCTGAACAATAGTCCACTGTGTATTTGTACAATATTTTCATTACTCATTCATCAGTTGATGGACATCTATAGTGTTTCTAATCCCTGGCTACTGTGAATAGATTAGCAATGAATGTGGGTGAGTAACTATCTCTGTAGTATGATATAAAATCATTTGGAAATATGCCTGGAGTTTCATACTTGGGTCACATTAGAGATCTATTTCTTGCTTTTTGAGGAATCTTCACACTAATTTTCACAATGACTGCACCGGTTTGCTTTCTCACTAGCAGCAAATAAATGTTCCCCTTTACCCACATCCAGGCCTACATTTGTTGCTGTTTCCTTTATTTCATTTTAGTAGTTCTGACGGGTAAGACGAAATCTCAAATAAGTTTGAATTGCTTTTGGCTAAGGATGTTGAAATTTTTAGTACATAGTTTTATTAATTCTTTCAGAATTTCATACACTACATTTTATTGCTATTATCTACTCCCATATACTGTTGTAAAATTATATTTAAATTACTCCTTAGTAAAAATAATGCAGATAAAATAAATCTTTTGTTTAATGACATTAGATGAAGTTAAAAGCAGAAGGAGATACTGGGGTGTACTTCACTCAGTAAATCATTTTCTGCCAAGAATGACCTGAGTTCAATCCTCATAGCTTATGTATAAAGCCTGAGCGTACTGGAGCATATTTTTAGTTCCAGTGCTCAGAGAGAAGAGGCAGGCCGATCCCCAGCTCATTGACTGATCAGCCTTGCTTACTCAGCCTACTTGGTGACCATGAGGCCAGTAACAGACCCTGTCCCAAAATACAGAGTGGCTAGCACCTGACAAATGACACCCACAGTTGACCTCTGGCCCATGTGCACTGACACAATTATGTACAGACCTACATCACACACACACACACACACACACACACACACACACACACACACACACACACAGGGCTGATTGAGAACTGTCTTTGGAGCAGCCTTGGAAGACATGAGTTAGTCATCTTTTCAGATTTCTGAGAGTAGAGGGTTCTGCTTATTTGAACAGGGCAGCAACAACATAAACATTTCCCTGTGTCTTAAGGCTGATTTGTGTTGACAGCTGTACCTTTAAAAAGATTACCAAACCATATGTAGTTGGTTTCCTTTTCTCCAAAAGAATTGCCCAGTGAAGGAAGAGCTTATATGTTCTTGGCATTCCTGGCTTCCTGTCATGCAGACATAATAATGATGATGGATATTATTTCCATGTATATAGTATTTCCAGAGAAAGGAGTTGGCTACATCTTGACATTTAAGAAACGGTAGTTAATAGTAAATGTTTCTCCATAGTTCTCAGCCCATTGTTTTCACTTGTTGCAGATGAGAAATTAATCTTGGGGATCAGCTGGTTCTACACATTGAATTATAGCTGAAACATAAAGAAGATCGTCTTCTTTATGGTGCCTAAGAATTCTAAAACATTTGAGATTAGTGCTGTTTAGGTTGGGCCTCCTGACCTCTTTCTTTTTAGAAAGTAGTCATACTCTTTCTTAACTTGCAGTGAGATTATTAGTGTTCAACAGAGTGTAGTCAAAGATTTGATGTCCTGTTGAGGACAATATGGGAAATATTGCCATTTCTGACAATAATGTTGGGTGCACTTGAGGCTGAGTATGAAGCAAGTAAAAATAGGAAAAAAATTAAGCTCTGCTACTACTTGGTTTGATGCCATGTGACCCTCATCCTGGTTAAACTCAATATGCTGACAAATACTATGTGGCGTGGCACTGTCTGGTGCCTCAGACTCACATGGTGTCAAGGAGGCAAGATGTGACCTTAAATATGAACACCTTTGAAGAATCAGATGTCACACCAGTCATGATCATCATTATAGAGAAAACAGTTTCAAATATCCATTTGTTGGGTGTTTTGAGAAATTTGTGGCAAAGACAAGTGCTCTAGAAACACCTGAAAACTTATAGAGGATAGTATTATGGCTCCTTCAAGAAAAATCCACACTCCTTTTCCTCTTCTTCTTGAAACTTGTACCAGAAATGATTCATTTTTCTGTCCCATTGATACCAGGTATAAGTATTCTGATGTTCTGTGTAATTTGTGAATTGTTTAAGAAGTTTATTAGCTAAACTTATACTAAGTAATACGACTGAAGCTATTGTGCCTGAATATGATTCATCTTACATAATACAGTAGAGAGCTGGGATAAGGGAAGTAAGGAAAAGAGGAAAGAGGAGAACAAAGACAAATTTATGGTAAAATCATTAGTAATGGGATAGATTTATGAAATTCTTGACTAAAAAAGGACTTTTTACCAGAAGTCAAATTTAAATATTTATATGGGACACTAATAAGATTTAAAAAATACCTATCTATTAGGGGAAATAATTAAAACTATGGAGAAAAAGTTAATGTACCAGAATCAAAAGACTGAGAGAAAGGCTACCATATCAAAGAGTTCTCCATTGGTAAGACTTCTGATGACATCAGGCAGGTCCAGCCTTGCCCTTGAGATTGGCATTGGGCATTTTCAAAGATACTGTATTCTGAATATTGCAGGGGTTACTTGTTCATCACCTTTAAACTTGCTTCCTATCTGGCATTTAACTTGAATATTTTTTTTCCTGAAAATGTTTATTTGTTAAGGCAGAGTGAGTTCTTTAGCAGTTTAGGTAGTTCTCTTGAACATTTAATATTTTCTCCAATTTTAGAGAAGAATCTTGTTCAAAGCTGGTGCCCATTTTAACCACCCACCCTTTTTCCATTTTTTGAGTATTTCTCTTCTTTCAGACAGAAGTTCCACCTACCTCCTTGATGATCTCACAGCATTTGTTTTTCAGTATCAAACCTACCACATTTGCCTTGATTTCATCTCTCAGTTGGCTACAGTTTTCGTGTAGAATGGAAACTCTTTACTAGATCACAAGTTCCTGTGTGCTCCATTTATAACATCTTACAGATGTTATTTCAAGCATTTATTAGCCTGATTAAACTCAGCTTGCAGCATTTTAAACTGTTTCAGAGGAACCTAGTTTTAACGACATCTAGTTTTTTTCCCTTTGACAAATAATTCATAGGTAATAAGGATTATTAAAGAAATATCCTTGGTAATGAAATGACACAAAGATACAATCTGCTGCTGAGTCTAAGGGTTGGTTAGGAAAAGAGAAGTCATATGAAGATTTTGGAGGATCATCAAGGCATATTTGCAGTGCCCCAATTTTCTGACTTTGTTTCTGATATTATACAGGGAAGTGTAGATAATTGAAACAGACTGTCATCTGTGATGGAACTGTGAACAATTTACTAGAAATTAATCTGAGCTGTTCTTCTTTTTCTACTTGTAGAGACAGTGATTGATGAAATGTATGTCTGTTGGAAACTGGGACCTGTGAACAGCTGTGAAAGCCCAGTGACCACACTGAGATGCTCTGTCCTTTGTTTCTTCCTCCCATTTTTATAGCGTTCGACCTAACATCTCAAATTCACAAAGAATTCCCAGTGTGATCTTTCTCCCAACTTAGATTCACAACTGCAGTTAATGAGGAATGTTAAAGGACATTTCAGTCTTAACTATCAGAAGCATTTTTATATTTTGAACCAAAGGAATAATAGAACATATGATTGGAAGCTGTGATTTCTGTTCCAACTGAGTAGGACTGTCTGTGGGAAATGGGTTGATGGCTAGAAGACCTCCGTGATTCCCTTACCTGGGCAGTTCAGGTGACCTTTGTCATCTCCACCCTCCTGTCTCACCTACGCACAGCACTACCATCAACAGTGCATTCTTTGGTCTCAAATATTTGACAAATCTCTGAGGTATCCTTGTAGAATTATGATTCACAGCTATTAAGGATGTTAAAGCGAAGAAATGTACCTCTGAAAGCTGCAAATCACAAACAACCATATGAACTGTGGAATGTAGGGCAGGAAGGGGCTTAAAGAAGGATAATTTCTTGTAAAGTATTGGACAACAGCTGGCCTTGCTGAATATGACAGCCTGGTCTCTGAGAGAAGCATGGGTTGAACATGCCTAATCTGAAAACCTGAAATATGAAATGCCCCAAATTCAGAACTTTCGGTGTAATTTCACAAGTAGAGAAGTGTCCTTTACCTCCTGTTAAAGGGTGTAGTTAAAACACAGGCACTCAGAAAGTATTGTATAACATTATTCAGGCTACATGTGTAAGGTACATATGAAACATTAATGAACTTCATGCTTAGACTTGATCCTCTTGTTATGTATATGCAAATTCTTCAGAATCCAAAAGAATCTGAAATCTGAAACCTGTCTGGTCCTAAGCATTTCTGATAAAGGATATTCATCTTGCATATGAATTGTGAATTGAGAAAAAATTCTGAGCACATCAACTTTATATGGAAAAACTGTTTATGTTGTCTTCATATGTGTGTGTGTATGAGTGTTTGTGTGTATATGTGCATGTGTGTGTGTTTGTGTGTGGGGATGCAGCATGAGAAAGGGTCACATCAAGATGGAGCCAGTCCTTTCATTTACATCTAGCTTCTCTACATACTCCCATCAGTCATTTGGCTTCCACTGATCCACAGCCTTTCATGACGTAACCTAAAATAGCACACAAAGGATCCTACTTCTGTGTACATGCCTTCAAGAACAGTCAGGAATGCTTCACAAATAAGCCTGATCAATAGGCTGAAAGAGATATTATGGTTAAATGCTACATGTTGTTATTTCTGTTTTTTAGGTGACCAAAACTAAAAGAAATCAAGTGTATGCTATTAGCCTTAGCTTTATTGATAATGTGACAGTACTCATCATCTTGGTTTCAATGCAACTTCTAAAAGACTATAAAGGAAGATCTGACCTACATGACAGTCTTGGACTTTTCAGAACTAGAAATAGAAAAAATTTGAAAGTAGATTCAAATAGCATACTAATTTCTAAAATAGCACTTGGAACATTAAAATTATTAAATTTAAATTAAAAGACACCGTCACAATCTCTGTGAGTTCATATGTTCGCCTGTCTGAAGAATGCTGTTTCCTAGAGGTCATCTCCAATCTTTGCCTATTTTAATTATTCTGCCTCTTCTTCCACATGAGCCTTGAGGAGAGGGATGTGATGTAGACATCACATTCAGAGTTAAACATCCCGAAGTCTTTTATTCTCTGCATGTTTACCAGTTGTGGTTTTCTGTGCTAGGCATCATCTTCTGAAAGAAGAAACTTCTCTGGTGAGGTGTGAGCAGCACACTTATCTTTGAGTAAACCAACATATTATTAGGAGTTGTTTTATTGCTGTGTACATTTATCATAATAATAATAATAATAATAATAATAATAATCAGAATTTATCAGTAAGATTTCCCCAAGGCCCATTATTTAACTTAATGTCAGGTTCTTGACTCCATTCATAGTTTCAGGTATGAGTGTCATCTCATGGAGTGGGCCTTAAAACCAACAAAAAGGTGATTTGTTACTCCCATAACATTTGCTCCACTACTGCACCAGTCAGGGTATCTTTCAGGCAGGTTGTAATTGTAATTCATGAAGTCTGTAGCTGGGGGAGATGGATGATTATATTTCTTTGTTGGTAGCATGTACATCATTTTATAGTACTATGAATGCTAGACCTTAGGAGTGAAGCTTCTAGTTGAGTGTCAGCTAGATTTCTCCAAATCCCATGATATATGTGTATACTATCTTCAGTGAAGATCTTACTGTCAATTATGAAGGGTAACCAATAGCATTGGTGATAGCCTATAATGAGGTAGCATGCATAAGAGCTGCATAAGCTCAAACCAAAATCCTGGCATGGAGGAGGGGAAGTGGGTAACCTTATTTAAGAAGCTGTAGTTTGTAGGTTCTGGGAGAAGAAACATTAGTTTTTACTCTGGAGCATGCCACATGCTAAGGAGTAGTCAGCCAATTAAAAACTAGACTCCAATTTTTTAAGAGAGAGAAAGAATATGAAGTTGTATGGGCAAAGAGGTGGGGGAGCATATAGGATAAGTTGGGGAAAGACTACGATCAAAACAAGACAGACCATTATGACCATGGAAACAGGTAAGTTAATTGCATTACCTTCACCTCTCCCTCAGCTTCTCCAAATCCAAACCCCCCAGTCTTATGCCCATCTCTGCAGCAGAACAGCTGCTGCAGCATCCCTTCCCAACTCCCCCATCTCTAGTGGATCACACAGATGTTCCCTTCCTAACCACTCTCCTCACTGCTTTATTCCAGACCCCAACTCCAGCAAGCATTCCCTCAGAAACCCCAGGCCACTCCTTCTAGGGAAGCAGGGAGGTTAACTGCAGATCATCACTTCTTCCTCTGGCCCTCCATGTACAGTCTTTGTATCTAATGCCCAGCTCTATAGCAGACCTTCTGCTAGGGCCTCTCCTCACTTCCTGCTCTCATTCTCTGGGGACTAAGCATGGTGGAACACTCTGATTTCCTCTCTTCTGTTGACGCCCTGAACAGCCTCCAACCCATCCCCATTCCAAAGTATCAGCTCCCAATACCCTGAAACACATTTTACTTGGAACCCCAAGTAACCATACCTATCAGGACCTCAGCAGAATTTCCTGCCAGGCAAGACACAGTCACCATTCTCTTAAGAACCAGAGAAGAAGCAGAAACCAAGGAACAAAACACCCACTCAACAAAGACAAGATCGTATATCAGCACATAGAATTGCAAACTTCTCAATACCATATGCACAAATGCCAGTGTGAAAAGACAATCAATAACAGCCAGGACAAAAAGTCTACACCAGAGCCTAGCAACTCTACTCCAGCAGGCCCAGAGTATTCCAAACATAGCTGAAGCCTAAGAAAAAAAGAAAACTATTAAAAAGCTCTTATGAGGATGATAGAGGTAATTAAAGAGGAAATGAATACATCTCTTAAAGAAATCTATGAAAACACAAACAAACAGTGGAAGGAGATGAATAAAATAGTTCAAGACCTGAAAGTAGAAATAGAATCAATAAAGAAAATAGAAACTGAGGGGATTCTGGAAAGGAAATGTTTAGGAACTCAAACAGGAACCACAGAGGCAAGACTCATCAACGGAATACAGGAGATGGAAGAGAGAATCTCAGGCATGAAGATATAATAGAAGAATTGGATACATTGCTCAAAGAAAAATCATAATTTAAAATTCTTGACACAAAACAGCAAGAAAATCTGGGACACTGTGAAAAGACAAAATCTAAGAATAATAGGAATAGAGGAAGGAGAAGAAACCCAGGTCACAGGCAGAGAAAATATTTTCAACAAAATCATAGAATAAAATTTCCCTAACTTAAGGGAGATACCAATTAAGGTACATGAAATTTATTGAACACCAAGTAGACTGGATAAGAAAAATGTTCCCTAGGCACATACTAATCAAAACGCTAAACATACAGAAAAAAAAAGAATATTAAAAGTTACAAGGGAAAAAGAAAAAGTAACATATAAAGGCAGACCTATTCAAATTGCACCTGACTTCCCAATGGATACTCTAAAAGCCAGAAGGGCCTGGGCTGGTGTGCTGCAGAATCTAAGAGACCACAGATGCTACCCTAAACTACTATACCTAGCAAAGCTTTCAATCACCATTGATGGAGAAATAAGATAGTTCAAGATAAACCTAAAATTTAAGCAATATTTCTCTATAAATCTAGCCTTACAGAAGGTACTAGAAGAAAAGTCTGAAGAGGTTAACTACAACCATGAAAAAACAGGGAATAAATAATCACAGAGGAGCAAAATTAAAAGAAGGGAAACACACACCCACTACCACCATTACCACCACTCCAACACCATCACCACCACCACTACCATCAACAACAACAACAACAACAAGAAACAGGAATCAACAATCACTACTTATTGATATCTTTCAATATCAATGGTCTAAATACCCCAATAAAAGACACAGACTAACAGAATGGATGCTACATCCAAGAAACACACCTTAACATCAGTTACATCAGTTCAGAATAAGTGGTTGGAAAAAGATATTCCAAGGAAAGGAGCCCAAGAAACAAGCTGGTGTAGTCATTTTTATTATCTAAAATATAGACTTCAAACCAAAACTAATCAAAAGACATAGGGAAGGACACTACATACTCATCAAAAGAAAATTCCACCAAGATGACATTTCAATTTTTAACATCTATACCCCAAATACAAGGGCACCCAAGTTTGTAAAAGAAACACTCCTACAGCTGAAATCACATATGGACCCTCACACTCTGATAGTGGGAGATTTAAATACCTCATTTTCACAAATAGACAGGTTATCTAGACCAAAGCTAAACAGAGAAATTCTAGAACAGAGTATAAACCAAATAGACCTAACAGATATTTACAGATCATTCCACTCAAACACAAAAGAATATACCTTCTTGTGCACACCTCATGGAATTTCTTCCGAAATTGATGACATACTCAGACACAAAGCAAGTCTTAACAGAACAAGAAAATTGAAATAACTCCCTGCATCCTATCAGACTACCACATATTAAAGCTGGATATCAACAAAAACAGAAACAACAGAAAGCTTACAAACTCATTGAAGCTGAACAACTTCTTGCTGTTGTTGAATGAAAAAATGGGTTAAGACAGACATAAAATAAGAAATCAAAGACATTCTAAATTAAATGATAATGAATGCATACCATGCCCAAACTTATGGGACACAATGAAAGTGATGCTGAAGCAAGCTCATAGTACTAAGTGCCTACATTAAAGAAAGGGAGAGATCTTATACTAACAACTTAACAGCACACCGGAAAGCTTTAGAACAAGAAGAAATTATACCCCAAAGGACTGGAAGGTCAGAGCTGAAATCAAGGAAATAGAAGCAAAGAGAACAATACAAAGAAGCAATTAAACAGAGTTGCTTCTATTAGAAAATCAATATGATTGACAAATCTTTATTTAAATTAACTAAAACGTTGAGAAAGAATATATAAATTAACAAAATCAAAAATGAAAAGGAGGAAATAACAACAGACATCAGGGAAATCCAGATAATCATAAGAACATACTTTAGAAATCTGAACTCCATCAAATTGGAAAATGTAAAAGAAATGGATAATTTCCTTGATAGGTACCACTTACCAAAGTTAAATCAAGATCAGATAAGGAAGCATTTTAAACAAATCTATAACCTCTAATGAAATAGAAGCAGTTATTAAAATTCTTTCAACTAAAAAAAAATTACAGGGCCAGATTTCTTGTTAGACAGAGTTAATGTCAATACTCTTCAAATTATTTAAAATAGAAACAGAAAGAATATAACCCAATTCATTTTATGAAGCCACAGTTACTTTGATACCCAAAGTACATAAAGATTCAACAAGAGAATTACACACTAGTTTCCCTTATGAATATAGATACAAAAAGTACTCAGTAGAATACTTGCAAACTGAATCTAGGAATGTATCAAAAAGATCATTCACCATTATCAAGTGGGCTTCATCCCAGAGATGCAGGAATGGCCTAATATAAAAATCAATAAATGTGGTCCACTCTATAAACTAACTGAAAGAAAAAAAAAAACATGAACATCTCATTAGATGCAGAAAAGGCCTGTGACAAAATCCAACACCCTTCATGATGAAAGTCCTGGAGAGATTATGGCTACAAGGGATATACCTAAACATTATACAGACAGTTTACAGCAAGCCCATAGCTGACATCAACTTAGGTGCAGAGAACCTCAACGAAATTCCACTAAAATCAGGAACAAGACAAGGCTGTCCATTCTCTCCATACCTATTCAGAATAAAATTTGAATTCTTAGTTGAGCAATAAGACAACTGAAAGAGATTGAGGAGATACAAACAGGAAAGAAAGAAGTCAAAGTATCTTTATTTGCAGTTGATATGGTAGTATATGTAAGTGATTCTAAAAATTACCCTGGGGGAACTCCTAAAGCTGATAAAACAAAGTAGATGGATTCAAACTTAACTCACAAAAATCAGTAGGCCTTCTATGTGTAAACTACAAAAGGTCTGAGAAGTAAAACAGGGAAACAACACCTTTCATTATAGCTTCAAATAATATAAAATATCCTGGTGTAACTCTAATCAAGCAAGTGAAATACTTAAATGGTAAAAACTTAAAGTCATTGAAGAAGAAAACTGAAGAAGATATCAGAAGATGGAAAGATCTTCCATGCTCATTGATCAAAAAGGACATCCTATTAAAAGCAATCTACAGATTCAATGCAATCCCCATCAAAATTCCAACACAATTCTTCACAGACCTTTTAGGGACAATTCTCAGCTTCATAGGGAGCTTCATATGGAAAAACAGAACAAAAACAAAACAAAACAAAACAAAACAGGATATCTGAAACAATTATGAACAATAGAAGAACTGCTGGCCTTTGATCTACAATGCTGTCCTGCCTGCAAAATATGCTGGAGCAATGATGTTCATAAGCTTGTGGGAGTAACCAACCAATGTCTGAACTGACTTAAGGCCCACACTACAAGATGGAACCAATACCAAACACTTCTTGGGTGACCATGACCCAGAGACCAGATAGCCTGGAGACCTAGGGTTAAACAAAATACTACTGGTCTTAAAACATAATGTGATAAAATGACTTCTATACTCATTCATCAGTGTCTTATTCAGCCATCAGAGAGGTTTTCCCCTGCATCAGGTGGGAAAAAATTTAGAGACCTACAGCCAGACATTTCAGAGGAAGAGAGAGAGAGAGAGAGAGAGAGAGAGAGAGAGAGAGAGAGAGAGAGACAGACAGACAGAGACAGAGAGAGAGAGAAACACAATGGAATGTTTCCATCAAATCCCTCCCCTGAGAGCTCAAGGAACCCAATGGAAGGGGAGGCAGAAAGAGTGTGAGAGCCACAGGGGATGGAGGACAGCAAGGGAACAGGTCCCTCTAAATCAACTGAGAGAAGCTCAGATGAACTCATAGAACCTGAAGCAGTAAGCCCAGGGCCTGCATAGGTCTGAGCCAGATCCTCTGCATATTTATTGTGGCTTCCAGTTCGGCATTTTCTTGGTACCTCTGGGTGGGTCTCTGACTGTTGTTCTTTCTCTTGGGCTCTTTTCCTTTTGTTGGTTTGCCATGTTCTACTTCGATGTGATGGCTTTTGTTTTACTATATTTTATTTTGTTATGTTTTGTTGTTATTTTTAGAAACCTATTCTTTTCTTTTTTTTTTTATTTTGCAATACAATTCAGTTCTACATATCAGCCACGGATTCACATTCCCATCTCCTCCAGGGCAAAGCCTTCCCTGCAGACTGAGATCAGCCTGGTAGACTCTAATGAGATACATAAAGGATCTGGATGGGGAGAGTGGTGGAGAGGGTCTGGAAGACGTAGAGGGAGGGAAAATTGGAAGCATGATATATTGTGTGAGAAAAAACTATTTTCAATAAATGGGATAAATGATTAATTTAATTAATTAAGATATTAATTGATATTAATTAAGATTCTCAGAAAACTACACCTTGAGAAACACCATATTAGGGAGGAAGAGACATATTAGTAGACTCTGTGTTTCTTGTTAAGTTTTCTATTTCAGAAGAGTGAGAAAAACAGATTAGGTTGCTGATTAATACAGAAAAATGTCAAGTAGAAGTAGCTGTTGGGGGTAACTGGGCTATAGGTACTACCAGGAATCGAGCTTACGGAAAGGAGGCACACAGATAAAAGAATGCAGTGGAAAGATAGCAATAATTTTTAATGTAAAAACCACAACACAGGATCAGGGCACAGCATTTTAACACAAAGCATTGTTTTTGTTATGACTATAGTGGTAAACAATGGCTGATAACAAAAAAGATGTCTAGATCATACTCATTAAATTTGGATATTACTAAAGGATTGAACTCAGGGAATTTTTCAATTAAGTTCAGGCATTATTTCTGCTTTTTAAGTCTAGCAAACTGCATCTTCACATTTAGTCTCATCCTGGGAGAAAGAGCAATGTCACTGAAACTGTGACGGCTCTTTGGGCCTTGCCTGTGTGGAACTCCACAGGTCATCTTGCTTCTGCAACTCTCTAACAGTGCTCATTTAATCAACTGACTTCAACATTCCTCCTGAAGCTGAATTGTCCATCCTGCACCTTGTGAATATTGGCTTCTAATAAAAATCCACAGGTTTTGACTGTGGCTAGGCAGAAAATGTGTGAACAAGAATTCATTTGTTGCTCATATTGAATTTCCTGGTAGTGGTATTTATTTCATAAACTAACAGAACATAGCCATCTGTTTTCTCTTTAACTGGTTGTAGTGACTGCATTCTGAGAATATGATCCCATTCAGGGTGCACCACAGTTGTGCTTTACAATTAGGAAGAAGCAGTTAGATGCTCAAGAGATCAAAAGAATAGCCCTACTACACAGTAATCACTAATTACAGACCCCTTATGGATAATATTACATTTATCAGAGTCAAGAGAGGAGAGCTATAAAGAATACTGACATAACATAGTGGGGCAGCCACCTCTTCAGTTCAGAGAGCTACAGGATGCATAATGTAGATCCTGAACAAAGGTCAGATGGCCACTTTGAGTCCCAAGGATAGGAGTACACTGAATGAAAGACTACTGTACCCTCAATCTTGGGTAATGCCGGCAATAAGTAATAGATACTGGAGTGAAGACAGAGAACTATAAGCCTCCAATCTAAGAGTGCAGAACTATAAGCTTCTGTATTCCAGTGCTGGGAGCCTTATGCTTTCAGCTCTTAATACTTGGGGCAAGAAGCCACTGAGCTTTTGGCTTAAACCAAAAGTTTGGACAAGAACCCAGGACTGCCCAAAGTAAAGAGCTACTCTTAATCTACTCCTCATTTCCTGCAAATTTTATAATTATCTTTTTCTTTCTGGCTGAATAGAATTTCATTGTATTCATATATCTTGTATTTAGTGTCCATTCACAGGGTGGTAGACAACTAGGTTGATTCCATTTCCTAGCTGTTGTGCACTGTAGCTTGAGTTTTCCTGACTGGCCCACAGTCAGGACAAATCTCTGACACCCACCAGTCCCACAGCCACTCAAACCTGACCAAGTAAACACAGAGACTTATATTGGTTACAAACTGTATGGCTGTGGCAGGCTTCTTGCTAACGGTTTTTACAGCTTAAATTAATCTATTTTCATTAATCTATACCTTGCCACATGGCTCACGGCTTACCGGCATCTTTACATGCTGTTTCTCATCATGGTGGCTGGCAGTGTCTCTCTCCTTCAGCCTTCCACTTCCCAGCTCTATTCTCCTCCTTGTCCCGCCTATACTTCCTGCCTGGCCACGGGCCAATCAGTGATTTATTTATTGACCAATCAGCAACACATTTGACATACAGGCCCTTCCCCCCCCTTTTTTTTTAAAAGGAAGGTTTTAACCTTTACATATTTCCAAAGTCAGCTTGGTATATTTGGGAATTTGGGAGTAGCTTCTCTTACTACTTTCTGTTGGAGGAGGGGTGCTGTATCTTATGGGGACACAAAGAATATTTTAGGATTATGGAGTAGTCCATGAGGGTGTATCGTCTGAGCCAGTTGCCTTGAAACAGTTCTGGATGTTGGATCATCTGGGCCATGGTGTCATCGCAGACCTTTCAGGGGGTCTTGGCTGGTTAAACCTGATGTATCTTAATCTGGAACAAATCCATAGCCTCTGGCTTTCTGTGGAAACAAAAGCAGAGCCTTCTTTCCAAAGCAACATATCCTTACATCCAAATTTTGAAGTCAAGGTACCTTTAAAATATATATTTTGGCATAACTCAACAGCTTTTGTAATCAAATATTTTTTTCAGTTACGAATATCAAAGAGAACATAATCCAGATTCTCTGTGTGGTAGACATCTTTACGTGGCTTTTTTTTAATATTAGCTTGAGCCTATTGTTTTAAACTGTAGCCTTTTAAGCCTGAAACGGCACTGGCACTGTGGCTGCTGGCTCTGCCCATTTCAGCTTCCCAACATGGCGGTGATACGTTTTCCGCCAGCTCTGGGAGCCATCAACTCTCAGAAATAGTAGGTCTATGCTTCTATCAAAGCAGCGTGTAGCCCAGAAACCTCTTTTTTGTTTTGTTTTGTTTTGTTTTGTTTTGTTTTGTTTTGTTTTGTTTTGTTTTGTACTAGCAAAGGCTAAATCCACCACACAGCTTAATGTGCCACTTGCAGAGGCCTCATTTCCGCCATACTGCAGGTCGAGCATGTATGCACGCTAGGAACCCACTGCCGCTCATTTGAGAGAGACAATTAGGAAGCTGTTTTTAGCTCTGTTTTAGATTTTTTTTTTTTAGTTTTTAGGTGGAAACTCTTGCCCCACGTTGGGCGCCAAAAGTAGATGTACCCAACCGTCTTATTAAATAAGAAACACAGAGCCGATTCAGAGAAGAAAGCCAAGAGATTAGTTAGTTATAGTTGAAGGTTAGTTATAGTTGAAGATTAATTAGGATAGAAAGTGAATTAGATACATTTTGGACTTAACAAAATAGGATAGATAATGAAATTATTTTCTCTGAATTTGTCAAATACAAATGGACTAGACATTGTTTAGACATTTATTACTTGTATATATTGTATATAGTCATTGTACTTTTGTATATAGTTTTTCTTTTGTTAGTTATAACCTTTTTCTTTTTTTCCTTTTTATTAAAATAGAAAAGGGGAAATGTGGTGGTATTTTACTTGTACTGAAATGTGATTTTAATTGTATGTTAATAAATAAAGTGTCTGGGGGTCAGAGCTATTAGAGCCATAGTAAGTGCATGGCGGCGGTGGCACACGCTTTTAAGGACCTGGAGGGCGGTACATACAGGCATGACGAGGCAGTCATGTGTTTGGGTTTACAACCCATGAGAAGGCAGAACAGCTAGACTATATAAAGACATATACACAGGAAGTAGGTCCCTTTCGGAGAGCTCTCTTGGCTGAAGAGGATTGCTGAATCAGGAAGGGTGAGGCTCTTAGCTCTGACCTCTTGACTTTCTTCTCTGAATCGGCTCTGTGTTTCTTATTTAATAAGATGGTTGGGTACATCTACAGTGCACAAAGTAGAAATTAACATGGATGTGTAAATATCTCTGTAGCAGAATTCAGAACCCTTTGGGTATATGACCAGGAGCTGGGTTTTCAGAGTTTTTATTTTTAAAATAAAAATCCATTAGATTGTAATGCTGTCTAAAATTGCCAAAAGCTAACAGCTTCTAGTATAGTCTATAATTCCTTAATTATAATAATCAACTTACAGACAGCTTCAGAATCTATATTTGACATTTCACTAGCCAGACAAACTTCTTTCAATAGTTGTAATAATTGATTTATCTTTTCAAATTCATTTGCTTTTTGGTGCCCCCTTTGAATAACTTCATTTGGAAAATCAGCAAGCCTTGATTCAATAAAACCACTGATTTTAAGACAAGCTCCCCTAGTGAATGCATAGAGCAATGAAACAGTCTGCTCCTTTAATGAATGTGTAAGGGATGATAATAGAAAAATAAGTATCACATATTTCCCATTCCATCCTGTTAACTGCAAATTTTATAATGCCAATTTTAATAGGCTATAAGAAAGAAGCAGAAGAAAATTGTAATGTCTACTGTGAGTTTGTTACTGGATTGACTATGGGAAGCAAATCTCACTTCTAAAACAGATTGTTCTATTAGATATAATATTCCAGATGGATCGTTATGTACCTGCTGAAATGTTTCAGTCACATATTTTCTCTCATTTGGGATGTTAGATATAAATCTTCAGATGTGTGTGTTCCTCTGGGAATATGATCAGAGGTCAGGAATTTAGTGAGGGGCCATGGAGGGAGGTTGTAGGGAGAGGAGATAAAACACAGAGAGGTTAAAAGGAATAATAGAATAGGAAGGGTTAAATTGGGGTTGGGGCATGGAGGGGAAGGGTAGAGGAGGGACTATGGGGAGTGTCTTAGTTAGAGTTACTACTTCTGTGGTTAAAAAAAAAAAAAAAAAAAAAAAAAAACATGACCAAAGCAACTTGGGGAGGAAAGGGTTTATTTCACTCACAGTTCCATGTAACAGTTCATCATCAAAAGCAGTGAGAGCAGGAACTCACACAGGGCAGGAGCCTGGAGGCAGGAGGTGATGCAGAGGTTATGGCTACGTGCTGCTTACTGGCTTGCTCTACATGACTTGCTCTACATGGCTTGCTCAGTCTGCTTTCTTATAGGATCCAGGACCACCAGCCCAGGGATGGCATCATCCACATGGGCTGGGCCGTCTCTCATCAGTAACTAATTAAGAAAATATCTACAGCCTGATCTTATGGATACTTTTTCTTAATTGAGGTTCCCGTCTCTAAGATAACTTTAGCTTGCGTCAAGTTGGCATAAAACTATTCAGCACAGGGTGGAGAGCAATATACCCCAACTAAATACCTCATGCTAGCAAACACAAAATTCCAGTAACAGGAATGTGCTGACTTTTTTGACTCATTGGCTAATGGGATTACACGGACCCCCAAATGTCATAGACTATTGCCAAAGCTCTTGGATGTCCTCCAGAGCTCAATGGTAAAATCTTATTACTGAAGGCACCACATACTTGAGTCACAGAGCATGGAGAATCTAGCTGGTCTTCATCTGGAAGCTTTACCCTACTAGGTAGCTTTCACCATGCTGTAAAGTGTTATGTATGCTGCCAGAGGAGTAATCCTTAATCTCACACAACTCAAAGGTATAACAATGACTATCTTGATGAGATATGCCCACTCCATGAGTTGGAAACAACATATATTACTGTTGAAGGGGCTAATAACCTACAGCTAGATAGATTGTAGGCTGTAAGGGAAAGGAAAAGCCAATACTATTATTCCTCTAAACAGACATAGTATTAAAATGACTCCTAATTACTTATTTCTATACCTGCATATTAGAGCATCTCTGAAATCTCATCAGAGAAGCTTCTCCTTGCAGCCAATGACAATTAGTAAGATACCCTCAACTGGTCAACATGAAGAGAAGAAGAGACTGTGGAATGTTCAGCCCTAAATGAGATACATATCTCATACCCTTTGACCTAAGGCTCTTCATGGAAGAAGGGGGCAGAAAAATTTTAAGAGCTGGAGCTAGTGGATAGCATCAAAGAAAGGATATTTTTCAGACACAACAGGGCAGTTGGACATATGAACTCAACAGTGATTGTGCCAGAATGTCAGAATGCCTAAAACCTGTGCAAGCTCCAGCCAGACAAAATCCCAGCACAGCGGGAAGGTAGACATGAAATACCATCATCAGCTGAGGAGCTATTGGGTGAGGGAGGGATAGTTTTCTGTAATGATGACTCCTTATAGGTCAACCACATGCCAGGAAGGGAATCACTCCCAAGACTCGCTGGACAACACAACTAGACTAGATAGGGAAAGAAAACAAACAAACAAAAAATGTCCCTAAGTGAGATAGGAAGTGGGGGGAATTGTAGTGGTATTTGCTCTGTCCATGACCTTGGACTACACAGCCCAAAGGAGGCGGTGCTTCCTGTCCTTGTACATGACCTCTTCTCCAACTCCTTCTCAGAGGTCACATACAAGCACAGGAAGCACCACCTCCTTTGGGCTGTATAGCTCAAGGTCATGGGCTGAGCAAATACCACTACAGGGAATTGGATGAGGTGATAAATAGTAAATATGCTAAAATACATCGTATGAAATTCTCAAAGAATTAATAAAATACTGTTTAAAAAAGAATGACCTTAGTAATCAGATCATCTCCACAATGTTTTTTTTTTTTTTTTTTTTGGTTTTTCGAGACAGGGTTTCTCTGTGTAGCTTTGCGGCTGTCCTGGAACTCACTTGGTAGCCCAGGCTGGCCTCGAACTCACAGAGATCCACCTGGCTCTGCCTCCCAAGTGCTGGGATTAAAGGCGTGCGCCACCACCGCCAGGCTACAATGTTTTTTTGATGCCACAATGAAGCCATGATCCTTTAAACTCTAAGAAAGAGAGACTGTCTTCTCTTGGAAACAGAATTATTGGGCAACATATAGGAGCGTCCCTTCTTTGACTGTAGGTAGGTAGGTACAGTGGGGCATCCAATACTGTGATTCACTTTGCAGCAGATTGCTAGTCCTTGTCATTTCCAGCTCCCATATGCACTTATTCAATACTGTGTCCCTTCAGCATTTATAAGAGTAGATAATGACCTCTCAATAATTTTGGTTTTACATAATTACAGATGTTTGTAGTAGACTTTGACTCCTTCTTGTGGCGAAATGGAAGTAAGAAATTCTCTAGTTCCTATGATAATAGTTCCTACAAGTTACACAATAGACCTTGGTCCTACAGCCAATTCAACTGTGCTATTTATCTAAACACCCCAGGAATCTCTGTTTATTTTCTCATATGTTGGCAAGTCCTTGGTTTTATAAGTATAACCAAGTCACATCTGACTTTTGATTTAATCAGTCCAGTCTTTCAAGACTTTTCATGCTCAATAGCTGTACCTTGTCACTTCTGTTCTGCAGTCAAATCAGGAAAGCAGCCTTTAGGACGGACTTATAACCTACAGAATAACAACTTGCTTAAAAAATTTAGACTGGATATAATCAGCAACCTTACTATCTTTTTCATAAACCCTTTAACTTTGCATATTACTTTGAATCCTTTCAGAGCAGAAAGAACACCAGTGATCTTTTCTTCCCTTTCCCAGATGTAGTTTCTTCATACATTACAGTCTGGCTATTGGGGTTGTTCTCAATCTTTATGGGGGACTCAAAATTATGATTTTGACTCAAAATTTGGCAATTTGTTTGGGAGATCTGTGACTTCGGTGATTTTGTCAGTCACAGGCCGTGTGTCATTTGGATAATCACTAATATTAGAAGGCAGGAGAGTTGAGGCACCAAGCCAATGTTGTATTAATGACTTGCCAAGGGAAATATGACTTGTATCAAGTCCCACTGACAATAATCCTAGCCTGCTTTAGTAAAGATAGTACCAGGTCTTATTGTGTCAACTATGTCAGAGTCCAAGAGAAATGTTCTTCAAAATTAGCCTTTGGAAAAGCTCCTGATGAAGGAAGCATTTTCTTTTGAGGTAAAAAACACAATCACCCAGAGCAGAGAGGGCTCCACCCCATTGTTTTGGTTTAGCTTTTCAGTAAAATATCCTTCAAGGAGTACGTCCCAAAAGGTTTGATTGTACCTACAAATTGAGAGCCTGGTATTAGAGCTTCCTAAAGCGATGAGGGCAATGAAGCATTCAGAACTGTCCTCCTTTGAGGCTTTCCACAGACGAGACTTGTACTGGAGGGTAGTGTGCCACAAGTCTTAAATCTGGAATCATGGTACCATCTGGTAGTCAATTATGAAAAACTTGTCCAGTGAGGAATCAACAAAGAACATGTCATATACATGTGTGTGACCACAATAATTGTCCTCTTTCTCTTGGATTCTGAGAAGACACTGCAGTCTCAGAGGGACCCTTGCAGCACATAGTAGGTTGGTACGCACTCAGTGATGATCTTATGAGCCTCTTCTCACCACTCTATCACGTATGCGCTTCAGCATCATGCTCCATCATTTCCGAGTCTCAGTCTGGTCCCCTCATTCAACTTTGTATCCATTTTGCACCAGGGCATTTGCATATTGGCCAAATTCAATTACAGGAATACTACAGTGTTTTCACGAATACCAGGCCCAGCTCACAGAATCCAACAACAGCAGCCATGCTATACAATTTGCAAAAACTCTCCACTGTATAAACAAAAGTTTTGAGACTTAATCTGTCACAATTTCCTCATCTTAAGAGTACAAGAGTCAAGGAAATCTTTGAGCACAGAGTGTGGAGGCATTATAATTGGGATGGTCAGGCTACATCCTGTGCTCATTTCTTCTATTTTCCATTTTAAACCATTCTATATGTTCATGATACCAAATATTGGGATGACTCCTCCACTGATGTGCACTTGGGATTCAGAATTTTGAGGAGCAGAGAAAGTGACACTTGAGTGTTCTCCTTGAGTTCTATGGAGTCTGGGCAACAGACACAGGAGCACTTGGCATTGGCACAAATGTGGCAGAGAATCAATAGTCACCAGAGCCTCCAGCTCAGCCTCCAGAGGGCAATAAATACCAGTTCCTGTTTCATGAGACCTAAGAATAAACGTTCTGATAGTAGTGCATATGCAAATGACATTTATTGAACAGATAGGAAAGGACACATATATACTCACACTGTGGGGAGAGAGGAAGCAGGGAGAGGAAGAGGGGGAGGAAGGAGAGGGAGAGGGAGGGAGGAAGCAGAGAGAGGGAGAGGGAGAGGGAGTGGAAGAGGGAGAGGGAGGCAGGAGAGAGGGAGAGGGGGAGGGGGAGGGAGAGAGACTTGGAGAACAGTACAGAAAGGGCTTGTGTAGTGGGTAGCCATTCCAGCTTTGACCTGGAAGTTCCAACCCCCATTGAGGCTTTGGTAATAGTCACGCCTACAAGGTGGGGCTGAGAGAGGAAGCTGAAGACCGAGATCCGGACCGAGGGCTCTATGGGTTCCTGGACCCTGGACACTGAAGGTAGACCGAGCAGAGTTCTCCAGAGAACACCGCCAGACTGCTCCTTTCCCAGACCCTGTAGCCTATCCCTTCACTTGTAAGTTACCCCACAAAATAAACCTCCCTTTTAACTACGTGGAGTGGCCTTAATAATTTCACCAATAGGCTTGGATTAATAGTCACCATAGTCACCAGAACTACCCAACAGGAGGGATTTCCCATGTGGATTGCCTTGGTCCAGCTTTTTGTTTGGAGTTTAGTCAAGTTCTCTGCAAAGGCAGTGGGTACTACAGGGGGAGCAACCATGAGCTGCCAATCTGCATACTGGTGGCTGCTTGTCTGTTTTTTTGTTTTTTGTTTTTTTTTTTTCTGCAAACCAAGATGTCTTCAGCTATGGTAATCAAGTGGTTGTCCCCAAGCAGTATGTTGTCAGCTCAGAAGTGGAAACCTGTAGGGACATGAGGGGTGGAGAGTGGTCAGTCCTGACAGCCCAGTGGGGTCTCAAACTAGGGTCTCAAAAGCACTCAACGATTCCTTTTTATTTTTTATTTATTTATTTATTTTATTTTATTTTATTTTTGGTTTTTCGAGACAGGGTTTCTCTGTGTAGCTTTGCACCTTTCCTGGAACTAGCTTTGGAGACCAGGCTGGCCTCGAACTCACAGAGATCCGCCTGGCTCTGCCTCCCGAGTGCTGGGATTAAAGGCGTGCACCACCACCACCCGGCTCCTTTTTATTTTTAATGATTCATTTATTTTTATTTTATGCGTATGAATATTTACATGTATTATGTGCACTGACAGGTCCAAAACAAACATGGGACAAATGGCTATATGTGGTGTCTGTTAGTATACCAAAGGGAATGGTATTCCAGGCTTCCAGGCTTCTCTAGTATCAGAAATATCTGTGGCTCTTCTCAGCTCTTCTCACCACACCCCCTACCCTAAACTTCATCAGCTCCTGGGCTTCCTTCCCCCGACCCCCCCCCCCCCCCATTCCCACAAAGCCCTGCCCTGCCATTTTGGTAGCTATCTGCTCTCTCTTTTTGTCTTCCTCTCTTGGCCCCCTCCCCCTTCGACCCCCCCTTGATCTCCTTTGTCTTCACTCTCTGTCTCCCCCCTCCCCAGTCGAGTCTGCAGGTCGTGTTCAGTGTACTACTTTCTCCCCTTGTTCTGGATTTTTGCAGCTGTGTCTGGCTGTTCTCTCTCTCATATCTATAATTAAAAACCTTCTCAACCAGACCTTGGAGCAGTCATGTCTTCGGTTTATACACGTACCCTGTGCGTGCCTGATGCCCGCAGAAGTCAGAAGTGGGGATCAGATCCCTGGAACTGGGTTACAGTTTTGAACCACTTTGTGGGAATGCAGTCTGGATACTCCACAGGAACATTCAAGTGATCTTAACTGCTGAGCCATCTCTCTAGCGCCTCAAAGTGTTCTTGGCTTCTGATAATATGTGAGCTGCTTGTTTGGCATCTGTAGATGTTTCCTTCCTTGACTTTTTCCATTTTCTCCTGCTTTGGAGCTATTTGACAAGGCTGAGCAGGCCATCATTCTTACTGTCTCCTGACGACTTATTTAATAGGGGCTTCCTTCTTCCTTAGGGTCTGGCTTAAATTCCACATCAGAACAAAATGCCACTCTGAGAGTCTGGTATTACCCTTCGAATTTCATTTGATGAATAATTCACCTAGATCCTTGCATTTTAGGGTATACTTTTATTTTTAAAAGAAAAATTAACATTTTTATTTTTAAATAAATATTTATTTTAAATATTTTTTTTCAATTTTATTGTTGCTTCTTTTTCAGTTTTATTGTTCCTTATCTTCCATCTCTGAAGGCTCAGAGCTTGCCCATGCAAGCTTTCTTTCATTATCTTTATTCGTAATTCACCTGTAGGCTGCAATTCTCTGAATATTTCAGACTTTGGACTATAAAATTGACCTGGTTTTGAACTTCCTTTGATTTAGAATCTGCATATAACTTTAACAGCATTTTGTAAACCAGTGCTTTTTTGGACTGTCATCAAAAATGTGTGCATAAACATGGACTTACTTCTCCTCATCCCCAATAAATGCTTTCTTTAAAGGGGTGGTTGTAAACCAGGAAACGTCACCTGGAAAACTCCTTCATTTTAGCACAAATTAAATCAGCTGGTGAAATGTCACGAGACCTGGAGGGGACAGCAGGCAGGAGGGACCTCCTTGACCCTCTTTTGAGGTTCTTTTTTTTTATTTTTATTTTTTTTTTTTAATTTTTTCGAGACAGGGTTTCTCTGTGTAGTTTTGGTGCCTGTCCTGGATCTCACTCTGTAGACCAGGCTGGCCTCGAACTCACAGACATCCGCCTGACTCTGCCTCCCGAGTGCTGGGATTAAAGGCATGCACCACCACTGCCCAGCCTTTCTTGAGGTTCTTGAGCTCAAGTGGTAATATGGACATATCTAAATACTGGGACTCAGACTCAGCCTCTCACCAGAGTACATCTGTATGACGAGACAGAAACTGGTATTGGCCTCGGGTTGGATGCTCTACTGATGGTTTCTTGTCTGGTATCTTTGCACCAATGCCAAAGAAATGGAACCCAGCTGGGGTCTTAGTGTCCCTGAGCACTAAAGATTTGGGGAGAAAGCTATGCAGAACGCTGTCATGACATTGTAATGGTTGGTGTACCTAACCTTTGAAAAGGTGAGACCTAGCCCCTGAGGTGCCACATCTACCATGAAGCTGCTGTTCGATGTTTAGTTTTCTTACCAACCTCCACTGAGTTCCAGGTGTTGTACTCATTTACACTTCCACAATATCCTTGCATCCCCTTGAACCTGCTTTTTTGATTTTTGAGAAAGCAAAAGATAACTGCTAAGAGACATGGGGTTGTGAAATGGACTGCTAAATTGAACCAATCTAGATAATTTAGGAATGTCTTAACTTTTAAAAAGAAGTCAAAACATATATTTGTCAAATGGAAATTAAAAAATGCTTTTGTGTTTTGTTCCCATAGGAGATGAGAGGTTGTAGATTCCTTCAGGAATAATATGGGTCAGGTTTGAACAAGGGAGACCTCCTAAATCTTGACAGATGACATCTATCAACAAAGATTATAGCTGGTCTTCCCAGGACTTGGCCGTATCTCAAATTTTCTCTCCGGGACCCTAAAGCTGCTTTGCCTACAGACAATAGGAAACAGTTTAGAAAAAGCAATGTCTGCATTCCCACGAGTTTGGGTGTGGGTGGCTGTTGGTTATTTAGTGGGTTATGGATGTTTGTTATTATTTAGGAGAATATAGGAATGATAAAATAGAAGGGTAGATTATCGAATCTACTTTAAATAATAGGGTAGATTATTGAATCTACTATAAACTAAGGGACAATTACTGATCTCAAATATTTTGTATTTGTAATGACTTTTGTATATTGACCCATATTTGAGGTAATTTTTATTGCAACACACTGTATGTATGCTTCTGTTCTTGCTTGGGGGAATTTTATATATTGATAAAAATTTAAGGTTATTTTTGTTATAACATATTGTATGTATGTTCCTATTTTTGTTTGAGGTATTGTGCCTATGCAGTTCATTTGGAAATGTAGGGTGAAGTTCTAGTTTTTCAAAGCTGTTATTATGAACTATTTAGGATAATCAAGAAACATAGGTTAGTAGTTAGTCATTTATAACAATCAAATTTGTAGATATGTTAAGTGTGATTTAAGATCATATAGAGATATATCTTAGATAGATAAATGATTTTTGAACATTCCAAAGACCTATAGAATATGGCATTTAAAATATTTTGTTAACTTAAGGTTTTTCATGACAATAAAACACATCTGCTCCTGGCAGCACCAATTTACTTCAGATGATTGGCATTGAAGAAACTCCGCATGGAGTTTGCTTTCATTGTGGCAGAGTTAGCCACTGGGCAAAGAAACTGCTCTTGCCTTTGACTACTGACAATATGCTGTGCAGACTTGATATGCCAGATATACAGGAAAAAGACTGTTGAACTTTGCCAAAACAAGGCAGGACAGACCTTCAAAATTCATGCTTCACAGAAGAGTCTGTCAGATATTCTTTAGGACATAGAGGAAAGTGACTGCTGAACTTTGCCAAAACAAGGCAGGAAGGTCCTTTAAATTTCCTGCTTCCTACTGGGCCTGTAGGCTGAAGATATATGCCCCAACACTGCAGAGGACCTCTTGGTGACTTCGAGGCAGCCAAATGTCTCTGTTGTTAGATAATATTACATCCTTCTGGGTCTTTGATGGAGTTGAAGACTAAATAGTTGTAGTTGCAGTTTTTCTTAGATATGATAGAATGTAAATTAGGTATGAAGTTTTGGACTTACTAAGGATAAATTATGAAGTCTTTTCTTTAAATGTACCAGATACAAATAAGTTTGAAATCATTACATTGTGAATATAGTCTTTACTTGATAATTGTTCTTATTGTATGCAGTCTTACTATGTTAAAGTTAAAACCTTTCATTTTTGTTTAGGAAAAAAGGAGAAATATTGAGGAATATTATTTTAAGGCATGTTATTTTTGTTTATATTGCATTTGCTTAACTCTGTGGAGCTGTGTTACTGTGCCTGTGTAAAATACCTGATGGTACAATAAAGAACTGAATGACAAATAGCAAGGCAGGAAAAAGGATATGTGGGGCTGGCAGGCCGAGAGAATATATAAGGAGAAATCTAGGAAAAAGGAGGAGGTAGCCAGGGAAGGAGGAGGACATCATGCACCAGCCACTGAAATACATAGCCGGCCATGGAGTAAGAGTAAGATTTACAGAAGTAAGAGAAAGGGAAAAGCCCAGATGCAAAAGGTAGATGAGATAAGTTAAGAAAAGCTGGCTAGAAACAAGCCAAGTTAAGGCTGGGCAATTTATAAGTAATAACCAGTTTCTCCATGTGTGACTTATTTGGGAGCTGGGTGGCAGGCCCCCCAAAAGAGCGAAGACAACTAACAACCGGGTGAAAGATAAGGATAAAGATATCTATGGTGTTTTGATAAAGTGTTTAAAATGTGGAGATGATACTGTGCTCTTGACTTAAGTCCCCTGCAAGGTTTGCAGAGGAAACCACCAGGTCTCTAGTGATAGAGTTCAGCATGGCCTGCTCTAAAATTCCTGAAAGAGTTCATTTCACAGGGAGTATCAGTTCAGCAAGAGTCCCTCTGAGGTGGTGCTGGGGTTTTTCCACTTCAGTGGTTGTCCTTATTGCCCACCTTCCCTTTTCTGTCTCCTCCTTTTGGTTCTCTGCTCCTGGTTTCGTGCTCCTCTGCTGTCACATGTTCCATGTTTCCTGAGTCACTCCAGGGCAGGTCCACCTGCTGCATTGCCTCACCTTCAGGACAGTCCCAACCTTAAGTATTTAAACAACACACTTTTATGCTAACAAGTCCTAATTTTTGATTGATCATAATTATCTTTGAAATACTGAACTCTGACCTTCTACCCTGATCATATCTCTTCACCTGCTTTCCTTCTTCTTTCACCTTAAGGTGACATTGTTTTTTACCTGAATTCTCATTTTCTCATGTCACTTACCCAGCTGAACACTAGAATTATTTTATCCTTTTAAATTACTTCATACACCTTTATTATAATCACTGACAATGTTGACCTCAGGGTCAACCAAATAATCTTTTCTCCTTGGGTTCCAGAGTGTAAAGAAGGTGGAGAATAGGCTACTGGTATTGGTAACAAGTTGGATATTTGAAGTTACTGCTGCATCTTGATAGCACACAAATACAGATGTGGGTCCAGTCACTCACGTGTGCTATGGCATCTCTTACACTGTAGAAAAATAGCAAGAGGACTTCATTTACATAACCATGAGTGACACATCTTCTTCAGAGGAATATTCTAGTGAAGCATCTAGTGGAAAAATGAGATTAGTGACGCAAAGCACAAAGTTTCTGGGATTTGGATCTTTCAGTTCTTAGTCTTTTCAAGACATTGTTGTGTACACATGGCTAAGTTCTTCAAAGTACACACCTCCATATCTTCATATCATCTTATTCCCACTTCATTCTGCCCTCCTTCTCTTCTATCCATTGTCCCAGTAGAGAGTCACATACATGAAGAACAGAATGATATTTCATCAGGATTTCTCCTTTAACACTGTCCCAGGGTCTGGCAGTGTCATCCTGGGGCTGATCATATCCCTGCTAATTCATTTTCCTAATTAAAATTTCACTGTAAATACTGTACAGCATCATGGCAGACATTTGGAGTGTGAAACGTGCACTGCTCCAAGTCTTTATTTAGTATATGTTTTCTTCCATTCTTCAACGTGTGTGTGTGTGTGTGTGTGTGTGTGTGTGTGTGTGTGTGTGTGTGTGTGTCCTGGGTCATAGTTCAGAAAACATGCCTAAAGTTTTCACTCATTGAAAATGTGCCCTATCTCATGATTTATTATTTTGTTGATTCAAGTGTGCTCTAGAGAGAGGTGTAGAGAAAGGCATCATTGTTTGTTGTCTTCCCTAGAAGCATTACTTTAGGAATTTCAGAAGTACTGATTACATACTTTTTTTCCCTAAGCCCTACTGCTTCCCTTTCTCTTCTCTTGAGCACATGTGGAATATTGTGGACACACACAAATAATGGCTGCTGAAGGACTCTATTGGGACTCACCTTGCAGCCATACTGGACGCTGGCTGAACACAGTCGACTTTTATCACTTTTGCCCAATCTCTTGCTTTCTTTTTCCCATAAAGAAATAAAAAAATGTGTGAAAAACTGAAGTTTCTCTTACCTTCTATGACTATATTTTGTGAAAAAAAATCACAGGAATATTTTTGACTTAAGAAACTACACAGATTCCACCGCAATATTTCTATTTAACAAAGACTGGGATAATTCATACTTGTTTTCCTTAATGGTTTTCAAACCAACAACTATGAGCTCACATATTATCAGTGATTACCCTGCAGTTCTGTATGGCTGTATCAAAGAATTTTAAGGTCTTAACTGTCCCTCTTTTGTTTAATACCCTTTTCCATATGAGCTTCTATACAGCATTTTAACAGAAGCTGAGAATCATTCTTTCCTCTTTCACTTTTGGCTATGGTATCCTAGAGACCCATAGATTAGCCTCCGCATTTTTTGAATGTCACTTATCTTTCCTTATTTCTACACCAAACTCTCTAACCAACCTCCCGTTTATGCTCCTTGGGAACATTGTACAAGCCTTCTGGCTGGCCTCATTCCCTGACTTCTTCCCCTGATCTTTCACCTGTTAGCTCTCTCAAGCCATGGCTTATACAGCCCATGTTACTTGGTAGGGTCACTCTAATTCAATTCTTCAGCAAACTCTTATTTCATTCACATTCCAGCTCCCTCCCATTGTTGTCTGAGCAGGTTGTGTACGGTTGGTCTACTCACTTCCTGTTTTGTCAAATGCTTTCAATTTCTTGCTCAGTTTGTTCCCATGATGCCTTCAGGATGGTGCTCAGAAGAAACCAAACACCTTTCCATCGACTCTGAAAATTCTTTCCCATAGGCTCTTCCTATGTTTTGATCATTCCTTGCTCTCTTGCTCTAGAATGATGGGCACAGGTGGGCAGGAGCCTTCCAGTGTTGTGTGCCACTGTGGTTATCTAGCTAGAGACTCAGTAAATAGACAGTGCTGGAGTGAAGGAATAAAGAAAACAGAAACTGGAGAGAATTAGTCTATTACATAATGTATTGGCTAATTATTTGGCTAGACCATAAACAGACAATTTTGTTACTTTTTATCCTTTCATCTTATAAATCTAAAATAAATATCATTAAAATATACCAATTATCAATATGAACATGCAAATGTGTCACATTATAGGGCTTTCTGGGCTAAATTATACACACGCACATATATAGTTTTGTGTGTGTGTGTGTGTGTGTGTGTGTGTGTGTGTGTGTGTGTGTGTAGTTTGAGGAGCTATTATGCAATCACCCTTCTCAGAGGCAGTGTTAAGATATGGTTCCTATGGAAATGTGTGAAGGTGCCTACAGTTGAATAGTTTTACCAGCAGGCTTTGGTTTTAATATAAGTCTTTGATCATGGCCAATACGACAAATATGGAATATCTCTGGCTAAATGTGGTTAAGAATTATTTGAAATTTTGCTCTGTTTCCAGTCCATGGCTACTGAAATACGGCACCCAAATAAAATATCTCTTTGCCCTTTGAGATGAAAGGTGTATTTTTAACATCACTTGTAGCTAGATATTAGAAGGTTTGAAGGTTCTTGAGAAGGGATCTCTCCAACAATCTGCATTCGACTTTACCTCTTGTACCTCCAATAATGCACTAATTTTGAGAAAAGTGAAAGAATAAAAAGTTGTCCCTGCTTAGAATAAACATCATTCACCCCCATTATCAATGTCTTGGTCAGACATGGCTCTCTTTGATGAAGACAATCAGCAGCAGGAAAGCCAATGGCCTCTCATAATAAGGAGAAAGCCCTAATTTACAACTCCAAGAGAACAACTTCAGGCAGAAGGTGTTATGGAACACGATGCACCGGAAGATGCATCAAGATGATGGCAGAAATAGCTATTCCTTAATGAGATGTACACTTATAATCCAAAACCCCATAGCTTACAGACCCTTACTGCTGACCTGCCCACTTTCTAATCTTTTCCCCTCTCTTTATATTTCTCTCTCTTTATGTACTATTCAAAAATTCTAAGTCTGGATTTTTTGGCTCCCTGTTTCTCCCTCTCTCTTCCCACCCTTCTCTCAAGCTCCCTCTTCCCCTTGTCCTCCACTGTGCAGCTTCTCACTTCTACTGCTGAACCTGCTTCCTTTCTTTACCCAAACTTTAACTTTCCATCTTTCTCTTATCTGTTTCCTCTCTTCTGGTAGTTCCAGAGGCCACCAGCTTACCTGACACAGTGTTATGTTTCCTCTCAAACTCCAATAAGTTTCTCTTCAATATAGTTTCTGAGTCTGTTTTTGAATTCTTTTCATCTATGAGCTGAAGAAACTCAAAAATGGGTCCTGTGTTACCAGGAGGCAATTCCCATCTCCTTAATTATCTGTCTCTATATACAATCACATTGGAGGACCAGGCTTCAATATATAAATCTGAGGAAAGGGAAATATAATTATTTCTGTTTTAATAAAAATTCTCTTCTTATTAAATAACACTGGATTTGTGAACACAAACAGCTTCTAGTTGGCCTTTGAAAGTATGCACTGAACTAATTTAAATTACATTTTTTCTTTAGTTTTCCTAAGGCTTTCTCCTCACCCTTATACTTCAAAGCTGTAGAGATGGAAAATGAAGTCACTACGAAAAATGAATAGACTTGAAAGAAAAGGAGTTTGAGGTATATTTTGAAATGGTTTGGAATGGAATTAAAATGTATCAAAAATGAAGTGTGTAACTGAATTCACTCCCCTTTTCCTACCCTGTACACTGTATAGTCTTTATAACATGGAAATATCAGTAAACAAAATGACCATTTGACTATGAGGCTTAGACACATGGCCTTTGGGAAGTGATTCCAACTGAATAGATCATTAAAGTGGATCCCCATGACAGAATCCCGGTGTCCTTGTATGAAAGGGAGAGACTAGCTAGACACACACACACAAATAACCACACTCTCCTATAGCATGAATCTTAGAGAGTCTTATTAATAAAATCAAACCTGAGGCCAGTTATTGGGGTGAACACTGGAAGATCAGAGAGACAGAACAAGCCACAGCTACCTCACCTCACCAGATCCTCAGCTGGTCTTGTTTCCTCAGACTGGAAGCCTCTGTGTCCTCATATACGAATGGCTCTCAGTTGAACTGTGCTGCTGGAAGCCTGAAAGCTTAACCAGCCAAATGCTTAACCAGGCCAAATGCTTCTAGTTCCTGGTCCTCATGCCTTATATATCTTTCTGCTTTCTGCCATCACTCCCTGGGATTAAAGGCTCACTATCTGGGATTAGAGGCGTGAGTCACCATGCTTGGTTGTATCCTTGAACACATGGATTTCTGCCTCTGGAATGCTAGGATTAAAGGCGTGTGCTACCACTGCCTATCCTCTATGTTTAATATTGTGGCTGTTCTGTCTCTGACCCCAGATAAGTTTATTAGGGTGCACAATAGATCGGGGAACACAATACCACCTCACTCTCCCTCTCTCTTGCCATGTGATGACTACCTGGACTCTGACAACCAGGAAGTCATTACCAGATGCAGGTCCTTGACTTTTCATATCCAGAACAAGTCACCAATAAACCTATTTACTGGACAAGGCAATCTGCCTCAGGCATGTGAATTTCTGTTAAACTAGGGTTATGGCAGAGAAAAGGGATTTGAATATTAAAGTTAGAATAAATCCCCTAAAATGCATTGTTCAAGTTCACTGGAAAGTCTCACTACAATATCAAGAAAACTTTGCATAGTACAAATACAAATATCAAGAAATACTTTCCATGGATATGGAAGAGCTTCATTTAATAATGTCCTCATAAAACAGGAGCAGCAAGGGCTCTCCGATGTGTGGTGATCAGGAACTGTGGGAGAATCTTCTGTCCATTATGGGAGTTCCTCTACTGACAACTAACAGTTTTGGAAAAGCCATTCTTGACTGTTCTTGGAACATGGCTCTTAAGTTCTGGAAAACTCTTAGCAGTCCTTTTAATTTGAATGTCAAATGTTTTGCAGTTTCCTGACATTAGCCCATTTACTCCTGGCAGATCATTTTGTTCCAAGCTGAAATTACAGCATGGACTTTCAACTATGTTTTTGGATCCCCATTCTCTCTACAAATGGTTTGAAGAAGACAGAAAACATCAGAGTGGGAGAACGAGTTATTCCTTTTATAGGCTTTGTGCTCTTAAAGAGTGATTAAGAAACAAGAGCTCAGAGTGACAGTAGCTCAGGAGCTGCCTGGGCTTTGGGCCTTCAGGAAACTGTGAGGTAGAAAGAGGTCATATGAGTTTGTCATATCTTGTGGTAGGGCAAGCTTGGTTGAAGCTAGATTTAGCCTTGGAATGTGATCAGGAAAGGCATATTTCTTCAAATGGAAAATCTCCCAAAGTTATTAGGGTGAGTTGCCTTATTGATGTGTTCCAGTTGGAAGGACCTCCTTGGTAGGTAGTTGCTTATGGGTTTTTTTCCCCTCCAAATTGTTCTTTTAACTCTAGATTTTTTATCTTAACTGAGACTTTGTGCACTATCTCAGATCCCTTCTATTCCTTAACATTTTAGGGGTGAATATGTTACAATTTTAACCCATGTATTTGTGTCAAATACTATCATCTCTCTTTGCTCCCCATTCCATAAATAATCTGTTTATTTTTGTTGCAAGAACATTTTATTTAATAAGATTGGGGGGACATCTATTACCTAAAACCAAAGCACAAGCCTCTCAGAGAAAGTATACAACCCAGACGAAAAGCTATTCTCATTACCTATCAATTTATGATAGCCACAGTTACTTTTGGCCCAACTTTGTTTTTTTTTTTTTAAAGCTTATCTTGGTATGTTTGATCTTGAAATTAGAGACTATGTTAGTGTCTCAAAGAAACTGGTAAACTGAAACTTCCTCCAAGATGAACAAAGTAGAATATTAGGCAAATGAAAAAAAATAGGCATCGTAATCATGAGGGTTGAACTTATGAAATAATTTATGATTAGACAAAATGAGAGTAATTTTTCATCAGAGAAATAATTCCTTTACTTTTTATTAATAGTACTTTCTACTGCTGTTACTTTCCTTTTTCTGATTAACTTTCAGACTTTTTTAATAGTTTGTAAAAATTTCAGGTGATCGAGTGTTTATCATATTTTCATCCAGACATCTGTTCAGGTTTGTTAACTGGAATGCTCTTCTTCCTGACAAATACAGAAAGGACGATGTGTAGTCTGAGCCTGTGCTTGGGAGATAGGCTTACTCACTGCCAGCACTGATGGATCACAGAGTATTGTACTTATTGAGCAGTGATACCCATTACAGAATTTACCACAAACATATATTCTTATCTGTCAGAATGACCTAAGAAGTGATGTGATTGTTTATGTTTCAAGACTTCAAAATACCAGTGTCCAAGTTTTTCATGACCATGTTAGGAAGGAATCCACAGACAATTGTCACATATGGCATCATCACTTAACTTATGTATAGCTGTAATGGTATTAGACATATATATGTATAATGCTCTATCTGTCTATCTATCTATCTATCTATCTATCTATCTATCTATCTATCTATCTATCGATCTATATTTGTTGGCCATATAAAAATTTATAAATGATAAGTATTTAACCTTCAATGGAGTTTAATTTGTGACAATTTATAACTGTATAAATAACAATGTAGTCCAAATCTAGATTTGAATCAGTTGTAAATTACTATATATCCTTTAACTAAATATTAAGTTTTCTGTTTTATAGACTCTGTATATGTGGAATATAAGTCTATTTCCCCCTTTTAATTTATTATTGTTCTAGTGGTCCCCAAAGGGGCTAATGCTTGATGAATTTAGAAAAAGATACTATCTTTATGCATAAATTCTCATATCAGACAGTTTAATTTATTTTTTACTTTTTTGGCTTTTGAGACATGTCTAATTTTATAGCCCAATGTTGCCTTAAATTCATAATCATCCTGCTTCAGTCTCCCAAGTAATGAGATTAGATGGATGAATCCACCACACCCAGTCCAGGCATCAGTTTTTATAATGTTATTTTCCCAACGCTTTCATATCTGACACTTTTTCATTGAGTTCTTAGACACTGAGTTGTCTTGTCCTTATTAAGAATTAACATTTGGTAAATAAAAGAATCATTGATAGATATGAACTTTCCCTGTGTTCTAAAAATTGCTCTATAATATCTGAAGACCATTGAGTTTTTTTGTCCATGTATGTAATTTTGTGTTTTAGGAGAGTTCTTTTGAGTCTTTTACTAGAATGTATCATGTTGTCTGTCTGTTTAATATCTCCCTCCAGACACATGGTTCATCATTCTATATTTAGTTTGACACCTCTCAAAAATTTGAACTTAATCTTGAATTTAAAGAGTGAGTAGTTATTCTATTCTCTCTCTTTAGTTATTCTTCCATGGAGAATTTCACTGTGTCTGTGTTAGCTAGTCCCTGCCTGCATACAGTAGTCATTTTCTGTCTGTTAAAAATCATTTACAGCTGGGCGGTGGTGGCGCACACCTTTAATCCCAGCACTCAGGAGGCAGAGGCAGGCGGATCTTTGTGAGTTCGAGGCCAGCCTGGTCTACAGAGTGAGATCCAGGAAAGGTGCAAAGTTACACAGAGAAACCCTGTCTTGAAAAACCAAAAAAAAAAAAAATCATTTACATTTTGTTTCCAGTTTCTTCTTTGCATTCATTTTCCTATAAATTTTGTGTTATAATGTTAATTATACTTGATACACATACAGTCAGGTAAATTTCACTACACTGGAGCCACTGGATAGCTCTATCACCTCTGAAGACAATGGATGACTCCATCACCTCTGTGGGCACTGGCTAGCTCCACCACCTCTGGAGACACAGAATAGCTCCATCACCTCAGAAACTCCTTCCTTTTTTCCTCATGAAACTCTCCTGCATCCTTGTCTTTTACATCTGCTAGCCTTTTTTCTCCATGTTTATATATTATAAGATATTTTATGTAGGTTCATGCATGTGTATGCACCAAGTGCTTTTTATCTCATACTTTCTTCATTTTAATGTTACATTTCCCTATAACCTTACCTCATTTACATCTTACATAATTTTTATTGTCCCATGTGTCCATTTGTATCTCACTTCTATTTTTTGAAATGGTATAGTTTGTTTGTTCATTTGTTTGGGGGTGTTTCCTTTTTAATTTTAACAAATCTCTCTTTCTTTGTTGACCATGCTAATATTAAATTCCAGAAGTCTAGTGATTTTCCTGCCTCAGACCTCCAAGAGGCTGAGACTAATGGTATGCTCCCTATCATGTGGCTATAATTAGTAGGCTAATTTGTAGTGTGCTATTTACTAATTTCTGGGGTTTTTGAGTCTTGGTTATGTTCTTTCACATTTCAGGTAATGTTCTTCTGTTGCAATGATCTAGATAACATTGATTTATTTAAAAACAGGATGTGGTTTCTCTCTGCTCTGTTTGCTTTTCTTAACTGTAGAGATGTTATTGCTTGCTTTTAGATTTATATTGACTTAGGAAGTTTACCACTGTCATTTTCTTAACTTTTAGAAGGAGGTAATGATTTGGTATCTTTCCTAACCTATGGCTCTAGAGCACTCTCTTCAATTAATTGTTCTTAGAGACGTAGCCTCCTCTTCCCACATTACTCCTCACTCCCCATTGCATTGATCAAATTCCATTTGACTTTCTGAAGTTTCTTCTCAGTGTGGAACTCCTCCTTGGATAATGCTGTAATTGATGAGTGCTAAGGTTTAGGAGAGCTCAGTCTAGGCTCAGCTTAGGCCCTTCAGCTGTACCTCAGAGAGCTTGCCTCATATTTGTCAGTACTGTAGCTGAAGTTTTCCTGTGTCCCACCCGTGTCCCACCATGGTCAGGACAAATCTCTCTCACCCGCCAGACCCGCAGCCGCTTGGACCCAAGTAAACACACAGAGCTTATTTATATTATTTATATTAATTAAAACTGTTTGGCCATTAGCTCAGGCTAACTATTGACTAGCTCTTACACTTAAATTAACCCATAATTCTTATTTATGTTTAGCCATGTGGCTTGGTACCTTTTCTCAGTTATGCCTTCACATCTTGCTTCCTCTGTGTCTGGCTGGTGACTTCTAACTCAGCCTTCCTGTTCCCAGAATTCTCTTCTCTGCTTGTCCCGCTTATACTTCCTGCCTGGCTACTGGCCAATCAGCATTTTATTTATCAACCAATCAGAGCAACACATTCACAGCATACAGAGTGATATCCACAGCACAATACAATTTCAAATGAATACATGCTCTTCAGTCCTACTCTGTTGGGGTATTTTTTTACTTCTTGCACAGATTTTTACACATGGGCTTTGTGGTTGTTGGAACATCTTTCCTATGTTAGGTTTAAATATTTATACAATAAAGTGAGTTTCCTGATCAGTAACTTAGCTGTAATGCACCAACTAGGAAAAAAATCTTTTACAAAAAATTTTCCAACTATTAAGGCAATGGATACCCAGCAACTGAAGGATTTGCCAATAGGAAAATGTATAAAACATATAAAAAGCATATCTTATCATAGATTTTAAATGTCTTACTTAGGAAGAAGGGGAAACAAAATCCTTATTTTTTCCCCCCAAGGTAGTTTTTTTTTTTGTAAACCTTAATAAGAGCACCTCGATCTTAAAAAACAAACAAACAAAACAAAACAAAACAAACATAATTAGAGCAGTGGAGATGGCTCAGTGCTTAGGAGAGCTTACTGCTCTTGCAGAGAACCTGAGTTTTGTTTTCAGCATCCCCATCAGGCAGCTTAAAACCACCTGGAACTTCAGTTCCAGAGGCCCAGATCCCTGTGTTGGTCTCTGTGGGCACCTGCACTTACATAGACACATACAAGTATATACAATTAAAAAAATGAAAGTCTTAAAAATATCTTGTTGTAAACAGAGAAATGGGAAGTTTTTAATCTCATGATATTGGATCTTGACTTTAAAATTTTAATAACCTTTAGTTATAACCAAGTTATATCCATGTTCACTTTCTTAAGCTTAATTCCCACATCTTTCTAGAACATACTTTAACCATCTTTGTTCTCATTTATTTCCATTTTGGAACAATCTTTATTGTACTATGCAAAGTCACTTCCCATCTAAAAGCATTTCTTTTTTCTTTAGCCTTCTTTTACCAAAAATATATCTCATATCTTTAACTTTATAATTCATGACTTCTTTTTTTTCATTAGTCATTGTTTGTGAATATATATTTGTATAGATATATGTTCCCAAATACAACCAACCTGCTCAGTCTGAATAATGTTACTTCTCTAAAGGGAAAACCCAAAAATGCCCCCTGACGTTAGCAAATGCATGAAGTCTGTTCAATGTTCCTTCTGAATCTTCCTTTTTTTGGTTTGGTTTTGTGAAGAATACACAGGTAAGACTTTACAGACATAGCTTCTGATTTTATTTGGTGACCCAATCTCACAGCAAAGTCCCTGATCCTTATCTTTCATAAGCTCTCCTCTCTTACTTCCACAATGTTCCAAATACCAGGTGAACAAGGATGATACCAATGAATATGCCAAACTCTACTGGGGAAAGCCCACAAAGCTTCAAGCCCACTGAGTAAAGCTGGGAGTGAGAGAGGAGGTCCTCTCCAGGGAAGAGCGCACCAATTGGTTGTCCAGTGCCAAATGATCAGCTCTGAGCACAAACCTACCTATGACATCATATGGACTCAGCAGGTTTTATTTAGAAATATATGCAAATACGTCCAAATACATATATGTGTGCAGTAACAACTGATGAGAAAAGAGGCCATGAATTTGAAGGAGAGTGAGGAAGTATATATGAAAGAGTTTGGATGGAGAAAAGGGAAAGGATGAACGTAATTACATTATAATCTCAAAAAAGTATATAATGAAATGATGATGCCTTTGGTTTTCATGAGAATTTTCATTTCTTTACATGAAAGATTATTTTCAGAAAGTGAAGAGCAGAAGATGTTTAGACAGACGGGAGCTGAGGTTACTCCTCCTGGTTTTAAAGGACATCCTGTGTTTACAAAGCTGCTAAAAACCAAACAAACCCTGTTGATCATTTCTAGACTGTATCGAATGTATTATTTTTCTTTATGTTTCAAAATCTAGTCCAAAAGCCTTCATCAATCACCAGTCTCATTTCTGAGTTGGGTTCAAGAGACAAAAATGCTGCCGGTTCCTTAATCTCTTTATTATATTTGTGGTCAGAGATTGGTGGGGCTTAAACATCAAAACATACCAAATTCACTAATATGTGTAAACGGAGGCTTTTTTCTGCCCCCGCCCCGATCCCATGGCTTCTTGTAAATACTCAAGAGACTTGATATTAATTTACAAACCATTTGGCCTATTGCTCAGGCTTATTACTAACTAGTTCTTACAACTTAAATCAATCTATTTCCATCAATCTATGTATTGCCAAGTGGCCTTGGTGTTACTAGTCTGCTGGCATCTTGCTTCTTGGGTGCCTGGATGGTGTCTGCTGACTCTGCCCTTCTCCTTCTCAGCATTTTCAATTGGGCTTTGCCACCTAACTTCCTGCCCAGCTACTAGCCTGTCATCTTTTTATTAACCAACAAGAGCAACACATATTCGCAGTGTACAGAAGGATATCCCACAGCAAACATGGCACTTTTATGTTTGGCTAACTACTTTAACACAGATGGAACTTTTCTCTAAAACTAACTCATTCTCAATTTTGTCATAATCTCCAAAGCATCCTTTTAAGATAGAAGTAAAGTCAACTCTTTTGTCTTTATGGCAAATTAGGGTTAGATGTTATTCTTAGAGAAGAAAAAAGGAGAAAATTGGTGAAAGCAGCTGTATAAAATATCCTCCAGGAATTGAAAGCAACATAGATATAGGTTTTTAAGTCTGTGGTGACGTTTGGAGTACTGTTTGCTATTTTGTCAGTTGGAGTCAATGAAGTTTAGTCCCCTGTAAAAATCCTGTTAAAGATTTCTGTAAATTATTTCCTGTTCCGTGTTCATGGGATGCTTTCTGTGCTGGACAATAAATGTAGAACAAACAGTTGAAGGGAAACACATACGTCTATATACACACAGATAGACAGACAGACAGACAGACAGACAGACAGGCAGATAGGATGGCATTCAGGAAAGCACACAGCTAGAATCATACAGACATCAGATTACAGCCAAATGACAACAGAAAATGCATGGAGACAATGCATTTTGTAGAGAAATAAATTCTGGGCTCTCTCAGTGAAGTCACTCCAAAGGGAAATGCTTTAATTTCTTTTCTTTAATGTGACACAAACTTTGGCTACTCTGATGATATTACTAATGCATTCAAAACTACACAATGATAAATGATACTTTAATTAGGAAGATGCAGAAATTACTCTTCAGAGCTGCAAAACCATGCCATCACTAACAGACTATTACTGCTAAATCCTCTTACAGTCTAACTTTTACTCTTTTTCTCTTTTTCCCCCATCTTTTGGATGCTGGAAAAATTTCTAACTGTGTTTTCCCTGACAGCTTGGGCTTTCTCATTTTCTCTATGAAGCCCATTTTTCCAGTGTCCTTGGACTTTGGCTGGTAACTTGCCTACTTTCTTGTCCCCTAACTCAGAAGCCCTAACTGTCTTCCTCTTCTCTAGGTAGTTAGAGGCTGCCAGCTTACCTGCTGCAGTCATGTTTTTCCTCTCAAACTCCATAGGATTCTCCCTAGTTTTAAACTGATCTTTCTGCTAGGGATAATTTCTATGAACTACTTTTGGTAGGTTATCATTTGTATGGTGTTTCCCTCACACTCATGCTAAAGTTCAATCGCTCATTGGGGGAATTAAAATTGAAAACTTAATATGGCTGAGAAGTTCATATATGGAGCCTTTAGGTGTTTAAGATTGAATGAATCCTGCTGTTAAGGGGACTTAATCCTGGTTTCTTTTTAAGAGGGAGAGAGACTAGATAAATAGACATATACAAACCAGCATGTTCCTGTTTCTTGCTGTGTGAAGGGTCTCCTAAAATTCTTTTAGCTAGAAGGTCATCATCTCATGCAGTCCTTAGATCTAGTACTTCCATAGAAGGAAGCTACATTAAACCTTGTCACTGCATAAGACAGCTGGCCTCAGCAATGTAAACTACTGTTAAATTAGAGTTGTGTCAGAAACAGTGGTTTGACTATCAAAGAGAGCACAAACCCACTTAAAATGCTTTGCCCAAGTTCACTGAGAAGTCTCACTATAAATATTAGGAATTTCTTTCCACAAATATATAAGAGCTTCATTTAATAATGTCCTCACAAATCAGGAGCACTAACATTTTGCATCTAGCCATTAGCCAGCAAGTCTTCAACAAACTAGACACTAGAAGAAATGACTTTCCTCTGTGTGCTGATCAGGAGCTGTGGGGGAATTATCCCTCCACTATGGCAGTTTTGCTCTTGACAACTGGGGATTTTGGAAAAACCATTCTTGACTTTTCCTAGAGCTTGGTTTCTATGTTCTGGAAAGCTATTAACAGTCCTTTTGATTTTAATGTCAAATATCTATTGAATTTTCCTTAGATTTTTTTTTGTGGGTGATCATTTTGTTCCAAGACTATCATTTATAGACAAGCTGGAATTACACCATGAACTTTCAGCTGCATTTTTAGATCCTCTTTTTCTCCACAAAAGGATCAAAGAAGACTGAAAACATCAGAGTGGGAGAATAGTTTACTCTCTTTATAGGCTTTGTGCTCTTAAGGAGTGCACAAATGAGGGCTCAGAGTGACAGGGCAGCTCAGGAGCCATCGGGGCTTTGGGCCTTCAGTAGAAGCAGGTCATTTGGACTCACTCTATCTTATGGCGGGCGGGGCATGCTGTATTGAAGCCAGGTTCAGCACTGGGAGATGATGAGTCTTGTTTCCTTATTTCAGAAGCCTTAGCTGCCTTGTTTTCTCTCTCTCTCTCTCTCTCTCTCTCTCTCTCTCTCTCTCTCTCTCTCTCTCTCTCTCTGTTTTCAGTTGTAAGAATCATCTTGGTATGGGTTCTCTCATATCCAAATTGCCTTTTCCCTCCAAATTGTTCTTGTAACTCCAGATCAGTTTTTTTTTCTTTTCTTTTCTTTTTTTTTTTTATTAATTTATTTTGCAATACAATTCAGTTCTACATATCAGCCACGGATTCCCTTGTTCTCCCCCCTCCCGTCCCCCTCACCTTCCCCCCAAACCCCCCCCCCATTCCCATCTCCTCCAGGGCAAAGCCTTCCCCACAGACTGAGGTCAACCTGGTAGACTCAGTCCAGGTAGGTCTAGTCCCCTCCTCCCAGGCCGAGCCAAACAATCCTGCATAGGCCCCAGGTTTCAAACAGCCAACTCATGCAATGAGCACAAGATCTGGTCCCACTGCCTGGATGCCTCCCAAACAGATCAAGCCAATCAACTGTCTCATCCATTCAGAGGGCCCGATCCAGTGGGGACCCCGCAGCCATTGGTTCATAGTTCATGTGTTTCCATTCATTTGGCTATTTGTCCCTGTGCTTTATCCAACCTTGGTCTCAACAATTCTCGCTCATATAAACCCTCCTCATTCTCGCTAATTGGACTCCCAGAGATCCACCCGGGGCCTAGTCATGGATCTCTGCATCCAGATCCCTCAGTAGTTGGATGAGGTTTCTAGCACAACAATTAGGGTGTTTGGCCATCCCATCACCAGAGTAGGTCAGTTCGGGCTGTCTCTCGACCACTGCCAGCAGTCTGTTGTGTGGGTATCTTTGTGGATTTCTGTGGGCCTCTCTAGCACTTTGCTTCTTCCTATTCTCATGTGGTCTTTATTTACCATGGTCTCCTATTCCTTGTTCTCCCTCTCTGTTGTTGATCCAGCTGGGATCTCCCGCTCCCCCAAGCTCTCTTTCCCTCAACCCTCGCCTTTCATTACCCCCACTCATGTCCAGGCTGTTCATGTAGATCTCATTCCATTTCTCTGTCATTGGGTGATCCCTGTGTCTTTCTTGGGGTCCTGTTTTCCAGGTAGCCTCCCTGGTGATGTGAGTAGCAGACAAGTCATCCTTGTTTCATGTCTAGTATCCTGCTATGAGTGAGTACATACCATGTTTGTCTTTCTGAGTCTGGGTTACCTCACTCAGGATGATTTTTTCTAGATCCATCCATTTGTCTGCAAACCTCATGATGCCATTGTTTTTCTCTGCTGAGTAGTATTCCATTGTGTATATGTACCACATTTTGTTTATCCATTCTTCAGTTGAAGGGCATCTGGGTTGTTTCCATGTTCTGGCTATTACAAACAATACTGATATGAACATAACTGAGCAAGTGCTCTTATGGTGTTGTTGAGCATTTCTTGGGTATATGCCCAAGAGTGGTATAGCTGGATCTTGGGGGAGATTGATTCCCAATTTTCTAAGAAAGCGCCATATTGATTTCCAAAGTGGTTGTACAAGCTTGCATTCCCACCAGCAGTGGAGGAGAGTTCCCCTAGCTCCACATCCTCTCCAGCATAAGGTGTCTTCAGTGTTTTTGATCTTAGCCATTCTGACAGGCGTAAGGTGGTATCTCAGAGTTGTTTTGATTTGCATTTCCCTGATGATTAGGGATGTTGAGCAGTTCCTTAAATGTCTTTCGGCCATTTGAGTTTCCTCTGTTGAGAATTCTCTGTTTAGTTCTATAGCCCATTTCTTAATTGGACTGTTGGGCATTTTGATGTCTAATTTCTTGAATTCCTTATATATTCTGGATATCAGTCCTCTGTCAGATGTGGGGTTGGTGAAGATCTTTTCCCATTCTGTAGGCTGTCGCTTTGCCTTGTTGACCGTATCCTTTGCTCTACAAAAGCTTCTCAGTTTCAAGAGGTCCCATTGATTGATTGTTTGTCTCAGAGTCTGTGCTACTGGTGTTCTATTTAGGAAGTAGTCTCCTATGCCAATGCGTTCAGTTTTTAAAGTCTTTTAACTTGGGACTTCGTGTACTATTTCAATTCCAATTTTCTTCTTAACATGTTGGGAGGGAATTTATGAGTTACATTTATAACTCACATGTGTGTATATACATATTCTTTTTAATTTTAAATCATTTATTTAAGTATGCATGCATCTATGTATGTGTGTGTAGGTATGGCATGGGCATACCACAGGGACAGGTGGATGTCAGGAAACCTTGCATGAGTCAGTGACCATCTTCCATTATGTGAGTTCTGAGGACTTACCTCAGATGGCAGGCTTGAGGCCAGCACCTCTCCTTGCTCAGCCATCTCACCAGCTGGTGTATATACACAAATTCTCTTAATTCAAGTCGCAGTACATCATTCTTTCCACATTCAACAATTTGTCTTTATTAAATCAATAAAGAAATGGTTTAATAGGATTTGTCTGATAGACGGAGTTATGATAAATTTTTCTAAATGGATAAAGAAGCCATCTGGTAAGAATTACTTTCCAAGTTTTCTCTGTTGCCTAGAGAGATGTAAATAGGAAGTAGACATAGATTTCCCTATTTTTTAAGCCACATATAATAAGCAGACTTACTTGACACAATTTCTCTACTCTGTGCAATATGCCAGACACTATTTTCTCTGTTAATTGTTCATTTCTCAAGTGTATTTGTTTTTTATTGCAGAGGCTTTGAGGTAATACAATTGAAGGAACATCTTTTTTTACATAAAATCAAATACTAGATTCCCCAGAACAAAGCCTTACGATTATATCTAAAAATCATTACCCACTGATCTGTGCTAGCCCATCAGATTTACTCTTGCCAACCATTGCTTTCTGTTTTGAAGTTTGTCTTGGAATGTCTGATAAAAAATTAGGGTATTTCCATGTGCATATCCAAAATGGCACACTTAAATTTCTTATTCTGGATGAAAGAGCAGAAGTCAGGAAGGCAGAGAAAAGGAGATGGGGAGAGGGGGAGAGGGGGAGGACAGAGAGGGGAGGCAGGGAGGGAAGGAGGGAGGAAAAAAGGGAGAAAGAAAGAGAGAGAGAGAGCCATGTAGACAGCCTCCTAATAGTGAATTATCCACTGATGAAGCTAGAGCCCCCAATATCCACTAACCAGTCAAAGGCCCCAACTCTGAACTCTTCTTTTCTGGGATTAATTTCACAATATATGTGCCTTTAGGGGATATTTCAGATAAAAACTATACCAAGTTTTGAGTGACTTTGAACTGAAAATTAAGGTACTTAAAATAGTAATTCTAATAAACAGTAGCTATACAATAATATTTGTTGTAAAGCGAATTTATTGATGATTTTATTTTTTTTTCAATTCAGGTTTTTGTTCCTTAATTCTTTAACAACAACAACAACAAAAAGGTTGTAGATCATCTTGTTACTGTGTGTCAGTTGCTATACCAAGATTTGCAGATATGTAAGGTAAATGAAATGTTATTTATTCCTACCCCAAAGTCTACCAAGGAGGATGGTATGTAGATAAAAATTATAATTCATCACCACAGAGTAGAATAACATTACTACACCAAACTGTATTTATTGGTACTAGAAAGAAGAAATTTGTTTGCCTTGCTTTGGTAGGGAAGAATGACTAGACATATTAGAAGACTGTTTTTTCTAATGGAACATTTAAGAAATGGTTTTCAAGTTAATGAAATTGAACCATTGCTCTTAACAAATAATATTATTTATTGACTCCCAGTCAACAAAAACTAGTTGCACCAGTCCACGAAAACTGTCACATCAAACCATTGTGATCCTAATCTAAGTGCTTAATGTTTACTTATACCTGGCCAGACTTGAGGTATGAAAGTATCTAGGAAGCAGTTAAGTCATGTAGTGATATTTTAATTGTGCTGAAATGTGACTTTATTTGTATCTTAATAAATAAAGTTTGCCTGGAGATCAGAGGTCACATATCGAGCCAGAAACAGAAGTCAGGTGGTGGTAGCACATGCCCTTAATCCAATCGCATGACAGGCCAAGTCTCTGTGTGGTCAAGGACACAGCCAAGCATGGTGACATGCACCTTTAATCCCAGTACCAACCATAGAGACCTGGAGGTCTGTATAGACAGGCAGTGACTAGGAAGTGATGTGGCTGGGCTTAGAGCCAATGAGAAGGCAGAACAGAAAGGCAATAAAAGCACAGTTTAGACAGGAAGAAGCTCTCTCTCTGGGAAAGCTACAGCATGGTGGTAAGTTAAGGCTTGTCATGGCTATTTGCTATTTCTCTGATCTCTTCAGCTATTGCATCTATATTTGGCTCTGTGTTTCTTATTTAATAAGACTGTTTAGAAATTCGTCTACAAAGTCATTTTTTCAATGGAGTGGACTGAAGTCGAAATGCTGGCACTGAAAGCCAATGTCCATAGTTGATGATTAAAAGGTGCAAATGAATGATATTAATGCAGGGAGAAGGAAGAAAAGAAACTACATGGAAGAATTGGGAGAAGATTATGCCTAAACTCTATCCTATGTAATGAATACTATGAAGGTATATGGGTAGAGCACTTTCCTAGTTCCTTCTCTTGCTAAGACAAAATATCTGACAAACACAATTTACAGGAGGAAGCATTCCTTTGCCTTCTATTTCCAGGGGATGCAGTCCTTCATGACAAGAAAAGCAAGGCTTGTCACATTGATTCCATAATCAGGAAGCTGGAAGATGAAAACTCCAGTGCTTAGTAGGCTTTCTCCTTCTTATTCAGTCCAAGACCCCAGTCGATGGAATGGTACTACCCGAATTTAGGGAGAGTTTTCCCACCTTGCTTTAACCCAATCTAGGTAATTGCTAATAGACATGTCAAGATACTTGTTTTTCTTGTGGATCTAAATCTCATCAAGTTGACAGTTAAGATTAATCATAACAGGAATGAAATGCTATAAAACAATCTTTGTGTCTTTTTATGAAGACCTAATCCCACATTCATAGATAGGAGATTATATAAATAAAGAATAACTTTTAAAGTACAATAAAACTATAAACATACCATTTAAGATGGGAATGTATCTCAGGATAGAATAGTGCTAGCTTAGCATGTACAAGGCCCTAAATACCAGCACCAAACACACCATACATCACACACACACACACTCACACACACACACACACACACACACACACACACACACACACACACACACACACGTTTTAGATATTCTAAAGAGATGGATCAGCATTTAAGAGCACATAATGCTTTTGCAGGTGCAGAGGACCTGAGTTCAAATCCAAGAAAATCTAACACCTGTTCTGGTTTCCAAGAGCAGCTGTATTTAAGTTCACATTTCCACATATAGACACACATATGTACATATAATTTAAAAAATTCTTTAAGAACATATAACTTATCAATAGCTTTCCTGAAAAGATATTACATTACTTTTGAATCTCTCATTTTGATGATTCTCAGATAAACAGAAAATATGTATGTTAGAAGTAAATAATTTGAACAGTTAGTAGTGTTATCATTTTTATATTTTTATTAGCTCTTTGATAGTTTCATAAAGCTTATTTTGATCATATTCCCTATTCCCAACTCTTCTTAGATCCCTCCACTCTTCCCTATACACCTTTTTAAACAAAACCAATCAAGATTAATTTGTACTATGAAAATATTCTTGGATGTGAAGCCTTCTACTGGTGTGTGGTCAACTTACCAAGAGAAAACTATCTTAACTATTCTTAGAGAAAACTATCTGTCCCTCATCAGCTAAAGATTCCAAATAGCTCTATCACTGCAGGTGGAAGTTCATGCTCAATTCTCATCTCTGTGCTGAGTTTTAGTCTAGTTTGGGCTTGCTGTCCTAACCACTGTGAGTCTGTATATGAAGCTTCCTTGTTGTGTTTAGAAGAGACTGTTTCCTTGTATTCATCTACCAGCGCTGATTCTTAGAGTCCTTTTGTCTCCTTTTCTGCAATATCCCCGGGCCTTTGGAGGAGAAGCTGAAGAAGTTGGCAGTCTCTTATTCTCTGTACCTTGGCCAGTTGAGAGTCTCTTTGTTAATCACTATCTTCTGCAATCAGAGTAGTCTCTGGTGAGGTGTTAGGGATGTGTTTGATCTGTGTGTATAACAATAAGTCATTAAGAGTGGTTTTAATACTGTGTCCATTTAGCAGAATAACGGTGGAAGCTTATTCCTTAAGGCTCATGACCTGTCTATTTATAGTTTCTTGGCTTCATAGTAGGTGCCAGGAATGGGTTTCATCTTATAGAGTACAACTTAAATTCAATCAAAAAGTGGTTTGTTACTTCTATGATGTTTATGCCATTATTTTGCCAGTAAGCATGTCTTACAAAGTCAGTCATTACTGAAGCTCACAGGATTTGTAGCTAAGTCCTCATTGGTAATTACTTTTCTCCTTTGTTAGTGTGCATAGCACCATCCAGCAATACAAAAATCTAGAAAGTAGCAGTAGGGAGAGTAGACATCTTTCTATATTTCCTGACTTTACTGGAAGTGATTTGTTTTTCTCTCTTTAGGATGATGATGGCAATGGGCTTGTATATTGCCTTTATTATGTTGAGATATGTTCCTTGTATCCCTATGCTCTCCAAGACTTTTATCATGAATGGATGTTGGATATTGTTAAAGGCTTCCTTTGCATTTAATGACATGATCATGCAGTTTCTGCCTTTTGGTATATTTATGTGGTTGATCATATTTATTGATTTACATATACTGAATCATCCCTGTATCTCTGGGATGAAGCCTACTTCATCATGGTGGATAAGCTTTTTAATGTGTTCTTAAATTCAATTCACAAGAATTTCATTGAGAATTTTCAAAGAAAATTTCAATGAAAAATTTCAGTGATATATTGTCTTATAATTTATCTATTTTTGGTCTTTTGTTGGTTTTGGTATCAGGGTAGTTTGTTCCTTTTCTATTTTGTGAAATAGTTTGAAGAGTCTTGATCATAATTTTTTTGAATGTCTGAGAATTCTGCATGGAATAAATCTGACTTGATTTTTATTTTTTAGTTGTGACATTTTAAATTACTGCTTCTATCTCACTGGATGTTATGTGTAGCACGAATCACTAAAGGATCTTATTAATAAAAACATAGAGCTAGATATTGGGATGATCGCTGAAAGATCAGAGAAACACAACAAGTCACAGCCACCCTCATCTTGCCAACTTCTCAGCTGATCCTGTTTCCTCAGACTGGAAGTCTCTGAGTCCTCATCCAAATGGATCTCAGCTGAACTGCTGTTAAATGCCTAAAAGCTTAAAAGCCTCTAGTTCTTGGTCATCATACCTTATATACCTTTCTGCTTCCTTCCATCACTTCCTGGGATTAAAGGTGTGTGTCTTTCCCAAACAAGACATGAGATCTCAAGTACTGAGATTAAAGGTGTGTGTCACCATGCCTGGCTGTTTCCAGTGTGGAGCTCACAGAGATCCAATGGATCTCTGCCTCTGGAATGCTAGGATTAAAGGTGTATGCTATCACTGCCTAACCTCTATGTTTAATATAGTGGCTGTTCTGTTCTCTGACCCCCAGATAAGTTTATTGGGGTGCACAATATATCAACCACAGTTATGAGTCTATTTATATTATTTACTTAATTTGATTTAATTATGGTCAGTCACATATATTTAGAATGTTACCATTTTCTTTTAGATTTTTCATTTTTAGTACTTAAGATTCTTGGGACTTCTTCATTGCCTACTGTAATGTCTCCTCCATTTTAATCCCTAATTTTATTACTTTGGCTCATTTATTTCTTTTGATTTAGTTTTGATAATGATGTGGCAATCATCTTTTGAAAGAATCAAATCTTGCATTTACATATTCCTTGTATTTTTACATTTTCTATTTCATTGGTTTTAACCCTGATTTTGCTTAACTTTTCCTGTCTAATTTTTTGGGTGTTGATTTTTCTTGTTTTTCTAAGGCCTTCAGTGTCATCATTAAGTTATTAATTAAAGATCTATAAATTTTTTTGATATAGGCATGTAGGGCTTTAAGTTTTCCTTTTATGACATCCTTCATTATGTACTACAGATTTTGGTGTGCTGTATTTTCCTTTCTACTCAATTTTCAACATTTTAAAATTTCCTTCTTCATTTCTCCCTTTATCAAATTTTGTTGTTTATATCCAGCTTTAATCTGTGGTGGTAGACAGAATGCAGTATGTAATTTCAATTGTTTTGTGTCATAATATGTGGTATATTTTGGAGAATATTCCATGAGATTCTGAAAATTGTAGCTGGAGTTTTCTCTGGGGCCTGCAGCCACTCAGACCCAAGTAAATGCACAGAGACTTATATTACTTACAAACTGTATGGTCGTGGCAGGCTTCTTGCTGTCTAGTTCTTATATCTTAAATTAACCCATTTCTATAAATCTATACCTTGCCACATGGTTCATGGCTTACTGGTAACTTTACATCTTATTTCTCATGGTGGTAGTGTCTGGCAGCTTCTCCTGACTCAGCCTTCCACTTCCCAGAATTCTCCTCTCTCCTTATCCCTCCTACACTATAGTTCCTGCCTGGCTACTGGGCAATCAGCATTTTATTTATCAATCAATCAGAGCAACACCTTTACAGCATACAGAGCGATCAATATCCACAGCAGAAAATAACATGTATTCCTTAGTGTTTGGTTAGAATGTTATCTAGGTATCTGTTAGGTCCATTTGATTTATTATTATTATTATTATTATTATTATTATTATTATTATTATTGTTATTATTATTGATTTTTCAAGACTGGGTTTCTCTGTATAGCCTGTATAGCTTTGGGCCTTTTCTGGAATACACTCTATAGCCCAGGCTGGCCTCGAACTCATGATCTTCTTGCCTCTGCCTCCTTCAGCAAATCCTATCGGCATGCACCACCATAACCAGCCTCTATTTAGTGTTTTTGTTGTTGGTTATTCCAGATGATCCGCTTGTTGGTGAATTAGGTATCACTCATCACTGTGTTGGGGTTGATCTGTGATTTTAAATCTATTAGTGCTTCTTTTTTAAAATTGGGTGCTCCTTTGTTGGTGTTTACATGTTTAGATTGTAATATCTTGTTGTTGAAATTTTTACTTTAGTAAGTATGAAGCCTCCCCCTTATCTCTTCTGTTTAGTTTTGGTTTGAAGTCTATTTTTTTGGATATTAAAATAGCTACACTTGATTATTTCTTAGTTCCATTTTCTTGGGATAACTTTCTTCATCCTCTCCCCTAAGGTTGTGAGATATGTTATTTGGAGGCAGCTTAAAAATGGATCTTGTTTTCTGATCTAATTTGTTAACCCATATCTCTTTATTGTGGAGATGAGACAATTAATATTAGGAGTTATTATTACATAATGTATATTAATTCCTATCATTTTGTTGCATTTCTGGTGCTCTGTTGGATTGATTCAGTGTTCCAGAACTGCTTGTTTGCTCTTATACCTTCTTTGGCATGCTTAACTTTCTCTTTAGACCTAAGTATTCATTCCAGTATCCTCTGTAGAGATGGTTTAGTGGTCACAAATCCCTTGGATCTGTTTTTGTTTTAGAACATTTTCCTTTATCTTTCTATTGTGACTAATAGTTTCTCTTGGTGTAGTAATCTGGCCTTGCTTCACTGTTTTTTTTTTTTTTTTTTTTTTTTTTTTGTAACATGAATAATTCCATTGGTAAAATTGCTGTTACTCTGATGCACTTGTGTATATGACTTGATTTTTCTTTCTTGCCCCCTTAAATATTCTTTCTTTATTCCATACATATAGTAATTTGATTAGTACACAGTGAAGGGTATGTCTTCTTTTGGTCCTGTCTACTTGGTATTCTGTGGCTCTTGGATCTTTATAGGCATATCTTGTCTTAAATTGGGGAAGTTCTCTTCTATGATTTTGTTGAAATATTTTCTTTGCATTTGACCTAGGTCTGTCCTTCTGTACCTATTATTCACAGATTTAGTCTTTTTTGGGGGGGCAGGTAGTGTTCTGGAGTTTCTGCATATTTTGTTCTTTTTTTAAAATTTAATTTGATGTTTTATTCATCTGAGCGATCTAATTCCTCTATTTTGTCTTCAGGACCTGACATTCTTTCTTCTACCTGATTCATCTATTAGGAAAGTTTTCCTCTAGCTTTTTTGTTTGAATTCATAAAGTTTTCATTTTAAGTTTTATTTCATATAGGCTTTTCTCTAGAGATTCTCTTTATTAAATTCCTTTTTCATTTTCTTAAATTGTTTTCATTATTTCTTTAAACCACTTTCATGATCTTCATTTCAACATTTATTCATGTCCCTTTGTGTTCTTTGGTTATGTTTATTGTTATTTTCAAATTATTGTCTCAAACATCATCTGAGTCACATTTCTGGTGAACATAACTATGGAGGCATGAATTTTTTTCAATGACTTATGATATTGGCTATTGTGTTTGTGTTTTTGCAGTAGTACCTAGGCATCTGGGATTGGTTTGTTGGTAGAGTTTCTTGGTATGGAATCTTGTTTCACTTTTGTTGAGTATGTGTTTGAACTTTTGTATGTAGGCCTTCACTCTGTGGGTGTTATTAAACAGAAGATACCGATTTTCATTGATCATACTATTTGTTCATAACACAAACTAGATAATGGCAGCCAACAAACAGTCTGTTAATGGTATCTTTATCCCAGGAAACTCAGAGGCATTCAAATGGTCTGAAATCCCTTACATTCAGCTTCTAAATCTATAGGTGTCCCTCTCTCTTTCAGTGATGTTCTACATCTCAAACTCTGTTACTACACAAAATCCTGTTCCACTCAAAGACCACCCCTCCATCCTAGGAAACAGCACCTGAATCTGAAAAATCTGTGTCTTCTCCTTATATTTTGATCCTATAGATAATTCCTCCTATGCCTTTTCAGACATAGCCCCAACTTCCTGCAAATTGCCTCCAACTAGTCCCAGAACCACCTTTTCCAATGTCTTTTCTCTGGTCCTACGGTAACTTTCCTCCCCCTAAAGCTGCCACAAAAGTCAAATACTCTTTTGACCTCACATCTTGAATCTAACACTCTTTCGTGCCATCTTTCTCTGCCCTCTACCTTTCCTTTTCCATATATTCACTTAAACATCCAGTACTCTCAGTTTTCTACAAAATCCCCTGCTTCCTAGCTACACAGACATGTAATCACTCCAGCCAAGGACAGTGTCCATTAATGTATACTTTTATCCCTTTCTGGCCTTCCTAAATTTGAATTGTCTGGGTCCCTTGTGTACAGAGCCTCCTCAACACACTATGGAATTCTAACATGTTACAGTCTCACAATGTGACCTTCTAGGACAACTAGATCATTTCCTTTTGCCCAACAGCAAACAAACAAACAAAAACCAACCATTATTTGGCATTCAGAAGTGGCTTTTATAGACCCTTTTTCTTTTCCCGGCTCACACCAGTCTCCATCAAGAATACATCAGTGCCCTCTATTGATTCTAAATAGAATTGTAGGTTCAATTCCCCAGTAGACAGGCATGTCCCATTTCATAACCTGTCTAATGAAGGAAATGGGGAAGGCTTTTCTCAAGGTAGCCCATTATGGCAAGATCCAAGAACTAATCTGACGGGCTAATGAGAACCTGGTAAATGCCTTTGTGATCTAGGTTAAAGAAGTACTTCTTAAATATACTAAACTAAATCCTAACTCTGAGGTAGGAGACTATATTTGCACACTTATTTTTTCCCCAGTCTTCCTCAGACACCAAAGAAAAAACTCCTCAAGCTGGGTGAGGAACTTCACCCTACAAAAAACTTAATTATAACAGTCTTCAAAGTCTTTAATAATGGTAGAGCAAGAAACTATACAAAAGTGGACAAGATATCAGACTGAAAAACAACTAATCAAAATTACCATCCAGGACAACCAAAAACAATCTTTCCCTCACAATAGACCACTACTAGGGCCTTGCTTCAACTGTAGCCAGAGCAGACATGGGGCCAGCATATTTCCTAACCCGTGAACTCCACTGAGAACATGTCCAGTGTACAATGTGAGGGAACACTGGAAAAGGTTGTTCTCAAGTTCTTTGCAGAGGCCAACCATTCCAATATCTGCTGTGGGATGTCTTTCTGTATGCTGTGAATATATGTTGTTCCCACTGGCTAATAAATAAGCTGCTTTGGCCTATGGCAAGGCAGCTTAGCGGCAGGTGGGAAATCCAAGGAAAGAGAGAGGAAAGGGAAAGGCAGAGTCAGGAGAGACGCCAACCTGCCCCCCAAGGAGCAACATGCCAGCAGACCAGTAAAGCTATGGAACACGTGGCCATACATAGATTAATAGAAATGTGTTAATTTAAAATATAAGAGCTAGTTAGCAAGAGGCATGCCATAGATCATACAGTTTGTAAATAATATTAAGCCTCTGAGTGATTATTTTATAAGTGACTGCAGGACCATGGGTGGGGGGCCAGGTGGGACCAGAGAAACTTGCAGCTGTAAGTATCTAACCAGGATTGCTAATTCATGACCTCTAAGATTGGACTCTAAATAATGGTTCCAAATCTTCCACTGCCAGGGTAACGCCATATGTGATAGCAAACCAATTCTTTTAGACTTGGGGGCTATGCACTGACCTTAATTGAGCACTCAAGACAACCAAGTCCATCTTCCATCACTATTATGGGGATTGAAGGCATTATTTTCAAACCGCAGAAAACATAGCCACTCTCCTGTGATTTAGACATACTAACCTTCATTCATTCCTTCTTGGTTATCCCCTCCTGGTTCCACTCCACTTCTGGGATGAGACATCACTCACTCCACATCACTACCTCCAAGTACCAGCCACAATCCACATATGAGCTCTCCTCCTTCTTTCCATGATTACTCAGTTTCTTCTTCCATCAAATCACCTACCTATCAGAACAGGGCATTTTCTTCCTTAGCACATCAGCTTACTTCTGTCTTCCTACCAATGGGTCTGGGACTTGTACCTTAGCATACTTATCCACAAATATAAATTTGGTCCCTAAAAGCCAGATAATTCCAGTTTTCTTAATTGACAACACATGCAAACAGTTCCCGTCCTCTGTAGAATTAAGTATAGTAGCAGGTGTTATCACAGGGATATGGACTTTAGCCATATCAGTGACACATACACTATCATTCTTTGTCTTGAAACATACAAGATTTCTTTGACGAAATCTCTCAAAGCTGTCAAAATCTAAGTCCAGGTGACTCCTTGGCAGAGGTTACACTAAAAAACAGGAGAGGCCTAGATCACCAGAGAGGAGAAAAAGAAAACAACAAACAAACAAACAACAGTAACAATTAAAAACATCAACAAAGGACCTGGAATCTACTTTTATGTAAATCATTCTGGTCTGGTTAGAGACAGCAAAAAATTTTACCTATGTTTCAAAATTCCAACAGAGGGCACCAAAATCATGGGCTAAATGGTTTGAAATCATCCTGAACCCACAGGCACAATCATACTGTTACTCCCTTAATAACTACTTTTATTCTTTTATACATAATGCCTGCCCAGTTCAAGCTTACCAATGTCCAGGGGCCCAAGAGCTGGCTGTTGTACATGGAAAACATCTTTGTTGTTTCCCTCCACAATCCCTGTCTTCTCAAGTTTCCTCTGGTATCCCAGCAATTTGGTAACATTTAAAAAAAAAAATCAACTATTTCTCGACTTTCTAAGTTTGGCATTTCATCATTCATTGCAAAATTGAAATGCAACTTTCAAATTCAATAAATTGCTAGGTAATGTTGATTTCAGTGTGTTTATTCTGTGTCCTACCACCTTGTTTGGTTCTGTGTTCTTGAAATGGTTGCTTCCATTTCTTCACTGAAGTTAAGGCTCTGGAGAGCACAAGTCCAGTCTCCTCCACCAGACTTTCTGGGTTGGGGGTGGAACATGTTCCTCTGTTTCTGGAGGTAGCTCTGTCTAGCTAATCTGACCTTTTCTTGGTTTAGCTAGAGAGATGGTTTTTGTCTTTGTTTTGGCTGTGCCCCGTGGCTTTGGAGGTTACTGGTATTTCATGCTCAAACTCTTGGCGAGATTAAACAGAAACAGATCCGGAGCCGCAGACCGCTCCGCTGTGCTTTCAATTTCAAGCTCCTTGGCTGGTATCCAGCTTCTCTTCAGCTTTCAGATTGTTCATGCTGTATTCATGCACATCATTTACTAGTTTCATGTATATTTGCTGAGAAAATAGAGTAAATCATAGCTGCTCCTTCTTCCTGGATGCAGATTTTCATTCTTTTACTTTTTAGTCAGCTTGAAACACTTTCTTCTGGTTTGTCCCTTGTCCAGTCTACCTCCATAAACTCTGATCTTGTTATAAGTCAAATTGGAAATTCTTTTCTTTAAATAGGAGAGTAGTGGTAGTGGGAATTTGATATGCCCGTGACTTTGGGCTATCTGGCCTGATAGAGGCAGTGCTTCTTGACTACCTACATGACCTCTTAAAGAGGGAGGGGGAGGGGGTCATGAGCTCTCTCTTGGACGTGGAAGGCTTCCTGGCTTATGGTTCTGTTTGGCGACCTCGTCTTTCCCTGAGAGATGAAGAGGCAACAGCGTCGCTTTATTGTTTACCAGTGAGCCTGTTTTATATATAGTTATAAATTTATATAATATAAATATATTTATAATTATATATTATATTACTATATAATATAATATTATATTACTATATATAATTTATATATATTTATATATGTGTGTGTGTGTGTGTGTGTGTGTGTGTGTGTGTGTGTGTGTGTATACCATTGAGGCTCTCGTTATAAGTGACGCCTAACATGACCTGAACCTGACCGCCTATGGCTAGTCCACATGGCCTGCCTGAGTCTCATCTCTGCAGCTGCCTACCCTGACAGCCCCCTGCCCCAGCACTCCCTGGGCACTCATACAATTACGCTGTGTGCCGCTACACCCCACCATCCCCAAGCCCACCACCCCCAAGCCCACCACCCCCAAGCCCACATGCAGCTGGTCTGTCCAAGCAGAGCCCAGCTCGACTCCACTCCACCCCACTTATAGCGGCTTGCAGTGCACGCATTCCTCATCTTCCAAGTTGCTTGGGGCCCCTATCAGCAGGCAGCACTCAGCCACAGCAGGCTGGCTTGCCCCAGAGCCTTGAGCACTCAGTGCATTGAGGTGCAGGTCCAGCAGATCCAGCAGATCCTGCCCTGTCCAAGTGGCTCCAATCTGCCCTGCCCCAGCCACCACCACTGCCGTTTTGTGCACAACCAGCCCTGCTTGTGCCAGCACTTCACTAGTGGTGAAGCATAATTCCACTCTTCTCCAAGCTGCAGGTAAGTGTCCCAGCCCAGGTGGCTCCCTAGCTCCGGAGGTTCCAGTCCCTTGTGTGCCTGTGTTCCACAGCCAGCCCACCTGTTCCAGCGGGCCTGCTCCGAGTGGGAGTTTTCTACTTGTGCATCCCAAACCCAGGTATATATACAATTTTTTATTAAAAAAATTCTTTTCTTTTACATACCAACCCCTGTTCCCCCTCCCTTCTCTTCTTCCACTCCCCCTTGCCTATCCCCATCCCATCGGCATCCCTTCCTCATAGAGAGTAAGGCCTCCCTTGGGTAGCCAACACAGGCTGTTATACCATGTTGACGCCAGACCTAGCCCCTCCCCCCTGCATCAGGGCTGTGTAAGGCATTGCACCATAGAGAATGGGGTCTAAAAAGCCAGTTCGTGTACCCAAGATAAGTCCTGGTTTCATTTCCAGGGGACCCACAAACACATCAAGCCACACAACTTTCACCCACATTCAGAGGGCCTAGTTCAGTCCCACGCAGGATTCCTAGTTGTCAGTCCAGATTCCGTGAGCTTCCATTAGTTCAGAATCATGATGGCAAAAACCACAAAAATAGCTGACCCAAACCCAGGGTTTTAAAAGCTGTGTCTGGCTGCCTGCTGAGCGCTGAGCGGTTCACTCCTCACCAACCATTTTCACTTTGCTGTTCCCTGGTGCCTGCAGCTGCTGCCAGAAACAAGTGCAGTCAGCAGGTTGAGCACTGGGTTCTGAGAAAGGCAGGCCCTGGCCTCCAGCCTGGGATCTGCCTGGCTGGAACTCCCAGCTCCTGCGTGTGGCAACACTTCCTGTGTGACCCGCTGATCCAGCTTTTATCTCTCTCTCTCCTCTCAGTCACTCTCTCTTTCTCTAACCAAATCTGTTCAGTATATTATTTAAGTTTTGTTCAAAATTTAGGTCAGCCAACCTCACCAAGTCAGAGTGCCAAGTCAGAGCAGCATTCCAGGGCCTGCTTTGGCACTACATCTGTGACACCTGCTGACCAAACATCATCAATACATCCTAAAATCACTGGGCAAGCCAGCCATCCATACTTGCCTGGTTAATTAAGAGCTTAGGACACCTAGGACACCAAGGACATTCTCCAGAGGATTTTATCTAAGGTAAATTACTTGATAACTTTCTACTTTAAACTGATGATTTTTTTTTTCAATTTGTAAATTTCTTCCATGCCAATGGCAGATAATATCACCATTCAGGAATTTAAAAACCGTACTGTTTCTACTATGGATAGAAATCTTAGAAGAGATATATGACCTACCTGAGATGTATACATTCTTAGCTACAGTTGCTATTAACCTGGCAATTCATATCATACCCTTTAAAAAATGGTTTGATAATGGTGCCAAGCATGAGAAATGATACAGAATTTGCAAAGTGGTAATGAGAAATTAGCCCAAAGGATTTATTCCATTGAGAATGATAATGATAAATTGGCAGATAAAATTCATTCTGTGGAACATGGAAATGAAAAATTGGTTGATAGAACCATGCTTTTGAAAGGTAATTTGCATACCATACAAATAATCTCTAAGGATGACAAAGTAGCATTGATGATAAAATGAAATCTTTAGAATCATATGTGAATGAAGAAAAAAAGAAACTGATTGATCTAATGAAGTCACTGAAATCATTTACTATTCAGGATGTTGCGACCCTACAAAAAGCAGTGTCAAATTGATTTCAAGCCTTAGAAGAAGTTATTAAAACTGGTAAAAAGAGCTTTAAGGCACAGACAAAAGATATTAGAGGGGAACTAACCATTCCAGTACCTTACAGAGTTAGACATGATTTGCCTAAGGTTGTGACTTCACCTGCTCTGATTTATTCTGTTACTGTTTGTGAAAAAAAAAGCCAGCAAATGTTAATTATTCCAAAGGATACACAGATTGTAAATGAAAGCTTATACATATGAGAGATTTAAAAGACATCAAGGAAGCAATAGCTACTACTATGGTATGCATTCACCATATGTGAGAAAGATGTTAAATATGTGGCCCTCAAGGAATAGAATAATTCCAAATGACTAGAATCAATTAATCTCAGCAGTATTAGAATATAGTCATCAGTTACAATGGAAAAGCTGGTGGAGAGAAGTTAAGGCCCTTGAACAGCAAGATTAGAGGTTTTGAGATTTCTCAAGATCAGATTCTTGGTGAGGACTGTTTTGCTGATATAAATAAACAAGCTACCTTCAATGAGCATACCTTGTCCATATGCCATACAGCAGCCTTAAATGCTTGGAATAAGATTCCAGAACCAGGAAAAACAAATGAGTCATATACTATGCTGAACATTTGCTGACTTTTTGGAAAGACTGACTACAGTTGTAAACAAAACAATATCAGATCAAGAAGTTAAATGAGTACTAATTCAGTCTTTTGTGTTTGAAAATGCTAATTTAAAATGCAAAAAGATAATTGTACCTTTAAAGGTCAGATCAGCACACATAGAATAATGGATCCAACATACAATCAATCTCTTAACTATAGTGATGAGGCTTAGATAGGAGAGAGAGGCAATTTCCAAAGGCATAAAGAGACATCGAAGTGTCAAATATTGTCATTGTGATAAACCAGGCCATATAAGAAGAAATTGTTCACGGGGCACTCCTAGAAACAATGTTTCTTCTAGGAATAACCAAAACAGAAGGCCCCAACCTTTTGGGTTATGTAGAAGATGCAGCAAAATCCAACATTGGACTAATGAATGCAGATCAATAAGAAACAAAGAAGACAACCCTTTACCATCTGGAAACACCTTGGGGAACTCTCACAGGCCCCCTTGTCAATCATGGTTCAGTCATTCCCAGTCACTGTGGAGGAAACTTCTCCCCAGAACAACTAGCTGAACAGTGCCCAACATAAAAAACAATACTGCTCTGGATGGTAGAACAGCTTTGAAAGATGAACCAAAAATCCCAAGAAAAACCGTAACACTAATATTATGGCAAAGTTCCATAAAAGAACAAAGACTAAAGCTAAGGGTATGAATAAATAACATCATAATTGAAGGCTTGCTGGACATAGGAGTGGGTGTGACTATAATTACACAAGAATTATGGCATCTGAATTGGCCTCTTTAGGAGGTAGATGTTCAGTTCCTAGGGATTGCAACCCTATCTCAGGTAAAACAAAGCATGAGATGCATTGAATGCATAGGGCCAGAAGGACACAGAGGAAGACTGAGACCATATGTGTCTAATGTAGCGGTGAATCTATGGGGTCGTGATCTGTTACAACAATGGAATACCCAGATTAATATTCCTCCAATCTCAGAAATAAACCATAAGTCAATTCATGTTTCTGGGAAAACTATTTTAATGGACTATAAAAAACAGTCACTGACCATTCAGGCTGTACAAAAACAGGGAACAACAGCTGTTGATATCTCAGAGGTACCAACTGCTCTACCTTTAAAATGGTTAACTGACAAACCTGTCTGGGTTGGGCAGTGGCCTATGATATCATAGAAACTACAGTCATTAGAACAGCTGGTTCAGGAACAGCTAACTACTCAACACATTAAAGAATCAACAAGCCCTTGGAATTCTCCTGTATTTATTATTAAAGAAAATCAGGAAAATGGGGAATGCTGACAAACCTGAGAGCCATCAATAAAGTAATTTAGCCAATGAGCTCTCTCCAGTATGTGATACCCTTGCCTTCTCTGTTACCTAAAGAATGACCTATTATAGTTATTGACTTAAAAGACTGTTTCTTCACCATACCTCTACAAGAAAAGAATAGTGAAAAATTTGCCTTAACAGTGCCTGCTTATAATAATTCTCAGTCAGTTAAGAGATATCAATGGAAGGTTCACCCACAGGGAATTTTAAATAGTCCCATCCTGTGCCAATATTTTTTGCAAAAAATTTGAAAATGATTTATGTACAGTTTCCACAATCTATAATATATAATTATATGGATGATATCTTATTAGCTAATTCAAATGTAGATACTTGGAAAAAAATGTTTGAGGAAGTAAAGAAAGTTTTGCCTCACTGGGGATTATAAATTGCTTCTGAAAAAAAAATACAAAGAGGAGATTCTATTAATTAGGATATAAAATAAGTCTCCAAAAAAATTAGAACCCAAAAGTTACAAATCAGGAGAGATCAATTATGGACTCTTAATGACTTTCAAAGATTGCTAGGAGACATTTCTAATTTATGGCCCAGTATTGGGATAAGTTCTAATAAACTGAAAATTTGCCCTGTGACCTAGAAAAAGACAAGGACTTAAATAGTCCAAAAGAATTATCAGCTGAAGCTGAGAAGGAATTGGCTCTAGTTGAAAAGAAAATATGAGAGACACATGTGGATCATGTGAATCCAGAGTATAACTGCATTCTGGTTATATTACCCTCTAGGCAACTCCCTACAGGGATTTTGCTACAGAGAGAAGATATTATATTAGAATGGATATTTCCACCACATAAACAGAGTAAGAAATCAAAGATATATGTGGAAAAGATTTCTGATTTGATTTTAAAAGGTAAATTAAGACTTTATCAATTGAAAGGAATGGATCCAGCAGAAACTGTAGTACCTTTAACTAATGAGGAAATATCCTCTTTATGGAAAGATAATGAATATTGGTAAAGAGCTTTCAGTAATTTCTTGGGAGAGATTAATAACAGTTTTCCTAAAAGTAAGAGAATCAAATTCATAAAAAGAACCAGTTGGGTCCTGACTCAAATTCTGTGGAGAACACCAATCTCTGAAGTCCTTACATTCTATACCGATGCAAATAAGTCAGAAGAGGCAGCATATAAATCAGGAGATTTAAGTAAAGTGGTTCAAAACCCTTACATTTCTGTACAAAGGTTAGAATTGTATGCCATTCTTATGGTACTAATGGACTTTACAAAACCTCTCAATATAGTTCTGACTCTCAATATGCAGAAAGAGTTGTTTTACATATTGAAACTGCTGAATTTATTCCTGATAAAACAGAGCTAACTTTGCTATTTATACAATTATAGGAAATAATCAGAAATAGCACAAGGTGATAATGAAATTGATTGATTATTAATAGGAAGTGTGTTGGAGGCCTCAGAATTTCATAAAAAAAATCATGTCAATAGCAAAGGTTTAAAAAGATATTTCTCCGTCATTTGGCAATGAGCCAAAGAAATAGTGAAAAAAATGTTCTACTTGTTCCTTCTATAATCAAACTGTATTACCTGCAGGAAGTAATTCTAAAGGTATACAGAGTTATGACATTTAGCAGATGGATGAGTTTCATTTTGCAGAATTTGGAAAATTAAATATGCACACCATACAATAGATACATTTTCAGGGTTTCAATGGACAACTGCTTTGAGTTCTGAAAAGGCTGATTCTATAATTACACACCTATTAGAAGTCATGGCCATAATGAGTACACCTTTACAAATTAAGACTGAAAATGCTCCAGCATATGTCTCCATTAAAATAAAACAGTATTTTTGCATATTATGATATAAAACACATTGTAGGTATACCACACAATCCTATGGGCCAAGCTGTTGTAGAAAGATTCAATTTCACTTTAAAAGAAATGCTTAATAAACAGAAAGAGGGAACCCAAACCCCCAAAGACAGATTGCACAATGCATTATTAACCTTGAATTTTCCTAATGCTGATAAAAAAGGAACAATAGCTGCAGAGAGATATTGGATAATGAAAAAACTACTGAGTTAAATCAGCCTGTGTACTTGAAAGATGTGTTGACCTCAGAATGGAAACCAGGATATGTGTTACATTGGGGAAGGGGTTTCACATTTGTTTCCACAGGAGAAGAAAAGCTATGAATAGCATCAAAATTAGTAAAGTTTCTACTTGAACAGGAGAAACCTCTTGATATGGAGAAATGATGGCTCATCTACCAATGTGACAATTCTATAAGATGTAAGGAAAACTCACCAAACAAGGGTCAGGGCAGGGTTCTGTTTTTGTCTTTACAGGAAACTAGAAATACCCATCTTCAAGAAGTCAAAAGACCCTGGACATCTAGACATCTAAAGCAGAAGGGAAGGCTATCCAGAAAAAATTTAAAGCAAAGAAAAACCAGACATATTGGTATCAATATTCTCTGCAGGGTAAATTATCACTACATAAACATCTATATCTCTTTACTTCTTGGAAAGTTGTAGCCCTGATTCAATTATAATCAAAGCTGGCTTTGGAGTTGGAGTGTGGCTCTCTCCTCTAAATCCAAGCATGTTGGTAAAAGTAATAATTAAGAGTTTCTGTCTCACACAGAGACACCTGGTGTGGGACAGAAGAATACCAAAAATCTATGGACTATTGTCAAAATTCTATTTCTCCTCATACTTATTCTTGACTCTTTTGAACCTTTCTTTAGATATAGTAATATCCTAAAATTTAAACTTTTCATTCTGATATAAATAATATTTAAATTTTCCACAATGAACAAAAATTTTCCTAACAGTGATCTCTGAAATCTCCAGAAGGAAGATGGGGCCCCACAACAATGATTCTGCATGGTTCATAATGATGCCATTGAGGTGATAAACACCACACACAGATCAGCGTTGAACTACAAACTGTTCAGGATAGTTCCAAGATGGCTAGCTGAGATGGTCCACCATCTCACACCTCTAGCTACAAGTGCTACAGATAGTCCTTATGAGACTTAACCATTGTTTTAGTTTTCTTACAGGATCCCACAGAGATATAATCACTCCTTAAACAGCATGAAGCAATTTTAAGAAAACGATGCCCCCTCTCCCAACAGGTTTTGTTTTCTCTGGGTTATGGATAATTGTTATCTGTTAGGGGTTGGTTATAAGTTGTAAAAGGGTTAGGGGTGGAACAATAAAGTTTAGACTCAGGATTCTCTTTTGGAAAAGAAAAAAAGGGGAATAGATAGGATAGAATAATAAAGTAGATTATTGTATCTACTTGTAAACTAAATCAGTAACTATCAGCTTTAGATAATTTGCATTGGTATGGATTCTTGTATATTTATACAAATGTAAAATTATTTTTCTATTCCTTTTTAAAATTTGTATATTGATATAAATACAAAACTATATTTGTCATATTGTACATATGTTCCTACTCCTGTTTGAAATAATTTGTATATTGATACAAATGTAAAGTTATATTTGTCATAGCTTATATATGTTCTACCTCTGATTAGGCTATTTTGTATATATATATATATATATATATATATATATATATATATATATTTATATTTATATTAAAGATATTGTGTCATATTGCACCACACATTTGTACCTCTGATTAAGATATTTTTGTTCATTGTCACACTTCAAGGTCATTGTCCCTGTACTATACATCTGTTTACAGATGCTCTATAATTTTGATGAGTAGAAATATACTAGGATATGCTTCATAACTAGATCTATTGCTCCACAAGGACTGTGAGACACTTGAGTGTGGTGGTATTGTGTTCCCTGAAATATTGTGCACGCTAATAAACTTATCTGGGGGTCAGAGAACAGAACAGCCACAATATTAAACATAGAGAATGTGCAGTGATAGCACACGCCTTTAATCCTAGCATTCCAAAGGCAGAGATCTACCTGGATCTCTGTGTGTTCAAGGATACAGCCAAGCATGGTGACTCACGCCTTTAGTCCCAGAAAGTGAGCCTTTAATCCCAGGGAGTGATGGCAGAAAGCAGAAAGGTATATAAGGCATGAAGACCAGAAACTAGAAGCTTTTAGCTGGTTAAGCATTCAGGCTTTCGAGAAACAGTTCAGCTAGATTCATTCTGGACTCAGAGGCTTCCAGTTTGAGGAGACAGGATCAGTTGAAGAATTGGCAAGGTGAGGTGGCTGTGACTTGTTCTGCTTTTCTAATCTTCTCGCATTCACCCCAATACCTGGCTCCCAGGTTTGATTTTATTAATAAGAACTTTTAAGACTCGTGCTACACTTGAGCCTGTTTTATATCATTAACTCAGCCTGACATAAAGAAAATAGCAACTACTTCTCAGTTCTAAAACAAGCTACATACCGTTAGCTGATTTTAGGCCTCAAAGCAAATTCAAACTAGATTGAATGCCTCATGAGTTAAACCTTCACAGATAGTACACATGAACAAATTCCCACATGTCTAATTGTGGAACCAAGGTCAGAAACAATGCAGCTTTGGTGTCAGTTCCTCGCTTGCTACATCTCGCTGATGAAGAGCTACCCCCTAAAATGTTAGTGAATTCCAATTTTATTTCCTATCCAGAAAGTGCTATTTATTTGTAGGTGCCTCAAAATATCTATATAATCTTTGACAACAGCAGCTATAAAATACTTCATAAGTGTATAATAACTAAACATACAAAAAAGTTGGGTAGCTTTTAGCCATATTATACTATTTTCTTTTGCCTAGTATGCTGTTTATGCTCTGCCTAAACAGCTCTCTGATTTTCATAAAAGATGCTGTGACCCAGGGCTGTCTCAAGTACATGAGATGTTTCACATGGGTTCATTTCCTTTTATTGAGTCGTGTTGTATGTTTATCCAAAAGGTGGTTTACAAAATGAAGCGTTTTCCCCCAGTTGCTCAAGTTTAAATGTGTCAATTAATCAGTTTTTTCAAAATACAACAAAACCTATTCCCTGTAGCTTTAAAGCTTTTCAAGTATCTCTTTCAATATTTTTGTCTGATTTTTAAAAATCTCCATTAAAAGGAGTCACATAGAGATGCCCCTCTGCAGATAGCATCATCCTTCTGTTAGCTGGTGGCAAAGAGTCTTCCTTTTCCCAAAGACTGAGTGCGTTTAAATCCTACAGACTATGGCAAACTGATATGTGTACATTTAACACATGGTACATTGAAGGTTTTGCTGAAATTCCTAGGAATATACTCATGTGCACATATTTGTGTGTGTGTGTGTGTGTGTGTGTGTGTGTGTGTGTGTGTGTGTGTGTATGAACGTAAAGGGGATTTAATGGAATGATTTACAGGCTGAAGTCCAATAATTCAACAATAGCTAGCTGTGAATAGAAAGTTAAAGAATCTAGTAGTTGCTCAGTCTCACAAGGGTGGATGTCTCAGCTTGTCTTCTGCATATGCTGGAATTGCAAAGAAGAAGGCTCCAATGCCAGCCAAGGAATGGATGTGCTAGCAAATCAAGAGCAAGCAGGCAAAGAGTCAAAGCTTCCTTCTTCCATGTCCCTATATATGCTTCCAGCAGAAGGAGTGGTCCAGATTAAAGGTGGTTCTTCTATCTTCAAGATCCCAATGAAAGGAGTGTCTTCCTACCTCAAAGGTCCAGACTAGAAGTGGATCACCCACTTTATTTTTTTTTTTGGTTTTTTCGAGACAGGGTTTCTCTGTGTAGCTTTGCACCTTTTCCTGGAACTCACTTGGTAGCCCAGGCTGGCCTCGAACTCACAGAGATCCGCCTGGCTCTGCCTCCCGAGTGCTGGGATTAAAGGCGTGCGCCACCACCGCCTGGCGGATCACCCACTTTAAACCAAGCAAAAAATCTCTCACAGATGTGCCCTTCATTCTGGATTGTAGTCCATTCCTTATGTAGTCAAGTTGACAACCTAGAATATCCATCATACTAATTGTCTAATTTTCTATCTATATGTTTTGTCAAAGCTACAGAAGTATGATAAGCAACTTGATTAATAAAGTAGGGAGTATGCACTTGTTGAGTAGAGATCTTTTAAATTCTGACAGAATCTAAAGTACTAAATGAAAAAAAAAGTTTTGACTGGTTGTCTAGGAGTTTCTGAGCTCACTCCATAAAAACTACATGAAAGGAACATCCAGGAAAGATATAAGACCAAGTCACAGAGAAAACAAAGTAGCAGCTTTGTTTTAAAGAACACTCTTCAGTATGGGAGAGATGTTAAGCTAGGAATCTGCTAATCAGGCTCTGGTTTTAGAGCTTTATAGGGCCCCTGGGTGCTCCCCTTTCCACTTTTGATTATGATTAGAAACTTGCTTCCAACCTATCTCCCCATTTTTTTCTCCAAAATGTCTCTTCAAACAATAAACTATCGTCTGAGGAAACACACATTCACTTCCCATGTCTACCTATGACCTTCTAACCCTCCTCAATTTGTGATTAATAGTTAAAGAAGGCAAGTAATTTTTATCAAGTGTGGTTTGATATAAGATTCCTTCTCTTTTATAAATGAAACAAGCAAAATGATGTTATTTAAGATGTTATTGTGTCACAAAGAACAGCAAAGGAATCTTTTAGTCAATCTTTCCTAATATTCTGGCAACATCTTAGTGTCTGAGTGTCAGGAAAGATACTCATATGATGAAATCTGAGAGATTAATGAGTGGATCATAGTTGAGATGAATAAAAAGGTTCAACCTGAAGAAAAGCCCTAATGAAAATGTGTTTGGAGATTAGAGTCACATTACCAGCTAAATCCATATGACACCCTTAACTTCCATTTCAGAAAGTTTATTTAGCATTTTAAAAAAAGCACAAGCAGGTCAAAAAACCATACACAAGCAGCAGAACCATCAGGATATCAGAAAATTAAACCTTGATTTCAACACTTCCCAGCAGAAATGCAGAGATTTGTGAGTTGATTTGTGCTGACAGGAGTATGGGTCAGATCATCACAGGGAAGGAAACAGTTCTGGAGATCACCAACTCAGATAAATCCCTGGATATGCAGCCTCTGTTTGCACAATAATTCACTACAGAAATTCAAAAGAATACTATAAATAACTCCACCTGCAATCTAGTTGGCTATGTACCATCATGCATCAAGAGACACTGTTTATCAATGAATGCCATCCATGTAGGTACCTTCAAGTTTGATCTTACAAAAGTGTAAGCAATTATTTAAGCTTTAGGAATAATTTACAATCCAGATATTAACCTTTTCCTCCAAGACACAAAGAATTTTTTAAAAGCAGTATACAAACTTCATGTGAAGTGAGTGTAAAGAACAAATAACTTAATTTACCTAGAGCACCCCAAAATAATGTATGGACAAAACATGACTGGAAAAACCATGGCAGAAGTACAGTATAAAGCTCAGTCCATTAAAATGTCATTGCAACAGTTCTTTATCAGATTTTCTCCTCATTCATGGTTTTGAGACTGCATGCCTCTGTAGAGCAATGAGTGGATGAGAATTAGGTACAACACCAGGCTGACCTTGAACTCACAGAAATCTGCCTGCCTTATTTCCTCAAGAATGCTGCATAGTAATATGCCAACCCACCCACTCTTCATGACTCCATTCATATCACAGCCTTGAGTCTCATCACATTGTTTTTTGCATTATCCTAACATTTTTGAATACTCAGAGTACATCTTTCCTAACAAATAATAATTAATGGGAATATTGAAGTGAATATCCCCATTTTAGCAATATTTCTAAGACAGAGAAAATGAAGTAACTTTTTCAAACATACACATTAATCTTCATTCAAATTGAAATGTGGCTTTATCTAAAAACCAGATCATTTTGTTCTCATTCATAATACAAGAGTTCAAAATATAACTTTCAGGATACTTTACTAAAGACCTATCTACATGTACCACTGATTTATAGATTTTCTTTTAACCAACTAATATACCTATCTCTTATTCTTAATCCTAGATGTAAAAACACTGGAGCTCTGGTAAGTGACATGGCTCCATGGATTCCTTTCTCTATGTGGTCATGAGTAACTGGAACCCCAACATTTCTAAGCCGTGTGACATACATGAGACCATCGTCTCTTAGAAGGTCATGTTCACAAGTGACGATGTAGGTCAGGGGCAAATTCTGTAACTGGGAGTCACTGGCTAGTGAAGGGGACATCCTGCTATCCACAAGTGCTGGATAGGAATCATTCAGTTTTCCAAGAACAGGCTCAGTATAAACATGGTTTTTTTTAAACTTCTCAGGAAGGAAGTCACTCCAGTTAACAAACTTGAACAGGTGTCTTGATCCTTCAGGCATGTGTTCATTTCTTAGTGCGGCCTGGAGCAGAGTTTTGTCTTCAGTCACATACAGGCATATCAACTTAATTAATACCTCCCTGTATAGAAGTGGACCATGTTCATACTCTCGATGAGATGGCAGAAGGGTGTCAATCAACTGCAGGACAGGGTATATCAAGGCTTGTGCCTTAATTCTGTCTTTGTATTCTGGATCATTCTGTAGCTAGACATATAATAAGTATTCATGAGTCAATAGCTTTCAAACAAAATGATTGGTAGGTTCATTTTAATACTCTGTGGTAAAATAAATTTCTTAACCTGAAATATTATTGGTGATTTTTCCTATAAAATTTACTCTAATTTAGAGACACAAGAGCATGTCATCCCACTTTCATCTATGCAGAAACAATGCATATTCTGTTGCTTATACGTTTATTCACATATGACATCCAAACAGGAATATGATCAGGAAGATCAGGAGCACCCTAGTAAAAATGATAAAATAACTATAATGAATTTTTTGTTTGTTTCTTTTAATAAATTTAGCTTTTGTTGTTTTTGATAGGGTTGTGTTGTGTGTCTCAAGTTGTTTGAGAACATAATGTCCCTCTGTCTCAGTCCCCCAAATGTTCTACAAATAGGTATGTATTTTTATGTCTAGTTTCCCTAAAATAATTTTGACCCAAGTAATATAATGAGCCAAAACTACAAATATAATGTAAGACAAATGCCAAAAACCACATATAAAATCTGATGGTACTTGGCATGCTAAAGGAAACAAATAATATTTATCTAAGTAATGTGGCATGATAGAAATGATAGAAGATATAGAAAACAATTAATGGAAACTAGAAGAACAGAGAGGGATGTGAAATGTTGCACATCTAGCCTGTCTCTTATCAGAAATAAGAGGAGTTTTGAGTCTGTAGCTACATTCTTTTCTTCTTGTACACTCCACAGCAGTGAATCTAGCCTTCACTTGTAAGCATAAGAATACTTAACCAGCACCAGCCTCTATAGCAGTTGTACATCAGTGAATGTATACACTGCCATTCTTTGGGTATCCCAAGATATGCAAAATGTTCTCAAGACCATGACCTCATAAAAGCAAATGAAATCAAAGAATTCCATGAAACTCATTAGCTCATCACAAGGTTAACCATCTGATTAACTTAAAATTCCAGGAGAGTATAAAAGAACTCATAAATTCAGAATGGAAATGAAGAAATAAAAATTTCCACTAGAGACTCTTTCCAGGGTCTGTGTTCCTTCCCAGTAGTTTTGCAATGGGAATTTTCTAGATAAAATGCAACCTCTCAGAAAGGTGGGAAAAAATTCTGCTTTGAGCACAGCTTACAAACTGAGGCCCAGTTGTGATAGCTCTTTCAGGAGCAGCAGGAGTGCTGCCCCCAAGGGAGTTAGCACATATGCTTGTGCTTGAAGAACACCAAGGTTATAATGTAGTTTTATCTTAATTTTATATTGAAATACAAAATGAAATGAATAAGAAATGAAATTGCTCTGTCAGTAAATTATTTGTTGATACAAGTTTGAAGGCCTCACTACAGATGGTCAGAACCAAGAAAGTTGGGCATAGCAGCATATGCCTGTTACCCATCTCTATGTGGATACAAGGGGATCCCTGAAATTAACTGGACAGCCAATCCATCTGACTCAGTGATCTCAGACCCAGTAACGGACCTAGTTTCAAAAATTCGGTATAGAAATATAGAGAAAGACATCCTCTGACCTCTACATGCATGACCATACACATGAACAAGCACTTGCAAATACACACATTTTTGTATGTGTATACTCACATAAACACAGACATTAAAAGAAAACTATTGCATTTAAGGTGGAAAAAAGGAGAGAACTATAGTTCTTTAGGTAGTAGTTGAAAACTCCACATGCTTTAAACCAAAAGAAGGTGAATTAAATGCTTTGATACATTAACCATTGAGGAGGGTGTCTGGGATTCAAATTTCACTAGTCCTATGCTGTTGTGAGCCACTGGATCTCTTCTTCCTTCAATACTTACTGTGCTAAAACTAGTAAAATTTCATGGTGGAAATACTGTCTTTACCTCTAAGTTCTAAGTTTTAAATGTTATTAAAAAAGGTTTCAAATAAAAACCATCACAAATGCTCATTTATACCAAAAGCCACCAGGAGTGGCAAGGTGAGGGGAGGACTGGAGACACAGGTCGAGGTGAGTTGAGATGCACATAGCAGGAAAAGAAGGCAGATGTGAAAAAAGAAGTAAGCATTTCTTTAGGTAGAATTTCTCAGTCCCCCAGATGTCTCTGCAGTCCAGGATATTCATAGGATTTCCAGATCGTGGAAGAGTGTTCCCATTCCACAACTCTGGTACTGAATGAGTTAACTGGGAGTTCTTGCACTTGGCCAAGATGTTTGTAAATTACCAAGAACTTCATAGTAATAGTCAACCCAGAAAGAGAAAGAGAGAAAAAAAGACATGTTTTTAGTACAGTGATAGGAGAGCTGGGAGTTGCCACTAGTTTTTAAAGCAGCTCTGGCAGGGCTGGGAGGCTTGCATTGTTACTTATATGAGGGCTGCTGGAACCAAGCTCCTAGCTAGCTGCAGGGCAGTTTGGAAGGTTTATGGCTCAAGTTAACTTTTAGACTCCAGTGAGTCATAGCACAAAAAAGCTGTTTGTAGCAGGACACTGCTGCTACTGAGAACTTAGTGAACTTCATCAGCTCTAGTTTACGCTCTCAAAATTCTTGTAGTGCGATAATAGTGTGTTATATCTTTGTAAGACCCCAAATGAATTAATGGCACATTTCTCCCTTGAAGGGAAGGGTTAAAATCTTTGCCTCTTATCATAGGCTGCCAGTGAAACCATCCTACAAGGTCAGCAGCCCTTAGGAATACTCTAAAACTTTCTTATGTTTTTTTTAGGCGGCTTTTTGGGATTAAGATAGTTTGTTGCTTCCTTATCTAAGCCTGTTTAAGTCAGTTTATGATTGGAGCTGGCTAAAATGTCTTTTATTTTAAGCCTGTGTCCTGTAACTTCTATCAAAAGCTGTTTCTCTTTAGATTCCTTTTGACTCATGGTGCAAGAAATATTCTTAGAAAAGGGGGTTCATATCTACTCACTACTACAAGAGGTATTCGGTCCTCCAGGTCTGCAGCATCTTTTGGTGAAGTCTGTTAGTAGCCAGAAATTCAGGGGTCACCTTTATTACTCCCTGGGGAAATTGCCTCTACTCTGGACAGCCTCTGTCAAGCAACACTCCTCCTTTTTGAGTGTGCTCAGTTGATTACTCTTCTGAGTCTGGGTACCCAAGGACGCCAGGTCTCAAATATTATTAAGGACCAGCCTTAAGAAAATTCTTTCCAGGGGCCCAGAAAAGAAGCTACAAACATCGAGAATTATTTTCAGAAAAAGAATGTAAATACATCAAGTTCTTTGTCCATCTACTTTATTCCTCTGGGATAAAATCCAGTCTACACAGCTTCAATTCTGTTGTCATGCCTAGCTCCTTTCTTGTCTGATTTCTCTCTACATTTATCTGCTGTCCCCTCTAAGATCTATCTTAATTCTCTCATCTTAGTTCTGCTCCATCTTGGTCTTTCTCATCTCGTTCTCCCCCCATCTTATTCTTCCCCATCTGGCTCTTCCTCATCTTCCATCTCATTCTTCTAGTTCTCCAGTCAAACTCCTTTTTATCCTCTTCAAGTCTCTGAGGTACAGTTATATACCCATGCAATAGCAATGCTCTAGCTAAAGCAAGTTCACCAGGCTTGAATTCTTACAGAGTCATAAAGGCAGATAAGAATTTTCCTCAGGCAGTGACCATCAGGCTTTCTTTTACAACCTAAAAGGGGAGTGGTAAAGGAGGAGGTCAACTAAGAGTCAAAATTGGTTAATAGATCAGAAAGGAGGATTTTATATGCTCAAACTACATTCCTAGGGTTGGTTAGGTAAATGTTAGGAGTCTATAATGTTTGTATAAACACCACTAGTGCTATATAAGAAAGGAGGGTCTGAGCTTAATTTATCTTAATTCAGGAGATCATTTGGTCTTGGATGCTTGATAGGTATTTCAGATAAAATTCACTGTTATGAGTTCTTAGAAGCATCCATAGCATACAAGGAAAATCATTACAGGAATTGATTAATATGTATACAAAAGCTAATATATCACCAAAAATTCTTAAGCCATGGTTTGACCTTTGGAAATGTCCTTGACCTTTCCAAGTAGTAGCTTTTGTGATAGTAGCTGACTTCCATTATATTTTATTGTGCCTTGTAGCATTTGAGTTTCTATCTGTTTTCTACAGGGAATCATGACCACACCTAACAGCAAATTTGAAGTCTCCAAAAGGATAATGGGGCCCCCTAATGATGATTCCATCAGGATGATGATAATATCACTAAGTTGACAAACACTACCCAAAAATTGGCTTTGGACTACGAACTGCTCAGGACAATTTCGAGATGGCTAGCTGAGATGATCCAGCTTCACAGACTACTTGAGCAAGGACTTGAGACAAGTCCTGCACTTTCACATTATGCAGAGACTGGACAACAAATGATACAACTACCTCTCCCAGGACTTGACAATTAACTCAATATTTTTTCTTTTCAGGATCTCCTAAAGATGCCTTCACCCCCAGACAGCAGGAAGTCATTTTAAGAATACAATGCCTACATTCTCAAGAGGTGGGATGGGTCTTTTTTGGTCTTTCAATGGGTTTTGGATAATTGTCACTGTTTAGGATGGTTGGTTACAAATTGTTATTGTTAATGGACAGGAAAAATGCTAAACAAAGGAGATTAGATTTAAGGTTCTTTTTCTTGTTTGAAAAGAAAAAAGAGGGTTTAGATAAAAGGTGGATTATTGAATCTGCTCTGAAAAAAAGATATATAAATGATAAATAAAGGGTAGATTATTGAATCTACTCTGAAAAGAAAAAAAGAGAAATAATTGATATATAATGATAAAAGGTAGATTATTGAATCTGCTTTTAAAAAGCAACTACTAGTTTTAAATATTTTAGATTGGATTGGATTTCAGTATATTGTATATAAATTATGTATATTGATACAAATTTGAGATTGATTTATATAGATATAATAAGATAAAAAGGTAGATTATTGAATCTACTTTTAGAAGGAATCTACTAGTTTTAGATATTTTATTGGATTGGATTTTTGTATATTGTATTTAAATTATGTATATTGATACAAATTTGAGATTGATTTTGTTAAAAAGTACTGTACATATATTTCTAATCTTGTTTAATATATTATACCTATACAGTTCATTTAACAATTTTATGCAATTTACTAATCCTTGAAAGTTATTATTACCAACTAAGTAGGATATAAAGAAATGTAAGTTAGTTGTCAGTCATTACAATTGAACTTGTAGTCATATTAGACATGTTTTCAAGGTAAAGCAGAGATACATTTTATATAGACAGGTCATCTTCAAAGATTTCAGAGATCTACAGAATATGACATTTGAGATGTCTTAATAACATAGATTTTTTTTCTTTTTTTTTTAATGACTATGATACATGTCTGCTCCTGGCAGCACCAATCTAATTCAAAGAAGATGATGGGCATTGAAGAAACTCCATATGGAATTTACTTTTAACGTGGCAAAAGTTAGTCAGAGGGTAAGAAAGTGCTCTTGCATCAACAGCTGATAGTATGCTATCCAAAATAAACAAGTAGGACACAAAAGAAAGGACTGCCGATCCTTGCCAAGATGAGGTAGAAAGGCTCTTTAGAAAATCCTGCTTCACAGATAAGTCTGTCAGTTATGCTAGCCCTGTAGGCCAAAGAATGGGTACCCCAACATTGCAGAGGAACCTCAGGTGACTATCCAGGCAGCAAGCTGTTTCTGTCATAACTCACATTTTTCAGGAGTTGCTTGTTTGCACTTCCTGTTTAACTAGGTAATATTATTCCCTTCTTTGGTCTCTGAGGGAGTTAAAGATTAAATAGTTATAGTTATAATTTTCCTTTTAAGAAATTCAGAAAAGAAACTCACTAAGAGTATAAGTGTATAAGTTTGAAAGACATCAAAAGATAAGTTTTGGTTGGTAATATAAGTTAGGATAGAAAGTGAATTAGGTACATTTTAGACTCAACAAAATAGGATAGATAATGGAATATTTACTCTGAATTTGTCAAATGCAAATGGGCTAGACATGGTTGATATATTTATTGCCTGTATATATTATATATCGTTATTGTACTTATTGTATATAATTTTTCTTATATTAGTTATAACTTTTTAATTTTAGATAAAAAGAGGAAATGTGGTGATATTTTATTTGTTCACCCCAATAAAGCTTATCTGAGGATCACAGAAAAAAGCCAGCCACTACATTAAACAGAGAAGTCAGGCAATGGTAATACATGCCTTTATTCTTAGCATTCGGGAGCCAGAAATTCATCTGTATCCCTATGAGTTCAAGGCCACACAGGAAATAGCCAGGTGTGGTGGCACATGCCTTCATTCCCAGCACTAGTTAACCATAAAGGTCTGGAGGTCTGTACAGACAGACAGGAAGTGGTACAGCTGGGCAAAAAGAGGAAGTGATATAGCTGGGATAAGAGAGGAAGTGAGATGGCAGGGCACAGAAAGGATATAGGCATGAGTATAAAGGAAGTAGGTCTCTCTGGAGGCTGAGGAGTTGGTAAGGTGAGGTTGGCTATGGCTTATTCTATTCCTCTGATCTTTCAGTTTTCACCCCAATATCTGACTCTGGGTTTTTAAGAGAGACAGAGAGACAGAGACAGAGACAGACAGAGACCGTAGGGAGTGGGAAAATTGCCTTTGTGCATGTGGCAGTCAGAGGACATCTTCTAGGAGTTACTCTCTTCCTCCAAATTGTTGGACCCATAGATAGAACTCAGATGGTCAGGGTGAATCAACTTTTCAGTGACTGATAACTCATTTTGTCACTGCTATCTCAATCCTAATGTTCCCATGTGATGTTTGCTTATCTAGCATGCAGTGCTCTTTTCAATCTTATTTCAAGTTACAAGCCAAATTTAATTTTAAAAAATGAACTGAAGGATTAAAGTGTACAAGTTATGGATTCTATACTAGCCAAAACCACAGACTGCCAGTCTGGCAATAACTATTTCATTTATTTGAGTATGTATTAATTAATTTGACCATAATCATGCACACTTGTTTTACACATACTAACACATAGGAAAGAGAATCATTTCTTAAACTTACAAGGCAACTTACCTTGATTTCAATGATCGTTTCCTACTTTATGTTAAACACTGTATACATGATGCCTAAAAGCTTTTTCAGTTGGGGAGAAGGTGGTCTGTCTTTATTCATCACTTTCGTTTTTTTTTTTTATATCTTCACTTCTGACACTTTCTGAGCCATCACAAATCTGCCTCTTTATCCATATGTCTTTGTTGAATTAATCCATTCATCATCCTTTCATCTTTCTAAATGATTTGGTGGACCTTTGTTAACTTTGGGATTCATATGAAGACATCACAGTGCTGCTCCCTACTGAAATGACACATTTTTAATCTCTAATTCTTTATGTTAGTTTTGGGCCACACAGTTTAGAATAGTGTCAGGTCTTTTTTTTCTGATGGTATATTAGATAATAATATACAACCACCTGAAGATGACAACTTTTGGGATTTGGTTAATTTTTGTTCCTACCACATGATCCCTGAGGTGAAATCAAGCCTTCTAGCTTGGCACCAGGTGCCTTTACCTTCTCAGCCATCTCATCAGGCTGCCATGTTTCTTTAAAACATGAGAAAACACATCTTTTGTACTCTAGTCCATCTATATTTTGTTTTTCTACTAGAAAAACCATGGCCTGTTTTAGAAGTTTCTTTTAAAAATTCTGTTATTCTGAGACCGTGTTCATGCACTGATTACCTGACCAAACAGAATGTCAAAGTGATTCAAGAAAAAATTTGAGTATTTCATGGGTTTATATGAGATGGCATTTCATAATGGTTGAATAATCAAAAGGATCGTTGTTTTAAAATGAATTAACTAGTCTTGAAAAAGGAAACATATTGATTGAAGTAAATTACAAATAAAAATAGCAGTATTCAGTAAAATTCAATAAATACAAACTTTGAGACTGCATATATTTTATAAGAGGAAGCTAGTTTATGCAGTATAAATGATACAAAATATTCATTTTGGACCCGGGCAGTGGTGGCGCACGCCTTTAATCCTAGCACTTGGGAAGCAGAGCCAGACGGATATCTGTGAGTTCAAGACCAGCCTGGTCTACAGAGCAAGATACAGGACCAGCACCAAAACTACATTGAGAAACCTGTCTCGAAAAACCAAATAAATAAATAAAAATAAATAAATAAATAAATATTCATTTTGTTCTGCAAAAGCATTTGGTGGAATATGAGTCATGTGTTGGACTAAGATCACTTTTCAAAACATCACTTATTGAGCAGTGATTATTTAGCTTTGCTCAGCAAGGATTTAATATGAGGTGACTTAGTTTTATTATAGTAGGAATTCTTCTATACAAGCATGATTTATTGTCCAATGTTATCTATGACAATCTGCATGTTTGCCACATTGCCATGGTTACTAGCCAATATCAGCTTGCCTGAATTTACAATCATGTAAGAGATTGAAGCATATCTCTAGGAGTATCTATGAGAGTATTTTAGAGAAAATTAACTAAGGAGTAAAGATTCACCCTAAAAATGGAGGCATCATCTTAAAAGTTTTAGTTTTCAGAAGAGAAGAGGATTGATAAATCAGAAGTGAGGCTTAGTACCGGCAAGCATCTGTTTCTGAATTCTAGACTTGAGAGATAAGAGTAAAAACAGCTTTACATTCCCACAGCCAAAGGCCACTCCCACTGTCATGCCTTCAAGGCCATGATGCACTGAAAGTTCCAAACCAGGAGCTGTTATATCCTCTCTTCCCTTAAATTGCTTCTTGTCAGATATTTAGTCTCAGAGAAAAAAAGTAACCAAACACTCATCAATGACAGTGATACAAAAATATTGAAAATTTTAATAGTTTATCTATAGAAAATCAGTAAGTTATGAACTCAGAATCCCTTATTGTAATGAATAGAGTGGTTCATAGATGATGTTGAACCTTTTCCTAACATTGGCAAGGTGAGCCATGTTGAGTAATGGTCAGTATGACAGTTTTCTAATACGAGGTTCTTGATTTGCTGAGGCAGGATGCTCACAAGCTCAAGGCCTGCACGAACTACAGAAAATTTCAGGGAATCTTATCAAAAACCTATTTTGAAACAGTAAGTTTAAAAGGGAAGGTTTCATAGTGCTGTGGTAGAGTCCTTGTCTGGCAAGCACACATCCCTGGATTCAATGCCCATGCTCCTCCTCCCTAAAAATAAGTAGGGTTGTACAATCCTCCCTTAGCACTAGAAAATGATAGACACATCTAAAGTAATGTGCAAAATGGATAATCCTGTTTAGTTTAAATTTCACAGATAACAGTTTAAAAGTACTGCAAATACACATAAAACACAGCTTTTTTATGTTAGGATTAAAACATATATAATACATACAACGTACCAGTTGAACCACTGTTGCTGCCAAGGTTCCCCCAGAACTGTCTCCCATAATGCAGATTCGAGTGGTATCCACTCCATATTCTGCAAGCACTTTATCCTGGAGAAAGAACTTGATCACAAAAATACAATCTTCAAGTGCAACTGGGAATGGATACTGAGGAGCAAGTCTGTAGCTTTAGAGGAAAATGGACAAAAACACAATAAAGTCCTTGTTAAAATTGGACAATTAGATAGCTCTCATTCTCACCAACAGATACACTCTTATCTTGGCCTTACTTTGAATCCTAAATCTCACCAATTACCCACTAGCTCACTGGAAACTTCTTTCTTAAAGTGAGGCATAGATTCGGGTTCAGGGTTTCAGGTATTGGTTCTAAGGAAAAATGAGTGAGACAGGGGTGTTCACCCTGTGATGCCTGCATGTTTCAATGGCTCTCAGTGTGCTTGGTGACTCAAAGGGAGCTCAGAGTTATCAATAGGATTCCCCAGAATTTTTAAATACAGATAATATCAGAGTAAATTATTGACAGATGACTTCAATTATAAATGTATGTAGGACCATTATTTATAAAATTGTAGAATTTCATATCACAAATTGAACATCAGAATTTAAGCCAACATAGTCATTATGAAATATGAACATTCTAAGTATACCAATGGATCTTACTCAAGTTTTTGAAGTGTTTCATAAGACTAAGTATTACTGTGTCTTTTCATTTTTGCTTTGTGTGTGTGTGTGTGTGTGTGTGTGTGTGTGTGTGTGTGTGTGTGTGTGTGTGTTTGTGTTCTCTTTGGAGGACACCTCAATTGGGTTATCATAATTTATTTCTATCACCTTAATATCTATTAGAATTTGTGAATTATTCACATGCTTATATTAAACAATATCCATCACATGGTCCTTGCAGATATTTATATTTTAATCTGTGTCTTAAATATTTGAAAGTTAGCATATTATGAACAATGACATACAAATATCATTCCTCTTCACAGTAAAGAACAGCAAGAACCTAAAATCATGTAGAATTCTTAAGCATTGTACAATATATCACACCATTTAAAAATCTTATTAAAAATGATTATGTGTTAAATTTGGCTAAAATTATTTCAGGAAAAGCACACCATTCTTACTATTATAATATAGATATTTCTCAAAACTTAAGCAATTTGTCTGGTTCCATTAACAAGTAATTATGAGCAGGACAGAACTAAACTTTCTAGTATGTCCTACCTGCCCCCAATATACTCTGAACTATGAAATTCCTTGAGGTGATTCTTGTCTGAAGTCTAGAATTCTGTAAATCTATTTCTATACTATTTCACTATTGAATTGTCTAGATGTGCAATAATCTTTTCATCCTCCTGATAGGAGTCTCAGTAGTTTAGAGGACACAATAATTCATAAAATAATAAACACTTGCTCATATTTTTGTGTGTTATTGGAAATGTTGGTAAAAGTCATGAGATAATAAGACATTATTTAGATAATGTCTTATTCAAATTTCACCAATATTTTCACCAAAAAAATGCTGGAACCAAGAGCAACACTAACTTTACACTGTTTTATAATCATGTCAAAACTCAATATCTCAAGCATATAATGAGTATACATTCTACATATATTACTTGCAGATGAAATAAACTACTTGTGAAGCTGAGGTGGGTGTCTAGTCCTGAGAAAGCCAAGTCTATGTTGACAATGCAAGGGCTGTGATAAGAAATATTATCATTCTCTTACTCTATTCCCACAACAACAGCATTAAGCTTGTTTGCTGTCCATCTGTTCAAATCATCATAGGTTGACACCTCTGAAACAGTAGAAATAAATACAAATTGGTGCACTGTAAAGAGAAAGCAATGGAATCCCACAAATACATATGAATGTGAAAGAAATATAGATTGTAATTTTTTTGAGAGAAATCCTGCAATACCCACTTTTGTTGTTATATAGAGCAACAGTCTGTCAGAGTTCAGGAAAATAAGATTGTCTACAACTCATTACCACATTATTTCACAAAAATCTTGGTAGAAGAATTAGGAAATCTGGAATTAATTTGAAAATATTATTGTAGCCAGTATTATAATTTTCACAAATTCATAGATTTACTATAGTTAATTTTTTAGGAAACTTTTCAATGAATGGACATCAACTTACTTAAAGTAAGATGTACTATTAGTGTAAATAAAGCAAATGAGTTTTCCTTTACTTAATGCTTACATAGTTACATAAAGTCATGCATATTTAATTAATTTATAAGTAAACTTCATATTAACTTTCTGTATCAAAGAGATAATTTAATTTTTATTAAAATCAAGTAATAGCAGGTTCTTACATTTTTAGTTTTTTAAAAAAGTTAACTGTGGATGGAATAGACTTATAATCAACTTAAAAGAATTAGAAAGGAGAAAAATAAGTGTTTTATTAAACTCTTTTTTTTGTTTTTTTGTTTTTTTTTTTTTTTTTTGGTTTTTCGAGACAGGGTTTCTCTGTGTAGCTTTGCGCCTTTCCTGGAACTCACTTGGTAGCCCAGGCTGGCCTCGAACTCACAGAGATCCGCCTGGCTCTGCCTCCCGAGTGCTGGGATTAAAGGCGTGCGCCACCACCGCCCGGCTTATTAAACTCTTAATAGGTAGCAATGTCAAGACTCTCTTAATAGAAATATGTATTAATTCACCCAAAATGCATATATTGGCAACCATCGTTTTAAATGTAAATATGTAAGAACCACCAGCAAATAAACTAGAGAAAATAATAATTTTTAGTAAGAAAAATAATAAGTTTATGAGAATTTTCAAAGTTCAAGGAAATATATGTAGCCAAATATAGTTGCAATATAAAGTTAGCCTTGAGGCAGAAAGTGGGCAATATAAGAAAATAAGAATGGAGGGTCAATACTTCAATGTTTGACAAAAGATTTATCCGTAGTAGGTCAATATATCAGTAATGTTTATCAATAATTCATGTGGCCATATTTTCTCATTATGAAAGACAGAGAAGAAGGAAAGAGAAATGAAGAAACAGTGGTGAACAACCAGGAATGAAAGGACAGGAATCTACATAGTTGGACAGGAACAAGAAGATGCTCACAATTTTGTGGCCAGAATATGTCATAAAGTGTAGGATCTGAAAGACAGTATAAAGTAGAGCATAGTGGTCACTACTGGGGGACATTTGCCTTTCTTGTGTTGTTGGGGTTTTATTTATTTCCTTGGTTACTCTGTAAGAGGAAACTATGTTGTATCTGCTACAGAATTCACATGATCCACTAATGGCCAGTTATGCAACTCATTTCACAGTTGAGTTTATTGAACTTAAATTCAGCAACAATGTTAGAGATGGAAAACTGGATGGCATGGGGGCTAGGGTGGAAACAAGTAAACAACAAAGAAGAGGAAAAACATGGAACCAACAAATAAAGGATGAAATATTAAAAGGTGGGAATATTAATATTTGTAACATCTAAACAATAACTTATCTCACATGGTTTCAGCTTTCTTTTGTTTTACAGTTGTAGTTGCAAATGAAGGGATAAAGCAAGGAAGAAAAAAATTTATTCATACAAGCTAACAGTAAAGAATACTAGTGTAGCAAAGGGCATTGCTTTCAGATTACACAGCTCAAAGACAGAATCCAAAGGAGAGAAAGAGACAGACATGTCTCTGAAAATAAAGCACACTTAGCTAATAACTAGAAGACCAACCAGGGTCAACAGAAGTCAAGGCAGAAAGGACAGTACATTCTTAGGAGTCTAAATGGTGTACAATTGAAGGTGGAAGAAACACAAAACAGATGATGATTTGGAAGGAACTATCCCAAGGTAAGCAAAGAGACACATCTTGGACAAAAGATAAACACATTTTCCCCAGGATATAGGTAGAGAGTAGTGAAGAAGGGATCAGTAAGATGCCGGTAAGTTTCAGACAGTGCAAGATGGGTAAGGGAAAAGTAGATTAGGAGATGCCAAACATATGGACTTCTGTGCTCCAAGGAGCAGGTAAGGTTGGAAACAGGATGGAAATTTAGAAATATCAATGGAGTAAAACAGAGGGACTAATTGCTTTTGAGAGGGGGCATTTTCTAGAAACAGTGAGAGCATGGATGGTCTGCTCAGCAGTAGTATGAGACTGAATCCCCTGGTTTCTGCTAATAAGACTGATACTTCCTCCCCTTTCTAACTGTGTGACTTTGAAAGCATTCTTTAATCCATTTATTTCTTTACCCCTAAAACTCTGATGATAACTATCTGAAAAATGCTTACTCAGTTTTCATTTACTCTTCTCTCATATCTTACACCCTGACCACAGTTTTCCCTCCCTTTTCTCCTTGTGGGAGGCCAACTGGGAGACTGGCTCCCACATTTTACCCCAGGGTGCTCTTGAGGAGTGAAGGATAAGAAAATTACATAGAAGGGTAGAGGGGGAGAGAAACAGATAGAAACACAGGATAGCCTCAGGAGAGCCTGGATCCTAATCCACCAGCCTCTTTTGGATCTTCTGAAAGGCTATTTATAGGAATGACAAGGGGTGGAGCAAAAGACCTCTCCCCAGCACAGCCAATTACAGACCCTTTCCAATCACCTAGTAACCATGCACATGGCCAAGCAATCCTCTAATGCAACGCTGCTGGGTAAAGCAAGCTCAGACCTCACTAGGAAACCTTTTGGGCCTCCACAATTCCCCATCTTGATATAAGAAATGTTCCCCCAGACCTCTCAGATAGACTGTGCCTGTTTTAGGTCATTCTTCTTGATTAATTTTATATACATACATTCAGAAAGTTATCAAGAAGAAAGTTGCCTATCTTTGGCTACCAGCCTCTGGCAAGAGGGAATACAAAGCTTAACTCAGCTCTGACCCAGGTCCATACTACTAGCTAGCAAACATCCACAGCAATCTCCATAGCTGCCAAACCTCCCAGTAAAGGATTAGAGCATAATAAATATCCTTATTGGAATGGGTCTAAGGTGATTACAGCAGTCTTAGCTGCACCAAGCCTTTTTCCTGGATCAAAACTCTCTCCTAACAGATGTTCAATAAAAATTTCAAGAGACTATTTTGATTTCCAGGAGAAAACAGTGATTTCAAATCATTTCAAAGTTTCTACAAAATCCCATGCTAATTATAAAGACACTGTTAAAACTAACTTGATTGTGGGAGGCTTATCCCTTTATGGGAGGCCTACCCCTTTCTAAACAGAAACAGAAGAGTGGAAGCTTTCAGGAAGAAGACAGAAAAACTCTCCTAATTATGACTTCTTCAATTTTAAGCTATCATAAAATGTATTCAAATATATCTGAAGGTAAAGCAGAAATAAAAACTTCAAGATGCTTCTAATGTAATTTACTTGGTTTATCCTTTAAAAATTAATGTTATCTAATTTGTCTGGACTAGACAGATATTGATGGAATAAAAAAAGCAATTTTATTTTGAATTTACACTTAACATTTATATATTTACAAATCCATATTCAACATATACTTTTTACATTTAACATTTATACTTTTTACATGCTTAATTCAAAAGGAATATCTATAGAACAATTTTAGCACATATCCAGAAGAGATCTCTTAACAAAACTAAATTACCTTCAAAGGCAAACTCTATAGCAAACATCTAGAAAGAGTCTCTTAACAGAACTTACACTAGAATCTCTTAAAAGAACTAACTTATTTTCTTTCAAAAAGATAGAGAGTACATAAATCATGAGTTACCATTATAAGTGAACTCAATACTGCTTTATTTCTGAATTTGGAGTTAAGGTCAGCTTTGATATGAGACTCCTGTGGGTAGCCAGCAAGATTCATTTGGTGACTAAGTACAATATATCCACCTTCATAATTTTTAAAGCTGCTTTTTAAGATTACCATGAGTTCTTTTAATGATGCCAATGTTTCTTCTTGTACTGTAAGCACAACTCAATCCTGTAAGTTTTTTTTTTCACACCTGAAGCAATTTCCCAGTGAAAGGACCACTTTCCCTTGTTTTCTAAAAGATTTCAAAGTGGCTTGCTGACAAGTGATATTAGCACTTTAATTATCTCCTTAAAGGCAAACTTTTCACCTGTTCATAGTTCTCAAGAGATAAGATTGAGCTTTCTAACTGCTTGGAAAATAAAAAATGGAGTTTTCAGGCAATATTGCCATTTTGAGCTGAAAAACTACATTTCCCATATTGCCTTTCTCTTTCATCATGCTGTTACATTATGTGCTACATTTTCTACACTACATTTCTCAGGTTGCCTTTCTGGAACTGGCAGAAAAATTCCCTTCATGTGGTCTGTTTTCAAGCAAGCTTTTTTTTTTTTCTTTTTTGCCATGGGAGGTTTCTGTTCTCCCTGAGCTTCTGAGCTTGCTCTAGGATGCCTGTATTACCATTTGACAGGTGTACCTCTCTAATTAGAATTTTCACCTGCCACTGTTTTTGGAGCTGGTCACATCTGTCTTCATGCCTGAAGCAAAAACCCTTCAGGGCTTGCTCCCCTTCTTTTCCAGGACAGTGAAGGGAAATGAAAGTATTTGGACTAAAAACATTTTCAGAAAGTTCTTTTCCCCTGATAGAAAAGAGAGCTTTTACAGAGAGATTTTTTTCACAGCCTTGGATGCTGTGTAGCCCCTCTTGCTGACTTGGGGTTTGCAGTCGGGCGGGCAACTGTTGGCGTTCATGCCAGCTTTGATTGTATGGTCCTCCTTTTTTAAGCTAGCAGTTCTCCTGGGTCCTGCACCTCCTCTGCCTTGGCCCCATGCTGGAGGAGGAAGCTGTTTGACAACTGCAGGAACCCTAGCATCCCCAGAATGCACTCAAACTTGGAGGTGCTTGCTCCCTTTGCTAATTGCTTCCCGACTGCTGATTAGAAATGGAGAAAAAATGTTAACAATAAGAATTAGCAATGCTTCGGGGGACTTTTTTTAAAAAAACATACTAGGGCAGTTAGGAGTGATTCTCCCATTCAGATAGATGTTTTGTCCATGTGTATTTAATTTTTTGCCCCTACAGAAAGAGAAAAAATATGAGAAAGAAAGGTCTGAAAAGCTTTTAGTTTGTTTTAGAGAGAAAGATTGCTAAGTTTTTCCCAGGAAAGCTTTCAGTTTTTGAGAGAAAGATTATTAAGTTTTCCCCCAAAACTTCTGCTCTCTAAACTTTGACTTCATAGTCAAACAGAAGCTAATTTTGATTGTACTGTGTTGTAATGATGTTTGCTGGTGGAGCAGAGAATTTTGTTTTGTCCAAATTTGCCTCAGGAAAATTCTCCCCTGTTTCTCAAGGCTTGATTTTAAGCTGTCTCCAGGCAAAAAGCTTCTACAGGAATCTTTTTCTGCCCATTTTTTCCCCTCATCTTTGGTGGATTTTTCTGACTCTTCCCCTGGATTTTGCACACATAGCCCTATAGTTGGTAATTAAGGACACTGTTTCTTTGTCTTGTTGCTTATTCTAATTTTTTCTTAAACTATATTCCTAACCCAATATTTCTATTTTCTAACTTACTCTAAATTTTTTCCTCCACTATTTTTCTATAGATAGAAATTAAGAGAGAGAGAGAGCGATAAAGAAGGGTACCTAGATAGAAATATACCCTGCAGCCTCGCTTTTCAACTTTGGTATTCCACTGCCTAACTTGACTCCTGAGAATAAAATATCATTGCCTTATTAATTCTTATTGACATGCCTTTCACCCACCATGCCCCCGACACTCCTTTTACCAAGTCCCTGGTCCCCGATCTGGGTGCCATCTGTGAGAGGTCAACTGGGAGACCAGCTCCCACATTTTACCCCAGGATACTCTTGAAGAGTGAAGGATAAGAGATTTAGATAGAAGGATAGAGGGGAGAGCAACAGAAACACAGGATAGCTTCAGGAGGGCCTGGATCCTAATCCACCAGCCCCTTCTGTCTCTTCAAAGGGGCTATTTATAGGAATGGTGGTGCTGTGGATGATTGATTGATAAATATAACACTGATTGGCCAGTAGCCAGGCAGGAAGTATACGTGGGACTAGCAGAGAGGAGAATTGAGAGAACAGGAAGGCAGAGAGGAGGAGATGCCAGCCTGCCATCCAGGGAGCATCATGTAGAGGCAACAGGTAAAGCCATGGAACAAGTGGCGACATATAGATTAACAGAAATGAGCTGAGTATAAGAGTAAGAGCTAGACAATGGTAGGCCTGAGCTAATGGCCAAGTAGTTTAAATAATATAAGCATCTGTATGTTTATTTTATAAGTGGGCTACGGAACTGCTGGGACTTGGCAGGACCTGGAGAGAAAAACTCTAGCTACAAGGTGGAGCAAAAGATCTCCCCCCAGCACAGCCAAGTTCAGACCCTTTCCAATCACCTAGTAACCATGCACATGGTCAAGCAATCCTCTAATGCAGCTCTGCTGGGTAAAGCAAGCTCAGGTCTTACTAGGAAAACTTTGTGGGCCTCCACATCTCCTTCCAGTCCTTCCCCTCCCTCCCCTCTCCTCCAGATCCACTTCTACTCCTTTCCCTTCAGAAAAGAGCAGGCCTCCCAGGGATACAAACCAAACATGGTACATCGAGTCATAATAAGACTAGGCGCATCCCCTCATTTTTGCTTATCTCAAAATGCCTACAGTTCATGAAAACAAAATATTGGATATAATAATTAAGTTACAGCGTCATTGAAGAAAAGGGTGTTATCATTTGTTTTTTATGTCTGTTAAGTACACAGTATGAAATCCCAACACTTTGCTACATAGTGAATCCATAAGACATCAAAAGTCTAAAATGGTCTCTTGCTCTGTCTCTCTGTCTCTGTCTCTTTCTCTGTCTCTGTCCGTTCCTGTCTCTGTCTCTGTCTCTGTCTCTCTTTCTCTCTCTCTCTCTCTCTCTCTCTCTCTCTCTCTCTCTCTGTGTGTGTGTGCGCACGCGTGTGTGTGTGTGTGTGTGTGTGTGTGTGTGTGTGTGTGTGTGTGTGCACGCCTGTGTGTCTACCTGTCTGTCTTAGCTACTACACCCTCCTCTGGCTTAAGTCAGGAACTGATTACTCAGCATTATTTCATTTTATCACTTTAATTCAACATTATGCTTTGTATTTTAAGCATCTATATCATTGTTGCATCATAATATATAACTTGAACAAATATTAACTGCATTATGGTAGTGATTATGTTATTTCAGATCCAACAATTAAAGCACCGGTTTCACATCAGTGTTTCATATAATTTATGTGATTGGGTTATTTTAGTCTCAATTCAGAGTTTATTGTTTATACTTTCAAATCTTGGCTATCTATATGTTTATTTAAAAGTGAAGTTTTCCTAATGAACAATTTTATTTCCCCATGATGTTTTACTTACCAATATGAAATACATATGAGGCATTACCCATAAATTCCAATGTATCTCACTTAAGAAGCACACATTACTCAAGTCAACATTATATTGATAACTGCTCTGTCAATCCACAGCATTTATTTGAATATGAATATATGAACAACACACACATCAGAAATACACTTACTGTAGCTCCCTAAGACAAAGCCACCACCATGAATGTGAATTACAGCTGGTCTCTGTCTTTCAGATTTCCTTTTTGGCAAGTACAGACGAACAGGAATGTCACTAAAGTTTGTGTCAATCACTGTAACGTTTTCATCTGAAACTGGTTTTGTGAAGTGCATTGTTGCTATAATTGAAAATAGTCCTTCATATTTCATGAGACCTATGTTTTCAAATAATGTAGCCTATAAAAAGAAGACAAAGTTTTAAACATTAAACATTTTTTAATAACAAAAATTGCACACACTCATGCAATGATAAAAACAAACAGTGTGATATACTTTGAGGACCGATTTTATCTCTAACAGTGTTTTGGTAGTGTGAAATTCTAAATGTGTTTATTTGCTCCAGACCAGCATAAGATTATTTTCATGAACAATTCATAATGAATGGCAGATTCGTCAATAAAATCCCACCCCTTTGAGAAAATATTGGTGGTTATAGGTTAATAAGAAGGAAGAGTCATTTTCTTGCATAGCTGTTAATGAACTACCCTTGCTATAGTAAATAATCTCCTCCCAATGCTCAAGTGAGAAACTCTGTTAAACTCATTGGACTGCACAGAAGAATTAAGACATGAAAATGTGTGGGTGGGTGGGGAACCTGGTGGGAAAATGGATTCCAGTAGACACAGAAAGGAGTGAGAGAGAAGGGAATTTATCAGGTAAATTCATAAATCTGTTCAACAATAATAAATAAATGCTTGGAGATACTAAGCTTCTATTGGCTTGGAAGTTTCATTCCTACTTGCTAGCTTTTATTGGACTTAAACATGCTATGTATATTACCAGAGAAGAAAAGTAATCATCAATTTTACCCAACTGTGAACCCCATGAACCAAAATAACCATAGGACTAGCAAGACTTACCTGCTCTTGCATCAGTGGTTTGACATCATGAGGGTAACCAAATACATTCTTTTTGATTTTAGTCCTATTACACAAGATGAAACTTACATCTAATACCATTGTTGGGTCAAGAATCTGGATACACAGGTCATAGGCCCCTAGAGAGAACCTACTACAGCCACTCTGTTAAATGTACATAGTATTAAAATTGACTCCTAATGACTTACTGTTATACCCATAGATTAATACATCTCTCAATCCTCAGTAGAGAAGCTTCTGTTTGTAGTAGATTGTGATTAATGTAGAGATACAAAACGAACTAAGTTAAGGAGAATAAAAGACCAATGAATACTCAACCCTAAATGGAACTTTCATAGAGCCTTCTCTCCTTCCAAAGCTCAGAGATCTTTGCAGAAGAGGAGACTGATGTCAGGAGTGATTGTTATGAGTTACTGTGGGCCATGACACAATTACAGCTTATAGCAATTGATAATTCAGATGCCAACTATGGTGATATTTTATTTGTGCTGAAATATAATTTTATTTGAATTTTAATAAAGTTGCCTGGGGGTCAGAGCTAATAGCAAGCAATTTAGCAGAAGTCTGGAAGTTGTAGCACACGCCCTTAGTCCTGATCACATGACAGGCAGATCTCTGTGTGTACAAGGACACAGCCAGCATGGAGATACATGCCTTTAATCTCAATACCAACCACAGAGACCCGGAGGTCTGTATAGACAGGCAGTGACAAGGAGGTCACGTGGTTGGGCTTGCAACCAATGAGAAGGCAGAACAGAAAGTCAATAAAAAGACAGACACACAGGAAGTAGGTCTCTTTCTGAGGTGAAGGACGACAACAGCAAGGGGTAAGAAGGCGGTCTTGGTCTTAGCTCTTGGTTGCTGCTGATTGATCTCTGGGCTTTAAACTCTGCATTTGGCTCTGTGTTTCTTATTTAATAAGACCGTTCAGAATTACATCTGCAGCCAACACACTAGACAAATGGTTTTCTAATGGAGTAACCTGTTAGGCAGGGTCACAGGCTCTGAAAAACCAGTTGCTATCATCTGTAATTCCACTTATGCAATAACAGCTATGATAATTTCATATTACCATGTATTTTCATGTAATATGTACATGTAATCTCATGATTATATCTCAATTTTATGGGCACATGTATTTGTGGATGGTCAGAAACATGACTTCTCTTTTAGCTGTATATTTTGATATATGGACTATATGCTAGGATGTGCTTCGTGGCTGGATCTGTTGTTCCACAAACACTTAAAAGCCTGCTTTGTTCCTTTTGCTCAGACTAACTGCACATATTTTGCTCATTTCTACCTCAGAGAAAGTCCAAACTAGACTAAAGGATTTTGTAAATAGATCATAAGTTTAAAACTTTATAATTATGCACAAGGTCAGAATTGCAGGTGTCTAACCAAGGCTATCTACACAAAGCACCCTAAGCATGCCTGTTCTTGCTGACCAAGTCTGCTGACAAAGAGCTATGTCTTCAAGTTTGTCACACTGGGCACTATGACCCTTCCCTCTAGTCCTGAAACCTTAAAACCTTGTGTTGCCATGGCAAATGGGTTGCCTCCTTATCACCCACCCTAGAAATATGTTTTTGACCAATGAGAGTTAACTCTTGCAATTTTTTATTGCTTCAAACCTCCTGTAAAAAGAGAATTTTTAGGCTAGAGAAAAAGAAGCAGGAAGACTAGAATAGAGAATTAGAGTGAAGAAATTATAGACAATTAGGGCAAGAAAATTAGAAGAAAAGTGGAACAATAAAGATACCTGATTTGAAGAGCATGCATGTGAGCTAATTTGTTTGCCCTCAGACACCCAAAGTTCCTTTCACTTCCTATAGTGTCTGACCTGAACCCTGAAGACGGCCTTGAGGCTGGATCTCAAAGGCCCTCGATAAACTGAAGGGCTGTATAAGTCAGAGATATTGAATAAATACAAAGAAATAGAGTACTCAAGGTACAACATGGCAGTTGAATGTATAAACTCATGGATTGTGGCAGCATGCACCAACCTATGTAAACTTAAAACAGGATAAATCCCATCATGGAAGAGGGAGGTAAACATGCAGTCTTTCCCCTTAGCTAAGGAGCTCTAGGCAATTTTTAACTGGTCAGAGAAGAAGGTCAGTTTTTTTATGGGTATGACTTCTGGTATATCACTTGTCTGCCTATGAAAATTCACACATCCAAGAGTATTCAGGAAGTCCAGTTTAGACTTGGTGGGTGTGGAAAAAAGACAACACAAGTAAGGAACATTGTATGGTTCAGTAGGGAGTTTCAAGAGTGGTAAATATGGTCAAACATCATTGTACAAAATTCTCAAAGAACTAATGAAACAGGAAATGCATGGAGTACAAATAAATAAAATTAAAAAATATTAAGCATGCTGTATTTGGAAGTAATCATAATCTCATTTATTGCCACCAAAGTTTTTAATATATTTTTTCAATATATATATTAAGACAGAATTTCTCTGTGTATCCTTGGCTGTCCTGTAACTCATTCTGTAGACCAGGCTGGCCTTGAACTCATAGAAATCCTCCTGCCTCTGTCTCCCAAGTGATGGGATTAAAGGCATGTACCATCACCAGCTGGCTGTAATTTTATATAAAACAAAATTATCTGAAAAGTGGCATTTTAGGGATGTTCCAATATTTTATTTTATTTGTTGGTCATTCAATTTAGTGTTATAAAATGATGTGTGTGTGTGTGTGTGTGTGTGTGTGTGTGTGTGTGTGTGTGTGTGAACATTTTGGTCATGTGTGCCTGTGGAAGTCAGGTATAAACTTGGGTATTGGTCCTTATCTTTTGAACTTGTTAAAGGCAGGTTCAGTTGCTCCAGCTGTATATGGCAATCTTTCTGACCCAGCGGCTTCCTTGATTGTCCTCCCCTCTCCTCCCCTCTCACTGTAGGGGATGCGCACTACCATATCCAGCAGACTGTGGGTTCTGGAGACCTGAGGGCAGACCCTAATGTTTGCACAGCAAGCGTTTTACCCACTATGCTGTCTCCATCATCTCTAGTTTAGTTTAATATTTTAAAATCTCATCCAATTCTTATATAAATCGTAGTTTATGTTCTCCCCTTTCAGCTATAAAACAGCATCATTTCATTTTCTTTAGATCACTTGAAGGAAAAAGAAGCCATTTTTTATTTATACCATTGAAAACAGGTTTTCTTTAGTATTTCTGATAAGTTATCTAACATCCTACTGACCAATTTCAGTTAAAGCATTGTTATATTCTTACGTGACTAGAAGATTCCAGGGTATATACTGTTGTGTTGGAAGTTTCTCCAGTCCTACTTGTCACCGTGGTCCCACAGTCACTTATAAAATAATTACTCAGAGGCTTATATAAATTACAAACTGTATGCCCTAAGGCTAGCTAGCTCTTTCATCTTAAATTAACCAAATTTCTATTCATCTATATGTTACCACACGGCCATGGCGTTTCTGGTCTGCTGGCATCTTGTTGCTCCTTTGGCAGCATCTGGCATCTCATTCTACTCTTCCCTTCTCTCTGTACTTCTGCTTGAATTTCTCACCTGACTGTAAGCTTTCTTGCCATAGGCCTAAACAGCTTTATTTATTGTCCAGTGGGAGTCACACATATCACAGCATACAGAAAGACATCACACAACACTTCCCCTTTTCTGTCTAGTCAAAAAGGAAGGTTGTAACTTTAACATAGTAAAATTATATATTATAAAACAGTTATCAAGCAATAATTATAGCTACAATATTAGTCTTTGTATTTGGCAAAATTAAGAAAATATTCTATCTTCTATACTCTTTTTGTGAGTGTTAAGTTTTATATCTAATTTATCTTTTATCATGACTAAAGCAAACTATAATTATAACTATGTAGTCTTCAACTCCATCAAGACCCCAGAAAGATATAGTACCTGAGCAGACAGGAAGTGCATGGCAAGCAACTTCCATAATACTTGAAATGACAGAGACATCTGGCTACCTGGACAATCATCTATGTTCTCCTGTAACATTGGGGCATCTATCTTCAGCCTACAGGCCTAGAGTCTCTGGCATATATTTCATTGAAGCAGGAAATTTTAAGGACTGTTCTGTTCATTCTGGCATAGTTCATCAGTTGCTTCTATCCATGTCTTATAGAATGTTTGGCAGTTTCTTCTGTGAAGCAGAAACCCGAAGGACCATCTTGCCTTGAAAAGTTCAGTGGTCACCTTCCTATGAGTCTTGCATGTCCAGTTTATACAGCATCCTGTGAAGCAGTTGAGGCAAGGGCATTTTTTTCCCAGTGGCTAACTTTTTCCATAAAGTAAGCAAACTCCATAATGAGTTTCTTCAATGCCCATCATCCTCTTTGAAGTAATTGGTTCTGCCAGGAGCAGATGTGTCTCACTGTCCAGAAAAGTCTAAGTACTTAAAACATTTTAAATGCCATATTCTGTAGGTCTTTGAAGTATTTGAAGATTACCTACCTGATTGAAATATACTTATGTATACCTAGAAAACTTAACTACTATAAGTTTGATTATCATAGATGACTAATTATTAATCTGTATTTCTTAACTATATATTACAGTTTTAAATGAATTGAATAAACATAATACCTTAAACAAGAGTAGAAATATATATACAGTATAACAAAATTAACTTTAAATTTGTGTCAATAAACCAAAATCCATAGCAATGTAAAACATTCAAACAAATTGTTGCTTTTTAAAAGTAGATTCCATAATCTACCATTTTATCCTATCCTATCAATATATATATATCACCTTTTTTTCTTTAGAAAGAGATTGCATTTATAATCAACTCACTTTAAATAAACAATATTTTGAGAATTTGGATGTAGCTTCCCAAACTACTTCCTGCTGATTGGGGATGCTGACAATCATATGGGGATCCTGAGAAAATTCAAGATCATGGTCAAGTCCTGGGAAGACAAGTTGCAACCTTTGTTGATAGATACCATCTGTCAAGGTTCAGGAGGTCTTGCTTGATCAAATCTGATCCATCTTAACCTGGAGCTAGTCCATAGCCTTTTGCTTTCTGTGGAAAAGCAGAGCCTCCTTTCCAATGGAATATATCCTTAGATCCAAATTTTGAAATCAAGATACTTTTAAAATACATGTATATTTGTTTAACTCAGCAGCCTTTAAAATCAAATGTCTCTCTCCAGTTAAAAATCCCAAAGACAATATAATCCAGTCACTCTCTGTAATTTCCATCTTTATGTTACTTACTATATTTTTATATATTATTTTATCTTTGTAAGATTTTATTTTTATGACTATATCCTGTCTCTTCTCTCTCTCAAGCCTATGTATTTTTTACACACAATGTACACTGTTTAAAGTTTTATTCCATCTGAATCTGTCTTATTGTATATATATAATCCTTTTTTGACCATTGATTTAAATTGCAGCCTGGCTAGGACCATTGATTTAAAATGCCCTGGCTGCTGGCTCTGCTCACCTCAGCTTTCCAACATGGTGGAGGTATGTTTATCACCAGCTCTGGGAGTCATGTTCACTACCATGGGAAGCAGTGGGTCTATGCCTCTATGAAGCAGCATGTAGCCCAGAAACCTTTTTTTTCTGTCTGTACTAGCAAAAACTAAATCTATCATGCAGTGAAGCTTGGAGATGCTTCTGTGTACCATGTTGGGAATCTGCCATGCTGTAGGTTGAGCCTACATGCTCCAAACCTGCCATGCTGTAGCTCAAGCCTACACACCAATGTGTCTCTTTATCACAGCTTGCATGAGAGACACCACTAGGAAGCTGTTTTTAGCTCAATTTTAGAACCCTTTCTAAAGCTTTTTTCAGGTCTTAGGTGGAAATTCTTGCTACCACGTTGAGTGCCAAATGTAGCCAGAAGTTTCTCCAGTCCCACCTGGTCCCACCTGGCCCTGCATTCCTATAGCACCTTAGAAAATAATTCCTCATAGGCTTATATTAATTACAAACTGTAAGCCCTATGGCTCCAGTTTCTGGCTAGCTAGCTCTTTCATCTTAAATTAATCTATTCCTATTAATCTATATGTTGCCATGCAGCCATGGCATTACCAGTCTGCTGGCATCTTATTGCTTTTTTACTGGTGGCTGGCATCCCTCTCTACTCCACTTTTCTCTGTATCTCTGCTTGGATTTCCCACTTGGCTGTAAGCTTTCTTGCCATAGGCCAAAACAGCTTTATTATCCAATGGGAGCCTTACATATTCACAGCATAGAGAAAGACATCCCACAGCATGTCTGCCCTATGATGTTAAGGTTATAAATCCATACAGATATTATACCTATCTACATTAATGGTGAGAATACTGTCTCCAGAAACCCCCAAGGCTGATCATTTTTACACAGATAGTAACTGAAGAACAAGATGAAATGCCATGTATCTAGGCTAGTGGTATATATGATCTTCTTTGTATATTAGCTGATACATTATAGAACTTTATTTTTGAGACAGGGTTTCTCTGTGTAGTTTTGTGCCTTTCCTGGAACTCATTCTGTAGCCCAGGCTGGCTTTGAACTCACAGAGATTCACCTGCCTCTGCCTCCCGAGTGCTGGGATTAAAGGCGTGTGCCACCACCGCCCGGCTATACATCTTATAAACAAAAGTAAAAAAAAATGCTAAATTCTAGAAGAATGTAACAAGTAGAAGATCAAAATGGCAGTGGTATAAAACACTTCGAGGAGTGACAGGTGCTGTTGATGGTACCAGAACTGTCGTTTTGTCATATTAAAAAATTTTTTTAAAAACAGTATAAAGCTCTCAACTTAAAAGCAAATATGCATATATAGAAACATGCATATAAGAACATCTATTAAAAAAGTAGCTAGGGCTAGATGGTTTTAGGGCAGAATTCTACCAGACATTCAAAGAAGAGTTAAAGCCAATAATCCTCAAATTATCACACAAAATAGAAACAGAAGGAATGTTGCCAAATTTGTTTTATGAGGCCACAGTTACCCTGATAGGCAAACCACACAAAGATTCAACAAAGAAAGAGACTTGCAGACCAGTTTCCCTTATGAACATAGATGGAAATACTCAACAAAATACTTAAAAACACAATCCAAGATCACATAAAAAAAATCATACACCATGGTCAAGTAGGCTTCATCCCAGAGATGCAGGGATGGTTCAACATAAGGAAATCAGTCAATGTAATCCACCTCATACACAAACTGAATGAAAAAACAAAGAAACATGATCATCTCATTAGATGCCGAAAAAGTCTTTGAAAAAATCCAACACCACTATATAACAAAATTCTTGGAAAGATTAGGTATACAAGGGACATACCTCAACATAATAAAGGTAATTTACAGCAAATCTATAGTCAACATCAAATTAAATGTACAGAAACTCAAAGTAAATCTCATCAAAATGAGGAACAAGACAAGGCTGTCCACTTTCTCCATATCTATTCAATATAGTATTTGACAATCTAACTAGAGAAATCAGACAACTGAAGGAGATCAAGGGGATATAAATTGGAAAGGAAGAGGTTAAAAAACCATTATTTGCAGATGATATGATAGTATACATAAGCATTACCAAAAATTCTACTAGTGAGCTCCTACAGCTGATAAATACCTATGAGTAAAGCACAGAACCATCAGGAATTCTTTCTTTTTGTCAGTTGTGTTTGGTTCTACCCTATTTCTCTGAGCTATCCATCTTCTATAACCAGACAAGGCTTCGAGTAGTGGGACAGGGACACCAACCCAGCCACAAAACTGTCAACTAAAACCTGACCTGCCTGAAAGACGTGCTAGGGCAATGGTGGCTCTGGGCTTGTGGGAGCTGCCAACAAATGACTGATCTACATTATATCCAAGCTCAGGTCCAAAACTGCCTAGATGGCCAGGAACTGGCAGCTGTGTAGCTCAGAGAAATAGGATAGAACCAAACTCAACTGACAAGGAAAACTAATGAAATGATTCCTAATGATACTTGTGGGAGAACAGCTCTGACCTTATTGAAGGATGCTGATAACAAAAGGCCATTGGAGTATGCAGCAGGTGACAACTAGTGTTCAAAAGTTCCATCTAACAGAACCAAGGGTTTTGGTAGAGGACTAAGCTCTCATGTAAGGCATGTTGGAGTTATTGCCTTTATTGGCTGTTTCTTGTTGCAAACTTCTTATGCAAGTACAGCTATGATATTCCCATTACCATGCATTTTCATAAAATGTATGAATGTAATCTCACTTCAGTCTTATGGGCACATATATCTGTTGGTGGTCAAGAAGATGTTTTTCATTTAGTTGTATAATTTTGAAATATAGAATGTATACTAGGATATATGTGGTGATATATTGTGTACCCCAATATATTGTGTACCCTAAAAACTTATTTTGGGACCAGAGGACTGAATCAGCAACTTAATTAGACATAGAGGCCAGACAGTGGTGGCACATACCTTTAATCCTATCACTTGGGAGGCAGAAATATGTCTGGATCCCTGTGAGCTCAAGGCCACATTAGGAACAGAGCCATGCATGGTGGCACACACCTTTAATCACAGCACTTGAGATCTCATGTCTTTGCTTGGGAAGGATACATATATTTAATCCCAGGAAGTGATGGCAGGAAGCAGAAAGATATATAAGGACCAGGAACTAGAGTTTTTGTAGGCTTTGCTTGGGAAGTACACATGCCTTTAATCCCATGGCTGGGTGGATAACAGTATTTAAGGCTTGAAGAGATAGGAACTAAGCAGCAGTTAAACTGAGACCCATTTGTGGAAACATGATGGGCTGAGCAGTTGGCAAGGTGAGATTGGCTGTGGTTGTTCTGTTTCACTGATCTTTCAGCTTTCACCCCAATATCTGGTTCCAGATTTTCTATTAATATGACCTTTTAGCAATCCGTGTTACAGATATACTTCATAGCCAGGTCCATTGTCCCATGAGACTGTTGACACTTAAACACATCTTTGTTCCTTTTGCTCAGACTAATACAGAAAATAATAATCTTGTCTCAGTCTAACACAAACTGCATACATTTAGCTCATTTTTACCTCAGAGCAAGTTCAAACTAGACTAAAGTCCTTTGTATATCAATCATAAGTTTAAAACTTTACAGCTATGATCAAGGTCAGAGTTGCAGGTATCTCTTTAAGGCTACTAACACAAAACTCCATAAGATAAGCCTGCCAATTCTTCACTTTCCACGTCTGATGATAAAAAAAAAAAAAAAACAACAACTATGTCTCAGAGTTTGTGGTACTGGGCACTGAGATCCCTCCCTCTGGTCTTGGGATTCTGGGACCTTCCATTACTATGATAATGGCTCTGCTCCCTATCATCTATTCCAGGAATGTGCTATGACCATGAGGGTTTTGAAACTTTTCTTAGGATCGCAAGGAGTCTTCTGTGAAAAATGTGATAATTCAGGTAAGAAAAAATTATAAGAGGAAAAAGGGGCTGTAGACTTAGAAAAAGAAAAAAAGAGAGAGAACAGCAAAGAAATCAAATAATTAACTTAGAACAATGAAGTGAATGGACTGAAAGAACACTGTGTGCATAGATTCATTTGATATCCTCCAGATTAAATACCCAGTCACTTGTCTGCTTATTCCCCAGGACTCTGGGAGAAATCTCCTCAGGGCAGGTACCCACAGGGGTGGGGAGGGGGGCTTTGGTTATAACCTGTTGAAGGGTTCTTGGTGGGAGGAGAGAGGAATGAGGAAATATTAAATAGAAATATAGATAGAGAGAGTAAGACAGAGACACAGGATAGCTTCAGGAGGGCCCTGGGTTAATACCCAGCCACCTTGAGATTTATTCTAATGGGCTTTCTATACACTACCAAGGGGAGAGGCAAAAGACCTCCCCTTTCAAGATCCAAGTACAATGTACAGCCAAGTGTAGACCCTTCAAAACACTTGGTAACCATGCCCTTGACCAAATCATCCTATTGTGCAGCCCTGCTGGGTAAAGCAAGTGCTGACTTTCTGACCTTGAATAAGGCCTTACTAGGGAGCCTCTGTGAGCCGCCACAGATACTTATAGATTGGTGCCTAGCCCGATCTCATCAGAGAGAGTTCCTCTGAGAGCTGATGGGAGCAAACAGAGACCCCCAGAAAAACAGGTGTGAAGCTTGTGGAAGCCTTCAGAAGAGGGGGAGGAAAAATTGCAGGAGTTAGAGGGGTCGAAGACACCAGGAGAAAACAGCCTACAAAATCAGCCAAGCAGGACTCATATGGACCCACAGAGACTGAAACAGGAATCACAGAGCTGACATGGGCCTGCACTAGGTCCTCCATGCTTTGGTTATTGAGCTTAGGGTTTTTACAGGGCTCATAACAGTAAGAGATTGGGTATCTCTGAATCTCTTTGCCTGTCCTTGGGATTCTTTCCTCCTACTAGGTTACCTTGTCCAGCCTTGATATGATGGTTTGATGGTTTGTCTTATGGAATTTTGTTATGCCATGTTCTGTTGATACCCCTGGGAGGCAGGCTCTTTTCTAAAGGGACACAATAGACAGAAGTGATCCAGCCTCACAGAATACTCCAGTCAAGACCTAACAATTATCCTGATTTTCTCAAAGTTTTTGCAACGATTTCCAGCACCCCACAACAACATGAAATAGTCTAGAGCATGACACCCATATTCTCAAAAGATGGGTTATGAATATTTATTATGATTTATTATGATTTAAGGAAAGTTAGTACAAATTGTTATTTGTATTGTCAGAAAGAAAGCTGAACAAAGGAGACTAGATCCAAAGGTCTCTTTATGAAAAGAAAAAGGAGGGATATAGAAATGATAGGATAAAAGGGTAGATTATTTAATCTACTTTTAAATGAAAAGAACAACTACTAGTCTTAAATATTTTACATTGGTGTGGATATTTATATATTGATACAAATTTAAAGTTAATTTTGTTACAGTGTATGTATATTTCTACTCTTGTTTGGGGTATTATGTCCATGCAGCTTATATAAAAATATAATGTATAATTAAGAAATAAAGATTAGCAATCATCTATAATAGTCAAACTCATAGTCATATTAGGTATGTTTTCAAGGTAATACACAGATATATTTAAATAGGTGGTTTTCAAACACTTCTGTAGTGGGTAGCTGTTCCAGCTTTGACCTGGAAGCATTACCCCCATTGAGGCTTCTGGTACCTGTCATGCCTACCTATGGCCTGCCCCGGAGGTGGGGCTGAGACAGGATCTGGATGTGCTAGTCTTTTGGTTCCTGGTAATCCTGGCTTTTGGATGGTAGACTGAGCTGAGTTATCTGGAGAACACCACTGGACTGCTCTGCACCTCTCCTGCACCTGTAGCCTATCCCTTTACTTGTAAGTTACTTCCCAAATAAACCTCCCTTTTAACTATGTGGAGTTGCCACCAATACACTTCCAAGACTTACAGAATATGGCATTTAATATTTTTAATAACCTAAGGCTTTTCACGTCAGTGAGACATGTCTGCTCCTGGCAATACCAATCTAATTCAGAGAAGATGATGGGCATCAAAGAAACTCCATATAGAGTTTGCTTTCTTTGTGGCAAAAGATAGCCCCTGGGCAAGAAACTGCCCTTGCCTCGACCCGACAGTATGCTGTCTAAAGTGGCCCAGCAGGATGCAAAAAAGTCAACTTCCAAACTTTGACCAGACAAAGTAGAAGAGTCCTTCAAAATTCCTTGCTTCTCAGAAAAGTCTGTCAGATATACTAGGCCTGTGAGCCAAAGATGTATGCTCCAGTGTTACAGAAGAACTTAGGGTAACTGTCCAGGTAGGCAGATGTCCCTGTCATTGGTAACATTTCATCTTTCTGGGGTCTTTGATGGAGTTGAAGGCTAGATAGCCATAGTCAAAGTGTTCCTTGGTTACGATAAAAGATAAATTAAGTATGAACTTTAGAGTCGTTTCACATACATAGCTCTCTCACTGTATAACACTTTACACAATTCCTTCTCTTTTTCATACCACTCTTTACACAGTTCCTGTCCATATCAGTAGCTCTTTCACATAGCTTTTTCTCTCTCACACATACTCACTCACACACATGTATTTCTTCCACATTATTCACTCTTTGCTCACTCATTCATTCATTCATTCATTCATTCATTCTCTCACATTTCTCTCACCTTCCCTAACACTTCTTTTTCCTCTTCATGTCTCACTCAGCACACACACACTTCACTCACATTCTTTATAACTTCCTCTTCTACATTCCTGCTGCCCTCTCTTAATCAAACTCTGGACAACTATGTTACTTTTCATGGTTCAACCCATGCTCATAACACAAAATAAGTCACGTAGATTCTCTTAGGCTAGTAATGTAACATTGATCCATGCACATAGCTCTAAGTTGGTGAGGGATCCCAGACAGTAAACAATTGACTGAACCTTGAGCCTGAGACTGGGCCTACATGCAAAAATCAATTACTTAGGAAGTTATGACTAATAAAGTTGCTTCTACTCTGACCTTGAATCAGCAACAAACAACACCTGGGAAATAGACCTTGTTATTTGTCTCTAGGGGCAACCAGACTGCTTTGAATCTACTCTGAAGTCTAAAGTTAGCTTTCTGTGTAATAGGCTGTCTTTGTGACTGAGAATCCTAAATCAGTCTGAGTAATGTAAAATATAGGCAGAAATTATCTTCCTGATCATCCACAGCTATATGTGTCCCCAACAAGTATAAAACACCACTCAAGGGCTGTGGAAAAAACCCCACAGCTGTTCTTATTAGGGAGGCACAACAGTGGCACCCGAGAAAGTTATGGACAGAAAACAACCAGTCATTTACAGTCAATAAATGCACAGTTTTGCTAAGTGGGGCCCCAACAGGGACTCATGCGACTGGGGGGTCAGCCTGTTAAATGCTACTTGTCACTACTGTGCATTCACATGGCCCCCTGCACAGTGCATGAATTTTCAATAAAAATATCACTGAGTTTCACTGTATACAATGTAAAACACTTTAAAACTAGACTGATCTCAAATTACACATTAATTTCATAAGCTGACTCTTTTTTTAACTGTGGATGATTTAAAAAAATTTTCATTCTCATTTTATGTGCATAGGTATTTTGCCATGGGTGTTGGGTCTCTTGGAACTGGAATTACAGACAGTTGTGAGCTGCCATGTGGGTGCTGGGAATTGAACCTAAGTCCTCTGGAAGAGCAGTTGGTGTTCTTAACCATTGAGCCACCTCTCCAGCCCTCATCTGCTGACTCTTTATATTCATGTATAAAGTATGAATAACAGTAACTTTTCAAAGTAAAATTGTACTAAAGAGATCTGAGAAAATACAATAAATTCCACTATCACTTCTGCATGTTATTAAAACACACTTCATCTAATTATAAAATGTACTAGTTGTGTTAATTTATAATGACAGCGTCATTATCATCAGAGGGAAACTGCTCCCATAGTTAATACTGAGCAATGTACCCAAATCAAAATTTATTTGGAGCCCTCAATAACACAAAGAATACACAAAGTTCTGTGAACAGAAAGCTTGAGAACTACATTAAAAAAGAAAATCACTAGAATGATAAATGATTAAATACAACAAAATTTTAAGCTTAATGGACATAAAAGAGTGAGTTTTCCGAGACTGTAGAATCCTAGGCATTGTTTAAAGCATCAAACATATCCTAACTTCCTAGCAATTCCCAAATATTCTTTTCAGATAATAATATTTCTTTTATTCTGATGTTGACATATGGTCACTATATGTAGTAGTTTAGCAAACACTTTCTGTCTTCCTGTTTGTAGACAATCAGTTAAGCATATTAGTGATTAAATATACAGCAATATTATCTGGTTTACAAATCATAAAGAAAGTCAAGTGGTGGTGAATACCTTTTATCACTGTACTCAGGAGGCAGAGGAAAACAGATATCTGAGTTCAAGGCCTGAGTTCAAGGCCAGTCTTATCTACAGAGTGAGTTCCAGGACAAGCAGGATTATACAGAGAAATTCTGCCTTGAAAAATCAAAACCCAACCCAAAACAAAACAACCAACAAAACAACTAAAAAAAAAAAGAAAGAAAAAAAGAAAACTGAAAGCTCTTTCAAACACTTTAAATAAAAGAAGTTTCAAATATACTTATAGCATGGCATCCCAATTCCCCAGTAAAAAACATATTACCACAAGTGAAGTTATTTTTATAAGAACATCTGCCAATCTCACTCTCCAAGGTTCTTCAATATTTTCTGGAAGAGGTGAATAAACACAATAAGCAAATAGAATACAGGAGAATCCGAAGCACAGTGTTTTGTACCCCATGATAAATCTTTACCAAACTTGTGTGTGGTGACAGTCAACAGCATCTCATATATAGACTAGGGAGCAGTGGACAAAGGTAGGTGTATTGTCTGAGATAAAATGATAAGGTTAGCAATAGTGACTTGACATTCACTTCTCAGATCAAGCCACAGATGAAACTGGTTACTCAACCGCACACCTTTGTGAAATAGAATTTACGACAGAATGAATGCCTAATAAAGTGTGTTGCAATGGCATGAACTTGTGAGATCAGTGAGCTCCTCTTTCATCACATAACACCAGAAGAGCGGAAGCATTTAGGACTCTGATTAGAGCACACTAAAAAAAGGACCAAATGATCCCTATGTTCTCTAGTTATTTTGCAGAGTAGTGATTAGTTTAAAAACAAGGTAAAATGATAGGTATCATTTCTTCAACCTTAAGGCTAACTCCTACACCACAGATCATCAAGACACAGCAATACCAATCTTGAGCATATATCCTAAAGATGGTGAATAATACCACAAGGACACTTACTCAACTATGTTCATAGCAGTGTTATTTGTAATAGCCAAAACCTGGAAGCAACCTAGATGTTCCTCAACCAAAATATGGATAAATAAAATGTTGTACAATACACAATGGAGTATTACTCAGCTGAAAAAAAAAACCAGGGGCATCATGAAATTTGCAGGCAAATGGATGGAAATAAAAGATATCATCCTGAGTGATGTAATTCAGACCCAGAAATCAAAACGTGCTGTGTACTTTCTCATAAGTGGGTATTAGGTGTAAAATAAAGGATAACCAGGCTACAATCCACAGCTCCAGAGAGGCTAGGTAATAAGGAAGGCTCAAAGGACAGGGAATAGAAGAGATCTCCTGGATAAACTGGGCAAATGGGTGGGGGTTCGGGAAGGGATTGAGGGATGGGAACATGAGGGATTGAGTTGAGCAGGTAGGGGGCAGAGCAGATGGGGAGAGTAATGAAAGAGATGTGTCTATGGGGCAGGGGCATTTCAGGGTTAGGGAGAAACCTGGTGCCAGGGAAACTCAGAGGAATCCACAAGGATGATAAAAGCTATGATTCCTAGCAATAGTAGAGAAGGTGCCTGAACTGACCATCTCCTGTAATCAGATTGATGACTACTCTAATTGTCATCAGAAACTTTTATCCAGTAACTGATGGAATCCGATGCAGAGATCCACAGCTAAGCCCTGCACTGAGCTCCTGGAGGAAGTCCTGTTGAAAAGAGGGAGGAGGGATTGTAAGAGCCAGAGGGGTCAAGACCATGATGGGGGAACCCATGGTGGGGACAAGTGATCTGAGCTTTTGGGAGATCAAGAGCACTGGACCAACAGCTAGGGAGCACACCTGGGACCTTGCTAGACTCTCTTCACGTGTGTGACAGTCATACAGCTTGAGCTCTGTGTGGGGCTCCTAGCAGTGGCATCCAGATCTGGCCCCTGGTGCTTGAGCTGGCTTTTGGAAGCCTATTCCTCATGCTAGATTGCCTTGCTCAGTCTTGATGCAGTGGGAGGAGCTTGGTCCTGCCTCAACTTGAAGTGCCAAGCTTTGTTGATGCCCATGGGAGGCCTGCCCCTTTCTGAATATAAGGAGAAGTGGGTGGGGGTGGTAAGGGTAGAGGGGAAGCAGGGGGAGGGGATGGGAAGAGAGGAGAGAGAAGAAACTGATCAGGATAAAAAAATTAAGGAAAATTTTTAATTAATTAAATTAAAAAAGGAAATTGAAATCTACTCAGACAGTGATCTTTAGAGGCAATTACAAATGAAATTACTATTCTTTTCCAAACTGAAAATGAACTCATCTAAAAGCTGACTTTTGTATGTGGCTTACCATTTATTAAACTTAAAATTTGTAGATTCATATAGTCACTGTATAATCATGGGAAAACTATATACCGATTAAACAAACACTTGTTGCATCCTGGTATTCCATATAATCAGATTAGATAAAAGATTTTAAAAATTGATTATAACTTGGCATTTGTCAGTTCCTTTGTGAAAGTTCTTCACTTAACCATATTTTACCAGTTCTGCCATAGAGTACTTTCCTCCTAAGAGGGCCCTCCCACCTTCCTCAATAACTGGTAGGCAGAAGCTGTTCCTGGCACTCTTAATTGTTGCATGTGTCAATCTTTACTCAACCCTGCTTTGATCACTGTCTTTATACCAGACTATAGGTAAAAAGTCACTCTCCAATTCTGGGAACTAAAACTCCATGGATAATGGATGGAAGAGGGCTAAGGAGGCTGCGGACAAGCTGAAGGGAACGATCCCATTGCATCCTGGAAACATCAACCCACTATCTACAATATTAGCTTCCTTTTGCATGTTGTCCTTCCCTCTCTCCTCTGAACTGCACAGAACTCACAAGGAATTTGATGGACCTTATCCTCCCTCCATCCAGTCAGGTAAGTGCCATTTACCCTCAAATTTTCAAAAACAGAATTTATAATTAATAAAAAATAAAAAAAAAGTTTTCACTCTCTGGCTTCTGAAATGCCATTTTTTTCCTAATAGGAAAGAATATTTTAAAAAAAACTATAAAATTAAGGACTTGTTCAATGGTTTTCATGGAAACATAAACATGAAGGGCATGCCAATAAACCTTGTCTCAAGAGAATCAGAGGAAAAAAATAGAGGTAAAAGGTAACAAACCATTGTCCATTGTTCTTTATTCATTGTCTATGCCCGGTTGACTCTTACAAACCCAAGAGAAAAGAAGCAAGGGAGGAGCTGGAAGAGATTGAGGATGACTTGGGTATAAACTGACAGAAGAAACAGCCCCACACTCCAATACCTCAGTGAACCACAAGCAGTATAAATGTAGAAGAATCCACAACAGCCTCACAACTGCAGACAGAACAAAGACAAAACCCTTGTAGCAAGCAGAATTCCAAGATGGCTCCTCAAGATTCCCAGTCACTGGGAGACTCATCTAGTCTAGTCAGACAATAATCTTAGTACTCTCTGAAGAAATTTTGTAGGTGGAATGAAGTTTTCAAACAAGGGCCTTCAGACAAAATGATTAGATGGGTTAGCCTCATTGACCCCATGATCCCTTGAAGCAATGTGTTTTCTCCACTTAGGCACATGAGACAAGTCTGAGAGGAGAAAAAGGGAGACCATGTAAGAAGCTCTCAATTGCCCCTTGAATTAGAGAGGGTCACATGGCAACCTTTAAGGGAGATGTTCCCACTCAAATAACTGAAAGAAACAAAACAAAATAAACAAAACAAAGTGTAGTGGGTAGCCATTCCAGCTTTAATCTGGAAGTTCCAACCCCCATTGACTTCAGCAACTGTCAGGCCTACAAGCAGGGGCCAAGGGAGGCGCCTGGAGACCCGAGATCTGAATGAGCCAGCGCTCTCTCTCTGTTCTGAGACCGTGGACTGTGGAGGTGGGCCAAGCAGAGCTCCAGAGAACACCGCTGGACTGTGATACACCTTCCCCAGACCCCGCGACCTACCTATCCCTTAATTTGTAAGTTACATCATTAAATAAATCTCCTTTTAACTATGTGGAGTGGCCTTAACAATTTCACCAATACAAAGCTAAGTCAGGCCTGGTGGGGCACAGCTGAAATCCCAGCAACAGGGAGTTGAAGGGAAGAATCCTGAGTTCACAATGAACCTGACCAGAAAGCTCCAGGGCAGTCTGACTATGGGACAAGACCTTTCCCTAAAATATAAATGAAGCAAGGAAGGAAGAAGGAGCAGAGGGAACTGGGGAAGGAAGAGCATGATGGGGAGAGGGAGGAGTGATAGGAAAGAGGAAGAGAGATTGAGGAGGGGCAGGGGAAGAAGAGGGAAATGGTCAATGTCTTTAGACATCAGGATGCCTTAGTTCTACAGCCATAGGAAACTACAGAGGCCCAGCACAACCTCCAAAGGTCTGCACCTAGCAGCCCTTCTGCTGGTTGATTTTTACTCTCCATCATTCTCTAGATTCCATTGCTACTAGAAATACTGGGATGATATTATTGGGGATTTGAGTATTTTAAGCCCAGACTGAAGCTGCATGGCTCCAATTTTTCTATAGGGTTTGGGAGGACATCCCAGCTGCTGATGTAAATCGTTTATCACTGACAGGAGTTTTCATGCAGTTTCACTTGCCACCCAGTTGATAAAGTGTACTGGGCACCAGGCACTGTCAAGGTATAAAATGGGAATAATACATTCACTGATACAGAATAAGGAAGATGCTGTTCCTGATCCTGCTGCTCCAGCTACTGCTGTCCTGTCCTTCTACCCCAGGGAAGAATGGGGACCAACTGCAAGCTGCTGTGGGTGCTTTACCCGGTCCTGGCCACCCAAGTCAGCACAGGACTCCTCTTTCTCTGCTCTTAAAGGGATCACATACTTAGACAAAGCCATGCCCTAGGGCTTATACCACAAAGCCATTGGCTGAATGGAATGAATTCCCACAGCACTTCCCCTTTTTGTCTAAGAAGTTCTAAACCTAACGTGAAACCATAAACATTAAGAACAATTAGCATGTATTATCCAGAAGAAAGAAAGGGTAATAACAAACAAAAATGGAATTACCACCAACAAGAACAACATCAAGCAAGAAACACATACTAAATGCCCAGACCATAAATAATTGGAAAATTACAGAGATTACACCAATATCTATTCTATTCTGAAGAATCTAAATCTTGTAACCGATATGCTCTTAGATAAGATACAAGAGGATTGTAACTATAACTATCTATTCTTCAACCCCATAAAAGATGTGAGAAGGAAAATGATATTACCTAAGTAAGCAGGAAGTGCAAGCAAACAACTTTCTAAGTATGCAAGAAATGACAGAAACAGCTGGCTGCCTGGACAGTCACCATATGCTTCTCTGTAACATTGGGGCATCCATTTTTGGTTACAGGCCTAGAATATCTGACAGACCATTTTCAGAAGTAAGAAAATTTGAAAGACTGTCCTATCCTGTCTTGGCAAGGTTCAGCAGTCACTTTCCCTTATATCCTGCTCATTCAGATTAGACAGCATGTTTACTGTCAGCAGTAGAGGCAAGGGCAGTTCTTTCCCCAGCAGGTCAGTTTTGCCAAGAAGAATACAAACTCCATATACTTGGTGCTGCCAGGAGCAATTGTGTCTCATGTCAATAATATTTCTAAATTATGAAAACATTGAAATGGATATTTTCTGGGTCTTTGAAGTGTTTGAAGATTACCTATCCATCTGAAAAGTATCTCTGTTTATCTAGAAAACCTAACTAATATGACTGTAAGTTTGACAAGCATGGGTCACTGTAGTAGGTATTTGCTATGCCCATTACTTTGGGCTATCTGGCCTGATAAAGGTGGTGTTCCTTGCCTGTAATGGAGTTTGGTTATAGAAGGAACAAATAGGACTTTTTTATTACTTATTTTTACAATTTCCTTAACTTGTTGCCAAGTGGTGGAGAAATCCATTTTTAAACCTTTGCTATTAACATGGTGGGTTTTTTTTAATGAAATTGTGAGGTCTCCAGCACATTTCCTATTAATAACTGATCAATTTCTTCACTACCTTGTGCTAGAGAACCTGGCAGACACATATGGGATATGATATGTGTATATAGGATGATTACTATTTCTGATTATTTCATGCAATTGTATAAATAGCTAATTTAATTCTGTTTTATCAGGAATAAATTCAACAGTTTCAACATGTAAAACAACTCTTTCTGCATATTAAGAGTCAGTAACTATATTGAGAAGTTTTGTAAAGTCCATTAGTACCATAAGAATTGCATACAATTCTAACTTTTGTACAGAATTGTAAGGGCTTTGAACCACTTTACTTAAGTTTCCTGGTTTATATCCTGCCTCTCCTGATTTATTTGCATCAGTATAGAATGTAGGGTCTCTAGAGATTGGTGATCTTTGTACAATCTTAGAAAGGATCCAACTGGTTCTTCCTCCCCCACAGGGTTGAATGCCTTACAGATCAGAGAAATAGGAATAGCCACCACTAACCTTGGCTCACCATACCAACTTAGCTTCCGAAGAGAACCAACTTCTTTCTGTCTAACCTGTGCCTTTATTGCCTTACTGTTGTGCCTTCTCATAGGCTCTTAGCCCAGCCACCTCACTTCCTCATCAATGCCTGCCTGTACAGACTTCCAGGTCTCTATGGTTGGTACTGGGATTAAAGGCATATGTCACCATGCTTGGCTGTGTCTTTGAACACACAGAGACTCTGCCTCCCATGTGATCATAATAAGGGCATGTGCTACCACCGCCTAACTTTTGTTTATGGCTGGCTCTCTATGTCCTCTGATCTCCAGGCAAACCTTATTTATTAACATAGAAATAAAATATCACCACATTTCAGCACAAATAAAATATTACATTTCCCCTTTTTTTTCTAATAAAAATAAAAAATAATTAAACAAGTTATAACTAATATAAGAAAAATTATATACAATAAATACAATAAGTATATACAATATATACAAGCAATAAACATATCAACAATGTCTAGTCCATTTGCATTTGACAAACTCAGAGAAAAATATCCCATTATCTATCCTATTTTGGTAAGTTGAAAATGTACCTGATTCTCTTTCTATCCTAACTTACATTACCAACAGAAAACTATCTTATAATGTCTTTCAAATCTATACACTTTATACTTCCTTAGTGAGTTTCTTTTCTGAAATTCTTAAAAAGGAAAACTATAACTATAACTAGCTAATCTTCAACTCCCTCAGAGACCTAAGAAGGAAATAATATTACCTAGTGAAACAGGAAGTGCAAACAAGCAGCTTCCAAAAAAATGCAAGTTGACAGAAACAGCCAGCTGCCTGGACAATCACTCAATTATTCTCTGGAATGTTGAGGCATCATCTTCAGCCTATAGACTTAGCATATCTAACAGACTGGCTCTTTTTATAAATTTTTTTCTTGCTTTTGAGATAGCTATTGTTAATTTCTCCAAAAAGAATTACTGCTAGCTATTTGCCAATATTCATTATCTTTTCATAGAGAGAAAACTTCCTCATCAAAGGTACTACAGTTTCTGCTGGGTCCATTCCTGTCAATCGATGAAGTCTTAATTTACCTTTTAAAATCAAATCAGGAATCTTTTCACATATGTCTTTGATTTCTTACTCTGTTTATGTGGTAGAAATATCTATTCCAATGTAATATCTTCCTTCTGCATCAAAATCCCTGTAGGGGATTGCCTAGAGGATTATATAACCAGAATGCAGTTAAACTCTGGATTCACATGCTCCACATGTGCCTCTTGTATTATCTTTTCAACTAGAGCCAATTCCTTTTCAGCTTCAACTGAATATTCACCTCAGACTATTTAGGTCCTTGTCATCTTCTAGGATACAAGGCAAATTTATCCATTCATCAGGACTTATCCCAATAATGGGCCATAAATTGGAAATGTCTCCTAGCAATCCTTAAAAGACATTGGGAGTCAATAATCAATCTCTCCTGATTTGAACTTTTTGGGGTCTAATTTTTTGTAGACCTATTTCATATCCTAAATAAGTAATAGGATCTACTCTTAGTATTATTTCTCAGTGAGGCAAAACTTTGCTTCTTTGAACATGTTTTGTAAATATCGACTTTTGAATCAGCTAATAAGATATCCATATAATGGTAAATTATAGATTGTGAAAATTGTACATGAGTTATTTCCAATTGTTTATGCAGAAATATTGGCACAGGGTGCAGCTATTTAACATTCCCTATGAGAAAACCTTCTATTGATATCTCTTAACAGGCTGAGAATTATAAGTAGGTATTGTGAAGGCAATTGTTTTGCTATCCTTTTCTTATAGAGGTGTAGTGAAAAAACAGTTTTTTAAGTCAATAACTATAATAAGCCATTCTTTAGGCAATAGAGAAGGCAAAGTCATCCCAGGTTGTAGAGAGTCCATCAACTGAATTACTTTACTTATGGTTCTCAGCATTCTCCATAATAACAAATACAGGAGAATTCCAAGGGCGGGTTGATTCTTCAATATGTCGAGCATTTAGCTGCTACTGAACATACTGTTCTAAGACCTGTAGCTTCTGTGATGTCATAGGCCACTGCCCAACCCAGACATGTTCGTCAGTTAGTGTTTTAAAGATAGGGTAATTGGTACCTCTTAAAGTTCAATGGCTATTATGCCCTTTTTTGTACAGCCTGAATAGTTGGTGACTGCTTTTTTATAACGTCTTATAATAGCATTTCCCAGAAACATGAATTGGTCTATGGTCTGCTTCTGAGATTGGAGTATTAATCTGGGTATTCCATTGCTGTAACAGATCATGACCCCATAGATTCACTGCTACATTAGCCACATATGGCCTCAGCCTTCCTTTCTGTCCTTCTGACCCTATGCATTCAACCCACCTCATGCTTTGTTTTACCTGAGATAGGGTTCCAATCCCTAGGAGCTGAACATCTACCTTCTGAAGTAGCCAATTTGAATGCCATGATTCTGGTGTAATTATAGTCACATCTACTCCTGTCTCTAGAAAGCCTTCAATTATAATGTTATTTATTGATACCCTTAGCTTTGGTCTTTGCTCACTTATAGAAGTCTGCTAAAATATTTGTTTTATGGTTGGGCACCAGATAATGTAAGAAATCCATGGATATCTGGGAAGAAGACTTATTGATTATGGGATGAAGGGGGATCATACACTCACAAATATAAAATGAAGTGATGCAGTTGCCTCTTTGTCTCCCAGGGAAAGATGTAGAAAAACTCCAAAACAGTTCACTGAACCATGCATCAGGAAGCCTTCCACATTCAAGAGAGATTGTGACCCCCTCCATTTTCCCTTTTAAGAGGTCATGTAGGCAGGCAAGAAGCACTGCCTCTATCAGGCCAGATAGCCCAAGGTAATGGGCAGTGTGAATTAACCTGCAATTCTTACCAACCTATATAGCTTAAACACTAAAGCTTCACATTACAAAAATAGATAATCTGTAAAAAGATGTGCAGCTTAAGGACAATGACATCAAAATTATAACATTATAGAAAAATACCTTAATCAGAGGTAGAAATGTATATGCTTAATTTGCATCAATATGCAAAATAATACACTAAACAGAAGTAGAAACATACATACAATATGGCAAAATAATTTCACATTTGTATCAATATACAAAAGTGTTTTAAACAGAAGTTGGAAAACATATATAATATGACAAATACAGTTTTGACTTTGTATCAGTATACAAATTATCTTAAACAGGAATAGGAAAATAATTTTATATTTGTATCAAAATACAAGAACCCATACTAATGCAAATTATCTAAAATTGACAATTGCTATTTTAGTTTACAGGTAGATATAACAATCTACCATATTATCCTATTTATCCCCTTTTTTTTCTGTTCCAAAAGAGATTCCTGAGTCTAAACTTTATTGTTCTACCCCCAACCCTATAACAACTTATAAACAAACCCTAACTCAGTACTGGATCAAGCAGCATGGGACAGCTTACAGTTGGTCTCCATTGCTACCCTGGGCAGAAGGACAAGACAGTGACAGCTGGACCAGCAGGATCAGCAGTGGCATCTTCCTTATTCTGTATCAGTGAATGTATTATTTCCATTTTATACCTTAATAAATTCTTGAGAGCCTTGAACAGACTCTTGTGGATTCTCATAACAAGTGGGGCTCAACATTGTGTTTGTGCCCCACATTGGGTGCTAGATAATGCAACAATCCACAGAGGTCTATTATTAATTTATTGAGGGGGTGCAATATGGATACAGACTCACTAATACAGAACAAAGAAGACACCGCTGATAATCCTTCCTCTGGTGGGGTAGGGACCCGCAAACTGCTCCACGCTGCTTGCCCTGGTCCTGGCCTCTCAAGAGCACAAATGATGACTCTTCCTTAGCACTTCAGAGGTCACATATTCAGACAAAGCTACACACTAGGGCTTGTACCCCAAAGTCATTGATGAACAGAACAAAGTCCCACAACAGAGTATAGTGTAGAATTCTCTCTTATGGTAACTTTTGAATGCATGAGGAGTCATTGAAAGCTGCTGAGGTTCAACACGATGTGGCAGATTCAGAGTCTCTCTGCAAAGGTCAGGACAGTCATAGGTGAGGATGAAGCCTTTGTTGCAGTGGAGACCACAGGATACTGGGAATTCCAGGTTCCAAAAGTGTTGGTTATCTGTATAACAATCATTCTGCTGTTGTGCCAGTATGCATATCTTACTATACCAGTGATGACTGTAGCTCACAAGTTTCTTTCCAGTAGTGTACATGGAACCCTGATGCATGGTGGAATCTAGCTAGCAGTGCAGAAGCTTGTAGATCGGCTCTAGCTTGATTTCACCATGCCCTATGACTCAAATTTCTTCAGCAATAGAGTCTCACCATCAAGTTCTGGAGTGTATCCAAGAGCAATTGCAATAGCCTGTAAGGTTTAGGGTGAACTATAGGAGCCACTGACTACCACTTTGTAAAGAGTCCTCCCTTACCTGGCACTGATTTTTTGCATTGATAGATGATGGTGTCTGGAAGGAACATTGTTTCCCTGATATATAACAACTCCATTTAAATTCTTTTCATAATAAATACATATTTTAGGAAGCTTTTAAAATAGTAGATTTCTATAAGGCATATGAAAGGTTTTGTTTGTTATCCCTCCTCATACTCCCTTCTTAGGCTGCCTGTCAATCCTTCACTCTGTAAACCCTTCCTATTCCATTATTACTTTCCCTCTTCATACCATTAGTTTTCTGGAAATCCTTCCATAGCCATATCAGTTTTCTGATTTCTATGTGTACACCAGTTTAAACACATTTACTAAAGATTAAAAAAAAGCATGCACATGTGAGTGCAAACATGCAGAAGTGTGTTTCTGGGCCTGAGTTACTTCACTCAGAACCATTATTCCAGGAATCATCCACTTACTTATGGATTTCATAATTCTATTTTTTTAATGGAGTGATATTCCTTTATGTATATTTCATTATCAATTGATCAGTTAATGACTATCTCTGCTTATTCCATTTTTTTATTGAGTATAGAGTAGCAATGAAAATGGATAAAGAAGTGTATTTTGGGTAGGATATAGAGTCTTTTGGGAATATGTCCAGGAATGGTATAGATGGAACATATGGTAGATATATTTTTAGATTTTTGAGGAAACTTCATACTGATTTCCATAGTGGTTGTACCAGTCGGTGGTTGCTCCAACAGTAAATAAGTATTTCCCTTTCTCCATTCCCACTCTAGCATTTCCTTTTGTTTGTTTGCTGCTCTTAGTCATTCTTATTGAGATAATGTGAAGTCTCAAATTATTTTTTGTTTTGAGTATTCCTCACAGACAAGGATGTTCAAAAAAAAGTTCTCTGCCATTTTCCAGTTGTGTTTTTTCTCTTGAGAACTCTATTTAGTTACAGGCCCAGGTAGTAAGTGGGTTGTTTGTGTTCTTATTTTGTTTTGTTTTGCTTTGTTTTCATTTGCATAGGCTAGAACATGTACTAATCATAATGGTTCCTTTTACTAATTGGGATTTGACTTGCTCTCTCTTTTCTTTTTTTTTTTTTGTTCTGGTTTCTTGTGACAGGGGTTCTTTCAGTTTAACCAGTATTCCTGGTTATACTGAAACTCACCCTGTAGTCCAGGCTGGCCTCAAATTCAGAGATCTACCTGCCTCTGCCTCCTAAATGCTGGGACTACTTGCTCTTAATTCAGGTTTCAACAGTACATCATTAAATAGTTTCTGAATGTATGAACTTAAAGCAATTTATAACTATCTTTGATTTGTACAATAAGTTTCCTTTTGTTTTGTTTTTAATTTCATTTGATTTTATGAAAATTTATTTTGTTAGTGAATTAAATTTTTTTCAGATTATGAGTTAATTGTTGCAACATTTCTTCTCCTTCCAACCCTTCCCATAAACCCCTTCCCACTATCTTTCAATGCACTGGCCTCCAGATAATCTGAGTCTGATTGAAGAGAAAGTAGAGAATATTCTTAATCTGATTAACACAAGAAGAGACTGTCTAAACAGTACACCAATAGCACAGGCACTAAGCCCAACAATTAAAAATGGGACTTCATGAAACTGAAAAGCTTTTCTATGACAGAGAACACAATCATTTGGAAAAAGTGACCGGCTACATAATTGGAAATGATCTTAAACAATTGCACATCTGATAGAGTGTTAATATCCAAAATATATAAAGAATTGAAAATGACCTCAAGAAGACAAATATTCAAATTAAAAAATTGAGTACAGTTTTGTGTCCAAAACTGTCTTTCAAGTAGAAAGAAATGGGCTACAGCCATCAGATGAACAATTGTCTCCTGCTCTGTGGAGCCCCATTTTACTTTCATAGTCTCCCATTTACCCAAATTCCCAGAGAAAGAGACCAAGTCTGGGGACATCAATAGTGTGGAGTTTTCTGTAAAAGATCCACTTAGAAACAAACCTACATCACTCCTCTTAGGGGAAGTATTTGCATTCTCAGCATATGAACAGTTTGAGTCCCCTTTCCAATCATGGACCTACTTCAGTTTAGTGGCCATGAGCTTTTTTAGTTATGTTTAGCATAGAGAGTTTTTCTCTCTCTTCCAGGTTCAAAAGGATAATTTTGCTAGAGATGGTAATCAGAGTTGGCAGTTACTATCTTTCAGATGGAATATCTCATTCCAGCTTCCCTTGAAGCTTAGTTTCTGATGAGAAGTCTGCTCTTCTGTTGGGTTTCATTTTACACATAAGTTTATTCTATTGTTTGTTCTGTATACTTGGTGTCCCTATTATAATTTGATGTAAGGAGGTTCTTGTCCCATTGAGACTGGTTCAAACTTGTTAAACCAGTTTGTGAGCAGGCAGTATCTTCTTATTCCAACAGACTGCTTGTTGGGTTGTTTTCTGCCTGGGCATCAGCAGGGGTCAGTCTTCCCTCATGAATTTCCTAGCTATTGTGTGCATTGCTTCTCCAGGACATCTCCTTCCTCCCAGCACTAATCTCCACTGTTTTCACCATGTATTGGCTAGACTGGATTCCAGGTACAGATTTCAATGTCTGAGGTCCTGACATGGCCAGACCCACATCTAGAATAGATCGAGAATTCTCCCCCTCTTTTCTATTGTTGGTGCTTTGAGTTTGAATCTATTGTTTCCCTTATAAATCTCATGTTCAGGATTTTCCTATTTTATCTAGTCTGTCATGTCTCTTGATTACCATGAGCATACATGGCCTTTTCAGGTCTCTTATCTTTTCTTAGAAAGACTCATCAGATAAGTCTGTTTTGTTCACATTTGTGCCTATGTAGAAGAATGTCATTTCTCCCTACTGGCCACATTCCCTCACACAGGCAACTCTTATATATGAGTGAACCATAGTTGAGATGAACGAAAATGTTCAAGCTGAAGAAAAGCCCTAATGAAAATGTGTTTGGAGATGAAAGTCACATTTCCAGCTAAATCCATATAACACACTTAGCTTCCATTTCAGAAGGTTTATTTGGCATTAAAAAAAAAAAAGCACAGGCAAGTTCAAACAACCATGCACAAGAAGTAGAAGCCCTAGGACATAAGAGAATTAAACATTAATTTTAATACTTCCCAGCCAAAATGCAGATATTTATGAGTTGATTTGTGCTGACAAGAGCATGGGTCCCATCATCATAGGGAAGCAAACAGCTCTGGAAATCACCAACAACTCAGATAACTCCCTGGATATGCAGCCTCTGTGTGCACAATGATTCACTACAGAAATTCAAGAGGATACTATAAATAACTCCACCTGCAATCTACAGTTGGCTGTGTACTATCATGTATCAAGAGACAATCTTTGTCAGTGAATGCAATCCACATACGCACCTTCAAGTTTGATATTACAAAAGTGTAAGCAATTATTTAAGCTTTAGGAATAATTTACAATCCAAATATTAATCTTTTCCTCCAATACACAAAACATTTTTTTTAAAAAGCAGTATACAATTTTCATGGGAAGTATGTGAAAAGAACAATTAACTTAGTTTACCTAGAGCAGACCAAAATAATGTATGGACAAAACATGACTGGAAAAAACATGGCAGAAGTACAGTATAAAGCTTAGTCCATAAGAATGTCATTGTAATTGTTCTTTATCAGATTTTCTCCTCATTCACGGTTTCTTTTGTTTACTCTTTTTGAAGTTTTTTTTTTTTTTTTTTTTTTTTTTTGAGACTGCATGCCTCTGTATAGCAATGAGTAGAGGAGAATTAGCTATAAAGACCAGCCTGGTCTTGATCTCACAGATTATTGCCTCTAAAATGCTGGAGAGTAATATGCCAATCCACCTAGTCCTCATGACTCCTTTCATAACACATCCTTGAATCTCATCACATCTTTTCATTATCCTACCATTTTTGAATACTCAGTCCTAACAAACAATAATTAATGGGAATAATGACATGAATATTCTCATTTTAGCAAAATTTTTAAGATTAAAAAGATGAAGTAATTTCCTCAAACATACACAATAATCTTCAATCAAATTGAAACACAGCTTTATCCATTCATCATATGGACTGCCTAGCTACATGTAATATTTGTTTATAAATTTTCTTCTAACCAACTAATATACCTATCTCTCATTCTTAATCCTAGATGTAAAAACACTGGAGCTCTAGTAAATGACATGGCTCCATGGATTCCTTCCTCTATGTGGTCATGAGTAACTGGAACCCCAACATTTCTAAGCCGTGTGACGTACATGAGACCATCATCTCTTATAAGGTCATGTTCACAAGTGAGGATGTAAGTCAGGGGCAAACTCTGTAACTGGGAGTCACTGGCCAGCAAAGGGAACATCCTGCCTTCCACAAGTGCTGGATAGGAATCATTCAGTTTTCCAAGAACGGGCTCAGTGTAAACATGGTTCTTTTTAAACTTCTCAGGAAGGAAGTCACTTCAGTTAACAAACTTGAACAGGTGTCTTGATCTTTCAGGCATATGTTCATTTCTCAGTGCAGCCTGGAACAGAGCTTTGTCTTCACTCACATACAGGCATGCCAACTTAATTGTCATCTCTCTGGACAGAATTGGGCCATGTTCCTACTCTCGATGAGATGGCAGAAGGGTGTCAATCAACTGTAGGCCAGGGTATATCAAGGCTTGTGCCTTAATTCTGTCTTTGTATTCTGGATCATTCTGTAGCTAGACATATAATAAGTACTCATGAGTCAATAGCTTTCAAACAAAAGGATTGGTAGATTCATTTTAATATTCTGTGGTAAAATAAATTTATTAAGCTGAAATATTATTGGTGATTTTTCCTATAAAATTTACTCTAATTTAGAGACACAAGAGTGTGTCATCCCACTTTCATTTGTTGCAGAAATAATGCATATTCTGTTGCTCACATGTTTATTTACATATGACAACCAAACAGGAATATGATCAGGAAGATCAGGAGCACCCTAGTAAAAATGATAAAATAACTATAATGTGTAGCTTGAGTTTTCCTGCCTGGCCCACAGTCAGGACAAATCTCTCTCACCCGCCAGTCCCACAGCCTCTCAGACCTGACCAAGTAAACACAGAGACTTATATTGGTTACAAACTGTATGGCCATGGCAGGCTTCTTGCTAACTGTTCTTATAGCTTAAATTAATCCATTTCTATTAATCTATACCTTGCCACATGGCTCGTGGCTTACCGACATCTTCACATGCTGGTTCTCATCATGGCGGCTGGCAGTGTCTCTCCGACTCAGCCTTCCACTTCCCAGTTTTTTCTCCTCCTTGTCCCGCCTACACTTCCTGCCTGGCCACTGACCAATCAGTGATTTATTTATTGACCAATCAGCAACACATTTGACATACAGACCATCCCACAGCACTTCTCCTTTTCTTTTCTTAAAAAGGAAGGTTTTAACCTTTACGCATCTCCAAAGTCAGCTTGGTATATTTGGGAATTTGGGCGTAGCTTCTCTTACTACTTCCTGCTGGAGGGGGGCGCTGTATCTTCTGGGGAAACAAAGAAAATTTTAGGATCATGGAGTAGTCCGTGAGGCTGTATCGTCTGAGCCAGTTGCCTTGAAACCATTCTGGATGTTGGATCATCTGGGCCTTGGTGTCACCTTTCAGGGGGTCTTGGCTGGTCAAACCTGATGTATCTTAATCTGGAACAAATCCATAGCCTCTGGCTTTCTGTGGGAACAAAAGCAGAATCTCCTTTCCAAAGCAACATATCCTTATATCCAAATTTTGAAGTCAAGGTATCTTTAAAATATACATTTTGGCATAACTCAACAGCTTTTACAATCAAATGTTTTTCTGCAGTTAAAAATCCCAAAGACAACACAATCCAGATTCTCTGTGTAATATTCATCTTCACGTGGCTTATTTTTATACTACCTTTACTGTCTCTTTAAAGACTTTATCTTTTAAAACTATGTATTTGTTTCTATAACTGTATATATCACCTTTTTTGTCTCTTTCAGTATCTTTTACACACATTGTAAACTATTACATCTGAATCTGTCTTATTGTGAATCTATTGCCTTAAACTGCAGCAGCTGTGGCTACTGGCTCTGCCCACCTCAGCTTCCCAACATGGCGGCGGTAGATTACCACCAGCTCTGGGAGCTATCGTGGGTCTCTATGCTTTTATCCAAGCAGCGTGTAGCCCAGAAACCTCTTTTTTTGTTTTGTACTAGCAAAGGCTAAATCCACCATGCAGCTTAATGTGCCACTTGCAGAGGCCTCATTCCCGCCATACTGCAGGTCGAGTGCACACGCTAGGAACCCACCAGTAGCTCAAACCGGCAGCTGCCGCTCATGACAATTAGGAATTGTTTTTAGCTCCGTTTTAGAATCTTTTTTTTAGTTTTTAGGTGGAAACTCTTGCCCCATGTTGGGCGCCAGATATTGGTGAAATTATTAAGGCCACTCCACATAGTGAAAAGGAGATTTATTTAATGGAGTAACTTACAAATTAAGGGATAGGTAGATCGCGGGGTCTGGGGAAGGTGTATCGCAGTCCAGCAGTGTTCTCTGGAGCTCTGCTTGGTCCACCTCTCCCATCCAGGGTCCTGGAACCGAGGTATAAGATATTATGGTAGATTATTGTATGTACTAGTAAACAAATTTAGTAGAATATCAGCCTTAGATAATTTGCACTGTTATGGATTCTTATATGTTGATACAAATGTAAACTATTTTTATATTCCTGTTTAAGATAATTTGTATATTGATACAAATACAGAACTATATTTGTTATAATGTACATATATTTCTACTCTTATATGAAATATTTATATATTCATACAAATGTAAATTTATATCTGTCATACTTTATGTATGTTCTACTTCTGTTTAGGATATTCGGTATATTGATATATATTTAAGATTATTGTCATATTGCATATCGCACTATATACTCCTACCTCTGTTATAAATATCTTGTGTTTGTCACAATTTTGAAGTCATTGTTCTTTACCATACATTTGCTTATAGACTGTTTACCTTGTTTACATGAAGCCTTAGTCCTTAGGTTATTTCAGTAGATAAGACTTATAGATTTATAGTCACCTATGCTTGTCATCTCTATAGTTATGTTAGTTAGGTTATCCAGATATACAGATACATAGGTCAGATGGACAGGTAATCTTCAAACACTTCATAGACCTAGAGAATATGGCATTTAAACAACTTAGAATTCTGTTGACGTGGGACACAATTGCTCCTGGCTTTACCAATTTGATCCCGAGAGAACGTTGGGCTTCTAAGACATTTCCATTTGGAAGTTTGTCTTCTTGGCACAAAATGGTCTACTGGGCAAAGAACTGCCCTTACCTTGATGGCTGACAGTACGAATGCAATGCTGTCCTTTCTGGACAAGCGGGACACAAAGAAAGCGACCACTGTACTCTGCCAAGACAGGGTAAGATGGTCTTTCAGAATTCCTGCTTCTGAAAATGGTCTGTCAGATACTTTAGGCCTGTAGCCAATTTGAATGCACCAACAATGCTGAGAAACATTAGGTGACTGTCCAGGCTGCCAGCTGTCTTGGTCTACTCTCGCAAGATTCCCGAAAGTTGCTTGCATCCATCTACCATTTCTCAGGTACCATTATATTCCTTCTCAGGTCTTTGATGGGATTGAAGACTAGCAGTTATAGTTACAACTTAGTAGATAGAACATATTAAGTATTAGATTCAGGTTCTTTAGGATAGGACAACTTTTGGAATGATCTTTGTAACATGCCATTTACCTATACTCTATACTTCTCTGGATTTTAGTATGTGTTTCTTGCTTGATATTGTTTGCATTGGTTGTAGTTCCATCTTATCTAGGTCATTATCCCTCATTATTCCTGGACAATATTTGATAACCATTCCTTTGTATATAGTCTTGTATTAGGTTAGAACTTTCTTATTTAGACAAAAAGGGGGAGATGTAGATATAGCCATTCCAGCTTTGATCTGGAAGTTCCAACCCCCATTGAGACTTCAGCAACTGTCACGCCTACAAGGCGGGGCCAAGGGAGGCGCCTGGAGACTGGAGAGCGGGATCAGCGGGCTCGGGCTTGGTTCCGGGACCCTGGACAGGAGAGGTGGACCAAGCAGAGCTCCAGAGAACACCGCTGGACTGCGATACACCTTCCCCAGAACCCGCGACCTACCTATCCCTTAATTTGTAAGTTACGCCATTAAATAAATCTCCTTTTAACTACATGGAGTGGCCTTAATAATTTCACCAATAATAATGAATTTTTTTTTGTTTCTTTTAATAAATTTAGCTTTTGTTGTTTTTGAAAGGGTTATGTTGTGCATCTCAAGTTGTGTGAGAACATATTGTCCCCATGTCTCAGTCCCAGAAATGTTCTACAAATAAGCATTTATTACTATGTTTAATTTCCCTAAAATAATTTTGACCCAAGTACTATAATGAGCCAAAACTACCAATATGATGTAATACAAATGCCAAAACCCACATATAAAGTCTGATGGAACTTAGCATGCTTAAGGAAACACCTAATATTTGTCTAAGTAGAGTGACATGATAGAAGTGACAGAAGATATAGAAAATAATTTATGGAAACCAGAAGAACAGAGAAGGAGGTGGAATGCTGCATGTGTAGCCTTGGTTTCTTATCAGAAATAAGAGGAGTCCTGAGTCTGTAGCTACATTCTTTTCTTCTTGTGCACTCCACAGCAGTGAATCTAGCTTTCACTTGTAAGCATGAGAATACTTAACCAGCACCAGCCTGTAGTTGTGCATCAGTGACTGTATATACTGCCATTCTTTGGGTATCTAAAGGTATGCAAAATGTTTTCAAGACCATGACTCATAAAAGCAAATGAAATGAAAGAATTCCATGAAACTCATTAGCTCATCACAAGGTTAACCATCTGACTAACTTAAAATTCCAGGAGAGTATAAAAGGACTCTTGTAAATTTAGGATGGAAATGAAGAAATAAAAATTTCCCTTAGAGACTCTTTCCAGGGTCTGTGTTCCTTCCCATTAGTTTTGCAATGGGAATTTTCTAGATAAAATGCAACCTCTCAGAAGAGTGGGAAAAAAAGTTCTGCCTTGAGCACAGCTTACAAACTGAGGCCCAGTTGTGATAACTCTTTCAGGAGCAGCAGGAGTGCTGCCCCCAAGGGAGTTAGCACATATGCTTGTACTTGAAGAACACTTACGTTATAATGTAGTTTTATCTTAATTTTATATTGAAATACAAAATGAAATGAATAAAAAATGAAATTGCTCTGTCAGTAAATTATTTGTTGATACCAGTTTGAAGGCCTCACTACAGATGGTCAGAACCAAGAAAGCTGGTCATAGCAGCATATGCCTCTTACCCATCTCTATGTGGATAGGATGGACACAAGGGGATCCCTGAAATTAATTGGACAGCCAATCCAGCTGACTCAGTGATCTTGGACCAAGTAACGGACCTAGTTCAAAAATTAGGTAGAGAAATATAGAGAAAGACATACCTCTGAGTTCTACATGCATGACCATACACATGAACAAACACTTGCAAATACATCCTTTTTTTGTATGTGTATACTCACATAAACACATGCACACACAAACACACAGACATTAAAAGAAAACTAATGCATTTAAAGTGGAGAAAATGAGAGAACTCTAGTTCTCTAGGTAGTAGTTGAAAACTCCACATGCTTTAAATCAAAAGAAGCTGGAATAAATGCTATGATATATTGACCATGGAGGAGGGTGTCTGGGATTCAAATTTCACTAGTCCTATGCTGCTGTGAGCCACTGGATCTCTTCTTCCTTCAATACTCACTGTGCTAAAACTAGTAAAATTTCATGGTGGAAATACTGTCTTTACCTCTAAGTTCTCAGTTTTAAACTTTTTTATAAAAAGTTTTTAAATAAAAACCATCACAAATACTCATTTATACCAAAAGCCACCAGGAGTGCCAAGGTGAGGGGAGGGCTGGAGACACAGGCGGAGGTGAACTGAGATGCCCATAGCAGGAAAAGAAGACAGATGTTCAAAAAGAAGTAAGCATTTCTTTCGGTAGGATTTCTCAGTCCCCCAGATGTCTCTGAAGTCCAGGATATTCATAGGATTTCCAGATCATGGAAGAGTGTTCCCATTCCATAGGTCTGGTACTGAATGAGTTAACTGGAAGTTCTTGTACTTGGTCAAGATTTTTGTAAATTACCAAGAACTTCATAGTAATAGTCAACCCAGAAAGAGAAAAAGAGAGAAAAAGACATGATTTTAATACAGCCTTAGGAGAGCCGGGAGTTGCCATTAGTTTTTAAAGCAGCTCTGTTACTTATATGAGAGCTGCTGGAACCAAGCTCCTAGCTAGCTGCAGGGCAGTTTGGAAGGTTTATGGCTCAAGTTAGCTTTTAGACTCCAGTGAGTCATAGCACAAAAAAGCTGTTTGTAGCAGGACACTGCTGCTACTGAGAACTTAGTGAACTTCATCAGCTCTAGTTTACGCTCTCAAAATTCTTGTAGTGTGATAATATTGTGTTATCTCTTTGTAAGATCTCAAATGAAATAATGGCACATTTCTCCCTTGAAGGGAAGGGTTAAAATCTTTGACTCTTATAGGCTGCCAGTGAAACCATCCTACAAGGTCAGCAGCCCTTAGGAATCCTCTAAATCTTTCTTACGTTTTTTAGGCGGCTTTTTGGGATTAAGATAGTTTGTTGCTTCCTTAGCTAAGCCTGTTTAAGTCAGTTTATGATTAGAGCTGACTAAAATGTCTTTTATTTTAAGCCCGTGTCCTGTAACTTCTATCAAAAGCTGTTTCTCTTTAGAATCCTTTTGACTCATGGTGCAAGAAATATTCTTAGAAAAGGGGGTTCATATCTACTCACTACTACAAGAGGTATTGGGTCCTCCAGGTCTGCAGCATCTTTTGGTGAAGTCTGTTAGTAGCCAGAAATTCAGGGGTCACCTTTATTACTCCCTGGGGAAATGGCCTCTACTCTGGACAGCCTCTGCCAAGCAACACCTCTCCTTTTTGAGTGTGCTCAGTTGATTACTCTTCTGAGTCTGGGTACCCAAGGACGCCAGGTCTCAAATATTATTAAGGACCAGCCTTAAGAATATTCTTTCCAGGGGCCCAGAAAAGAAGCTACAAACATTGAGAATTATTTTCAGATAAAGAATATAAATACATTGAGCTATTTGTCCATCTACTTTATTTCTCTGGGATAAAATTCAGTCTTCACAGCTTCAATTCTGTTCTCATGCCTAGGTCCTTTTTTTTTTTTATCTGATTTCTCTCTACATTTATCTGCTGTCCCCTCTAAGATCTATCTTAATTCTCTCATCTTAGTTCTACTCCATTTTGGTCTTTCTCATCTCATTCTTCCCCATCTGGCCCTTCCTCATCTTCCATCTCATTCTTCTAGTTCTCCATCTAGTTCCCCAGTCAAAAATCCTTTTTATCCTCTCCAAGTCTCTGAGGTACAGTTATATACCCATATAATAGCAATGTTCTAGCTAAAGCAAGTTCACCAGGCTTGAATTCTTACAGAGTCATAAAGGCAGACAAGAATTTTCCTCAGGCAGTGACCATCAGGCTTTCTTTTACAACCCAAAAGAGGAGTGGTAAAGGAGGAGGTCAACTAAGAACCAAAATTGGATAATAGATCAGAAAAAGGGAATTTATGTGCTCAAACTGCATTCCTAGGTTTGGTTAGGTAAATGTTAGGAGTCTATAATGTTTGTATAAACACCACTAGTGCTATATAAGAAAGGAGGGTCTGAGATTTATTTACCTTAATTCAGGAGATCATTTGGTCTTGGATGCTTGATAGGTATTTCAGATAAAATACACTGTTATGAGTTCTTAGAAGCATACATAGTATACAAGTTAAATCATTACAGGAATCAGTTAATAAATATATAAAAGCTAATATAGCACCAAAACTTCTTAAGCCATGGTTTGACCTTTGGAAATGTCCTTGACCTTTCCAAGTAGTAGCTTTTGTGATAGTAGCTGACTTCCATTATATTTTCTTGTGCCTTGCAGCATTTGAGTCTCTATCAGTTTTCTACAGGGAATCATGATCACACCTGACAGCAAATTTGAAGTCTCCAAAAAGATGATGGGGCCCCCTAATGATGATTCTATCAGGATGACGATAATATCACTAAGCTCACAAACACTACCCAAAGATTGGCTTTGGACTACAAACTGCTCAGGACAATTTCAAGATGGCTAGCAGAGATGATCCAGCTTCACAGACTACTTGAGTAAGGACTTGAGACAAGCCCTGCACTTTCACATTATGTAGAGACTAGACAAATGATACAGCTACCTCTCCCAGAACTTGACAATAAACTCAATATTTTTTTCTTTTCAGAATCTCCTAAAGATGCCTTCACCCCCAGACAGCAGGAAGTAATTTTAAGAATACAATGTCTATATTCCCAAGACGTGGGATGGATCATTTTTTGGTCTTTCGATGGGTTTTGGATAATTGTCATTGTTTAGGATGGTTGGTTATAAATTGTTATTGTTAATGGACAGGAAAAAAGCTAAACAAAGAAGATTAGATTTAAGGTTCTTGTTCTTGTTTGAAAAGAAAAAAGAGGTCTGTACAGACAGACAGTAAGTGGTCCAGCTGGGCAGAAAGAGGAAGTGAAATAGCTGGGATGAGAGAGGAAGTGAGATGGCAGGGCACAGAAAGGATATAGGCATGAGTATAAAGGAAGTAGCTCTCTCTGGAGGCTTAGGAGTTGGTAAGGTGAGGTTGGCTGTGGCTTATTCTATTCCTCTGATCTTTCAGTTTTCACCCCAATATCTGGCTCTGGGTTTTTAATTAATAAGACCATTCAGCAATTCATCTTACAAAGTGGAGGCTCATGAGCTGAAAATTCTTCAAGTTACTGGTATTGGGTTTTGGCCCTGTCTGACCAAAATATTTGCCAATGGTCTTATTCATCTCATAAGAAATTAAGAAAACTTTTACAAAAAAGTTACCTGATATGAAAGAAACAGATGTTATAGAAAGCCTTGCAAATACTATAGCATCATTTCACCAAGTAAATCACTTTAATTGATTTGTTATTTTAGTGTATATTATTCTTGTGCTAACAATCGTAACCTTAATGGCTTTAAAATATGCTTTGGCTTACTTACATAAGATAGTAAAACAAAGATAAGAAAAAAGGTATATATGTTGTGAGGATGCATAACCTCCAAGATAATTAATTTTTATAAAAAAGAAAGGGGGATCTGTGGGAGAACTCCTACTGGAATACATCTGGTCTGGCTCCAGAGTTGCTAGCACTGGGCTTAATTCATCTTTAGTTTCTCTATTACCTTTTGTTTCTCTTGTTGCTCTAGTCTGAGAGTTCCCAAGGGCGCAAAACTTGTTTTTGAAAAATCCAGCAAACTGTGATATTCCTTGATTGAGTATTTGTATTTGGCATTGGCCTTTTGGAGACCCAGTTATCACGTTTTGCGGATATGGAAATCAACCTCCTAAAAATGTAAATATGGAGAACAACAAAAATGGCCTTAGCTAAGGGAAGATGTCCTAACAGAGGCTGATTCCTCCTGCAGCTGGAAAGGCTAGAGACATCCTTAAGGTGTGCTGTATCTTCATTCCATAGACCGACATAAACTCACACTCATACAACAACACTTTCTTTTTTCAGCCTTCCAGTACATGCTCCTAATCCTCTGATATTCTTTGCTGATGTGTCAATTTTATAATACTCATTTTTCAGAGAGAGAGAGAGAGAGACAGAGAGAGACAGAGACAGAGACAGATAGAGACAGAGACAGAGACAGAGACAGACAGAGAGACTGAGGTGTGTGAAAATTGCCTTTGTGCATGTGGCAGTCAGAGGACATCTTGCAGGAGTAACACTCTCCCTCCAAAATGTTAGACCCAGTGATGGAACTCAGAATGTCAGGGTTGGTATCCAGCATCTTTACACAGTAAATCAACTTTTCAGTGACTCATAACTCATTTTGTCACAGATATCTCAATCCTAATGTTCCCATGTGATATTTGCTTATCTAGTATGCAGTGCTTTTACCTATCTTATTTCAAGTTACAAGCCAAATTTAATTTTCAAAAATGAACTGAAGAATTAAAGTGTACCAAGTTAATGATTCTGTACTAGCCAGAACCACAGGCTAACAGTCTAGCAACAACTATTCCATTTATTTGAGTATGTATTAATTAGTTTGACCATAAACATGCACACTTGTGTTTGCACATACTAACACCTAGGCAAGACAATCATTTCTTAAACTCACAAGGCAATTTGCCTTGATTTCAATGATATTTTCCCACCTTATGTTGAACACTGTATTCATGATGCCTAAAAGCTTTTTCAGTTGGGGAGAAGGTGGTCTGTCTTTATTCTTCACTTAGTTTTTTTAAAATTTCTTCATTTCTGACACTTTCTGAGCCATCACAAATCTGCCTATTTATCCATATGTCTTTATTGAATTAATCCATTCATCATCATTTCATCTTTCTAAAAGATTTGGTGGAACCTTCTGAACTTCAAGATTCATATGAAGACATCACAGTGCTGCTCCCTACTGAAGTGACACATTTTAAATCTCTAACTCTTTATGTTAGTTTTGGGCCACACAGTTTAGAATAGTGTCAGGTCTTTGTTTTTTCTGATTGTATATTAGAGAATAATACACCACCACCTGAAGATCACAACTTTTAGGATTTGGTTAATTTTTGTTCCTACCACGTGGGTCCCTGAGGTGAAATCAAGCCTTCCAGCTTCGCACCAGGTGCCTTTACCTTCTCAACCATCTCATCAGGCTGCCATGTTTCCTTAAAGCATGAGAAAACATGTCTTTCGTACTTTAGTCCATCTATATTTTGTTTTTCTACTAGAAAAACTATGACTTGCTTTAGAAGTTTCTTTTAAAAAAAAATCTGTTATACTGAGACCCTGTTCACACACTGATTACTTCACCAAACAGAATGTCAAAGTGATTCAAGAAAAATTTGAGTATTTCATGGGCTTATATGAGATGGCATTTCATAATGGTTGAATAATCAAAGGGATAGTTGTTTTAAAACGAATTAACTAGTCTTGAAAAAGCAAACATATTATTGATTGAAGTAAATTTCAAATAAAAATAGAAGTATTCAGTAAAATTCAATAAATACAAACTTTGGGACTTCATCTACTTTATAAGAGGAAGCTAATCTATGCAGTATAACTGATACAAAATAGTAATTTCGGAGTTGGGCGGTGGTGGCACACACCTTTAAACCCAGCACTCTTGAGGCAGAGCCAGGTGCATCTCTGTGAGTTCAAGGCCAGCCTAGTCTACAGAGCAAGATCCAGGACAGGCAGCCAAAGGCAAATCCCACTGTCACACCTTCCAGGCCATGATGCACTGAAAGTTCCAAACCAGGAGCTGTTATATCCTCTCTTCCCTTAAATTGTTTCTTGTCAGATATTTAGTCTCAGAGAAAAAAAAGTAACCAAACACTCATCAATGACAGTGATACAAAAATATTGAAAATTTTAGTAGTTTATCTATAGAAAATCAGTAAATTATGAACCCAGAATCCCTTATTGTAATGAATAGAGTGGTTCATAGATGATGTTGAACCTTGTCCTAACATTGGCAAGGTAAGCCTGGTTGAGCCATGGTCAGCATGACAGTTTTCTAATACCAGGTTCTTGAGTTGCTGAGGCAGGGTGCTCACAAGTTCAAGGCCTGCACAAACTACAGAGAACCTCAGGGAATCTTATCAAATACCTATTTCGAAACAGTAAGTTTAAAAGGGAAGGTTTCATAGTGCTGTGGTAGAGTCCTTGCCTGGCAAGCACACATCCCTGGATTCAATGTCCATGCTCCTCCTCCCTAAAAATAAGTAGGGTTTTACAATCCTCCCTTAGCACTAGACAATGATAGACACATCTAAAGCAATGTTCAAAATGGATAATCCTGTTTAGTTTAAATTTCACAGATAACAGTTTAAAAGTACTGCAAATACACATAAAACACTGCTTCTTTTATGTTAGAATTAAAACATATATAATACATACAACGTACCAGTTGAACCACTGTTGCTGCCAAGGTTCCCCCAGAACTGTCTCCCATAATGCAGATTCGAGTGGTATCCACTCCATATTCTGCAAGCACTTTATCCTGGAGAAAGAACTTGATCACAAAAATACAATCTTCAAGGGCAGCTGGGAATGGATACTGAGGAGCAAGTCTGTAGCTTTAGAGGAAAATCAAACAAAAACACAACAAAGCCCTTGTTAAAATTGGACAATTAGATAGCTCTCATTCTTGCCAACAGATACACTGATATCTTGGCCTCACTTTGAATCATAAATCTCACCATTTACCCCCAAGCTCATTGGAAACTTCTTTCTTAAAGTGAGGCATAGATTCGGGTTCAGGGTTTCAGGTAATGGTTCTTAGGAGAAATGAGTGAGACAGGTGTGTTCATCCTGTGAAGCCTTTATGCTTCAGTGGCCCTCAATGTGCTGGTGACTCAAAAGCAGTTCAGAGTTATCAATAGGATTCCCCAGAATTTTTAAATACAGATAATATCAGAGTAAATTATTGACAGATGACTTCAATTATAAATGTATGTAGGACCATTATTTATAAAATTGTAGAATTTCATATCACAAATTGAACATCAGAATTTAAGCCAACATAGTCATTATGAAATATGAACATTCTAAGTATACCAATGGAATTTACTCAAATTTTTGAAGTGTTTCGTAAGACTAAGTACTGCTATGTATTTTCATTTTTGCTTTGTGTGTGTGTGTGTGTGTGTGTGTGTGTGTGTGTGTTCTCTTTGAGGGACACCTCAATTGGGCTATCACATTTTTATTTCTATCACCTTAATATCTATTAGAATTTGTGAATTATTCACATGCTTATATTAAACAATATCCATCACATGGTCCTTGCAGATATTTATATTTTAATCTGTGTCTTAAATATTTGAAAGTTAGCATATTATGAACAATGACATACAAATATCATTACTCTTCACAATAAAGAACAACAAGTACTTAAAATCATGTAGAATTCTTAAGCATTGTACAATATATCACACCATTTAAAAATCTTATTAAAAATGATTATGTGTTAAATTTGGCTAAAATTATTGCAGGAAAGGCATACTGTTCTTACTATTATAATATAGATATTTCTCAAAACTTAAGCAATTTGTCTGGTTCCATTAACAAGTAATTATGAGCAGGACAGAACTAATCTTTCTAGTATGTCCTACCTGCCCCCAATGTACTCTGAACTATGAAATTCCTTGAGGTGATTCTTGTCTGAAGTCTAGAATTCTGTAAATCTATTTCTATACTATTTCACTATTGAATTGTCTAGATGTGCAATAATCTTTTCATCCTCCTGATAGGAGTCTCAGTAGTTTAGAGGACACAATAGTTCATAAAATAAGAAGCACTTGCTCATATTTTTGTGTGTTATTGGAAATATTGGTAAAATTCATGAGATAATAAGACATTAATTACATAATGTCTTAAAATATTCAAATTTACCAACATTTTCACCAAAAAAAATTGCTAGAACCAAGAGCAGCACTAAATTTACACTGTTTTATAACCATGTCAAAACCCAATATCCCAAGCATATAATGAGTATGCATTCTATATATGTTACTTGCAGATAAAATAAGCTACTTGTGAAACTTAGGTGGGTGTGTAGTCCTGAGAAAACTAAGCTTATGTTGTCAGAGCTAGGGCTGTGATAAAAAATATTATTATTCTCTTACTCTATTCCCACAACAACAGCATTAAGCTTGTTTGCTGTCCATCTGTTCAGGTCGTCATAGGCTGACACCTCTGAAACAGTAGAAATAAATATAAATTATTGCACTGTAAAGAGAAAACAATGGAATCCCACCAACATATATGAATGTGAATGAAATGTAGATTGTGATTTTTTTGAGAGAAATCCTGCAATACCCACTTTTGTTGTCATATAGAACAACAGTCTGTCAGAGTTCAGGAAAATAAGATTGTCTACAACTCAATACCACATTATTTCACAAAAATCTTAGTAGAAGTATTAGGAAATCTGAAATTAAGTGAAAAATCATTGTAGCAAGTATTATAATTTTCGCAAATTCAGAGATTTTCTATGGTTAATTTTTTAGGAAACTTTTCAATGAATGGATGTCAACTTACATAAAGCAAGATGTACTATTAGTTTAATTATAGCAAATGAGTTTTTCCTTTATTTAATGCTTACATATTTACATAAAGTCATGCATATTTAATTAATTTATAAGTAAAGTTCATCTTACCTTTCTGTATCAAAGAGACAATTTAATTTTTATAAAAATCAAGTAATAGCAGGTTTTTACATTTTTATCTCTTTAAAAAAGTTAACTATGGATGGAATAGAGTTATAATCAACTTAAAAGAATTAGAAAGGATAAAAAGGAAAACGTTTTTATTAAACTTTTAATAGGTAGCAATGTCAAGATTCTCTTAATAGAAATATGTATTAGTTCACCCAAAATGCATATATTGGCATCCATCATGTTAAATATAAATATGTAAGAAATATGTAAGAACCACCAGCAAATAAACTAGAGAAAATAATAATTTTTAGTAAGAAAAATAGTAAGTTTATGAGAATTTTCAAAGTTCAAGGAAATATATGTAATCAAATATAGTTGCAATATAAAGTTAGACAGAAAGTGGGCAATATAAGAAAATAAGAATGGAGGGTCTATACTTCAATGTTTGACAAAAGATTTACCAGTAGTAGGTCAATATATCAATAATTCATGTGGCCATATTTTCTCATTATGAAAGATAGAGAAAGAAGGAAAGATAAAGGAAAAAACAGTGATGAACAACCAGGAATGAAAGGACAGGAATCTACATAGTTGGACAGGAACAAGAAGATGCTCACAATTTTGTGGCCAGAATATGTCATGAAGTGTAGGATCTGAAAGACAGTGTAAAGTAGAGCATGGTGGTCACTACTGGGGGACATTTGCCTTTCTTGTGTTGTTAGGGTTTTATTTATTTCCTTGGATACTCTGTAAGAGGAGACTATGTTGTATCTGTTACAGAATTCACATGATCCACTAATGGCCAGTTATGCAGCTCATTTCACAGTTGAGTTTATTGAACTTAAGTTCAGCAACAATGTTAGAGATGGAAAACAGGATGGCATGGGGGCTAAGGGTGGAAACAAGTAAACAACAAAGAAGAAGAAAAACATGGAACCAACAAATAAAGGATGACATATTAAAATGTGGGAATATTAATATTTGTAACATCTAAACAATCTTATCTTACATGGTTTCAGCTTTTCTTTTGTTTTACAGTTGTAGTTGCAAATGAAGGGATAAAGCAAAGAAGAAAAAAATTTATTCATACAAGCTAACAGTAAAGAATACTAATGTAGCAAAGGGCATTGCTTTCAGATTACACAGCTCAAAGACAGAATCCAAAGGAGAGAAAGAGACAGACATGTCTCTGATAATAAAGCACACTTAGCTAATAACTAGAAGACCAACCAGGGTCAACAGAAGTCAAGGCAGAAAGGACAGTACATTCTTAGGAGTCTGTAAATGGTGTACAATTGAAGGTGGAAGAAACACAAACCAGATGATTTGGAAGGAACTATCCCAAGGTAAGCAGAGAGACACATGTTGGACAAAAGATAAACACATTTTCCCCAGGATACGGGTAGAGAGTAGTGAAGAAGGGATCAGTAAGATGCCGGTAAGTTTCAGACAGTGCAAGATGGGTAAGGGAAAAGTAGACTAGGAGATGTCAAACATATGGACTTCTGTGCTCCAAGGAGCAGGTAAGGTTGGAAACAGGATGGAAATTTAGAAATATCATTGGAATAAAATAGAGGGACTAACTGCTTTTGAGAGGGGGCATTTTCTAGAAACAGTGAGAGCATGGATGGCCTGCTCAGCAGTAGTATGAGACTGAATCCCCTGGTTTCTGCTAATAAGACTGATACTTCCTCCCCTTTCTAACTGTGTGACTTTGCAAGCATTCTTTAATCCATTTATTTCTTTACCACTAAAACACTGATGATAACTATCTGAAAAATGCTCACTCAGTTGGCAGCTCAGCTGAACACAGTAGTATTTTTATTTATTTTATTTTTAGTTTTCATTTACTCTTCTTTCATATCTTACATACTGACCACAGTTTCCACTCCCTCTTCTCCTTGTGGGAGGCCAGCTTGGAGACTGGCTCCCACATTTTACCCCAGGGTACTCTTGAGGAGTGAGGGATATGTGATTTAGGTAGAAGGATAGAGGGGAGAGAAACAGAAACACAGGATAGCCTTAGGAGGGCCTAGATCCTAGTCCACCAGCCTCTTCTGGCTCTTCTGAAAGGCTATTTATAGAAATGCCAAGGGGTGGAGCAAAAGACCTCCCCCCAGCACAGCCAAGTGCAGACCCTTTCCAATCACCTAGTAACCATGCACATGGTTAAGCAATCCTCTGAGCAGCCCTGCTGAGTATAGCAAGCTCAGATCTCACTAGGAAATCTTTGTGGGCCTCCACATCTCCTTCCATTCCCTCCCCTCCCTCCTCTCTCTTCCAGATCCACTCCTATTCCTTTCCCTTCAGGAAAGAGTAGGCCTCCCAGGTATATCACCAAACATGATACATCTAGTTATAATAAGACTAAGCATATCCCCTCATTTTTGCTTATCTTGAAATGCCCACAGTTCATGAAAACAAAATACTGGATATATAATAAATAAATAATATATATATATATATATAATAAAGGTTCATTGAAGAAAAGGGTGTTATCACTTGTTAAGTACACAGTATGAAATCCCAACACTTTGCTACATAGTGAATCCATAAGACATCAAAAGTCTAAAATGGTCTCTCTCTCTGTCTTTCTGTCTCTGTCTCTGTCTCTTTGTGTGTGTGTGTGTGTGTGTGTGTGTGTGTGTGTGTCTACGCCTGTGTGTGCCTGTCTGTCTAAGCTACTTTCCTCTGGCTTAAGTAAGAAACTGATTACTCAGCATTATTTCATTTCATCACTTTGATACAACGTTATGCTTTGTATTCTAAGCAATTCTATATCATTGTTGTATCACAATCTATAACTTGAACAAATTAATTGTAGTATGGCAGTGATTATATTATTTCAGATCCAACAATTAAAGTGCCTGGTTCATATCAGTGTGTTATATAATTTATGTGACTAGATTATTTTAGTCTGAATTCAGAGTTTATTGTTTATAATTTCAAATCTTGGCTATCTATATGTTTATTTAAAATGAAGTTTTCTTAATGGACAATTTTTCCCCATGATTGTGGTGGTATTGTATTTCCCAAAATATTGTGTACCCTAATAAATTTATCTGGGGTCAGAGAACAGACAGCCACTAGATACAGAGGCTAGAAAATGGTGGCACTCACGCCTTTAATCCTAGCATTCCAGAGACAGAAATCCCTCTGGATCTCTGTGAGTTCAAGGCCACTTTGGAAACAGCCAGGCATGGTGACTCACACCTTTAATCCCAGAAAGCGAGCCTTTAATCCCAGAGAGTGGTAGTAGAAAGCAGAAAGGCATATAAGGCATGAGGACCAGAAACTAGAAGCACTTGGCTAGTTAAGCTTTTAGCTGGTTAAGTTTCAGGCTTTCGAGCAACAGTTCAGCTGAGAGCGATTAGGATGAGGACACAGAAGCTTCCAATCTGAGGAAACAAGACCAGCTAAGAAGTTGGCCAGGTGAGGTTAGCTGTGGCTTGTTCGGGTTCTCTGATCTTCCAGTTCACCCCAATAACTGGCTCAGGTTTGATTTTACTAATAAAGACTCTTTAAGATTCCTACTACACATGATGTTTTACTTACTAATATGAAATGCATGTGAGGCATTACCCATAAATTCCAATGTATCTCTCTTAAGAAGCACACATTACTCAAGTCATCATTATATTGATAAGAACTCTGTCAATCCACAGCACTTATTGGAATATGAATATATGAACAACACACACATCAGAAATACACTTACTGCAGCTTCCTGTGATGAAGCCACCACCATGAATGTGAATGACAGCTGGTCTCTGTCTTTCAGATTTCCTTTTTGGCAAGTACAGACGAACAGGAATGTCATTAAAGTTTGTGTCAATCACTGTAACGTTTTCATCTGAAACTGGTTTTGTGAAGTGCATTGTTGCTATAATTGAAAATAGTCCTTCATATTTCATGAGACCTATGTTTTCAAATAATGTAGCCTATAAAAAGAAGACAAAATTTTAAACATTAACATTTTTCAATAACAAAAATTGCACACACTCATGCAATGATAAAAATAAACAGTGTGATATACTTAGAGGACCCATTTTTATCTCTCACAGTGGTTTGGTAGTATAAAATTCTCAATGTGTTTATCTGCTCCAGACCAGCATAAGATTAGGTTCACGAACAATTCATAATGAATGACAGATGCGTCAATAAAATCCCATCCCTTTGAGAAAATATTGTTGGTTATAGGTTAATAAGAAGGAAGAGTCATTTTCTTGCATAGCAACAAAGAAAGAGACTTACAGACCAGTTTCCCTTATGAACATAGATGGAAATACTCAACAAAATACTTAAAAACACAATCCAAGATCACATAAAAAAATCATGCACCGTGGTCAAGTAGGCTTCATCCCAGAGATGCAGGGATGGTTTAACATAAGGAAATCAGTCAATGTAATCCACCACATACACAAACTGAATGAAAAAACTAACAAAAATGATCATGTCATTAGATGCCGAAAAAGTCTTTGAAAAAAATCCAACACCACTATATAACAAAATTCTTGGAAAGATTAGGTATACAAGGGACATACCTCAACATAATAAAGGTAATTTACAGCAAGTCTATAGTCAACATCAAATTAAATGTACAGAAACTCAAAGTAAATCTCATCAAAATGAGGAACAAGACAAGGCTGTCCACTCTCTCCATATTTATTCAATATAGTGTTTGAAATTCTAACTAGAGAAATCAGACAACTGAAGGAGATCAAGGGGATATAAATTGGAAAGGAAGAGGTCAAAATATCATTATTTGCAGATGATATGATAGTATACATAAGCAATACCAAAAATTCTATTAGTGAGCTCCTACAGCTGATAAATACCTATGAGTAAAGCAGAGAACCATCAGGAATTCTTTCTTTTTGTCAGTTGTGTTTGGTTCTACCCTATTTCTCTGAGCTATCCATCTTCTATAACCAGACAAGGCTTCTAGTAGTGGGACAGGGACACCAACCCAGCCACAAAACTGTCAACCCAAAACCTGTCCTGCCTGAAAGATGTGCTAGGGCAATGGCTCTGAGCTTGTGGGAGCTGCCAACAAATAACTGATCTACATTATACCCAAGCTCAGGTCCAAAACTGCCTAGATGGCCAGGAACTGGCAGCTGTGTAGCTCAGAGAAATAGGATAGAACCAAACTCAACTGACAAGGAAAACTAATGAAATGATTCCTAATGATACTTGTGGGAGAACAGCGCTGATCTGATTGAGGAATGCTGGTAGCAAAAGGCCATTGGAGTATGCAGCAGGTGACAACTAGTGTTCAAAAGTTCCATCTAACAGAACCAAGGGTTTTGGTAGAGGACTAAGCTCTCATGTAAGGCATGTTGGAGTTATTGCCTTTATTGGCTGTTTCTTGTTGCAAACTTCTTATGCAAGTACAGCTATGATATTCCCATTACCATGCATTTTCATAAAATGTATGAATGTAATCTCACTTCAGTCTTATGGGCACATATATCTGTTGGTGGTCAAGAAGATGTTTTTCATTTAGTTGTATAATTTTGAAATATAGAATGTATACTAGGATATGTGGTGATATATTGTGTACCTCAATATATTGTGTACCCTAAAAACTTATTTTGGGACCAGAGGACTGAATCAGCAACTTAATTAGACATAGAGGCCAGACAGTGGTGGCACATACCTTTAATCCTATCACTTGGGAGGCAGAAATATGTCTGGATCTCTGTGAGCTCGAGGCTACATTAGGAACAGAGCCATGCATGGTGGCACACACCTTTAATCCCAGCACTTGAGATCTCATGTCTTTGCTTGGGAAGGATACATACATTTAATCCCAGGAAGTGATGGCAGGAAGCAGAAAGGTATATAAGGACCAGGAACTAGAGGCTTTGTAGGATTTGCTTGGGAAGTACATATGCCTTTAATCCCATGGCTGGGTGGATAACAGTATATAAGGCATGAGGAGATAGGAACTAAGCAGCAGTTAAACTAAGACCCATTTGTGGAAACATGATGGGCTGAGCGGTTGGCAAGGTGAGATTGGCTGTGGCTGTTCTATTTCATTGATCTTTCAGCTTTCACCCCAATATCTGGCTCCAGGGTTTCTATTAATAAGACCTTTTAGCAATTTGTATTACAGATATACTTCATAGCCAGATCCATTGTCCCATGAGACTGTTGACACTTAAACACAGCTTTGATCCTTTTGCTCAGACTAATAGAGAAAATAATAATCTTGTCTCAGTCTAACACAAACTGCAAGCATTTAGCTCATTTTTACCTCAGAGCAAGTTCAAACTAGACTAAAGTCCTTTGTATATCAATCATAAGTTTAAAACTTACAGGTATGATCAAGGTTAGAGTTGCAAAAGTGTTACAGAAAAACTTAGGGTAACTGTCCAGGTAGGCATATGTCCCTGTCATTGGTAATATTTCATCTTTCTCGGGTCTTTGATGGAGTTGAAGACTAGGTAGCGATAGTCAAAGTGTTCCTTAGTTACGATAAGAGATAAATTAAGTATAAACTTTAGAGTCACAAAGATAAAATAGATAGTAGAATATTTTCTCTAATTTTGACAAATACAAATGAACTAGATATTCTTACTTGATAACTGTTTTTGTTGTGTGTAATTTTGCTATGTTAAAGTTAAAACCTTTTTAATTAGACAAGCAGGGGGAAATTTGGAATATTCCTATACACTGTAGGAATATATTTTTCTGTGATTGGTTCAATAAAGAAGCTGACTGGCCAATAGCTGAACAGAATAAGGTTAGGTGGGAAAGCCAAACTGAGAATGTGGGGAAGGAGAAGGGTGGAGTGTGGAGTCTCCAGCATATTCAGCTAGAGAAGCAAGATGAATATGCTGAACTGAGAAAAGGTACCAAGCCATATGGCAAAAAGTAGATAAAAATATGAGTTAATTGAAAATGTAAGAGTTAATTAGTAACAACCATAAGCTATTGGCTGAACATTTATAATTATATTGTGTCTCTGTGTCAGTTATTTGGGAACTGGCGAGCGAGAAAGGAAGTTCTGCCTAGGTGCATTTGACAGAGAACTGCATTCAACACCCCAGGCCTGGAATGCCTGTGCCCATGCTGCAGTAGGTGTTCTTCCTTAACTTGCTGTTCCTAATGTGAAAAAGGCTGTTTAATTTAAGTGCTCTGCTGTATGGCAGAGACTCTTAGGCTTATTAGTTTTGAATGCTCAGCCTAGTTTAGGCATGCTGGCTAGCTCTTTTAACTTAAATTAACCTGTGTCTCATTACCTACCTTTTGCTTCGGGCCTTATTACCTTTCTCACTGCTGTATATCTTATTTTCACTGCTTTTCTATGTCTGGCTGGCTAGCATCTGTCTGGCTTCTTGCCCTGGGTGTGCACCTCATTCTCTCCTCCTTCTTATTTCATTCATCTCCTTCTTCTTTTCAAGCTTATATTTCTTTTCCTATTTATTCTGTCTGCCAGCCCCACCTATCCTTTCTCTGCCTAGCTGTTGGCTGTCGAGCTTTTCATTAGACCAATCAGGTGCCTTAGGCAGGCAAAGTGAAACAGATGCAGCAAATCTTTACATAATTAAACACACATCGTTACATTGTTAAACAAATGCATCACAAACAAAAATAACACACCTTTATACAGTTAAAGTAATATTTTGGAGCATAAACAAATGTAACATACCTTTGCATAGTTAAAATAATGTTATACAACAGGATAATTGAGGTGATTGAGACATCTTGATATCTGGTCTTGTTATTGTTGAGTAGATGTTTCATTCCTTGATTTTTGTTGCTCCCTCTGGATCTTAGGAAAGTGTGGTAGTTGTGGATTGTCCAGTAGATGATGTTTCTGCATGTTATTAGGAGACAGAGAGGATTAAATGTGGGCTAGGAGAAAAGGCTAAGTGGGACTTCAGGAAAGAGGCAAAGGGATCTTGTCTACATGACAAAATGAAGCCCCAGGGCATATGTATGGTAGGAGGAGGGGATTCTACCAGTAGATTATATTATGGTAAAGTAATCTGAAGAAACAAGGGTGAGCATGATGAGGGGATCTTCCGTCTGAACTGAGAGCTGAGGTCTCCAATGAATGGATTTGAGGTGAGAGGAGGGGCATGTGTAAGCAGGTTGTTATCTGGCAGAAGGTGAGAATGTAAATATCATAACGGAGGAGAAGAAGGACACAATGAGTCATCTATCTGAGTCCCTGCCACGTGTCTGCACTGGGAATCCTGGGTGGAGAGTGTTTCTAAGTGTCAGGGGCTGACACAAAGGAATGTCCATGGCTTAATAGGAATGGCTGATAGGGTCCATAAGAAAGAGTGAATCCGAGTCTATACCAAGATTTATTGGCATCCCCTGGGATTAGAGACAGGGTAGGAGTAAAGGTATTTGCAGACAGGCTGATAGAGGGATGAAGGTGAGTCCAGAATGATTGCAGTGCAGTATATCAAGGAGAGTGAAAATTATCTGCCTGAGTTCAAGTCTATAATGTTGGTAAGGTTAGGAGAAGGATTTAAAAAGGTGGAGGGATAAGTGTGACTGGATTGTACTATAAACTTATCCAACTGTTAAAAATAAATTAATGTTAACAAAATCACCCAAAAATTATAGATGAAAACAGAGACATCACAACAGAAACTAAGGAAAGTCATGGAATCACAAGGACGTACTGGAAATATATGTGCTCCACCAAACTGAAAATCTAAAATAAATGAATAATTTCTTGATATATACAACCATCCAAAGCTAAACCAAGATCACATAAGCAATTTAAACATACCCATAACTCTTAGTGAAATAGAATATGTAATTAAATGTCTTTCAACCCTACCTTCCCACAAAAATCCTGAGGTCAGGTGGAATCAGCATAGAATTTTACCAACCTTCAAAGAAGAATTAATGCCAATATTCCTTAAATTATTCCACAACATAAAACAGAAGAGAGATAACCTAATTCTTTTTACAGGGCCACAATTACCCTGACACCCAAGCCACAGAAAGATCCAACAAAGGAAGAAAATTACAGACCAATTTCCCTTATAAACCTGGATATAAAAATTCTCAATAAAACTTTGCAAACTAAATACAAAAAACACATTAGAAAATCATCCTCTAGGTAGGCTTTCTTACAGAGATGTGTGGATAGTTCAACATATAGAAATCAATAAATGTAATCTACCATATCAACAGGCTGAAGGACAAAATCCACAAAATTATTTTATTAGATACAGAAAATGCCTTGGACAAAATCTAAGACCCCTTCAAAATAAAAGTCCAGGAAAGACTAGAGATATAAGCAATATATCTCAACATAATGAAGGCATTTTTTCATGCCCACAGCCAACAATAACTGAAAAGGAAAAATAAAATAAAATCATTTTCACTAAAATCAGGAACAAGACAATGATGTCTACTGTCTCTAAATCTATTCAATATAGTACTTGAAGGTTTAGCAAGAGCAATAAGACAACTGAAGGAGATCAAGCGGATACAAGTATTAAAAAGAAGTAAAAGTGTCTTTATTTGCAGATCATATGATTGTGTACATAAATGATCCTAAAAACTCCACCAGGGAGCTTCTGCAATAGATAAATACTTTCAACAAAGTAACAGGATAAAACAATAACTCACAAAAATCAGTAGCCTTCCTGTACAAATGAAGAAGAGTTTGTGGAAAAAATCAGGAAAATGATATTTTTCACAGAGCCTCAAAAAATTGAAATATCTTAGAGTAAGTATAACCAAGCAAATGAAAGACTTTTATGATAAAAGTTTTAAGACATTGAAGATATCAGAAGATGAAAAAATCTCCCATGCTCATGGATCAATTGAATTAATACAGTAAAAATGCCAACCATACCAAAAGCAATCTAATGATTCAATGTAATCCTCATCAAAATTCCAACACAGTTCTTCATAGAAATTGGAATGATAATTATCAGCTTCATATGAAAACACAAAATAATCATGATAGCTAAAACAATCCTCAGCACTAAAAACTTGCTATAGGTATCACCATCCCCAATCTCATATTGCATGACAGAGCTTCAAAAATAAAAACAGCATGGTATTGGCACAAAAACTTACACACTGAACAATGGAATCAAATTGAAGACCCAAGCATAAATCCACACACCTGTAGCAATCTGACTTTTGACAAAGAAGACAGAAATATACATTGGAAAAAATATAGCACCTTCAGCAAATGGTACTGGTCAAAATGGTTAGTGGCATATAGAAAAATTTAGATAGCTCCATATTTATCATCCTGCATAAAACTCAGTTCCAGATGGATCAAGAATCACTGCATAATGCTAGATACCCTGAATCTGATGGAAGAGAAAGTGGGGAATAGTCTTGAACTTATTCTGGAGGAAGAGGAATTCTGAACAAGACACCATTAACACAGACACTAAGAACAACAATTAATAAATATGAACTCATGAAACTGAAAGAGTTCTGTAAGGCAAAGAACAATGTCATTTGGACAAAGTACTGGACAACAGAATGGGAAAAGATCTTTATGGAATATATGTTCAATGGAGAGCTAATATCTAAACTATATTAAGAATTAAAAATCTGAACATCAAGAAAAAAACTCCACTTAATTTGGGGTATATAACTAAAAAAAGTTCTCAAAGGATGAAACACATATGGCTGAGAAACACTTGAAGAAATGTTCCCATGTTTAGTCATCAGGGAAATGCAAATTAAACTACTTTGAGATTCCATCTTACATCAGTCAGAATGGCTAAAGTCAATAAAAGAAATGGCAGCTCGTGCTGGTGAGGGTATGGGGAAAGAGACACACTTATGCTTTAATGATGGGAATGCAAAAATGAAGAGTCGCTATGGAAATCAGTGTAGTAGTTCCTCGGGAGCTGAACATTTTTCCAACTCCAAATCTAGCTAAACAACTCTTGGGCATATACCTGAAGAACTCTACATCCTACTACAGAGACACTTAATCATTTTCATGACTTCTTTCTTCTTTTTTTTAATAATTTAATTTAATTCTACATATCAGCCATGGATTCCCTTGTTCTCCCCCCTCCTCCCCTCCTTCCTCCCAGCCCACCCCATTCCCATCTCCTCCAGGGTAAAGACTCCCCTGAGGATTGAGTTCAACCTGATAGATTCAGTCCAGGCAGGTCCAGTCCCCTCCTCCCAGGCTGAGCCAAGTGTCCCTGTATAAGCCCCAGGTTTCAATCAGCCAAATCAGGCACTGAGTACAGGACCCGGAAAGCCAAGTGGTGGTGAATACCTTTTATCACAGGAGAGAGAGGAAAACAAATATCTGAGTTCAAAGCCAGTCTTGACTACAGAGCCAGTTCCAGGACAAACAGGATTACACAGAGAAATTCTGCCTTGAAAAACCAAAACCCAAACCAAACCAAAACAATCAACCAAACAACTAACCCCCCCAAAAAAAAAAGAAAAAGAAAAAAAAGAAAACTGAAATCTCTTTCAAACATTTTAAGTAAAAGAAGTTTCAAATATACTTATAGCATGGCATCCCAATTCCCCAGTAAAAAACATATTACCACAAGTGAAGTCATTTTTATAAGAGCATCTGCCAATCTCACTCTCCAAGGTTCTTCAATATTTTCTGGAAGAGGTGAATAAACACAATAAGCAAATAGAATACAGGAGAATCCAAAGCACAGAGTTTTGTACCCCATGATAAATCTTTACCAAACTTGTGTGTGGTGACAGTCAACAGCATCTCATATATAGACTAGGGAGTGGTAGGAAAAAGGTAGGTGTACTATCTGAGATAAAATGATAAGGTTAGCAATAGTGACTTGACATTCACTTCTCAGATCAAGCCACAGATGAAACTGGTTATTCAACCGCACACCTTTGTGAAATAGAAATTAAGACAGAATGAATGCCTAATAAAGTGTGTAGCAATGGCAGAAACTTGTGAGATCAGTGAGCTCCTCTTTCATCACATAACACCAGCAGAGCAGAAGCATTTAGGTCCCTGATTAGAGCACACCAAAAAAAGGACCAAATGACCCCGGTGTTCTCTCGCTATTTTGCAAAGATTAGTGATTAGTTTAAAAACAAGGTAAAATGATAGGTATCATTTATTCAACCTTAAGGCAAACACCTGCACCACAGGTCATCAAGACACAGCTATACCAATCTTGGGCATATATCATAATGATGCTGAATCATACCACAAGGACACTTGCCCAACTTTGTTCATAGCAGTGTTATTTGTAATAGCCAAAACCTGGAAGCAACCTAGATGTTCCTCAACCAAAGAATGGATAAAGAAAATGTTGTACAATACACAATGGAGTATTACTCAGCTGAAAAAAACAGTGGCATCATGAAATTTGCAGGCAAATGGATGGAACTAAAAAATATCATCCTGAATGACATAATCCAGACCCAGAAAGCAAAACGTGCTGTGTACTTCCTCATAAGTGGGTATTAGGTGTAAAGCAAAGGATAACCAGGCTACAATCCACAGCTCCAGGGAGGCTAGGTAATAAGGAAGGCTCAAAGGACAAGGAAATAGAAGAGATCTCCTGGGTAAACTGGGCAAACCGGTGGGGGCTCCGGAAGGGATTGAGGGATGGGAACATGAGGGATTGAGTTGAGCAGGTAGGGGGCAGAGCAGATGGGGAGAGTAATGAAAGAGATGTGTCTATGGGGCAGGGGCATTTCAGGGTTAGGGAGAAACCTGGTGCCAGGGAAACTCAGAGGAATCCACAAGGATGACCCCAGCTATGACTCCTAGCAATAGTGGAGAGGGTACCTGAGCTGACCATCTCCTGTAATCAGATTGGTGACTACTCTAACTATCATTAGAAACTTTTATCCAGTAACTGATGGAATCAGATGCAGAGATCCACAGCTAAGCCCTGCACTGAGCTCCTGGAGGAAGTCCTGTTGAAAAGAGGGAGGAGGGATTGTAAGAGCCAGAGGGGTCAAGACCATGATGGGGGAACCCATGGTGGGGACAAGTGATCTGAGCTCTTGGGAGATCAAGAGCACTGGACCAACAGCTAGGGAGCACACCTTGGACCTTGCTAGGCCCTCTTCACGTGTGTGACAGTCGTACAGCTTGAGCTCTGTGTGGGGCTCCTAGCAGTGGCATCCAGATCTGGCCCCTGGTGCTTGAGCTGGCTTTTGGAAGCCTATTCCTCATGCTAGATTGCCTTGCTCAGTCTTGATGCAGTGGGAGGAGCTTGGTCCTGCCTCAACTTGAAGTGCCAAACTTTGTTGATGCCCATGGGAGGCCTGTCCCTTTCTGAAATAAGGAGAAGTGGGTGGGGGTGGTAAGGGTAGAGGGGAAGCAGGGGGAGGGTATGGGAAGAGAGGAGAGAGAAGAAACTGATCAGGATAAAAAAATTATGGAAATTTTTTAATTAATTAAATTAAAAAAGGAAATTGAAATCTACTCAGACAGTGATCTTTAGAGGCAATTACAAATGAAATTACTATTCTTTTCCAAACTGAAAATGAACTCATCTAAAAGCTGACTTTTTTATGTGGCTTACCATTTATTAAACTTAAAATTTGTAGATTCATATAGTCACTGTATAATCATGGGAAAACTATATACCGATTAAACAAACACTTGTTGCATCCTGGGATTCCATATAATCAGATTAGATAAAAGATTTTAAAAATTGATTATAACTTGGCATTTGTCCGTTCCTTTGTGAAAGTTCTTCACTTATCCATATTTTACCAGTTCTGCCATAGAGTACTTTCCTCCTAAGAGGGCCCTCCCACCTTCCTCAATAACTGGTAGGCAGAAGCTGTTCCTGGCACTCTTAATTGTTGCATGTGTCAATCTTTACTCAACCCTGCTTTGATAACTGTCTTTAAACCAGAATATAGGTGAATAGCCACTCTCCAATTCTGGGAACTAGAACTCCATGGATAATGGATGGAAGAGGGCTAAGGAGGCTGCGGACAAGCTGAAGGGAACGATCCCATTGCATCCTGGAAACATCAACCCACTATCTACAATATTAGCTTCCTTTTGCATGTTGTCCTTCCCTCTCTCCTCTGAACTGCAAAGAACTCACAGGGAATTTGATGGACCTTATCCTCCCTCCATCCAGTCAGGTAAGTGCCATTAACCCTCAAATTTTTTAAAACAGAATTTATAATCAATTAAAAAATAAAAGAAGTTTTCACTCTCTGGCTTCTGAAATGCCATTTTTTTCCTAATAGGAAAGAATATAAAAAAAAAACTATAAAATTAAGAACTTGTTCAATGGTTTTCATGGAAACATAAACATGAAGAGCATACCAATGAATCTTGTCTCAAGAGAATCAGAGAAAAAAATAAAGGTAAAGGTAACAAACCATTGTCCATTGTTCATTATTCATGGTCCATGCCCGGTTGACTCTTACAAGCCCAAGAGAGAAGAAGCAAGGGAGGAGCTGGAAGAGACTGAGGATGACTTGGGTCTAAATTGACAGAAGACACAAGCCCACACTCCAATATCTCAGTGAACCACAAGCAGTATAAATGTAGAAGAATCCACAACAGCCTCACAACTGCAGACAGAACAAGGACAAAACCCTTGTAGCAAGCAGAATTCCAAGATGGCTCCTCAAAATTCCTAGTCACTGGGAGACTGATCTAGTCTAGTCAGACAATAATCTTAGTACTCTCTGAAGAAATTTTGTAGGTGGAATGAAGATTTCAAACAAGGATCTTCAGACAAAATGATTAGATGGGTTAGCCTCACTGACCCGGTGATCCCTTAAAGCAAGGCATTTTCTCCACTTAGTAACATGAGACAAACCTAAGAGGAGAAAAAGGGAGAGCATGTGAGAAGCTCTCAATTGCCCCTTGAATTAGAGAGGGTCACATGGCAACCTTTAAGGGAGATGTTCCCACTCAAATAACTGAGAGAAACAAAACAAAACAAAGTTAAGTCAGGCATGGTGAGGCACAGCTGAAACCCACCAACAGGGAGTTGAAGGGATGAATCCTGAGTTCACAGTGAACCTGACCAGAAATCTCCAGGGCAGTCTGACTATGGGACAAGACCTTTCCCCAAAATATAAATGAGGCAAGGAAGGAAGAAGGAGCAGAGGGAAATGGGGAAGGAAGAGCAGGAGGGGGAGAGGGAGGAGTGATAGGAAAGAGGAAGAGAGATTGAGGAGGGGCAGGGGAAGAAGAGGGAAATGGTCAATGTCTTTAGACATCAGGATGCCTTAGTTCTACAGCCATAGGAAACTACAGAGGCCCAGCACAACCTCCAAAGGTCTGCACCTAGCAGCCCTTCTGCTGGTTGATTTTTACTCTCCATCATTCTCCAGATTACATTGCTACTAGAAATACTGGAATGATATTATTGGGGATTTGAGCATTTTAAACCCAGACTGAAGCTGCATGGCTCCAATTTTTCTATAGGGTTTGGGAGGACATCCCAGCTGCTGATGTAAATCGTTTATCACTGACAGGAGTTTTCATGCAGTTTTCCTTGCCACCCAGTTGATAAAGTGTACTGGGCACCAGGCACTGTCAGGGGACAGTCAGTTCCTTTTAATACCATGCAAAATGGGACGAGGGGTGTGGTAGAAATTCAGATCTCCCACTCTCTCACTATCTTTCCTCTTATGTGTATTTCTGGGATGTTTGTCTACAGTCAGTGGGATGTAGTAACATGGATTTATTTTCATGGCTTCTATTGTAATATTTGAATACTTTTATCTACATGGATGTTTTTCTAGTCTGTATCATGCTTATTTTATTCCTATGGCCCTAACCTATGCAAAATCTAGCATGGGGATTCATCAAGGAGTGTTCTTTTTGCTAGGATTGTTTTAGCTATGCTGGGTATTTTGTACTTCTTAAAAACTTAAGATGATTTTTATCTATTTCAGTGGAGAATGACAGACAGTTTTAATAATCTGCATTGAATCTACATTTGGCCTTTGTAAAATGGACCTTTCCCAGTAGCAATTATTGATATCCTTAGCCATATTTTTTTTTCTTTAGTTTCTCGGTTTCTTTAAAGTTTTAGTTGTTTATTGTAAAAGTCTCTCAATTTCACTGTTAAATGAATCACAAGGTATTAATTTCTCAAACTATTGATGATGAGATTATTTCACTGATTTATTTCTCAAAACGATTGCCAGTTGTAGAGGAAGGCTACTGATTATTGTACTCTAATTTTGTCTCCTTCCATTTAATTGTATATACTTATCAGTTCTCAGTGTTTTCTGGTAGAGCATTAGGATCACTTACATGTCAAATCATGTCCCCTGCAAATAAGGAGGCTTTGACTTCTCATTACTACTCACATCTCTTTTATTTGTTTATCTTGTCTTATTTGTCTAGTGAAGACTGTAACACTAAATTAAATAAAAATATAGAAATTTCATGCTCTTCTAATTTTTTCACAAATGTCTTTTTTATATATCCTTTATTATGTTGAGATATGTTTCTTCCCATTTAAATAATTTTATCATGAATGGTGTTATGTTTCATCAAAATCTATTCTTATACCTACTAAGAAAATCCTATGATTTCTTCCCTTGAATTCATTCGCATTATTTACAACATGTATTGATATATGTATATTGAAACATACCTTCACCTCTACAATGAAGTCCTTTTATGGTAAGTGAACTTTTGCACGTGTCCTTGAATTTGGTTTACAAGTATTTTGTAAATATTTAATCATGGACATTAGTTTAAAATTTTCTTTTTTTTTGGCCATGGAATCTTTAACTGATTTTGGAATTGTATGCTACTAGTTTTTGTCAACTTGACACAAAGAAGAGCCACCTTGGAATAGGATACCTAAGTTGAGGAATTGGCTCCATAACATTAGCCTGTGGCCATGTCTGTGAGACACTATCTGAATTAATTATTGGTGGAGAGGCAGACTACTGTGGGCAAGCTATCCCTGGGCAGGTAGTCTTGAGTTATATAAGAAAACAAAATGAGCAAATCATGGAAAGCACTCCAGTAGGAAGTATGCCTCCATGGTTTCTCATTCAACTGAAGCCTCCAGGTTCCTGTGTAGAGTGCTTAGTGTGGCTTCCTTCAGTGATAACACACACAGACACAGACGACACACAGACGCACACAAACACACACACAGACACGCACACAGAGTGAGTGAGAGAGAGAGAGAGAGAGAGAGAGAGAGAGAGAGAGAGAGAGAGAGAGAGATGCACACATGCACACACAAACACATAGTTAGGTTGGTTTTTTTTATCAATTTATTTTTCATAGCAATAGGAAGCAAACTAGAACAGAAATTTCTACCTGTGAGTGGGATATTTCTGTAGTGTTATTTGGGGAATGGGGCGGGAAGTTTTGGAGCTATGGGCTAAACTATGCCATTGATTGCTCAGGGATCAATAATCTGTTATGACAGGAAGATAGGAGTGTTGATTGAGGTCCAGATGAAGGAGGCTTGCCTTGTGATGTTTCTGAACAAAGCAAATAGTATATCACAGTCAGTTATATGATATTTTGATCAGCAATCTGTGGGAGTGAAAGCTTTCCTATATTGGATAGCTGGTGCTTGGATGTCTGAGGTAAAATGTAATCATCTGTGATTAATAAGAGACCAGCAGCACTGTGCTGAGATCTGGGTGTCAGCAAAGAGAAGCTGTGGTACAGTGAGGAGCAAAGGATGTATTTCAAGCTTCCAACAGAACTTGTCAAATACAGTATTGCTATGAGAATCCACGAGAGTCGGTGAAAGAGTCTCAAGAATTTATTAAGGTATAAAATGGGAATAATACATTCACTGATACAGAATAAGGAAGATGCTGTTCCTGATCCTACTGGTCCAGCTACCGCTGTCCTGTCCTTCTTCCCCAGGGAGGAATGGGGACCAACTGCAAGCTGCTGTGGGTGCTTTACCCGGTCCTGGCCACCCAAGTCAGCACAGGACTCCTCTTTCTCTGCTCTTAAAGGGATCACATACTTAGACAAAGCCATGCCCTAGGGCTTATACCCCAAAGCCATTGGCTGAATGGAATGAATTCCCACAGCACTTTCCCTTTTTGTCTAAGAAAGTTCTAAACCTAATATGAAACTATAAACAATAAGAACAATTAGCATGTATTATCCAGAAGAAAGAAAGGACAATAACAAACAAAAATGGAATTACCACCAACAAGAACAACATCAAGCAAGAAACACATACTAAATGCCCAGACCATAAATAATTGGCAAATTACAGAGATTACACCAATATCAATTCTATCCTGAAAAATCTAAATCTTGTAACTGATATGCCCTTAGATAAGATACAAGAGGATTGTAACTGTAACTATCTATTCTTCAACCCCATAAAAGATGTGAGAAGGAAAATGATATTACCTAAGTAAGCAGGAAGTGCAAGCAAGCAACTTTCTAAGTATGCAAGTAATGACAGAAACAGCTGGCTGCCTGGACAGTCACCCAATATCTCTCTGTAACATTGGGGCATTCATTTTTGGTTACAGGCCTAGAATATCTGACAGACCATTTTCAGAAGTAAGAAAATTTGAAAGACTGTGCTAGCCTGTCTTGGCAAGGTTCAGCAGTCACTTCACTTGTATCCTGCTCATTCAGATTAGACAGCATGTTTACTGTCAGCAGTAGAGGCAAGGGCAGTTCTTTCCCCAGCAGGTCAGTTTTGCCAAGAAGAATACAAACTCCATATGCTCAGTGCTGCCAGGATCAACTGTGTCTCATGTCAATAAATTCTAAATTATGAAAACATTTAAATGGATATTTTCTGGATCTTTGAAGTGTTTGAAGATTACCTATCCATTTGAAAAGTATCTCTGTTTATCTAGAAAACCTAACTAATATGACTGTAAGTTTGACAAGCATGGGTCACTGTAGTAGGTATTTGCTATGCCCATTACTTTGGGCTATCTGGCCTGATAAAGGTGGTGTTCCTTGCCTGTAATGGAGTTTGGTTATAGAAGGAACAAATAAGACTTTTTTTTTTTTTTTTTTTTTTTTACAATTTCCTTAACTTGTTGCCAAGTGATGGAGAAATCCAATTTTAAACCTTTGCTATTAACATGGTGGGGTTTTTTTTTATGAAATTGTGAGGTCTCCAGCACATTTACTATTAATAACTGACCAATTTCTTCACTACCTTGTGCTAGAGAACCTGGCAGACACATATGTGATATGATATGTGTTGTATCTATAGGATGATCCCTATTTCTGATTATTTCATGCAATTGTATAAATAGCTAATTTAATTCTGTTTTATCAGGAACAAATTCAGCAGTTTCAATATGTAAAACAGCTCTTTCTGCATATTAAGAGTCAGTAACTATATTGAGAGGTTTTGTAAAGTCCATTAGTACCATAAGGATTGCATACAATTCTAACTTTTGTACAGAATTGTAAGGGCTTTGAACCACTTAAGTTTCCTGATTTATATCCTGCCTCTCCTGATTTATTTGCATCAGTATAGAATGTAGGGTCTCCAGAGATTGGTGTTCTTTGTACAATGTGAGGAAGAATCCAACTCGTTCTTTTTTCCCCTCAGGGGTGAAAGCCTTAGAGATCAGAGAAATAGGAATAGCCGCCAACTAATCTTGGCTCACCACACCACCGTAGCTTCCCAAGAGAACCAACTTCTTTCTGTCTAACCTGTGCCTTTATTGCCTTGCTGTTCTGCATTCTCATAGGCTCTTAGCCCAGACACCTCACTTCTGTATCACTGCCTGCCTGTACAGACCTCCAGGTTTCTATGGTTGGTACTGGGATTAAAGGCATGTGTCACCATGCTTGGTTGTGTCCTTGAACACACAGAGACTCTGCCTGCCATGTGATCAGAGTAAGGGCGTGTGCTACCACCGCCTGACTTTTGTTTATGGCTGACTATCTATGTCCTCTGATCTCTAGGCTAACTTTATTTATTAACATAGAAACAAAATGTCACCACCTTTCCCCTTTTTTTCTAATAAAAATAAAAAATAATTTTGAAAGTTATAACTAATATAAGAAAAACTATATACAATAAGTATAATAACTATATATAATATATACAAGCTATAAACACATCAACAATGTCTAGTCCATTTGCATTTGACAAACTCAGAGAAAAATATTCCATTATCTATCCTATTTTGGTAAGTCCGAAATGTACCTGATTCACTTTCTATCCTAACTTATATTGCCAACAGAAAACTATCTTATAATGTCTTTCAAATCTATACACTACACTTCCTTAGTGAGTTTCTTTTCTGAAATTCTTAACAAGGAAAACTATAACTTTAACTATCCAATCTTCAACTCCCTCAGAGACCTAAGAAGGAAATAATATTACCTAGTAAAACAGGAAGTGCAAACAAGCAACTTCCAAAAAAAATGGGAGTTGACAGAAACAGCCAGCTGCCTGGACAATAACCCAAGTTTTCTCCGGAATGTTGGAGCATCATCTTCAGCCTGTAGTCTTAGCGTATCTAACAGACTGGCTCTTTTTTTGAATTTTTTTCTTGCTTGTGAGATAGCTATTGTTAATTTCTCCAAAAAAATTACTGCTAGTTCTTTGCCAATATTCATTTTCTTTTCATAGACAGAAAATTTACTCATCAAGGTACTACAATTTCTGCTGGGTTCATTCCTGTCGATCAATGAAGTCTTAATTTTCCTTTTAAAATCAAAACAGAAATCTTTTCCACATATGTCTTTGATTTCTTACTCTGTTTATGTGGTAGAAATATCCATTCCAATATAATATCTTCCTTCTGCATCAAAATTCCTGTAGGGGATTGCCTAGAGGATTATATAACAAGAATGCAGTTAAGCTCTGGATTCACATGCTCCACATGTGCCTCTTGTATTTTCTTTTCAACTAGAGCCAATTCTTTTTCAGCTTCAACTGAATATTCACCTCAGACTATTTAGATCCTTGTCCCCTTCTAGGATACAAGGCAAATTTATCAGTTCATCAGGACTTACCCCAATAGTGGGCCATAAATTGGAAATGTCTTCTAGCAATCTTTGAAAGACATTGAGAGTCAAATATCAATCTTTGGTGATTTGAACTTTTGGGGGTCTAATTTTTTTGTAGGCTTATTTTATAACCTAAATAATTAATAGGATCTACTCTTTGTATTTTTTCAAGAGCAATTTGTAATCCTCAGCAAGGCAAAACTTTGCTTCTTTGAACATGTTTTGTAAAGTATCTACTTTTGAATCAGCTAATAAGATATCATCCATATAATGGTAAATTATAGATTGTGGAAACTTTATGTGAATTATTTCCAATTGTTTTGCATAAATATTCACACAGGGTGTAGCTATTTAACATTCCCTATGAGAGAATCTTCTATTGATATCTCTTAACAGGCTGAGCATTATTATAAATAGGTATTGTGAAGGCAAAGTTTTCGCTATCCTTTTCTTGTAGAGGTATACTGAAAAAACAGTCTTTTAAGTCAAAAACTATAATAGGCCATTATTTAGGCAATAGAAAAGGCAAAGTCATCCCAGGTTGTAGAGAGTCCATCAGCTGAATTACTTTATTTATGGCTCTCAGCATTCTCCATAATAACCAATATTGGAGAATTCCAAAGGCTGGTTGATTCTTCAATATGTCAAGCATTTAGCTGCTCCTGAACAAACTGTTCTAAGACCTGTAGTTTCTGTGATGTCATAGGCCACTACTCAACCCAGGCATGTTTGTTAGTTAGCCATTTTAAAGATAGGGTCATTGGTACCTCTTAAAATTTCAATGGCTATTATGCCCCGTTTTTGTACAGCCTGAATGGTTGATGACTGCTTTTTTATAATGTCTTATAATATTATTCCCAAACACACGAATTGGTCTTTGGTCTGCTTCTGAGATTGGAGGAGTATTGATATGGGTATTCCATTGCTGTAACAGATCATGACCCCATAGATTCACTGCTACATTAGCCATATATGGCCTCAACCTTCCTTTCTGTCCTTTTGACCCTATGCATTCAACCCACCTCATGCTTTGTTTTACCTGAGATAGGGTTCCAATCCCTAGGAGCTGAACATCTACCTCCTGAAGTAGCCAATTTGAATGCCATGATTCTGGTGTAATTATAGTCACATCTACTCCTGTCTCTAGAAAGCCTTCAATTATAATGTTATTTATTGATACCCTTAGCTTTGGTCTTTGTTAATTTATGGAAGTCTGCTAAAATATTTGTTTTATGGTTGGGCATCTGATAATGTAAGAAATCCATGGATATCTGAGAAGATTTATTTATTAAGGGATGAAAGGGGGATCACACACTCACAAATATAAAATGAAGTGATGCAGTTGCCTCTTTGTCTCCCAGGGAAAGATGTAGAAAAACTCCAAAACAGTTCACTGAACCATGCATCAGGAAGCCTTCCATATGCAAGAGAGATTGTGACCCCCATCCATTTTCTCTTTTAAGAGGTCATGTAGGCAGGCAAGAAGCACTGCCTCTATCAGGCCAGACAGCCCAAGGTCATGGGCAGAGCGAATTAACCTGCTATTCTTACCAACCTATATAGCTTAAACACTAAAGCTTCACATTATAGAAATAGATAATCTGTAAAAAGATGTGCAGCTTAAGGACAATGACATCAAAGTTGTAACATTATAGAAAAATACCTTAATCAGAGGTAGAAATGTATAGTGCAATATGACAAACATATGCTTAATTTGCATCAATATACAAAATAATATCCTAAACAGAAGTAGAAACATACATACAGTATGGCAAAATAATTTCACATTTGTATCAATATACAAAAATGTTTTAAACAGAAGTTGGAAAACATGTACAATATGACAAATACAGTTTTGACTTTGTATCAGTATACAAATTATCTTAAACAGGAATAGGAAAATAATTTTATATTTGTATCAATATACAAGAACTCATACTAATGCAAATTATCTAAAATTGACAATTGCTATTTTAGTTTACAGGTAGATATAATAATCTATCTTATTATCCTATTTATCCCCCTTTTTTCTATTCCAAAAGAGATTCCTGAGTCTAAACTTTATTGTTCCACCCCCAATCCTATAACAACTTATAAACAAACCCTAACTCAGTACTGGGTCAAGCAGCATGGAACAGCTTGGTTCCCATTGCCACCCTGGGCAGATGGACAAGACAGTGGCAGCTGGACCATCAAGATCAGCAGTGGCATCTTCCTTATTCTGTATCAATGAATGTGTTATTTCCATTTTATACCTTAATAAATTCTTGAGAGCCTTGAACAGACTCTCGTGGATTCTCATAACAAGTGGGGCTCAACATTGTATTTGTGCCCCACATTGGGCACTAGATATTGCAACAATCCACAGAGGTCTATTATTAATTTATTGAGGGGGTACAATGTGGATACAGACTCACTATAGAGAACAAGGAAGACACCGCTGATAATCCTGCTGGTCCAGCTACCATTGTACTGTCCTTCTGCTTCTTGTGGGGTGGGGACCAACTACAAGCTGCTCCATGCTGCTTGACTTAGTCCTGACCACTCAAGAGCACAAATGATGACTCTCCCTCAGCACTTCAGAGGTCACATATACAGACAAAGCTACACACTAGGGCTTGTACCCCAAAGCCATTAATGAGCAGAACAAATTCCCCCAACAGAGTATAGTGTAGAAGTCTCTCACATGGTAACTTTTGAATGCATGAGGGGTCATGAAGAGCTGCTGAGGTTCAACACGATGTGGCAGGTTCAGAGTCTCTCTGCAAAGGTCAGGACAGCCGTAGGTGAGGATAAAGCCTTAGTTGCAGTGGAGACCACAGGATACTGGAAATGCCAGGTTCCAAAAGTATTGGTTATCTGTATAACAATCATTCTGCTGTTGTGCCAGTATGCATATCTTACTATACCAGTGATGACTGTAGCTCACAAGTTTCTTTCCAGTAGTGTATATGGAACCCTGAAGCATGGTGAAATCTAGCTAGCAGTGCTGAAGGTTCCAGATCAGCACTAGCTTGATTTCTTCATGCCCTGACTGAAATGTCTTCAGCATTAGTCTCACCATCAAGTTCTGGAGTGTATCCAAGAGCAATTGCAATAGTCTGTAAGGTTTGGGGGTGAACTATAGGAGCTACTGACTACCACTTTGGAAAGAGTCCTCCCTTACCTGGCACTGATTCTTTTCATTGATAGATGATGGCGTCTGGAAGGAGCATTGTTTCCCTGATATATGACAACTCCATTTAAATTCTTTTCATAATAGGTATATATTTTAGGAAGCTTCTAATATAGTAGATTTCTATAAGGCATATGAAAGGTTTTATTTATTATCCCTTCTCATACTCCCTTCTTAGGCTGCCTGTCAATCCTTCACTCTGTAAACCCTTCCTATTCCATTATTACTTTCCCGCTTCATACCACCTGTTTTCTGGAAATCCTCCCATAGCCATATCAGTTTTCTGATTTCTATGTGTACACCAGTTTAAACACATTTACTAAAGATTAAAAAAAAGCATGCACATGTGAGTGCAAACATGCAGAAGTGTGTTTCTGGGCCTGAGTTACTTCACTCAGAATCATTATTCCAGGAATCATCCACTTACTTATGGATTTCATAATTCTATTTTTTTAAATGGAGTGATATTCCTTTATGTATATTTCATTATCAATTGATCAGTTAATGACTATCTATGCTGATTCCATTTTTTTTGTATTGAGAATAGAGCAGTAATGAAAATGGATAAACAAGTGTATTTTGGGTAGGATAGAGAGTCCATTTGGAATATGTCCAGGAATGGTATAGATGGATTGTATGGTAGATATATTTTTAGATTTTTGAGGAAACTTCATACTTATTTCCATAGTAGTTGTACCAGTTGGCAGTTGCTCCAACAGTGAATAAGTATTTCCCTCTTTCCATTCCCACTCTAGCATTTCCTTTTGTTTGTTTGCTGCTCTTAGTCATTCTTATTGAGATAATGTGAAGTCTCAAAGTATTTTTTGTTTTGAGTATTCCTCACAGACAAGGATGTTCAAAAAAAAGTTCTCTGCCATTTGTCCAGTTGCATTTTTTTTTCTCTTGAGACGTCTATTTAGTTACAGGCCCAGGTAGTAAGTGGGTTGTTTGTGTTCTTATTTTGTTTTGTTTTGCTTTGTTTTCATTTGCATAGGCTAGAATATGTAATGGTTCCTTTTACTAATTGGGGTTTGACTTGCTCTTTTTTTTTTTTTTTTTTTTTTTGGTTCTGGTTTCTTGTGACAGGGTTTCTTTCAGAATAACCAGTATTCTACTTGCTCTTCTTAATCCAGGTTTCAACAGTACATCATTAAATAGTTTCTGAATGTATGCACTTAAAGCAATTTATAACTATCTTTGTTTTATACAATAAGTTTCCTTTATGCTTTTTTTAAATTTCATTTGATTCTATGAAAATTAATTTTGTTACTGATATAAATTTTTTTCAGATTATAAGTTAATTGTTGCAACATTTCTTCTCCTTCCAACCCTTCCCATAACCCCCTTCCCACTATCTTTCAATGCACTGGCCTCCAGATAATCTGAATCTGATAGAAGAGAAAGTGGAGAATATTCTTAATCTGATTAGCATAGGATGAGACTGTCTAAACAGTACACCAATAGCACAGGCACTATGCCCAACAATTAAAAATGGGACTTCATGAAACTGAAAAGCTTTTCTATGACAAAGGACACAATCATTTGGTAAAAGTGACCGGCTACATAATTGGAAATGATCTTAAACAATTGCACATCTGATAGAGTGTTAATATCCAAAATATATAAAGAATTGAAAATGACCTCAAGAAGACAAATATTCAAATTAAAAAATTGAATACATTTTGTTTCCAAAACTGCCTTTCAAATAGAAAGAAAGGGGCTACAGCCATCAGATGAACAATTGTCTCCTGCTCTGTGGAGCCCCATTTTACTTCTGTAGTCTCCCATCTACCCAAATTCCCAGAGAAAGGGACAAAATCTGGGGACATGCAAAGTGTGGAGTTTACTGTAAAATATCCACTTAGAAACAAACCTACATCACTCCTCTTAGGGGAAGTATTTGGATTCTCAGAGATAAGAACAGTTTGAGTCCCCTTTCCAATCATGGACCTACTTCAGTAGAGCTGGTTTAGTGGCCATGAGCTTCTTTAGTTATGTTTAGCATAGAGAGTTTTTCTCTCTCTTCCAGGTTCAAAAGGATAATTTTGCTAGAGATGGTAATCAGAGTTGGCAGTTACTATCTTTCACATGGAATATCTCATTCCAGCTTCCCTTGAAGCTTAGTTTCTGATGAAAAGTCTGCTCTTCTGTTGGGTTTCATTTTACACATAAGTTGTCACTTTTGTCCTGTTTATTCTATTGTTTGTTCTACATACTTGGTGTTCTCATTATGATTTGATGTAAGGAGGTTCTTGTCCCATTGAGACTGGTTTCAAACTTGTTAAACCAGTTTGTGAGCAGGCAGTGTCTTTTTATTCCAACAGACTGCTTGTTGGGTTGTTTTCTGCCTGGGCATCAGCAGGGGTCAGTCTTCCCTCATGAATTTCCTAGCTATTGTGTACATTGCTTCTCCAGGATATCTCCTTCCTCCCAGCACTAATCTCCACTGTTTTCTTCATGTGTTAGCTAGACTGGATTCCAGGTACAGATTTCAATGTCTGAGGTCCTGACATGGCCAGACCCACATCTGAATGGATGGAAAATTCTCCCCTCTTTTCTGCTGTTGGTGCTTTGAGTTTGAGTCTATTATTTCCCTTATAAATCTCATGTTTATTATTTTCCTATTTTACCTAGTCTCTTATGTCTGTTAATTACCGTAAGCATACATGGCCTTTTCAGGCCTCTCATCTTTTCTTAGAAAGACTCATCAGATAAGTCTGTTTTGTTCACATTTGTGCCTATGTAGAAGAATGTCATTTCTCCCTACTGGCCACCATCCCTCACACAGGCAATTCTTACATATGAGTGAATCATAGTTGAGATGAACAAAAATGTGCAAGCTGAAGAAAAGCCCTAATGAAAATGTGTTTGGAGATGAAAGTCATATTTCCAACTAAATCTATATGACACAATTAGCTTCCATTTCAGAAAGTTTATTTGGCATTAGAAAAAAAGCACAAGCAAGTTCAAACAACCATGCACAAAAAGCAGAAGCACTAGGACATTAGAAAATTAAACATTAATTTCAATACTTCCCAGCTGAAATACAGATATTTATGAGTTGATTTATGCTGACAGGAGCATGGGTCCCATCATCATAGGGAAGCAAACAGCTCTGGAAATCACCAACTCAGATAACTCCCTGGATATGCAGCCTCTGTATGCACAACGATTCACTACAGAAATTCAAGAGGATACTATAAATAACTCCACCTGCAATCTACAGTTGGCTGTATACCACCATGCATCAAGAGACACTGTTTATCAGTGAATGCAATCCATATAGGTACCTTCAAGTTTGAGCTTACAAAAGTATGAGTAAATATTTAAGCTTTAGGAATAATTTGCAATCCAGATATTAATCTTTTCCTCCAATACACAAAACATTGTTATAAAAAGCAGTATACAATTTTCATGGGAAATGAGTGAAAAGAACAATTAACTTAGTTTACCTAGAGCAGACCAAAATAATGTATGGACAAAACATGACTGGAAAAAACATGGCAAAAGTACAGTATAAAGCTTAGTCCATAAGAATGTCTTTGTAATAGTTGTTTACCAGACTTTCTCCTCATTCATGGTTTCTTTTGTTTACTCTTTTTGAAGATTTTTTTTTGAGACTGCATGCCTCTGTATAGCAATGAGTAGAGGAGAATTAGCTACAAAGACCAGCCTGGCCTTGATCTCACAGATTATTGCATCTAGAATGCTGGAGAGTAATATGCCAACCCACCTAGTCCTCATGACTCCTTTCATATCACATCCTTGAATCTCATCACATTTTTTCATTATCGTACCATTTTTGAATACTCAGAGTACATCTTTCCTAACAAACAATAATTAATGGGAATAATGACATGAACATTCTCATTTTAGCAAAATTTTTAAGTTTGAGAAGATGAAGTAATTTCCTCAAACATACACAATAATCTGCATTCAAATTGAAATGAAGCTTTATCTAAAAGCCATTCTCATTCATCATATGGACTGCCTAGCTACATGTAAGATTTGTTTATAAATTTTCTTCTAACCAACTAATATACCTATCTCTCATTCTTAATCCTAGTTGTAAAAACAGTGGAGCTCTGGTAAATGACATGGCTCCATGGATTCCTTCCTCTACGTGGTCATGAGTAACTGGAACCCCAACATTTCTAAGCCGTGTGACATACATGAGACCATCATCTCTTATAAGGTCATGTTCACAAGTGACGATGTAGGTCAGGGGCAAACTCTGTAACTGGGAGTCACTGGCCAGCAAAGGGGACATCCTGCCTTCCACAAGTGCTGGATAGGAATCATTCAGTTTTCCAAGAACGGGCTCAGTGTAAACATGGTTCTTTTTAAACTTCTCAGGAAGGAAGTCACTCCAGTTAACAAACTTGAACAGGTGTCTTGATCCTTCAGGCATGTGTTCATTTCTCAGTGCAGCCTGGAACAGAGCTTTGTCTTCAGTCACATACAGGCATACCAACTTAATTGTCATCTCTCTGGACAGAATTGGACCATGTTCATACTCTCGATGAGATGGCAGAAAAGTATCAAGAGATTGTAGGCCAGGGTATATCAAGGCTTGTGCCTTAATTCTGTCTTTGTATTCTGGATCATTCTGTAGCTAGACATATAATAAGTACTCATGAGTCAATAGCTTTCAAACAAAAGGATTGGTATATTCACCGTAATAACCTGTGGTAAAATAAATTTATTAAGCTGAAACATTATTGGTGATTTTTCCTCTAAAATTTACTCTAATTTAGAGACACAAGAGCGTGTCATCCCACTTTCATCTGTGAAGAAACAATGCATATTCTGTTGCTCACATGTTTATTCACATATGACAACCAAACAGGAAAATGATCAGGAAGATCAGGAGTACCCTAGTAGTGATGATAAAATAACTATAATGATCTTTTTGTTTGTTTCTTTAAAGAAATTTAGCTTTTGTTGTTTTTGATAGTGTTATGTTGTGCATCTCAAGTTGTGTGAGAACATAGTCCCCATGTCTCAATCTCCTAAGTGTTCTACAAATTAGCATGTATTGCTATGTCTAGTTTCCCTAAAATAATTTTTGACCTAAGTAATACAATGAGCCAAAACTACAAATATAATGTAATGCAAATGCCAAAACCCACATATAAAATCTGATGGAACTTGGCATGCTAAAGGAAACACCTAATATTTATCTAAGTAATATGGCATGATAGAAGTGATAGAAGAAATAGAAAACAATTTATGGAAACCAGAATAGCAGAGAAGGATGTGGAATGTTGCATGTGTAGCTTGTTTAGAAATAAGAGGATTCCTGAGTCTGTAGCTACATTCTTCTTGTGCACTCCACAGCAGTGAATCTAGCCTTCACTTGTAAGCATGAATGCTTAACCAGCTCCAGCCTGTCGAGCAGTTGTGTATCAGTGAATATATACACTGCCATTCTTTGGGTATTCCAAGGTATGCAAAATGTTCTCAAGACTGACTTCATAAGCAAAGGAAATGAAAGAATTTAATGAAATCTCATTAGCTCATCACAAGGTTAACCATCTGACTAACTGCAAATTGCAGGAGAATAGAAAAGGGCTCTTACAAGTTCAGGAAGAAAATGAAGAAATAAAAATTTCCCTAAGAGAATCTTTCCTGAGTCCCTGTTCCTTCCCAGTGGCTTTGGAATGGGGATTTTCTAGATAAAATGCAGCCTCTCAGAAGAGTAGAAAACAATTCTGCCTTGAACACAGCTTCAGAATTATGGCAGACTTGTGATAGTTCTTTTATGAGTAGCAGGATGGTGGCCCCCAAGAGAGCTAGCACACATATTTGTACTTGAAGAACACCAAGGTTATAATGTAGTTTTGTCTTAACTTTAAATTGAAATATATAATAAAATGAATGAGAAATGAGATGGCTCTCTCAGTAAAGCATTTGTTGATACAAGTTTGAAGGCCTGGGTACAGATGGTCAGAACCAAGAAAGCTGGGCATAGCAGCAGGTGCCTATTACCCAGCACTGAGAGGATACGGTGGACACAAGGGGATCCCCAAAGTTAACAGGGAAGCCTATCTAGCTGACTCAGCGATCTCAGGCCCAGTAAGAGACCCAGTTTCAAAAATATGGTAGAGGAATATAGAGGAAGACATCCAGAGTCAACCTCTGACTTCTGCATGTATGAGCATACACATGAACAAGCACTTGCAAATACACACATTATATATATATATATATATATATATATATATATATATATATATATATATACACATACTCCCATAACACATGCATACACACAGACATTAAATGAAAACTGTCGCAGTTAAGGTGGAGCAAAAGAGAGAATAATATTTCTCTAGGCAGTAGTTGAAAACTCCATATTCTTTAAATCAAAAGAAGCTGGAATAAATGCTATGAAACACTGCCCATGGAGGAAAGTGTCTGGGATTCAAATTTCACTAGTCTTCTGCTGTTGTGAGGCACTAGATTCCTTCTTTCAATATTCACTGTGCTAAAACTAGAAAAATTTCATGGTGGAAATATTGCCTTTATCTCTAAGTTCTCAGTTTCAAACTTTATTATAAAAAAAAAGCTTTCAAATAAAAACCATCAGATGTGCTGATTTATACCAATGTCTTTCATTCTAAACTCCAAAATTTGGATCCTACTACACTAAAAACAATTTCTAAATATCATAAGCCAAATCCCCTAGAGAGACACTGATGACCCACTAAAGGTCCTTTTTCACTGAGGAGGACAATCATGGAAGAACTGGCTGTGTCTAAATTTACCTAGAACACTGAAGATCCTAGGAAAAGCAATGGAAGTCTTGACCTTGGCAAGTCAGGTGGATCACAGGGTCTAACCTGGCCCAAAGCATCTGAACCCCAGTGCATTGAAAAGCTAGTTGGTGGCCACATGCCTGCTTTTCAAAATCTTTCCATATCTGACAGCCTTTTGTGATACCACATCTGGACATTGTGGGAATATTGTCACTCTTACAATAGAATCAAAAAATGGCCTAACACTGTACAAAGATTGAGACCTTCTTCCAATTACCCTGATGCCACCAATCTTGGAAGGAAAAAGCTTATGACTATAAAGCTGACTCCTGTCTCTTCAGCTACACAAAAAATATGATTTTGTAAAGAGGACTGGAATAAATATGGTGTCTTAAATTGCTTGACTTAGTTCTAGATTTCTCTTCCATACATTCTGAAAGAATTTCAGTAGCCACTCTTATGAAATGCAAAGGCAGTTTGGGTAGCTGAAACATGAACCTAATTAGTCTTATCCATAAAAAACAGGAGTCAGATATTGTAATAACCTGAAATATCAGTGAAGCAGAAGAGCAGCCACCAGTGACTTTTTACCTCTCTAGATCCTCCAACCAAAAGGGCCAAGATCATGTCTCTGTCCCACCTTATTACTTCCTCTCTCTACCTCCAGATTGCTGGGATTAAAAAAGCATGAACCACCACCGCCTGGCTTCTATGGTTAACTAATGGCTAGGTCCACCCTTTGATCTGCAGACAAGCTTTATTTGTCAGAACACAAACAAAATATCACCAACAGGTAGGAGTAAAACAATGGTTACAGTTAAATTTGGCTCCCAATGTGGCTGGTGAACCATGGGGCACAGGGTGCAGCAGAAGGGCATGAGGGCAGTAGGAGCAGTGTGGGCCCTAGCATCCCAGCACAACAGAGAATAATCACCAAGGTAACTCCATGTAGTAGTTTCTTTTTTCAGGCTTTCAGCACATGCTCCTAATCCCCTAATCATCTTTGCTGATATGTCAATTTTATAACCTTAGTTTTTGCAAGAGAGAGAGAGAGAGAGAGAGAGAGAGAGAGAGAGAGAGAGAGAGAGAGAGAGAGGATAGGAAGGGAAGGGAGGTAGGCAAGCAGACAGACAGAAAGAGACAGTAGGGGAGTAAGTCTTTGTGCATGTGGTGGTCAGATGATATCTTGCAGGAGTTACTCTCTCCCTCCAACATGTTGAACTCAGATGGTCAGAGTTGGTGACCAGCATCTTTGCACAGTGAATCAACTTTTCAGTGACTGAAATCAACTCATTTGGGCACAGACATCTCAATCCCAACGTTCCTAAGCCTTCCATGTGATGTTTGCTTATCTAGCATGCAGTGCTTTTGTCTATCTTACTTCAAGTTATAAGCCAAACTTAATTTTCAAAAATAAACTGAAGGATTAAAGTGTACCAAGTTAATGATTCTGTACTAGCCAGAGCCACAAACTACCAGTCTGGCAATAATTATTCCATTTATTTGAGTATGTATTAATTACTTTCACCATAATCATGCACACTTGTGTTTGCACATACTAACATCTAAGCAAGAGAATCATTTCCTAAACTCACAGAGCAATTTGCCTTGATTTCAATGATCATTTCCCATCTTATGTTAAACACTGTATACATGATGCCTAAAAGCTTATTCACTTGGGGAGAAGGTGGTCTGTCTTTATTCATCACTTTAGGGTTTTTTTTTTTTTGGTCTTCTCTTTTAAAATTTTTTTTATTTTATAATTTAATTTAATTTTACATATCAGCCACGGATTCCCTTGTTCTCCCTTCTCCTGCCCACCCCCCCCACCCCCGACTTCCCCCCAGCTCACCCCCCATTCCCATCTCCTCCAGGGCAAAGACTCCCCTGAGGGTTGAGTTCAACCTGGTAGATTCAGTCCAGGCAGGTCCAGTCCCCTCCTCCCAGGCTGAGCCTAGTGTCCCTGTATAAGCCCCAGGTTTCAAACAGCCAACTCATGCACTGAGTACAGGACCTGTGTCCCACTGCCTGGATGCATGCCTCCCAAACAGATTAAGCTAATCAACTGTCTCACTTATCCAGAGGGCCTGATCCTTTTGGGGGCTCCTCAGCTATTGGTTCATAGTTCATGTGTTTCCATTTGTTTGGCTATTTGTCCCTGTGCTTTATCCAACCTTGGTCTCAACAATTCTCGCTCATACAAACCCTCTTCTTTCTCGCCAATTGGACTCCTGGAGCTCCACCTGGGGCCTGGCCGTGGATCTCTGCATCCGGTTCCCTCAGTCATTGGATGGGGTTTCTAGCACAACAATTAGGGTGTTATGCCATCCTATCACCAGAGTAGGTCAGCTCGGGCTGTCTCTTGACCATTTCCAGTAGTCTACTGTGGGGGTATCTTTGTGGATTTCTGTGGGCCTCTCTAGCACTTTGCTTCTTCCTATTCTCATGTGGTCTTCATTTACCATGGTCTCCTATTCCTTGTTCTCCCTCTCTGTTGTTGATCCAGCTGGGATCTCCTGCTCCCCTAAGCTCTCTTTCTCTCGAACCTTGCCCTTCATTACCCCCACTCACGTCCATGTTGTTCATGTATATCTCATCCATTTCTCTGTCATTGGGCAATCCCTGTGTCTTTCTTGGGGTCCTGTTTTCTAGGCAGCCTCCCTGGAGTTGTGAGTAGCAGTCTAGTCATCTTTGTTTTACATCTAGTATCCTCCTATGAGTGAGTACATACCATGTTTGTCTTTCTGAGTCTGGGTTACCTCACTTTAGTTTTTTTTAAATTTCTTCACTTCTGACAATTTCTGAGCCATCAGAAATCTGCCTATTTATCCATATGTCTTTATTGAATTAATCCATTCATCATCCTTTCATCTTTCTAAATGATTTGGTAGAACCCTGTGAACTTCGAGATTCATATGAAGACATCACAATGCTGCTCCCTACTGAAATGACACATTTTTAATCTCTAACTCTTTATGTTAGTTTTGGGCTCCAGTTTAGAATAGTGTCAGGTATTATTTTCTGATGGTATATTAGAGAATAATATACCACCACCTGAAGATGACAACTTTTAGGATTTGGTTAATTTTTTTTCCCACCATATGGTTCCTGGAAGTCACATTCAGGTCCTCCAGCTTGGCAGCAGGTGCCTTTACCTACTGAGCCATATCATCAGCCTGCCATGTTTCTTTAAAACATGAGAACACAAATATTTTGTACTCTAGTCCATCTATATTTTGTTTTTCTACTAGAAAAACCATGACCTGTTTTAGAAGTTTTTTTAAAAAATTCTGTTATTCTAAGAGCCTGTTCATGTACTGATTACCTCACCAACAGAACGTCAAAGTGATTCAAGAAAAAATTTGAGTAATTTATGGGCTTATATGAGATGGCATTTCAAAATGTTTGAATAATCAAAGGGATAGTTGTTTTAAAATGAATTAACTAGTCTTGAAAAAGGAAACATATATTATTGATTGAAGTAAATTTTAAATAAAATAGAAGTATCCAGTAAAATTCAATAAATACAAACTTTGAGACTACATCTACTTTATAAGAGGAAGCCAATCTATGCAATATAAATGATACAACATATTCATTTTGTTCTACAAAAGCATTTGGGGGAATATGAGTCATGTGTTGGACTGGGATTGCTTGTCAAAATATCACCAATTGGGCAGTGATTATTTAGCTCAGCTCAGCAAGAATTTTAATATGAGCTGACTTAGTTTTATTACAGTAGGAATTCTTTTATAAAAGCATGATTTATTGTCCAATGTTATCTATGACAATCTGCATGTTTGCCACATTGCCATGGTTACTAGTCAATATCAACTCACCTGAATTTAGAATCATGCAAGAGAATGAAGCATATCTCTAGGAATGTCTAAGAGAGTATTTTAGAAAGAATTAACTGAGGAGTAAAGATTCACCCTGAACATGAAGGCATCATCTTACAAGTCGAAGTTTTCAGAAGAGAAGAGGATTGATAAATCAGAAGTGAAGCTTAGTACCGGCAAGCATCGGTTTCTGAATTCTAGACTTGAGAGATAAGAGTAAACAGCTTTACATTCCCACAGCCAAAGGCCACTCCCACTGTCATGCCTTCAAGGCCATGATGCACTGAAAGTTCCAAACCAGGAGCTGTTATATCCTCTCTTCCCTTAAATTGCTTCTTGTTAGATATTTAGTCTCAGAGAAAAAAAGTAACTAAACACTCATCAATGACAGTGATACAAAAATATTGAAAATTTTAATAGTTTATCTATAGAAAATCAGTAAGTTATGAACACATAATCCTTTATTGTAAAAAAGAGTGGTTCATAGATGATGTTGAACCTTTTCCTAACATTGGCAAGGTGAGCCAGGTTGAGTAATGGTCAGCATGACAGTTTTCTAATAAGAGGTTCTTGAGTTGCTGAGGCAGGGTGCTCACAAGTTCAAGGCCTGCACAAACTACGGAGAACCTCAGGGAATCTTATCAAAAACCTATTTTGAAACAGTAAGTTTAAAAGGGAAGATTGCATAGTGCTGTGGTAGAGTCCTTGCCTGGCAAGCACATATCTCTGGATTCAATGCCCATGCCCCTCCTCCCTAAAAAATAAGTAGGGTTGTAAAACCCTTCCTTAGCACTAGACAATTAAAGTCACATCTAAAGTAATGTTCAAAATGGATAATCCTGTTTAGTTTAAATGTCACAGATAACAGTTTAAAAGTACTGCAAATACACATAAAACACTGCTTCTTTTATGTTAGAATTAAAACATATATAATACATACAACATACCAGTTGAACCACTGTTGCTGCCAATGTTCCCCCAGAACTTTCTCCTGTAATGCAGATTCGAGTGGTATCCACTCCATATTCTGCAAGCACTTTATCCTGGAGAAAGAACTTGATCACAAAAATACAATCTTCAAGTGCAGCTGGGAATGGATACTGAGGAGCAAGCCTGTAGCTTTAGAGGAAAATCAAGCAAAACCACAATAAAAATCCCTTGTTAAAATACAACTAAATATCTCTCACCAACAGATACACTGATATCTTGGCCTTACTTTGAATCATAAATCTCACCAATAACCCCCAAGCTCATTGGTAGCTTCTATCTTAAAGTCAGGTATAGATTCAGGTTCAGGGTTCCAGGTATTGGTTCTAAGGAGGAACAAGTGAGACAGGTGTGTTCATCCTGTGAAGCCTGTATGCTTCAGTGGCCCTCAGTGTGCTTGGTGACTCAAAAGCAATTCAGAATCATTGATAAGATTACCCCAGAAATTTTACCGCAGAAAATAACAGAGTAAATTATTGACAGATGACTTCAATTAGAAATGTATGTACATCCATTTTCTACAAAATTGTAGAATTTCATATTACAAATTGAATATCAGAATTTAAATCACTATAGTCATTATGAATTATGAACATTCTAAGTATACCAATGGATCTTACTCAATGTTTTGAATTGTTTCATAAGACTAAGTACTATTATGTCTTATCATTTTTGCATTTTTACTTTGTGTGTGTGTGTGTGTGTGTGTGTGTGTGTGTGTGTGTGTGTGTGTGTGTGTGTCCTGTCTTTGGAGGACACCTCAATTGGGGTATCACATTTTTTAACTTTATCACCTTAATACCTGTTAGAATTAGTGGATTATTCACATGCTTATAGGAAACAATATCCATGACATGTTTCTTGCAGATATTTGTTTTTCAGTCTGTGTCTTAAATATTTGAAAATTAGCATAATATGAGCAAATGACATATAAATATCATTACTCTTCACAGTAAAGAACAGCATGTACCAAAAATCATGTATAATTCTTAAACATTGTGCACTATATCACACCATTTAAAAAGCTTATTAAAAATGGTATGTGTTAAATTTGGCTAAAATTATTGCAGGAAAGGCACACTATTCTTACTTTTATAATTTAGATACTTCTCAAAACTTAAGCAATTTTTCTGATTCTATTAACAAGTAATTATGAGCATGACAGAGCTAATCTCTCTAGTATGTCCCACCTGCCCCTGATATACTCTCAACTATGGAACTCTTTACAGTGATTTTGTGTGAGGTCTGCAATCCTGTAAGTCTATTTCTACACCATTTCACTATTGAATTGTCTAGATGTGCAGCAATCTTTTCATCCTCCTGATGGGATGGATTCTCAGTAGCTCAGAGGACACAATAGTTCATAAAGTAATTAAGTACTTACTCATATTTTTGTATGTTATTTGAAATGTTGGTAAAAGTCATGAGATAATAAGACATTATTTGGATAATGTCTTAAAATATTGAAATTTTTCCAACATTTCCACACAAACAATACTAGAATCAAGAACAACACTAACTTTACACTGTTTAACCAGGTCAAATGAAATGCAACATCTCAAACATATAATGAGTATACTTTTTGTGTATGTTACTTGCAGATAAAATAAGCTACTTGTGAAGCCGAGGTGGGTGTCTAGTCCTGAGAAAGCCAAGTCTATGTTGAGAATGCAAGGGCTGTGGTAAGAAGTATTATCGTTCTCTTACTCTATTCCCACAACAATAGCATTAAGCTTGTTTGCTGTCCGTCTGTTCAGGTCATCATAGGCTGACATCTCTGAAACAATAGAATTAAATATAATTGGTCCACTGGAAGTGAAAAACAATGGAAACCCACCAATACCTATGTGTGGTATTGTAGATAGAAATGTAGACTGTGATTAATTGACAGAAACCCTGCAATCCCCACTTTTGTTGTCATATAGAGCAATACTCTGTGAGAGTTCAGGAAAATAAGATTGTCTACAACTCATTATCACTTTATTTCATAAAAATCTTGGTAGAAGAATTGGGAAATGTGGAATTAAGTTGAAAATAACATTGTAGCCAGTACTATAATTTTCACAAAATCAGAGATTTACTATTTTTTTTTTAGGGAACTTTTCAATGAAGGCACATCAACTTACTTAAAGCAAGATGCACTTTTAGTATAATTAAAACAAATGAGTTTTTCTTTTGCTAAAGGCATACATATTTATGTAAAGTCATGCATATTTAATGAATTTATAAGTAAACTTCATATTACCATTCTGAATAGAAGAGACAATTTAATTTTTATTAAAATCAAGTAACAGCATGTTCTTACATTTGTAGTTCCTTAAAAAAGTTAACTATGGATGAAATAGAGTTATAGTCAACTTATAAGAATTAAAAAGAGGAAAAAAGGAAAATGTTTTACTAAGCTTTTAATAGATAGCAATGTCAAGATTCTTTCAATTAGCAATATGTATTAATTCCACCAAAATGCATAAATTGACATCCATCATGTTAAATATAAAAACATAATAGCCACCAGCAAATAAACTGGAGAAAAATTACAAATTATAGTAAAAAAAAGTTTATGAAACTTTGCAAAGTTCAGGGGAATATATGTAACCAAATACACTTGGAATATAAAGTTTGAACAGAGGCAGAAACTGGGCAAAATAACAAAACAGGAATGGAAGATCTATACTTCAATGTTTGACAAAATATTTATCAGTAGGTGGTCAACATATCTTAAATGTTTATCAATAATTCATGTGGCCATATTTTCACACTATGAAAGACAGAGAAAGAAGGAAAGAGAAATGAAGAAACGGTGGTGAGCAACTAGGAATGAAAGAACAGGAAGTAATCTAAATGATAATCTACATAGTGTGGACAGGAACAAGAAGACGCTCACAATTTTGTGGTCAGGACACGACATAGAGTGTAGGATCTAAATGACAGTGTAAAGCAGAGCATGTTGGTCACTACTGGGGGACATTGGCCTGTCTTGTGTTGTTGGGGTCTTATTTATTTTCCTGTTTACTCTTAAAGAAGAGAATATGATGTATCTGTTAAAGAATTCACATGATCCACTAATGGCCAGTTATGCAGCCCATTCCACAGTTGAGTTTATTGAACTTCAGTTCAGCAACAACTTTAGAGATGGAAAACAGGATGGGCATGCAGGCTAGGGTGGAAACAAGTAAACAATAAAGAAGAGAAAAACCTGGAATGAACAGCTAAAGAATGAAATATTAAAATGTGGGAACATTAAATATTTGTAAAGTCTAAACAATAACTTATTTCACCATGGTTTTAGCTTTTCTTTTGTTTTAAAGTTGTAGTTGCAAATGAAGGGGTAAAGTAAGGAAGGAAAAATAAATTTATTTCATACAAGATAACAGTAAAAAACATTAGTGTAGCAAAGGGCATTACTTTCAGATTACACAGCTCAAAGACAGAATCAAAAGGAGAGAAAGAGACAGACATGGAAACATGTCTCTGAAAATAAAGCACAACTAGGTAACAACTGGAGAGAGCAACAGAGTCAACAGAAGCCAAGGCAGGAAAGACAGTTCATTAGGAGTCAATGAAGGGGGTACAGCTGCAGATAGAAGAAACACAAATCAGATGATGATTTGGAAGGAACTATCCCAAGGAAAGCAAAAGATATAGTCATGTCTTTTCCCAGAATGTAAGTAGAGAATAGTGAAGAAGGGATCAGTAAGATGCCAGTAAGTGTGAGATGGGTAAGGAGAGAAGTGCTAAACATACGGACTTAGGTGCTGGAAGGAGCATGTAAGGTTGGAAACAGGATGGAAATTTAGAATAGCATTGGAGTAAAAGAGAGGGACTAACTGGTTTTGAGAGGGGGCATTTTCCAGCAACAGTGAGAGCATGGATGGTCTGCTCAGCAGGAGCATGAGACTGAATTCCCTGGTTTCTGCTAATAAAACTGTTACTTTCTAACTGTGTGACTTTGAAAGAATTCTTTAATCCATTTGTTTCTTTACCCCCACAACACTGGTGATAACTGAGAAATGCTCACTCAGTTGGCAGCCCAGCTGAACACAGTAGTATTTTTATTTATTTTATTTTTACTTTTCATTTATTCTTCTCTCATTTATTATATCCTGACCACAGTTTCCCCTCTCTCCTTTCCTTCCAGTCCCCCCTCCCTCCCCCCCCTCCAGATCCAATCCTACTCCTTTTCCTTCAGAAAACAGCAGGCCTCCCAGGGATATCAACCAAACATGGTACATCAAGTCATAATAAGACTACGCACATCCCCTAATTTTTGCTTATCTCGAAATGCCCACAGTTCGTGAAAACAAAATACTGGATATAATAATTAAGTTACAGGGTCATTGAAGAAAAGAGTGTTATCACTTGTTTCTTATGTCTGTTAAGTATATACAGTACAATATCTCAACACTGCTCTGTAGTGAATCCGTAAGTCATCAAAAGTCTAAAATGATCTCTCTCTCCCCCCCCCCTCTCTCTCTCTCTCCCTTTCTCTCTCCCTCTCTCTGTCTCTCTGTTTGCCTGTGTGTCTGTTTGTCTTAGCTACTATACTCACCTGCAGAGGGGAATACAGAGGTTCAAGTCAGGAACTGATTAACAGCATTATTTCATTTTATCACTTTAATACAAAGTTATTCTTTGGTTGCTACGTGTTTCTATTATTGTTGTATCATAATCTACAACTTGAACAAAGATCCAACAATTAAAGTACCTGGCTCATGTCAGTGTTTTATATAATTTATTTGACTAGATTATTTTAGTCTGAATTCAGAGTTTATTGTTTACATATTCAAGTCTAGGCTCTCTATGTGTTTATTTAAAAGTAAAGTTTTTCTAATAAAACAATCACATTTCCACATAATGCTTTACTTACCAATATGAAATACGTGTGAGACATGGCTCATAAATTCCAATGTATCTCACTTAAGAAGCACATATTACTCAAGTCAACATTATATTGATAAGTACTTTGTCAATCCACATCACTTATTTGAATATGAATATATGAACAACACACACATCAGAAACACACTTACTGCAGCTTCCTGTGACGAAGGCACCACCATGAATGAAAATTACAGCTGGTCTCTGTCTTTCAGATTTTCTTTTTGGCAAGTACAGACGAACAGGAATGTCATTAAAGTTTGTGTCAATCACTGTAACGTTTTCATCTGAAATTGGTTTTGTAAAGTGAACTGTTGCTAAAGTTGAAAATACTTCTTCATATTTCATAAGACCTACATTTTCAAATAATGTGGCCTATAAAAATAAGACAAAATTTTAAAGATCAAACATTTTTAATAATAACAAATACACACACACGAAATTATAAAAATAAACAGTGTGATAATACTCTAGAAGACTAATTTTATTTCCTAACAGTATTTTGGTAGCATGAAATTCTAAATATGTTTATCTGCTCCAGACCAGCATAAAACTGAGTTCATGAACAATTCATTATGGATGGCAGATGGGTCAATATAATCCCATCCCTTTAGAAAAAAATGGTAGTTATATCTTAATAAGAAAAAGGAGTCATTTTCCTCCATAGCTGTTAATGAGTTACCCTTGCTATAGTAAATAATCTCCTCCCAATGCTCAAGAAGAAACTCTATTAAACTCATTGGATCACACAGAAGAATCAAGACATGAAAGTAAGAGGGGAACTTGTTGAAAAAAATGGATTCCAGTAGACACAGAGAGGGGTGAGAACAGGGGATTCATCAGGTAAATGCATAAATCTGTCCAACAATAATAAATAAATGTTTGGAGATATTAAGCTGCTATTGATCTCTCAGAGGTACCAACAATCCTACCTTTAAAATAGTTAACTGACAAACCTGTCTGGGTTGGGCAATGGCCTATAACATCACAGAAACTACAGGCATTAGAATGGCTAGTTTAGGAGCAGCTAAATGCTCAACATTTTGAAGAATCCACCAGCTTTTTGAATTCTCCTAAATTTGTTACTAAAAGGCAATCTGGAAAATGGAGAATTCTGACAGATCTGAGAGCCATAAATAAAGTAATTCAGACAATGGGCTCTCTACAGCCTGGAATGCCTTTGCCTTCTCTGTTACCCAAAGGATGGCCTATTATAGTTATTGACTTAAAAGACTGTTTTATCACTATACCTCTACAAGAAAAGTATATGGGAAAATTTGCCTTCATGGTGCTTATTTATAATAATTCTCAGTCTGTTAAGAGATATCAATGGAAGGCACAAGCCAAGGAAATTGTAAAAAAAAAAAAAAGTTCTACTTGTTCCTTGTAAAATCAAACTCTATTACCTGCAGGAAGTAACCCTAAAGGTATAAAAAGAAATGAAATTTGGCCAATGGATATGTCTCATTTTTCAGAATTTGGAAAATTAAAATATGTACACGATACAATAGATATGTTTTCAGAATTTCAATGGCAACTGCACTGAGTTCTGAAAAGGCTGATTCTATAATTATACACCTATTAGAAGTCATGACCATTATGAGAATACCTGTACAAATTAAGGCTGACAATGCTCCAGCATGTCTCCAGTAAAATGAAATAGTTTTTTTGCATATTATAGTACAGGACAATTTGTTGTAGAAAGATCTAATTGAACTCTAAAAGATATGTTTAATAAACAGAAAAGGGTGATAAATGCCCCGAGAGATAGATTGGATAATGCCTTATTAACTTTAAATTTTATAAATGCTAATGAAAAAGGAAGGACAGCTTCAGAGAGACATTGGACAATAGAAAAAAACCTACTAAAACTATATCAGTCTGTGTACTTTAAAGACCTCAGACTGGAAACCAGGATATGGATTACATTGGGGAAGGGGTTTCACTTTTGTTTCCACAGGAGAAGAAAAGCTATGAATATCATTAAAATTAATAAAGATTTTACTTGTACAGGAGAGACCTCTTAATGTCTGATGTGAAAATTCTACAAGTCAAAAGGAAAACTCACTAAATAAGGGTTGAGGTAGGGTTTTGTTTTTTTCTTTACAGGAAAATAGAAATACCCATCTTCAAGAAGTCAAAAGACATTGGACATCTAGACATCTAAAGAAGAAGGGAAAACTTTCCAGAAAAAATTACCAAGCAAAGAAAAATCTGACCTAATGGTTCCAATATTCTCTCCTAACTTTCCAAGACCTAAAAAATTAAAATTGCTTTACTTCTCTAAAATTTTTCAGTTCTGACTCAATTAAAAATTAAAGCTGGCTTTGAAGTTGGAGTGTGGCTTTGTACTTCTCTATATCCAAGCATGTTGTTAAAAGAAAAATTCTTTTGTGGGACAAAAGAAAACCAAAATCTAAGGACCCTTGTTGTCACAATCTCCCTCATCTCATACTTATTTTTGATTCTTTAGAACCTTTCTTTAGATATAATCTTATCCTACAATTTAAACTTTGTGATATGATATTAATAATGTTAAGTTTTCCACAGTGAACAATAAATTTTCCTAACTGTGATCTTTGAAGTCTCCAAAAAGATGATGGAGCCCCACAACAACAACCCTACCTGGTTCATAATAATGCCATTGAGCCTATAAACACCACTCAAAGATTGGCTTTGGACTACTAACTACTCAAGACAATTCCAAGGTGGCTAGCTGAGATGATTCACCTTTTTACACCGATCTAGCCAGAAGTTCAGAGAAGCATTACCCATTACTCTGAGATGGGCAACAAATGTTACAGCTAGCCCTCAAGAGATTTAACCATTGTTTTAGTTTTCTACAGGATCTCATCGAGATACCATTACCCCCTTGACAGCAGAAATCAATTCTAAGATATCCCCTCTCCCAACAGTTTTTTGTTTTACTCAAGGTTATGCATAATTGTCATCTGTGAGGGATTGGTTATAAGTTGTTGGGAGAGGAACAATAAATTTAGACTCAAGAATCTCATTTGGAATAGAAAAAAGGGGGATAGATAGGATAAGGTAGATTATTATATCTACTTGTAAACTAATTTAGCAACTATCAGCTTTAGATAATTTGCATTAGTATGGATTCTTGTATATTGATATAAATCTAAAATTATTTTTCTATTCCTATCTAAGATAATTTGTGTATTGATACTAATTCAAAATTATATTTGTCAAATTGTATATATGTTCCTACTTCTGTTTAAAATATTTTTGTATATTGATGCAAATTAAAGATATTTTTGTCATATTGCACTACACATTTCTACTTCTGATTAAGATATTTTTTGTATATTGTCACAATTTCAAGGTCATTGTCCTTATGCTGTACATCTTTTTAAAGATTGCTTATTTTTATACTGTGAAGCTTTAGCTTTAAGCTCTATAGGTGGATAAAAATTACAGGTTTATAGTCACCCATGTTTGTCAAACTTATAGTCCTGTTAGTTAGATTTCCTAGGTGTGCAGAGATACATCCCACAAAAATAGGTAATCTTCACATACTTCAAAGACCTAGGGGATATGGCATTTAAATATTTTAATAACTTAGAATTCCGTTAACGTGAAATACAACTGCTCCTGGCAGCACTCATCTACTTCCAAAAAGATGATGGGCGTCAAAGACACTCCATATGGAGTTTGTCTTGACAAAACTGGCCTTTTGGGCAAAGAACTGCCCTTGCCTTGGCTGCCTACAGTAAGCATGCTTTCCAATCTGGACAAGCAGGACACAAGGAAAAGCTACTATTAAAAGCGACTATTACCAAACCAGGGTAGAACAGTCTTTCAAAGTTTCCTGCTTCTGAAAATGGTCTGTCAGATATTCTAGGCCTATAGCCAAAGTTGAATGCCCCCACGTTGCAGAGAAACATTGGGTGACTGTCCAGGCAGCCAGCTGTTTCTGTCACTTGCAGGTTTTTGGAAGTTTCTCGCTTGCACTTCTTGCTTACTCAGGTAATATTATTTTCCTCCTAAGGTCTTAGATAAGGTTGAAGACTAGATAGTTACAGTTATAATCCTCTCATATCTTAGCTAAGGGCATATTAGGTCCAAGACTTAGACTCAGGATAGGACAGCTATTAGAGTAATTGCTGTAATTTGTCAATTATCTATGATCTAGACATTTAGAATGTGTTCTTGCTTGATGTTTTTCTTTTACATTGTATTTCCGTTTTTGTTTATGTTATTACCTTTTGTTTCTTCTGAACAATACTTGATCTACAGTTCCTGTTGTATATAGTTTTGTATTAGGATTAGAACCTTCTTATTTAGACAAAAAGGGGAAGTATTGTGGGAAATCAATCCATTCAGCCAATGGCTTGGGAGTAACAAGCCCTAGGCATGGTCTTGTCTGTGTAGGTGACTGCTTAAGAGCTGAGGAGAGGTGCTGAGCTCTCTTGAGTGGTTGGAGCTGGATCAAGCAGTGGAGAGTGTCTTTGGTTGGTCCTCATTGCCTTTAGGTAGAATGGCAGCTAGATCAGCAATGGCGTTTACTTGTTCTGTATTCGTGAGTGTGATCCCCATTTTATTCCTTAATAAATAAGTCTTCTTCCCATACATCCATGGATTTCTCACATTAATTGTTCGGTCAAGAACCTGTGGACAGACAGGTCATAGGCCACATGAGAGAACCTACTACTGCCACTCTGTTAAATTGACTTGTAAATATGGTCAAACATCATTGTCTGAAATTTTCAAAGAACTATGAAACAGGAAAAGCATGGAGTACAAATAAATAAAATTAAAAAAATATATAAAACATGCTGTTTTTGGAAGTAATAATAGTCTTATTGCCACCAAATTTTTATATACATATACTAATTAGTATATTATATATACTAATATATATATTTTATATACATATACTAATTAGTATATTATATATACATATATATGTATGTATATATATATATATATATATTAGTTCATTTTTGTTTTTTGTGTTTTTTTTTCAGACAGTGTTTTTCTGTGTAGTCCTGGCTATCCTGGAACTCACTCTGCAGACCAGGCTGGCCTCAAACTCAAAGATATCCACCTGCCTCTGCCTCCTGAGTACTGGGATTAAAGGCATGCACCACCACCATCTGAAATATTTTTTTTTTTTGTTTTTTTGTTTTTTGAGACAGGGTTTCTCTGTGTAGCTTTGCGCCTTTCCTGGAACTCACTTGGTAGTCCAGGCTGGCCTCGAACTCACAGAGATCTGCCTGGCTCTGCCTCCCGAGTGCTGGGATTAAAGGCATGCACCACCACCGCCCGACTGAAATAATTTATTTTTAACTATAATTTTATTGAAAATAAAATTATCTGAAAAGTGGAATTTTAGTTATGTTCCATTATTTTATTTTATTTTGTTGGTCATTCAATTTAGTGTTATAAAATGATCTCTCTGTGTGTGTAAACATGTTGATCATTCGTGCTTGTGGAAGTTAGGTATAAACTTGGGTATTGGTCCTTATCTTTTGAACTTGTTAAAGACAGGTTCAGTTGCTCCAGCTGTGTATGACTATCTTTCTGACCCAGCAGCTTCCTTGATTCTCCTGTCCTCTCCTCCCCTCCCACTGCAGGAGATGCACACTACCATCTCCAGCAGACTGTGGGTTCTGGAGACCTGAGGGCAGACCCGAACCCTTGCTCAGCAAGTGTTTTACCCACTATGCTGTCTTCATAATCTCAAGTTTAGTTTAATATTTTAAAATGTCATTCAATTCCTATATTAATCATAATTCATGTCCCCCTTTTCAGATATAAAATAATATATTTTCTTTTTTTAAAGATGACTTGAAGGAAAAATATGCCACTTTTTATTTATATCATTGAATACAGGCTCTCTTTAGTATTTTTGATAAATCATTTAAGACATTACTGACCAGTTTCAGTTAAATCATTGTTATATTTTTATGTGACTAGAATATTCCAGAGAATATACTATTATTTCTGTTTCTGTCTCATGATGCTAAGGTTATAAATCAACACAGATATTATACTCATCTACATTAATGGTGAGAATACTGACTCCAGGAGCTCCTGTGGCTAACCATTGTTACACAGATAGTAACTGGAAGAACAAGGTGAAGTGCCATGTGTCAGTGGTATATATTATCTTTTTTTGTATAATTAGCTGATACATTATAGATCTAAAAAATAAAAGTAAGAAAAATGCTAAATTCTAGAAGAATGTAACAAGTAGAAGATCAAAATGGCAGTTATATAAACAATTTTCTTTAAGTAGTGACAGGTGCTGTTGATGGAATCAACACTGTGGTTTTGTCACATTCAAGACTTTTTTCTTTAATACTATAAAGCTCTTAACTTAAAAATAAATATGCATATATAGAAACATGCAATAAGAACATCTACTAAGAAAAGTGCCCAGGGCCAGATGGTTTTAGGGCAGGATTCTACCAGACTTTCAAAGAAGAGTTAAAGCCAATGTTCCTCAAATTAATACACAAAATAGAAAGAGAAGGAATATTGCCAAATTTATTTTATGAGGCTACAGTTACCCTGATAGGTATACCACACAAAGATACAACAAAGAAAGAGACTTACAGACCAGTTTCCCTTATGAATATAGATGGAAATACTCAACAAAATACTCAAAAACACAATCCAAGATCACTTCAAAAAGATCATCCACCATGATCAAGTAGGCTTCATCCCAGAGATGCAGGGATGGTTCAACATAAGGAAATCAGTCAATGTAATCCACCACATACACAAACTGAATGAAAAAACAAAGAAACATGATCATCTCATTAGATGCTGAAAAAGCCTTGGGCAAAATCTAGCACTGCAGTATGGTAAAATTCTAGAAAAAAAATAGGGATAAAAGGGACATAAGACAACATAATAAAGGTAATTTACAGCAAGTCTATAGTCATCATCAAATTAAATGGAGAGAAACTCAAAGTAATCTCATAAAAAAAAAAAGAAACAAAAAGGCTGTCCACTCTCTCCATATCTATTCAACATAGTATTTGAAATTCTAACTAAATCATCAGACAGCTGAAGGAAATCTAGGGGATATAAATTGGAAAGGAAGAGATCAAAGTATGGTTATTTGCAGATGATATGATAGTATACATAAGCAATCCCCAAAATTCTACCAGGGAACTCCTACAGCTGATAAATACTTATGAGTAAAGCAGAGTATCATTAGGAATCATTTCTTTTTCTTTTTCTTTTTTTTTTGTCAGTTGTGTTTGGTTCTACCCTCTTTCTCTGAGCTATCTGTTTTCTATAACCAGACAGGCTCCCAGTGGTGGGACTGGGAAACCAACCCAGCCACAAAACTCTCAACCTAAAACCTGTCCTGCCTGAAAGAGTGCTGGGGCAATGGTGACTCTTAGCTTGTGGGAACTGCCAACCAATGACTGGTCTAACTTTAGGTTCAAGCCATTAGAGGAAGCCCAGGCTCAAAACTGCCTAGATGGCAGGAACTTGATAGCTCAGAGAAATCGGGTAGAACCAAACACAACTAACAAAAAATTAATGAAATGATTCCTAATGATATTCTGCTTTGCTCACAGATTGGTGCCTAGCCCAATCATCATCAGAGAGGCTTCCTCTGACAGCTGATGGAAGCAGAGCAGAAACCCCCAGCAAAACAGGTGTGAAGCTTGTAGAACCCTTCAGAAGAAGGGAAAGAAGGGTTGCAGGAGTTAGAGGGGTTGAGGACACCAGGAGAAAACAGCCTACAGAATCAACCAAGCAGGACTCATAGGGGTCCACAGAGACTGAAGCAGGAATCACAGAGTTGGCATGGGCCTGCCCTAGGTTCTCCGTGCTTTGGTTATTTAGCTTAGGGTTTTTGTGAGACTCATAACAGTAAGAGATGGGGTATTTTGAATCTTTTTCCTGCTCTTGGGATTCTTTCCTCCTTCTAGCTTACCTTGTCCAGCCTTGATATGAGGATTTGTCTTATGGCATCTTGTTATGCTATGTTCTGTTGATATCCCTGGGAGGCAGGCTCTTTTCTAAAGGGATACAGAGGAAGAGTGGATCTGGGAAAGAGAGGAGGTAGGAATACTGGGAAGAGTGAGTGGAGGAGACAGTACAGTTGGGCCGGGAAGTTTTGTATGAGAGAAGAATAAATTAAAAAGAAAAAGAATTAATAAAACAGCCATTCCTCTCTAGTTCTCAAACTATTTATATATTTGTGTCTTGGAAGAAAATGTAGATACGTATTGTCTTTATAAGCTTAATAGATGTGAATATCTCTGCTTGGAAACAATGTCTTAGGTTTCTTTAGAGAGCTACTATCTCTCCATTCAAGTATTTGATGAATCAGCTGCTCAAAATGATAGCCATTTCTTTGTTAAAAAGACAGAGTTAATCATAAAGTATCTTTATTGAAACCTACTTGGAAAGTTTATCTTAAGCCTTTAAACAAAAACAAAGAAATTTGGAAGTGAATTATCACCACAAATCACATCAGAAAGTGAATTATTTTTATTATCTATTCTTATACACTAATCTTCTTGAATATTTCTGAGGTTTCTGTTTGACCATTGAGGTTATATTGGAGTAAGGGGAAGTTGAAGATATCTCAAGGGACAGGGAATACATTATATTGTTATGGAGTGACAATGGAGAGACTGGGACAGGGGGATTAAATGACAAGGAGGAGGGAAAAGTGAGTTAAGAGAGGGAATATATGAAGGAACAACTAAAATTTGAGGGGTCATTGGAAAGCCACTGTTGTAGAAGATCCTTAAAATTTATACATACATGAAAGAAATCTAGAAAACGAGGCATCTTTTACCACCAACTGAGATGTTCAGTGTCAGAAATAGGTTCATTTAATTGATTAATTTGCCAAATGGGCACCAAGAAAAACCTCACAATAATTCAAACTATTGCCAAGACTAATGGTTGCTCTCCACAAACAGATGTTAAAAAGATATCACCTACATATCTTGGTCAACACAAAGAAGTCTAGCTATTGCTTCACAAGAGCCCTCTCCTCTACTGACTATTGTTCACGGCACTGGAAGGAACTCTGCATACTACCAGGTGAGAAAGTACAAACCCTGTGATTTTCAACGGTGACCTGCCTGCAGCTGGAGTTTTCTCCAGTCCCACTCAGGCCTGCAGCCTCTCAGACACAAGTAAGCACACAGAGACTTATATTACTTATAAACTGTATGGCCGTGGCAGGCTTCTTGCTATCTAGTTCTTATATCTTAAATTAACCCATTTCTATTAATCTATAAGTTGCCACGTGACTTGTGACTTACTGGTACTTTTTTACATCTTGCTTCCTCTGTGTCAGGCTAGTGACTCCTTACTCAGCCTTCCTGTTCCTAGAATTCTCTTCCCTGCTTATCCCACCTATATACTTTCTGCCTGGCTACTGGCCGATCAGAATTTTATTTATTAACCAATCAGAGCAACACATTCATAGCATACAGAACGATATCCACAGCACCTGTCTGCATGATATCCTTGTGCAATAGTTGTACAATATTGTAAAAGTAACCAACCACCCTCTGACTGGATTTAAGGCCCACTCTATGAGATGGAACCCGTGCCTGATACTGCTCAGGTGGGTAATACCCTCAGATTGGATAGGTAATGGGCCTAGGGGAAAACCAAATGCTATCGACTTGCTAAAGGATAATAAATAACTCCTAATGAAATTCTGTTATGCACATAGATCAGTGTCTTGTTCAGCCATCATCAGAGAAGCTTCTTCCTGTGGTAAATGGGAAGAAATATAGAGACCCACAACTGGACAACGTGCAGAAAGTGAGACACTTTTGCTATATTCATTCTTGACTGTGATGTCTTCATCAAACCCTTTCTCTCAAGACTCAGGGTGCTATGTGGAAGAGGAGGTTAAAGATTGTAAGAGGCAGAGGAAAAAGATGACACCCAGGAACCAGTGTCTTCCACACACAACAGAACTGACACACAGAGGAACTCAGAGACTGTGGAAGCATGCAAAGGGCCTACACAGGTTCAAACCAGATGTGGTCCCAGTGCTGAGAGGGGGAAGTGGAGAAGAACTCCTCTCCTATCACTAACCAAGAAGCTATCTCCAACCATTCCCTGCTTGCAATGAAAAAATTAGTGTTCTCCAGTGGTGTCTCACTATCTCTATCAAACACACTTGAGGGTAAGCCCATGGTCAGCACAAAATGAACTCTACAGTGTTTTGTCTAATATTACATTTTTAGGCCATTTTTTTATATTACTGGTCTTTTCCTTGTGATTTATGGCTTCCAGTTTTGTGTTTTTATAATTGTATGTGTATGTTGTGCTTTTCTGTTTGTTGGATTTCTAAAGAAAGAGAGAAAGAAGGGGTGGAATTGGATGGGTGAGGAGGTGAGGAGTGTCTTGGAGGAGATGGGAGAGGGGAAACCATGATCAGAATATAATGTATGAATTTTCAACAAAAAGTATGATTGTGTTTCACTGTATAAAATATAAAACACTTTAAAACTAGACTGATCTCAAATTATGCATTAATTTTATATGCTAAATTTTAATTGCATTTTAAAAATGTATTTATTTTTATTTTATGTGTATTGGTGCTTTGTCATTGGTGTGTGTCCCCTGGAGCTGGAATTACAGATAGTTGTGAGCTGCCATGTGGGTGCTGTGAGGTGAACACAAATCCTCTGGAAGAGCAGTCAGTGCTCTTAACCACTGAGCCATCTCTTCAGCCCCTCGAAGCTGACTCTTTATATTCATGTTTAAAATATGAATAACAGTGACTTTTTCAAAGTGAAATTGTAGTAAAGAGATCTGAGAAAATAGAATAAATGCCTCTATCACTTCTGCATGCAGTTAAAACACATTTCATCTAATTGTAAATATACTGGTTGTACTAACTTATAATAACAGCTTCATTACCATCATAGGGAAAACTCCTCACATATTTAATATTGACAAATGTACCCAAATCCAAATTTATTTGGAGGCCTCAGTAACACAAAGAGTACACAAAGTTTCTGTGAAAAGAAAGCTTGAGAACTACCTTGAAAAAGAAAATCACTAGAATGATAAATGATTAAATACAACAAAATTTTAAACTTAATGGACATAAAAGAGAGAGTTTTCAGAGACTGTAGGATCCTAGGTATTATTGAAAGCATTAAACATTTCCAAACTTTCTAGCAATTCCCAAATATTCTTTTCAGATAATACTATTTCTTTTATTCTGATGTTGACATATGGTCATTATATGTAGTGGTTTAGCAAACACTGTCTGTCTTCCTGTTTGTAGACAATCATTTAAGCAAGTTAGTTATTAAATATTCAGCAATATTATCTGATTTACATATGATAATGTAAACCAGGTGGTGGTGAATGTCTTTCTTCCCAGCACTCAGGAGGCAGAGTGAAACAGATCTCTGAATTCAAGGTGAGCCTTGTCTACAGAGCAAGTTCCAGGATAAACAGGATTACACAGAGAAACCCCATCTTGAAACTCCAAAACCATAACCAAAAACAGGAAAAAACCAATCAAACAATGATAACAAAAAAGAAAGAAAACTAAAATCTCTTCAAAATACATTGAAGTAAAGAAGTTTCAAATATACTTATAGCATGGCAACCCAATTCCCCAGTAAAAAATATATTACCACAAGTGAAGTCATTTTTATGAGAGCATCCATGAATCTCACTTTCCAGGGTTCTTCAATATTTTCTGGAAGAGGTAAATAAACATAATAAGCAAATAGAATACAGGAGAATCCGAAGCACAGAGTTTTGCACCCCATGATAAATCTTTACCAAACTTGTATGTGGTAACAGTCAACAACATCTCATATATAGACTAGGGAGCAGTAAGACAAAGGTAGGTGAACTGTTTGAGATAAAATGATAATTTTAGCAATAGTGACTTGACATTCACTTCTCAGTTCAAGCCACAGTTGAAACTGGTTACTCAACTGTACAGATTTGTGAAATAGAATTTACAACAGAATATCTAATAAAGTGAGCAGCGATGGCATAAACTTGTGAGGGCAGTGAGCTCCTCTTTCATCACATAACACCAGAAGAGCAAAAGCAATTAGGACCCTGATTAGAGCACACCAGAAAAAGGACCAAATGATCACTTTGTTTTCTAGCTATTTTTCAAAGAACAGTGATAACAGTTTAAAAACAAGGTAAAATGTTAGGTAATGTTTAATCAACCTTGAGGCTAACACCTACAGCACAGGTTATCAGTTCCTAGCTATACCAATCTTGGACATGTACCCAAGAGATGCTCAATCATACTACAAGGACACTTACTCAACTATGTTCATCGCAGTGTTATTTTTAGTAGCCAGAACCAGGAAACAACCTAGATGTCCCTCAACCAAACAATAGATAAAGAAAATGTGGTACATTTACACAATGGAGTACTACTCAGCTGAAAAAAATCAGTGGCATCATGTAATTTGCAAGTAGATGGAAGGAGAAAAAATCATCCTGAATGAGGTAATCCAGCCCCAGAACGAAAAATATGCTGTGTACTTACTCATAAGTGGGTATTAGGTGTAAAATAAAGGATAATCAGGCTACAATCCAAACTCCAGAGAGGCTGGGTAACAAGGAAGGCTTGAAGGACAGGTAAACAGAAGAGATCTTCTGAGTAAACTGGGCATGGGGGTGGGGGCTGGGGAAGGGATGGGGGATGGAACATGACAGATTAAGTTTGGCAGGTAGGGGGCAGGACAGAGGGAGGAATAACGAAATAGATGTCTTGATGGGGGAGCATTTCGGGGTTTGGGAGAAACCGTGTTCCAGGGAAACTCCCAGGAATCCACAAGGATGACCCTAGATGAGACTCCTGGCAATAGTGGAGAGGGTGCCTGAACTGGTCAGCTCCTGTAGTCAGATTGGTGACTACTTTCTCAGAGAACCTTCATCTAGTAACTGATGGAATCAGATGCAGAGATCCACAGCCAAGCCTGGTCCAATCTCTGGGAGGGAGTCCTGTTGGAAAGAGGGAGCAGAGATTTCATGAGCTAGGGTGTTCAAGGTCATGATGGGAGAACCCACAGGGACAACTGAGCTGAGCTCTTGGGAGCTCAAGGGCAGTAGACCAACAGCTAGGGAGCAAATGTGGAACCCTGCTAGGTCCTCTGCATGTGTGTGACAGTTGTGTAGCTTGGTCTCTCTGTGGGGTTCCTAGCAGTGGGATCAAGACCTGTCCCTGGTGCTTTTGGGGAATCTCTTTCCCATGCTGGGTTGCCTTGACCAGTCTTAATGCAGGGGGAGAAGCTTGGTACTGCCTCAACTTGAAGTGCCATGCTTGTTGATGCCCATGGGAGGCCTGCCCCTTTCTGAATATAAGAAGAAGTGTGTGGAGGTGGTGAGGGTAGAGGGGAAGCAGGGAAAACTGATCAGGATTAAAAATAAATGAAAATTTTAATTAATTAGGTGAAAAAAGAAAATTCAAATCTACTCAGACAGAGATCTTTAGAGGCAATTAGAAATGAAATTCCTATTCTTTTCCAAATTATGAATGAATTCATCTAATGCTGAATTTTCTATGTGGCTTGTCATCTATTAAGATTGGTAGATTTATATAGTTTCTCATATAATCGTGGGAAAACTACATGTTGATTAAACTTACTGCCTGTGGTATTCCATATCTTCAGATCAGACAAAAGATTTTAACAATTGACTGTAACCTGGCATTTGTCAATTCCTTTGTGAAAATTCTTCACTTACCTGTATTCTACCAGTTCTGCCATAGAGTACTTTCCCTAGAAGAGGGTCCTCCTACCTTCCTATATAACTGGTGGGCAAAAACTGTTCCTGGCACTCTTAACTGTTTCATGTCTCAATCGTAACCCAACCCTGTTTTGATAACTATCTTAATAAGAAAATATCGGTAAAAAGTCACTCTCTAATTTTGGGAACTAGAACTACATAGATCGTGGGTGGAAGAGGGCTAAGGAGGCTGTGAACAAGCTGAAGGGAACGATCCCATTGCATCCTGGAAACATCAACCCACTATCTACAATATTAGCTTCCTTTTGCATGTTCTCCTTCCCTCTCTCCTCTGAACTGCACAGAAATCACAGGGAATTTGATGGACCTTATCCTCCCTCCATCCAGTCAGGTAAGTGCCATTTACCCTCAAATTTTCAAAAACAGAATTTACAATCAATAAAAAAAAGAAAAAGAAAAAGGTTTTAATGGTTTGGCTTCTGAAATGCCATTTTTTTCCTAATAGAAAATAATATAAAGAAACCACAAAATTAAGGATTTGTTTAATGTAAAACATAAACATGAAGCCATGAAAGGCATGTGAATAAAACTTATCTCAAGAGAATCACAGGACAAATAAAGAGTAATAAAATATAAGAGAAATGCTTTTGTCCATTGTTCATTATTCATCCTCCATGCCTGGTTGACTCTCATAAGCACAAGAGAGAAAAAGCAAGGGAGAAGCAGGAAGAGACTGAGGTCCAAACTGACAGATGTAACACGAATCTTAAAAGTTTTTATTAATAAAAAAAACCAGAGCCAGATATTGGGGAGAAAACTGAAAAATCAGAGGAATAGAGCAAGCCTCAGCCAACCTCACCTTACCTGCCTCCAGAGCGAGGCTGTTTACTCTTGCCTAATATACCTTTCTGTGCCCTGCCATCTTACTTCCTCTCTCCACATAGCTATACCACTTCTGTCTGTTGAGCTATATCACTTCCTGTCTGTCTGTACAGACCTCCAGACCTCTATGGTTAACTAGTGCTGGTAATTAAGGTGTGGGCCACCACACCTGCCTCTGTTCCCAGTGTGGCCTTGAACTCACAGAGATCCAGATGAATCTCTGCCTCCCAAATGCTAAGATTAAAGGGGAGTGCTACCACTGCTTGACTTCTATGTTTAATATAGTGGCTGGCTTTTTCCTCTTTTTTTTTTTTTTTTTTTGGTTTTTTGAGACAGGGTTTCTCTGTGTAGCTTTGCACCTTTCCTGGAACTCACTTGGTAGCCCAGGCTGGCCTTGAACTCACAGAGATCCTCCTGGCTCTGCCTCCCGAGTGCTGGGATTAAAGGCGTGCGCCACCACCGCCCGGCTTGGCTTTTTCCTCTTACCCTCAGGCAAGCTTTATTTGTTAGAGCACAAATAAAATATCACCACAGACAGAAGACACAACCCCACACTCCAATATCTCAGTGAACTGCAAGCAGTATAAATGCAGAAGAATCCACAACAGCCTCACAACTGCAGACAGAACAAAGACAAAACCCTTGTAGCAAGCAGAATTCCAAGACAGCTCTTCAGAAGTCCCAATCACTGGGAGACTCATCTAGTCTAGTCAAACGATAATCTTAGTACTCTATGAAGAAATTTTGTAGGTGGAATGAAGTTTTCAAACAAGGGCCTTCAAACAAAATGATTAGATGGGTTAGCCTAACCAATCTCATGGTCCCTTAAAGCAAGGAGTTTTCTCCACTTAGACGCATGAGACAAGCCTGAGAGGAAAAAAAGGGAGACCAGGTGAGAAGCTCTCAATTGCCCCTTGAATTAGAGAGGGTCACATGGCAGCCTTTAAGGGAGATGTTCCCACTCAAAAAACTGAAAGAAACAAAACAAAATAAACAAAACAAAGCTAAGTCAGGCATGGAGGGGCACAGCTGAAATCCCAGCAACAGGGAGTTGAAGGGAAGAATCCTAAGTTCCCAGTGAACCTGGTCAGAAAGCTCCAGGGCAGTCTGACTAAGGGACAAGACCTTTCCCCAAAATATAAATGAGGCAAGGAAGGAGGAAGCGACAGAGAGGGTTGGGAGAGGGAGAACAGGAGGGAGGAAGGGAGGAGTTGGGGGAGAGAGGGAGAGAAAGGGGGTGGGGAGATGGGAGAATGAAAGGGAAATAGTAAATATCTTTAGACATCAGGATGCCTTAGTTCTACAGCCATAGGAAACTACAGAGGCTCAGCACAACCTCCAAAGGTCTGCACCTAGCAGCCCTTCTGCTGGTTGGCTTTTACTCCCCATCACTCCCTGGCTTCCATTGCTACTAGAAATACTGGAATGATATTATTGGGGATTTCAGCATTTTAAGTACAGGCTGAAGCTGCAAGGCTCTGATTTTTCAATAGGAGTTGGGAGGGCATCCCAGCTGCTGATGTAAATCTCTGATCACTGCCAGGAGTTTTCATGCAGTTTCGCTTGCCACCCAATTGATAAACAAAGTGTAGCGGACACCAGCTGGGACAGACAGTTCCTTTCAATACCATGCAAAATAGGGTGAAGGGTAGGGTGGAAAGACAAATCTCCCACCTCTCTTACTCTCTTTCCTCTAACGTGTATTTCTCTCGGTTGTTTGTCTAAAACAGGGAATGTAGACTCACCTGGATTTATTTTCGTGACTTTTTATTCTAATATTTTGAATACTTTTATCTATTTGTCTATTTTTTAAGTCTGTATCATGCTTATTTCATTCCTATGGCTCTTCCCTACACAACATCTAGCATGGGGATTCATCAAGGAGTATTCTTTTTCCTAGGATTGTTTTGGGTATGCAGGATCATTTGTGTTTCCTAAGAACTTAAGATGGTTTTTGTAATCAAAAGTTTTCCTGTCCTGACTGCCTGGCAGCTGCTTCCAAATCAGCTCACCGAGACTTAATATTACCTATAAATGCTCGGCCATTAGCTCAGGATTGTTACTAGCTAACTCTTACACTTAACCCATATTTCTATTTATGCTTTGCCACATAGCTCACGGCTTGTTACCCCATTTTTTACACATCCTGCTTGCTAGGCAACTGGCTGGCCTCTCCGGCCTTTCCCTTTTCCTTCCCATCATCCTTAGTTTGGTCAACCCCACCTTTACTTCCTGCCTGGCTGCTGGCCAATCCGCATTTATTAAACCAATTTGAGTGACAAATCTTTACAGTGTAAAACAGGATTATTCCACAGCAGGGTCTTATCTATTTCAGTGAAGAATGACACTGCAAGTTTAACAGACTGCGAGGAATCTGCAGTAGACCTTTGTATAATGGACATTTTCTCAGGACTAATTATCGATATCCTTAGCCATGTTTGGTTTTTCTTTAGTTTCTCAGTTTCTTTAAAGTTTTGATCTTTTCATTGAAAATGCCTCTCATTTCCACTGTTAAATGAATCACAAGGTATTATTTTTCTCAAAGTTTTGATGATGAGGTTATTTCACTGATTTATTTCTCAAAATGATTGCCAGTTGTAGAGGACTTTAATTTTGTCTCCTTCCATTTAATTGTATATACTTTTCAGTTCTCAGTGTTTTCTGGTAGAGCATTAGGCTCACTTACATGTCAAATCATGTCCCCTGCAAATAAGGAGGTTTTGACTTCTCATTACTACTCATATCTCTTTTATTTGTTTATCTTGTCTTATTTCTTTAGTGAAGACTGTAACACTAAATTAAATAAAAATATGGAAATTACACACTCTTCTCATTATTACACAAATGTCTCTTTATATATCCTTATTATGTTGAGACAGGTTTCTTCTCATCTAAAAAATTTTACCATGAATGGTGTTGTGTTTTATCAAAATCTATTTTTATACCTGTTGGTTATGCCGCCGAGCTGCCCCTCGTGGCTGGTCACCGCCCGCAGTGGCCATGCCCGCGGAGGAGCGTGCGCGTGGAGGAGCGTGCTGATTGAAAGAACCATAGCCATGGTTACCTTTTTAGAGCTTTATTGGGGTGGGGGAGAGACAGAGAAAGACAGAGAGAGAGAGAGAGAGAGAGAGAGAGAGAGAGAGAGAGAGAGAGAGAGAGAAGGGGGGAGAGGGAGAGAGGGGGACTGACGGGGGGAAGGAGCGCAAAGGAGAGGGGACAGAGAGAGCCCACAGAGGGCCCAACCGCTTTTTAGGCTGGGAAGCCGGCGAAGGCTGATGACGTAATTAAAGGACGTAAATAAGGACCAAAACCTTACATCCCAGACTTTCCCTTATTATAAAAAAAAGCAGGTAGATGGGACTAGGGGTGTCGTTCCTCTCAAAAACTGCTTCCAGCTGACTTTTGGACGTTGGTTGGCTCTTGGGGGAATGGAGAAGGGGAGTCTTCCGAGGTAGACAGGCATTGTGGGATGCTGTCTGTCATCTGTTTGCTCTGGAGACATGTATCCCTCTTGGCTGTGGCTGGGAACTTTCTGTTTGACAAGATGCTGATGACACAGAAAAAACTTAGAGAGATAAAAGAATCATTATTATTTTATGTTGACATTTATCTGAGGTAGATCCAGCCTGTCCCTATGGATTTTGAAACATGTTAAGCTTTATCAGAGACAGATTATTTTAAAGTACCTGTTTCCTTTACTGGTTCAGCATCTAGGAGACAGGTGATCAATTGTTAAAAGCACATCTCATAGTAATAGATGTTTACATTAAAGTTTTTTTGTAGCGCCAGACGCTTTTGGGTCTGGGGGTGTAAATACCTTTTAGCTGTTACAGTTTCTTATTTGATGATCTTTGGACTCCGGTTTTGTGGTGGTCCTGTACCATTAGCTGAACAGTGAGTTAGAACAGGAAACTGGGAAGAGAAAAGCTTGTGGTACATGAGAAATTTTTTTTTTTTTTTTTTTTTTTTGGAATTAGGGACAAGGCAAAGATCAGGGCCCTGTCTGTATGCACATGAGAAACACAGGCAGTGGATCTGGAATGAAGCAATGAGCTCTTATTTTAGGTGGAAATCTTTTTTATTAAGTAACTCTGAAAGTGCAATTAAATCAGGTGAGGTGGTAAGGCTGTCCTCTGTACCCGACAATAAAGGAGAGGTGGCATCCCAAAACTCCCAGGACTGAGTCAGTGGCTCTGGTGTCCAGAAGGAAAGAAGCAGATCGCTTCCCTGCTGCATTCTGGGTTCCCTGCCATGTCTGTAGCCAAGCCTAGGTCTGCTGAAGGTCTTAGCTTGATGTACCCATGCATCTTGGTGCCTGGGGGCAGTCAGCTGACTCTGTCTTTCTAGGTGGCACTTTTAACAAGGCTGTGGATGGCCTGGCAGGGCATTCGCTAGCCTGTGGCCTTTTCCTCACTTAAAACAGGGACCCAACAGCTTTAGGGAGTCAGCGAGTGCCAGCACTTGGCAATTTTGTTTTCGGGCTTTTATCTCTTCCCTGGCACACCTTAAATGCCACAGATGACTCTTTTGCCTGTGGGGTCAGGAGCCTTGCTCTCCAGATGCTTAAGTTTTAGTCGGGGAGGTCTGGGGAACAAGAGACGGATTTTACTCTATGTCCTGAATTTTTTTTTTTTTTCCTGCTGATTGATGGCTTAAGGACAGCTTTTGGAAGATCTGCCAGTAGGCAGACTATAAACCGATCCTTTTTGGAAGACTTGTCTGAGGCTATAAGCAGATTTTTTGGCTTAAGAGCCATCCTGACTACTGTAAACTTATTTGTATGGATCTTAGCTGCTTTTAGACCCGTCTGTGCTTCTCAAGGCAGTTTGAGAATGAGTGGGTGGAGTTAAGGTGAGTTAGGGAGAGTCCTAGAAGCCGCCCAAGCCCGCCCATTTGAGCCCGCCCACCGCCGGCGGAAGTCAGACAGAAAAGGTTGCACATGGAGACGCAGAAGTGGGGAAGGAGCAGGGTTTCAGAACTTTAGCAGAAAGCTTGGAGATAAAGTGACTCTTATTTGCCCGTTCTCTGGCAGAAGTTCCCGCGACTCTGTTATGCGGCCAGATTTACGCTGTTATGAGGCCAGGTTTACAGGTGCCCGCCCCTATCCACCAATATATCCGCCCTTTTGTCGCATGGCTGTAGCCGAGAGAAAAAATAAAAAATTAAAATAACAAACCGGGATCAGACTACAATCTTGGGCGTCCCCAAAGAGTGGAGAGAGATCCATGAGGGACGCGCGCGCGCTCGCAGTCTCACGGTCTCGCTGGAGGGGGGATGAGGCGGCAAGCAGCAGCAGTCAGCAGGTCCTTGGTGTTTGGTGGTGTATCCGAGTCTGAACAGCACCAATGTTGGTTATGCCGCCGAGCTGCCCCTCGTGGTTGGTCACCGCCCGCGGCGGCCATGCCCGCGGAGGAGTGTGCTGATTGAAAGAACCATAGCCATGGTTACCTTTTTAGAGCTTTATTGGGGTGGGGGAGAGACAGAGAAAGACAGAGAGAGAGAGAGAGAGAGAGAGAGAGAGAGAGAGAGAGAGAGAGAGAGAAGGGGGGGAGAGGGAGAGAGGGGGACCGACGGGGGGAAGGAGCGCAAAGGAGAGGGGACAGAGAGAGCCCACAGAGGGCCCAACCGCTTTTTAGGCTGGGAAGTCGGCGAAGGCTGATGACGTAATCAAAGGATGTAAATAAGGACCAAAACCTTACAATACCTACTAAGAATATCCTATGATTTCCTCCCTTGAATTCATTTATATTATTTAGAATATATATTGATTTATGTATATTGAACCACACCTTAACTTCTGCAATGAAGTCCTCTTATGGTGAGTGAACTTTTGCATGTGTCCTTGAATTTGGTTTACAAGTATTTTGGAAATATTTAATCATGGACATTAGTTTGTTTTTTTTTTCATGGAATCTTTAATTGGTTTTGATATTGTATGCTATCTAGTTTTTGTCAGCCTGTCACAAGCAAGAGTCACCTTGGAATTGGAAACCTAAATTGAGGAATTGGTTCCATAACATTAGCCTGTGGCCATGTCTGTGAGACATTATCTGAATTAATTATTGGTGGAGAGGCAGACTACTGTGGACTATGCTATACCTGGGCAGGAAGTCTTGAGTTATATAAGAAAATAAGAGGATCAAATCATGGAAAGCAAGCCAATAGGTGGCATGCCTTCATGTTCTCTCATTCAGTTCCAGCCTCCACGTTCCTTTCTAGAGTGCTTGGTCTGGCTTCCCTCAGTGATAAGACATACACTCACACACAGGTATGCATGCACTCACACATTCGCAAACACACTGGTAGGCTGTTTTTGGTAAAGGAAGCAAACTAGGGCAGAAATAGTTACCTGTAAAAGAGATAGTGCTGTAGTGTTCTTTTGGAGGAAGAATTTCGGTTAGTTTTGGAGCTCTGGGCTAAGAAATACCATTGGTTGCTCAGAGATTAATCATTTGCTATGACAACTAGGGAGATAGAAGTACTAAGGGAGGTCCAGATGAAGGAGGCCTGCCTTGTGAAGTTTCACAGAGAAGCAAATAGTACATATGAGAGTCAGTTATGTGATATTTTGATCAGCAATATATGAAAGTGAAAGCTTTCCTTTATTGGATATTTGTTGCTGGATGTCGGGGGTAAAATGTAATCAGCTGTGCTTAATAAAAGATCAGCATCATCGTGGTGAGATCTGGGAGTCAGCAAACAGAAGCTGTGGTCCATTGAGAAGCAAAGAGAATACTTCAAGCCACCAATTCATCAAATAGTGTATAGTATAGAAGTCTCTCACGTGGAACCTTTTGAATACTTGCAGGGTCACAGAAAGCTGCGGAAGGTCAGCACTATGTGTCAGGTTCACAGTCTCTCTGCAGAGGTCAGGACAGCCATAAGTGAGGATGAAGCATCAATTGCAGTGGAGACCATAGGATCCTGAGAATGCCAGGTTCCAAAGGTGGATGGTTATCTGTATAACAACCATTCTGCTATTGCACCAGTAGGCCTATCTTGCAAGACCAATGATGACTGTAGCTCACAGGTTTTTGTCCAGTAATGTATATGGAATCCTGAAGCACAGTGAAATCTAGCTAGCAGTGCCAAACCTTCTGGATCAGCACTAGCTTGATTTTTCCATGCCCTATGACTCAAATGTCTTCAGCAATAGAGTCTCACCATCAAGTTCTGGAGTGTATCCAAGAGGAATTGCAATAGCCTGTAAGGTTTGGGGATGAACTATAGGACCCACTGACTACCATCTCAGAAAGAGTTCTCCCTTACCTGGCACTGATTCTTTTCATTGATAGACGATGGTGTCTAGAAGGAGTACTGTTCCCCTGATATATGACAACTCCATTTAAATTCTTTTTATAATATGTACATATTTCAGGAAGCTTCTAAAATAGTAGATTTCTATAAGGCATATGAAAGGTTTTGTCTGTTATCCCTCCTCATACTCCCTTCTTAGCCTGCCTGTCCATCCTTCACTCCATAAACCCTTTCTATTCCAGTATCCATTTCCCCCTTCATACCAACTGTTTTCTTGAAATCCTCCCATAGCCATATCAATTTTCTGATTTCTATATGTATACCAGTTAAAACACATTTATTGAAAGATTCAAAAAAAAGCATGCACATGTAAGTGAGAACATGCAGAAGTGTGTTTCTGAGTCTGAGTTACTTCACTCAGAACCATTATTTCAGGATCCATCCATTTAGTTATGAATTTCGTAATTCCATTTTTTCTTTAAATGGAGTGATATTCCTTTGTGTATATTTCATTATCCATCCATCAGTTAATGTATATCTATGCTGTCCCCATAACTTTGGTATTGAAAATAGGGCAGTAATGAAAAATGTATAAGCAAATATATTTTGCGTAGGATATAGAGTCCTTTGGGAACCTGTCCAGGAATGGTATAGATGGATCGTATGGTAGATATACTGTTAGATTTCTGAGGAAACTTCATACTGATTTCCATAGTGGTTATACCAGCTGGCACTTTCTCCAACAGTGAATAAGTATTTCCCTCTTTCCATTCCCACTCTAGCATTTCCTTTTGTTTGTTTGCTGCTCTTAGTCATTCTTATTGAGATAAGGTGAAGTCTCAAAGTGTTTTTTGTTTTGAGTATTCCTCACAGACAAGGATGTTGAAAAAAAATTCTCTGCCATTTGTCCATTTATATATTTTTCTCTTGAGAACTCTATTTAGTTACAGGCCCAAGTAGTAAGTGGGTGTTTGTGTTGTTGGTGTTTAGGTCTTGTTTTGTTTTCATTTGCATAGGCTAAAATATACCCAAATTATACTTATACTGGTTCCTTTTACTAATTGGGGTTTGTCTTGCTCTTCTTCTTCTTCTTCTTCTTCTTCTTCTTCTTCTTCTTCTTCTTCTTCTTCTTCTTCTTCTTGGTTTTGGTTTGGTTTTTCGAGACACGGTTACTTTGTGCAGCTCTGGTTATACTGAAACTCACTCAGTAGACCAAGCTGGCCTCTAAGTCAGAGATCTACCTCTCCGTGCCTCCTAAATGCTGGGACTACTTGCACTTCTCAATTCAGGTTTCTAAAGTTCATCATTAAATTATTTATTTGAGGTATATCTAGTTTCTTAATGTATGCAATTAACACTGTTTATAAATATCTTTGTTGTTTTCCATAAGATTTTTAAGTTTTGTTTTTAATATCATTTGATTATATGAAAAAATATTTTCCTGAGTTTTAAATTTTTTTTTTGAGATTTTAAGTTAATTAAAACATTTCTCCTCCCTGCAAAACTTCCCATGTACCCCTCCCCACTATCTTTCAATGTAGTGGCCACCAGATGAAGCATGACCCTAATTTGTCTTATTAAATTAAAAACCCAGAGTTAGATATTGGGGTGACAGCTGAAAAATCTAAGAAGCCACTAGAGACTTTTTACCTCTAAGAAATCTGAGACTGAAATGGGGTGTGGACGAGAGTCCTATCTGTAGAAATCCTCAGACTGAATGGCCCAAGATCCTGTCTCCACCCTCCTTATATTCCTGTCTCTACCTCCCTAGTTCTGGGATTAAAGGCATGCACCACTACTGCCAGGCTCTGTTTCTCTTTTAGACTGGATCAATCTTGTGTAGCTCAGGGTGGCCTTGAACTCTTGATCTTCCTGTTTTCTTCTCTCAAGTGCTGGGATTAAAGGAGTGTGACACCACAGTCTGGCCTCTATGGTTACCTAGTGACTAGCTCTGCCCTCTGATCTTCAGGCAAGCTTTATTTGTCAGAACACAAACAAAATATCATGCAATATCCAGATAGTCTGAATCTGATAGAAGAGAAAGTAGAGAATATTCTTGATCTCATTAGCACATTAAGAGACTGTCTAAACAGTACACCAATAGCACAGGCATTAAGACTGAAAATTAAAAATGGGACTTTATGAAACTGAAAAGCTTTTCTATGACAAAGGACACCATCGTTTAGACAAAGTGACAGGCTACCAAATTGGAAATGGTCTTTGACAATTACACTTCTTACAGAGTATTAATATTCAAAAATATATAAAGAACTTAAAATAGCATCAAGACAAATAATCCAGTTAAAAAATAGAATACAGTTTTATGTCCAAAACTGCTTTTCAGATATAAAGAAATAGATTACAGACCTCAGATGAACAATTTTCTCCTGCTCCGTGGAGCCCCATTTTACTTCCATAGTTTCCCATTTGCCCAAATTAGCAGAGGAGGGACCAAGTCTGGGGACATCCAAGGAGTGAAGTTTTCTGTAAAGTATTCACTTAGAAACAAACCTACATCATTCCTCATAGGGGAAGTATTTGGACTCTCAGGGATAAGAACAGTCAGAGTCCCCTTTCCAATCACAGACCTACTTCAATAGAACTGGCTGAGTGGTCATGAAGTTCTTTAGTTATGTTTATCTTATTCCAGCTTCCCTTGAAGCTTAGTTTCTGATGAAAAGTCTGCTCTTCTGTTGGGTTTCATTTTACACATAAGTTGTCACTTTTGTCCTGTTTATTCTATTGTTTGTTCTACATACTTGGTGTTCTCATTATAATTTGATGTAAGGAGGTTCTTGTCCCATTGAGATTGGTTCAAACTTGTTAAACCAGTTTGTGAGCAGGCAGTGTCTTCTTATTCCAACAGACTGCTTGTTGGGTTGTTTTCTGCCTGGGCATCAGCAGGGGTCAGTCTTCCCTCATGAATTTCCTAGCTATAGTGTACATTGCTTCTCCAGGACATCTCCTTCCTCCCAGCACTAATCTCCACTGTTTTCTTCATGTGTTAGCTAGACTGGATTCCAGGTACAAATTTCAATGTCTGAGGTCCTGACATGGCCAGACCCACATCTAGAATAGATGGAAAATTCTCCCCCTCTTTTCTGCTGTTGGTGGTCTGAGTTTGAGTCTATTGTTTCCCTTATAAATCTCATGTTTATTATTTTGCTATTTTATCTAGTCTCTTATGTCTGTTGATTACCATGAGCTAACATGGCCTTTTCAGGCCTCTCATTTTTTCTTAGAGACACTCATCAGATAAGTCTGTTTCTTTCACATTTGTGCCTATGTAAAAGAATGCCATTTCTCCCTACTGGCCATCTTTCCTCACATTGGCAACACTTACATCTCTGATTTATCTTATCTTTTTTTATTTTATAATTTAATTTAATTTTACATATCAGCCACGGATTCCCTTGTTCTCCTTCCTCCCGGCACCCCCCCCCCCCCCGCTCCCCTTCCCCCAGCTGACCCCCCATTTCCATCTCCTCCAGGGCAAAGACTCCCCTGGGGATTGAGTTCAACCTGGTAGATTCAGTCCAGGCAGATCCAGTCCCCTCCTCCTCCCAGGCTGAGCCAAGTGTCCCTGTATAAGCCCCAGGTTCCAAACAGCCAGCTCATGCACTGAGGACAGGTCCTGGTCCCACTGCCTGGATGCCCCCAAACAGACCAAACTAATCAACTGTCTCACTTATCCAGAGGGCCTGATCCAGATGGGGGCTCCTCAGGTATTGGTTCATAGTTCATGTGTTTCCAATCATTTGGCTATTTGTCTCTGTGCTTTTTCCAATCTTGGTCTCAACAATTCTCGCTCATACAAACCCTCCTCTTTCTTGCCAATTGGACTCCTGGAGCTCCACTTGGGGCCTGGCTGTGGATCTCTGCATCCAGTTCCCTCAGTCATTGGATGAGGTTTCTAGCACGACAAATAGGGTGTTATGCCATCCTATCACCAGAGTAGGTCAGTTCGGGCTATCTCTCGACCATTGCCAGTAGTCTATTGTGGAGGTATCTTTGTGGATTTCTGTGGGCCTCTCTAGCACTTTGCTTCTTCCTATTCTCATGTGGTCTTCATTTACCATGGTCTCCTATTCCTTGTTCTCCCTCTCTGTTCTTGATCCAGCTGGGATCTCCCGCTCCCCTAAGCTCTCTTTCCCTCCACCCTTGCCCTTCATTTACCCCACTCACATCCAGGTTGTTCATGTAGATCTCATCCATTTCTCTGTCGTTGGGTGATCCCTGTGTCTTTGTTGGGGTCCTGTTTTCTAGGTAGCCTCCCTGGAGTTGTGAGTAGCAGTCCAGTCATCCTTGTTCCACATCTAGTATCCTCCTATGAGTGAGTACATACCATGTTTGTCTTTCTGAGTCTGGGTTACCTCACTCACGATGATTTTTTCTAGATTCATCCATTTGCCTGCAAACCTCATGATGTCATTGTTTTTCTCTGCTGAGTAGTATTCCATTGTGTATATGTACCACATTTTATTTATCCATTCTTCAGTTGAAGGGCATCTAGGTTGTTTCCAGGTTCTGGCTATTACAAACAATGCTGATATGAACATAGCTGAGCAAGTGCCATTGTGGTATGATTGAGCATTCCTTGAGTATATGTTCAAGAGTGATATAGCTGGATCTTGGGGGAGATTGATTCCCAATTTTCTAAGAAAGCACCATATTGATTTCCAAAGTGGCTGTACAAGCTTGCATTCCCACCAGCAGTGGAGGAGAGTTCCCCTAGCTCCACATCCTCTCCAGCATAAGCTGTCTTCAGTGTTTTTGATCTTAGCCATTCTGACAGGTGTAAGGTGGTATCTGAGAGTCATTTTGATTTGCATTTCCCTGATGATTAGGGATGTTAAGCAATTCCTTAAATGTCTTTCAGCCACTTGAGTTTCCTCTGTTGAGAATTCTCTGTTTAGCTCTATAGCCCATTTCTTAATTGAACTGTTGGGCATTTTGATGTCTAACTTCTTGAGTTCTTTATATATTCTGGATATCAGCTCTCTGTTAGATGTGGGGTTTGTGAAGACCTTTTCCCATTCTGTAGGCTGTCGCTTTGCCTTGTTGACCGTATCCTTTGCTCTACAAAAGCTTCTCAGTTTCAAGAGGTCCCATTGATTGATTGATTCTCTCAGTGTCTATACTACTGGTGTTATATTTAGGAAGTGATCTCCTATGCCAATGCATTCAAGACTACTTCCTACTTTCTCTTCTATCAGGTTCAGAGTAACTGGATTTATGTTGAGGTCTTTGATCCACTTGGACTTAAATATTGTGCACGGTGACAGATATGGATCTATTTGCAGCCTTCTACACGTTGATATCCAGTTATGCCAGCACCATTTGTTGAAGATGCTTTCTTTTTTCCATTGTACAGTTTTGGCTTCTTTGTCAAAAATTATATGTTCATAGGTGTGCAGATTAATGTCAGTGTCTTCAATTCAATTCCATTGGTCCACATGTCGGTTTTTATGCCAGTACCAAGCTGTTTTTATTACTGTATCTCTATAGTAGAGCTTGAGGTCAGGTATTGTCTCCAGAGGTTGTTTTATTGTACAGGATTCTTTGGCTATCCTTGTTTTTTTGTTTTTCCATATGAAGTTGAGTATTATTCTTTCCAGGTTTGTGAAGAATTGTGTTGGTATTTTGATGGGGATTGCATTGAATCTGTAGATTGCTTTTGGTAAGATTGTCATTTTTACTATGTTAATCCTGCCTATCCATGAGCATGGGAGATCTTTCCATTTTCTGATATCTTCTTCAATTTCTTTTTTCAGGGACTTAAAGTTCTTGTCATATAGGTTCTTCACTTGCTTGGTTAGTGTTACCCCAAGGTATTTTATATCATTTGTGGTTATTGTAAAGGGTGATGTATCTCTGATTTCCTTCTCAGCCTGTTTGTCAATTGTATATAAGAGGGCTACTGATTTTTTTGAGTTGATCTTGTATCCTGCTATGTTGCTGAAGGTGTTTATAAGCTGTATCAGTTCCTTGGTTGAATCTTTGGGGTCACTCGAGTATACTATCATGTCATCTGCAAATAGGGAAAGCTTGACTTCTTCTTTTCCAATTTGTATCCCCTTAATCTCCTTATGTTGTCTTATTGCTCTGGCTAGAACTTCAAGTGCTATATTGAAAGATGGATTAAGAGAGACAAAGAGATTATCTAAAACTGTTAACATGGTGTTTAAGCCCACCAGCCCTTAAATTAAAAAAAAATCCCATGTATAGAATACTAACTATATTTAAAATGATATTGTAATTTCATTCAATGAGCAATTCCACTTCTTGACCACTATCACATTCTATAACTTTCACACAACACAACAAACAATATCGACAGTCATGTGCCCGTGGTTACACAAGATTCTTGAGAGTCTGTGTGACCATCCATGGAGTATATTCATATATTCACACAGTTACTCTGAAATACTTAACTAGGGTGAAAAATGTATAATTAGAAAAGTTATCAGCTGTGAAAATGTGCTTTGAATAATAAAAGCTAAGAGGTACTCTTGAACTCTAATCTTGCTTACATTGAAACCCATGAAAAGTACACTATTGACCCCTAATGTGATTATATTTAACAATTCTTATGACCCAAACTAACATAAAAGTTTGCAAGACAAATAATCTACCTCCACATGTAAATACTATTATTTTTACATATTAACCTTACTCCATTTCATTCATTAGAATCTCTGTCTTTTTTTGGAAAATATGACCACTTCATCCTTACATTTGTCTATATTATCCCTAAATATCGTAACTGAGAGATAACAGCATAGGCATAACTATCTTTATTTTATGATCAAATGTTAGAAAATTAGAAAAAAATAAATGACTTTCTCAAGGAAAACAATAATATTATAACTTTGATTCAAACCATCTTTGACTTATCTTATTCCATAAGTCTTTCCTTTATACTCAATAACTTCAATAAGATTATTTTAGATTGCAACCTACTAAATGATCTGTGTAACAGAGCCCCAGACATTAGTAAGCATTGAGACCTTAGCACACAACTGACTGCATGATGGAAGTGCTACTCAGGCTGTAAAACTCAGCACATAGACAGCACCACCTGCCAAATCTAAAACAAACACCTAACCATCAAAATCCATGTAGTTCTGGGAACGGTCAATGTAATAACCTTGCTTTGTAGCTTCTGGAGTTCTGCTCCTGGCTAACTGTTCTTATTAATTGAACTATGTCAACTCAGAACATGGTTTTTGTGCTTGAAAGCTTACCCTGAGAAAGGCTCAGTGCTACACTGAGGTCCTGAACATCCAGTGTACTCACCAGTTGGCTAGTAAAGACTTTCTATAGTTTTAAAACCATGTCTTAGCAGTCTTCTCTGGTGAATACCCCATGAAAATCTGATGCTGGTGCACAGCATTTATTCATAAACTGCTATCCAGTTTGTTCATGTATTTAACTATGTAAACTATGTAACTATGTTCCTGGATGTAAATGAAAGGATTATGCTATGAAAGTTAGAAATCCATGGAGTCCTACTGTATGTTCATAATTAAATCAAGTGGCTACATTTGAAGATTTGTAGCATATATGATCTTATTTTCTCTTTTGAAATGATACTAATAAATGAAAATATAGGAAGATGATAAATTCTGTTGCTGGAAATAGTTAGTTCACAATGATTTTATCATATATCACAGAGTCCTGGAAATGAATCAGAACTGATTCCCTCTAATTTGTTTCATACCTCTCAGAAAGTGAATTAATAAACTGGAGCAGGTATTTTTATTTCCTTGGCTTGTGTTTAGACTTTCCCTTATTGTTTTCTGAAACATTTTTCTTTGGTCAGTGAGTTGTATTGCAAACCTAATTGCCAGATACAAACCATGCTCATTTTCAAAGGTAAAAAAAGTATAATTTAAGTACCAATTGGATATAAACCAAAATAAAGCTTCTCCTTCATTTTTTCTTTTTTATATTTGTGCCATGCCATACCAGTAAAAATATTAATATTTATGAAAATCAGAGGCTTCAAAAATATGGGACTGAGAAATTTTATTCTAAACATAAATGTACTATGATATAAAGATACAGAAATTAGTACAGTATTTAAGGAACATTTTCAATTTCTTTAAAACTTTTCAGGTACATAAAATAATGCTAACTTTAAGTGCCAAAATTTTGTTGTGAATGCTTCAGTTGGAGCTGAGTACCACATGATCTCTTGTTCTCTGTATTTTGGTCACTTGTGGTTTTCTCTACTGGTCTCTGTTACAAAGAGAAATTTGTTTGATTAGAGGTGAGAACTATACTTACCTGTGAGTATAGGATAAATATTTAGAATGTAGTTATGAAATATGCTAGCCTAGTGAAGTGGTAATTGTAGGATCACTTCCAAGATCTGTGACTTCACTAGCCCCAGTAGTTGGCTAGGTTCCAGTCATGGTTTCCCTCTTATTGAGGAGGCCTTATGTTGAATTAATGAGCTGTTGGTTTCCATCAAAGTATTTGTACCACTATTAAACCCTTATGATTATTGTACCATGCTGGTTGATTTTTGGTTTGTAGGTGTTATAGTTTTCTACCTTGGGAGCTTGCATGGTACCTTCAGATACCATGAAAGCTTGTCCCCAGAAAGAAGACTTTCAGGGCAGATTCAATTCATGTTCTCTGGCTGCTGTGTCCAAAATGCTAAGGCTCAGGGATCATTGCAGAAGAGGCAGATGAAGGCTCCATGAAGGCACCAGCTTGATTTCTCCATGGGCAATGAGTTGTATGGGTGTTGTCCTCAGCAATGGTCCTTAGCCTTTGCTGTCAATTTGCAGAGTTACCTTTTGTCTTAGCATACACCTGGGTGATTGGGGATTTCCATGGGAACTCTTGGCCAGCAACTCAGTTGAATGTGACCTAGTCCTGCCACTGGAAGCCTCTTTTGGCTACAAGAGATAGCCAGCTGAGACTCTGTATCACCCATTACTAGGAGTTCTCAGCATCCTTTGTGTATATGCCCAAGAATGATATAGAAGGGTCTTGAGGTTGGTCAATTCCCATTTTTCTGAGGCATCACCATATTGATTTTCATAGTGGCTGTACAAGTTTGCACTTCTACCAGCAATGGAGGAGGAGTGTTGTTCTTGCTCTACATCTTTGCTGGCATGAGCTGACACTTGTGATCTTAGCCATTCTGACAGATGTAGGATGGAATGTCAAAGTACTCATTTGCATTTCCCTGCTGGCAAAGGATGTTGAACATTTCTTTACGTGTTTCTCAACATTTAAGACTCTTCTATTGAGAATTTTGTTTAGAACTATATCCCCATTTTAAATTGGATTTTTTTTTGGTTTGTTGATATCTAATTTCTTGAGTTCTTTATATATTTTGGATATTAGTCCTCTAATAAATGTGGAGTTGACAAAAATATTTTTTCTATTCTGTAGGCTTCCATTTTGTCCATTTACAGTGTTCTTTGCTTACAGAAGCTTTTGAGTTTCATGAGGTCCCATTTATTAATTATTGGTCTCAATTCCTGAGCAATTGGTGTTCTATTCAGGAAATTTTCTGCCGTGCCAATGTGTTTAAGGCTATTCCCCACTTTCTCTTCCATCAGGTTTGGTGTATCTGGTATTATGTTGAGGTACTTTCTGCACTTGGACTTGAGTTTTATGCAGGGTGGTAAATATGTATAGGAAAGCTACTGATGTGGTTTTTTTTTTAAATTAATCCTGTATCTAGCCACTCTTAGGTCCAGTATTTCTCTGTTTAGGCATGGTCTGGATGATCTGTCCATTGGTGAGAGTAGGGTATCGATGTCTCCCACTATCACTGTGTGATTTAAGCTGTAGTAGTATTTCTTTTAAAAACTTGGGTGCCCTTGTGTTTGGGGCATAGATGTAAGAATGGAAATGTTATGTTGATTGATTTTCCTTTAATGAATATGTAGTGTTCTTCCCTATCTCTTTTGATTAGTTTTCGTTTGAAGTCTATTTTGTTAGATATTAAAGTATGTATACCAGCTTGCCTCTTAGGTCCATTTGCCTGGAATATCTGTTTTAACCCTTTATCCTGAGGTGATAGCTACTCTTGATGTTGAGGTTTGTTTCTTGGATGCAGCAGAAGAATGTATGCTGTTTTTGAATACATTCTGCTAGTCTGTGTCTTTTAATTAGAGAACTGAGACCATTGATATTGAGAGATATAAATGATCAATGTTTGTTAATTCCCTCTATTTGTTGTTGTAATTGGTGGTGGTGGTGGTGATGATGGGGGTGTGTGCTTTTCTTTTGATTTTGCTTGTGTGAGATTATTTTGTTCCTGTGATTTCATGTGTGTAGTTAACCTCCTTAGGTTTGAGTTTTCCTTCTAGCACCTCTGCAGGGCTGGATTGGTAGATAGTTATTGTTTACATTTCATTTTATCATGGAATATCTTTTCTCCATCTATAGTCATTGTAAATTTTGTTGGATATAATAGTCTTGGCTGGCATCTGTGATCTTGTAGAGGCTGCAGCGCATCTCCCCAGGCCCTTCTAGCTTTTAGAATCTTCACTGGGAAGTCAGATGTCATTCTAGTAGGTCTTCCTTTAGATGTTACTTGCTCTTTTCCCATTGCAGCTTTTAATATTCTTTCTTTTTCTCTGTGTTTAGTGCTTTGATTGTTATGTGCTGAGGGGAGTTTTCATTCTGATCCTACCTGTTTGGTGGCCTGTATACTTCTTGTATCTTTATAGGCATGTCCTTCTTTAGGTTGGGAAAAGTTTATTTTATAATTTTATTGAAAACCATTTCTGGGCCTTTGAGTTGGGTTTCTTATTCTTCTTGCATTCTTATTTTTTCTTGGTGTTATCTTTTTATAGTGTTTCAGATTTCCTGGATGTGTTTTGTGTCAAGAGTTTATTGTATTTTTTTTGTGTGTGTGTGTGTGTGTATGTGTTAGATGTGTACATTTTTTTCTTTCACTTCTTCAATGCCTCAAATTCTCTCTTTGATCTGCTGTATTTTGTCAGTGAATCATGCCTCTGTGCTTCCTTTTTGAAAGTTTTCTTTCCCAGAATTCCCTCAGAATGGGTTTTCTTTATTGACTCTATTTCCAATATCAGGTTTTGAACAGTTATATTTATTTCCTTACATTGTTTGTGTTTTTCTTGATTTCTTTAATGGATTTATTCATTTCCTCTTTAAGGATATATATTATATTCATAAAGATTTTTTTCATGGCCTTTTTCTTGTACTTCTGCTCTGTTGGCATATAGCTGGGCTCTGGTAGGACAGCTGGGCTCTAGTGGGCACATACTGTCCTGGCTATTGTTGATTGTGTTTTGACACTGGCATCTAGGCATCTGGGTTTGGGATGATTATAGGTTTAGGTGCTGATTTCTGAGTTTGTCTATGTTGAGCTGGTATTTTGTTCCTTGGTTTCTGTTTCCTCTCTGGATTTTCAGAGCGTGTGATGGCTCTTTGTTGCCTCTTTTCCTGGCTTGTTCAGAAGACGTTCAAAGGGAATGCCTGCTGGTTTTGGAATCTGAGTAACTGAGATGAGTTGGGGGAAGGAAAGTTGGAGGAAAGGTCTTTGTGATTGATTGAAGGTGTGGTCAGAGAGGAGAGGGAGACCACAGCAGATTTCCTGCTACAGAGCTAGGAATGAGACTGGGGGATTGGATCTCAAGAGCAGTGGGAGAGGTGTGGGCTTACCTTCAGCCTACTTGTTGCCCTGGGATGTGTGACCCTTTGGTTAGAAGGGGTGCCTGCTGGATTGGGGTCCAGAATACAGTGACAAGTGGTGGGGACAGAATTTAAGAGGATGGTCTGTGGGATCCCCGGGAGATGTGGACAGGGGGAGATAAGGGTGCATCCGGTTTTCTGTTGCAGTACTAGTGATGGGACTGTGGGACTGGGTCTGGGGAACACCTAGTAAGACAGGAAAAGTTCTGAGAGCAGTCTATCTGGTTTTGTGGCAGGTGTGGTCTGGAGTTTAGCAGAGCATGCCTTCTGGCGTTTGGGGCTGGGATACAGCTATGACTGGAGGGAGGGAGCTTAAGAGGGGACGGTCTGTGAGAACCACGGGAGGTATGGGAGAATATGGGAGGTATGGGCAGAGGGGACAGAGGGCTGCAGCTGGTGTTCTGTTGCAGTGCTAGGGGCAGACTGAGGGATTGGGTCTTGAGGAACAAAGAGTTCCAAAGATCTTTTTAAATGGGATAAATCCAGACTCATCAGACCTCTATTTATGTGCCTTGATTATCTTCCACAGCATGGATCTTCCACAGACAAGGATTTAGGTCCACTCAGTACTGCTTCCTATTTCATTGTTCAAGCTTACTTATGAGGGATTTGGGTTTAATCATTCAATTTTTATTGATGGCATATTTATACTATTTCCCACGTAACAGTGTTCCTGTGATTCTCACAGGAGATATTCCATTGATCTAGTCCTTACTTTGCTGAAACCTTGTTTCTCCTTGTTCATGAAGTCAAAAGAACTTGGTCCTTCAAATACGGTTCAGTTAGGTGCAAACACTTTAGTTTTATAAATCGGTTAGTTAAACACCATTTAAGTTAAAACCACACACCTCCATCTCCCTCCCATGTGGTAAATGGCAGATGTACCTTCATAAGCCAGGTTCAGGTATTTGGAAGGCTTGTATACTTTACCACTGGCTAGATGAGAGAGTCTCTGTGGCCTTTAACAGTACAAGGTCTGAGATGGCAGATGTTATCAGTAGTAGCCACATATGGAGAGAGACTAAGGAAGGTGTTATGTTTCCAGCCTTTGGAATTGCATCTTTGGAATAAAGGAGATTGGCAAGTCACTGTTCCTACTACAGGGATGAGATGCAGGTGTTCTGTATCTGTCAGTCATGGTTTGACTTCAGTTGAGAACACACCTTTAACTTCCTGTCCCATCCTTTGCCCACTACTTCTGTGGGTACCCATTGTTGGCTTAACCAGATTTTTTAGCGACAATATCCAGTTGAGGAGGGCAGTCCTTTCTGAACAAACTTGGCCTCTCTAGCAGCATCACTGAAAGACTGAATCCCTATAATTGGATTAAGATAATTGAGGTATGTGCCAAACCAAAAGCAAAGACAAAAAGAATATCACCCTCAGTCTTAAATTATTTCTGCTTTTTCATAGCCTTGTCAGACACTTGGGGAAAATGGCTATTATCTGTATGCACTTGAGGAGTTGAATTAAAAAACAAACAAACAAAAAAAAAACCTCAATGAAATTCTATTAATAAATAGATGAGGATCCACACAGAATGTTATAAGAAGTGGGTTTAAACATTTGTATGTGATTTAAAAACGTAAAAGAAAAATTTTGGCACATGACTGGGTATTGTTTAAAAGAGAGAAATTCCAGAATTGCACTCAACATATAACAGAGATGACTCATTTATAATGAAAAAAGAATTTGGATAGAAATCTAAGGAGCCTGGCATTTCTTGCACATGCCAAACAGAGAATGGGGTGTGACTGCAAAGTTCCAGAAGGGGTGAGAAAAGTGAGAACACGAGAGAACTTGTTTTCACAGAGATGCAGTAAGAACTGCAGAGATCTTGGGAGGTCCTGTTTGAGAGAAGGTCAGAATTTGGTCTGAACTTTCTTACAGAGTGGGACTCAGTGAGGACTTGGCTAAAGCCTTTATTTGGAATTTTACTTGTTGTGGTGAAAATATTACTCATTATAATAAACATTTCTGTGGTAGATTTTTTTCAGAAACCTATGGCTTGGCCTGAAACAGTGCCCAAACCTCCAAAGACATTTCCTTGGCATTGATTCTGAGTGATGAAAACTCCAGGGAAGGCTGCAACAATTACCTCTGCCCCAAGCAATTTTCATACTATTGCATGAAGTTACAAAACAAAAATATGTAAACAAAAATACAAAATGAACTTGTCATTGCAGACAACCCCTTACCTTTTCTCATTTCCATGAGGAAAACAAGTTAGAGGTTTGACTAGCTGAAGACCAGTGATGCCGGTGCCTCCTGGATGAGTCTGGGAAGATACTCACCTTCTTGTGTAGGAGATAGAATTATCTTTGTACATTCCAGGCCATGGAAATGATCGTTTTCACTTGGGCATTGGAAGGGCATGTGCCACTGCCAGAACTAATTGTCTTTTAGATCCTATGGCTGGGTCTACAGAACAGTGCCTTGGGCATCTCTCTATCTAGTTCCCCAAATTCTGGTACTCTTAGATTGTTTCTCTGGAAAACACCCAAAATATCCCCCAGATGAGGGGTGTTCTTGACAATCCTGAAAGAGTACTCCTCACAATTCATGAGGTCATTGGAATGTTCACTACAATGACCAACAGAAACTTTATAGAAACTAACAGAGCATTCATTTCTTTTATGAATAACAACCAATACTTGCTGTACACTTTAATATTCTTAGCCATTTTTTTGAGAAAAATCAAGTTTGAATCTCTTATTTTAATTTTTATAGTTAATCCCCAGACATGATTATATTTTAAAATGTAATTTGCCTATACAGTACAACATTTCATTTTGTCATTTTCCAACAAAAATTGTTTTGTTGATGCACTGACTCTTTCTCCCATTCCCCTGACCTTCCAACTGTCATCACAGCCATCTTTCCTGCTTCTTGTGCCCCGTTGCCCTCCCATCCCTTCATCAAAACTCATTTTCCTCACTGTAGAAAATAAAGTTTGTTTTTTTATTTTGTTATGCAAATTCACCAAATGGAAATATATGTGCACTAATACAAAGATTTATATAAAAGATATGAAATTCACAGTTATATTGAAAAGTAAGTACATAGTTTCTGAAGGTTATATTCATTTAACAGAATATTTTAGCAACAATGTTTATTCAGTATGATTTGCTGATATCTGTGTTTTTACTCTAGAGGATGCAGGTAGGTACATGTGTGAACATTTGCACACATACATATTCACCAAAATATTTTATATTTTATTGAGATGTAGCTATATTTATTCTACATCTAATTTGCATATGATGTCTTCATTTTATGACTGGAAAATGTAAACTTTTAAATATGAAAACTAAAAATACTGACTTCTTTAAAAGATAGAGAAAATGTCTCTTGTAAGAGATAACTAAAGAGATCTATATCGTGGATATAGTGGGATAATGTTATTTCCTGTGTAGTATTTGGGGACATTAAATAAAAAGTAAGAAAAATGATGTGTAGACCTCAAGTCAGAATTAATTTTTAGTAATATACATGAAATATCACAAATTTATAAGTTAGAAGGGAAAAACATTCATAATACTTTCATAACTGAGTTTAACATCTATGTGGGGAGGCAGAAACTGATAAAACATGATGATTGTCTTAAGACCTTAAACCATTAAATGGCAGTTAGCCAAATCATTAATGTTAAACAAATACATCATAGTAATTGTTAGTAAAAGGAATTACTGGGCACAGTACATGGGATCTCTTTGTACTGTGTAAACATATTTTTCTTTAAACCTAAAAATATTCAAGAATTTGGTAAAGGTTCTAAAAGTGATGGAGACAAATTAATTTGAAAACGATGGAGGACCTTGATAAATGCCTCCACCTCCAAATAGGAAACAGCAAAATCATCAAAATAGCCATATAGTAAAAGAAAAATTAGCAACAGTAAAGCATTGGTTTCTGCATATCCTGCTCTTCTCTTGTTTTTGAGTAGAAAGAAATAAGGTTTAAATCCAAGTGCAAAGCAGCTAGCAGCCCATGGGAAACATCCTGGGAGAAGAAGGGGTCAGATACATTGTTTTCTTGTTTCACAAGAGCAGCTGATGAGCTCTCCCAGCTAAACTTTATTTTTGAATTGAGGGTCATGTGTCATTGCCAGAGTAAGAGAAAATCTCAGGAGACTCGCAGGAGACTCGCACCATTTTCCAGCTGCAAACTAGGGCAAGGCCCTTTGTTTATCTTCTCTTAGCCTTCACCCTAAATTCTTGTGACCTTAGACTACTCTCTTGAGTGTTAAAGACCTCCACTGATAGTAGGTGTAATCAGGAAACCTCATCAAGGGACCCAGGCTACCAAATTATCTCCCTTATTGTCAAATTTATAAGTGAATGTTAATATATGTACTAATGATAACACACAACAGTCCCCAAGTGCTGTTTATGTGCCAGATGCCAATGATATGACTTATTTAGTTCAGTCATAGTATTATTTATATTTTGTCATCTTTCTAAAACACAAGTATTTGGTTTTTATCTAACTTCCTGAGGTTGGGAATGAGAGGATATTCAATTTTTAATGACTCTTGGGTCATCTGTTGGACATAGTGGTTCCTTATCATTGCTAGAAAAAATGACTACAACCAGTGACGTGAAACAACACAAATTTATTATCTTACAGTTGCTTAGATAAGAGGTCTGAAAGACATCTTTCTAGGCTAAAACAAAGTGCTTACAAGACTCCCCTGCTTTCTAGGATATCTAGTGGAGAATTGATTATTGATGGTTGCTTCCTCCATTTCCAGATTTTAGAGGTTTTCTGTATTGCTTAAGGTCTCTCTTCCTCTTGAAAGATCAGAATGGCTTTTTGGGACTTCCTTTTTTATTGATTTAAAAATGTATCTACTTACTTTTGTTGTATGTGCCTGATGTATATATATGAACATGAGTGTGCCATGGCACATGCATGGAGACAGAGGACAAGCTTGTGAAGTTGCTTCTCCCATTCCACCTTTATGTGGGTTCCTGGGGTTGAACTCAAGTTGCCAGGCTATAAGAAGTGTTGTACGAGCTGAGACATCTTGCTAGCACAGAGTGACATCATTCTTATGTGACAGTGGTGTTTCTGTCTTTGTCATCTCTCAGGAGTACTTATGATTATACTGAAACATCTGTGATATTCATAGTATAATTTCCCAATTTTATATGAAGTGTTTAGCAGTTAGCTAGAACTGTAGATTGGGAATGCCGACTTTATTGAGGATTTGCTTAAAATAATAAATTACATCACCTCAATCAAATTAAAACCTGTCAGTGCATTATATACCACAGCCACATTTCTGTTACCCATGAATTATGTTTGTAAAAGCTTTGGTTGCCATGTGACATATAGAATATGTTTTACTAATGAATTTTATTATGAATACTTATTATAAATATATTAAAAATCCTATTATAATTTATGTGGCTAGCCTTCCATATGTATTTTTTTCATTTTTCATTTTACTTATTATTTTATTCTGAGGCAAGGTCTTGCTGTGTAGCTCAGGCAGGCCTGAAACTCACTATATATACTAGATTTGGAAAGAACTCAAGAAGATACCTTTGCAGTGGCCTCCCAAGTGTTGGGATCAGAGGTAGGTATCATCATGCATGACCTTCCTTCATGTTTGCAAAGCCATTGAGGCAGACAAACACATGAAATAGCTTATCAATTTAGGACATCATTGGGCTTAGGCTACATACATATTACTCCCCTAACAGTGCTCTTGAAAACTTATAACCTTTATCTGCATGTGCCATATGCATGTACCCTTCTCCTAACAATGGATATAGACGCCCAAGACCTTCCCCTATGTCAGGCTGCACGTACCTGCTTTAAACAGTGCAAGTAAGTTATTCCTTTTAACAGCTTCTTAATGATTTCCCACTTCTATTTGAACATATCCTGAAACATATTCTGAAATCAAGGAAGATGGGCCTATCTATGCTAAACTAGCTCCAGGTGTGGGCACAATCAGAAAATGGGGTCTTCTAGGTATCTAACTTTAACTCTGCCGGCTGATGTTAGTGTAAGAGGAAAAGTGTAAGAGTGAGCACTCAGCTGGAAATGCTTTACTCAGATTGATTACCCAATTTTTTTCAGTTTCATACTGTGGTGGTTTGAAAGAAAATGGCCCCCAAAGGGAGTAGCAGTATTAGGAGGCAAGGCTTTGTCTGCCTTTCGTCTTCCCATCTTGCTCAGTTTGGCTCTCCCACCTACCATTATCTTGTTCAGCTATTGGCCAGTCAGCTTCTTCATTAAACCAATTACAGCAATAAATCTTCACAGTGTACAAAAAACAATTACTCCATAGCAGGAGATGTTATTGAACTTTGTCCTAAAATGAGTAAAGAAAACTGAGCTTTTTGGTGTAGACCTGGAATCTCAGAAACGGGTTGCTGATGCAGGAGAATATCAAGTTCATGGCTTAAACAGACTCTAGAGAAAGTTCAAAGCTAGCCTGGGAACCATATTAACAACTTGTCTTAAAACAAGATGTTTAAAGGGGTGGAAGAATATATAGTTCAGTGGTAAATCACTAAGGTTAAGGCCCTGGGTTCAGTGCCCAATACTGAAAACAAAATAGAAGAGTAAGATAATAAAAGATAAATAAAAGTTATTTAACATTACATAATTGAATAATTAGAACTCCCAACTATAGTAAAATCATGTACAAAGAAGACCCCCTTTCTTGTTTATGTTTCATAGTTCAGGAAATAATAATGCAAATGAAATAACTGAAATCTTGATTTTCTTTTGGTGTTAGAATAATGGCATTCAGGTTTCAAACACGTGTAACACATACAACACACCATCTGAGTCATTGCTGTCACCAACGTACTCCCAAAGCTGTCTCCAGAAACACAGATGAGAGTGGGATTGACTCCATACTTTTCAAGAATTTCGTCCTAAAGAACAAACTTGACCACAGAAACATAATCTTCTTGAGGGCAGCTGGGAACGGATAATGAGGAACAAGTCTGTATCTTTAGAGGAAAATCAAGTAAATAGAAAAGGCAAAAAAGCAATTATGATGAAACTTACTTATGTGAGTATCTTTCAGTTTCACTAAAGGACGTATTGACAAAATTTGGCCCTGCTTTAAGTCTTCAATTTCATTAATTAAGTCCAGGCTTACTAATAACTTCTGTATTAAAATAAGAAGTGCATTCTTGGTTAAAGGATCTAAGGTGCTGGTTCTATGGGGGTATGAGTGACACAGGATATGTTCACCATCATAAAGTTTGTGGGATTCAACAGATTATCCTTGCACATAGTACCACAAAAGCCATTTATAATAATGGATAGGGTTATATAGGAAATTTTAAAGATTCATTTATTTGTATTTATGTATATGAGAGTTTGATTGAATGTATGTATGTCTACCATATATGTGCCCAATACACATGGAGGTTATTTAATATGCTGTTTATGAGAATCTGACTCAATATAAACATTTTAAATTGCTAATAGTTAATTACAGCAGCGAATTTTAAACATTAAAAGTTCCTTTGTAAGTCAAATTATTTCTGCAACTTTTCTTACCTCTCTATATGGCTGTGTGTGCATGCACATGCACAAATATGAATGCACTCATGTGTATGAGTGTGTTTTTTCTATTGAAGCATATCTCAATTGGCCTGTCTTATTGTTTAACTCTATCAGTAGTGGGAATCTTAATATTCACTCAATTAGCCAATTTTTCTTGTACTTATAATAAGTAATATTATCAAAATGGATCTTGAAATATTTTATAGTTTAATCTGTGTTGAAAACATTAAAAATTAATACAATTTAAACAAAGTAATGTCAAAAACATAAATATTCTTCACAGTAAAGTACAAGAGATATCTAAAATATCTGCAGAATTCTTAAGATGGGAACAAAATATTATGTCACATAAAAAGCTTATTTTAAATTACAGTGTTGTAAACTTGGTTTAAATAATAGCTAGAAGGGAAGAATGTTCTTACAAATGTAAATTAGAAACATCTCAAAAACACGTAATTCTTCTATTAACATTGAAGGTGCAGTTATGGAGAAGCTCTCTGATATGTTCTGCTTTGCCCCCTAGTACTCTCAGCCAAGAAATTCTGGACAGTGTTTTTGTTCTCAATCTATAATACTGGAAGTTCATTTATACACCATAGAATCAGTAGGACACAAGACAAGTTTCTGTATCCCCATTTTTGGGGTTTTAAAAATACAGGTATACCCAATAGATCAAAAAATAATAGGCATATAATTACTCATTTTTCTGGTATTTTGTTGGAAATTTGGGCAAAATATTTCTATTAGAGAATTCATGTTGTGCATCTATGACCTATTATTGATCTGTGGGTATGGCCTATTCAGTAAATGCATTTATTGATCTGAAATTCAGGATCAATGTTATAGATGAAAATATAGAACCCTCTTTCAACAGATGGGCATGGGAGCTAATGTGGAAGAGTAGAACCCAAAATAGAAGAATATTGAAAATCAGTAGCTGAAAAGGTATATGGAATTCTGTGGAATAGAAACATTTAGAAAGTATATGCATTAATTTACTTTAGTACAGCTTTTTGATTTTCATAACTGTAGATGCAATGAAGGGAGAATGAGAAAAAGGAAGTGGGAGGGGATAAAAGGAAGTACAAAATAGCTGTGTACTAACAGTGTATAAGAAAGCAATAACTGGTTTAATTTGAAAACAGAATGAGAGAGAAATTAAAAAAAACAGACACTCTTGAATGTGGAAATGAATTTGAGAAAAGGAAATATGATAAGATAATAACTAATAAAGTAACTGAGGTCAAGGGAGCTCAAGGTAGGAAAGAGAGCACATGTTTAGCAGTCACCAAACAGCACATTTTCAGGTAGAAGAGTAAAGAAAACACAGCGGAAAATATGACATAGCAGAAAATATGCTCCAAAGCAAGCAGAGAGATGCAGCCTCTCTTCACCAAAAAGAAAACATACCTTTTCCCACAATATAAGCAGAGAGACATGGATAAGAGATTAATAAGGTGGCAGTAAGTTTAAGACAGTGTGAGATGGGTAAAGGAAGAAGTGGACAGGGGCATGGATGCTGAATGTTTCAGCTTCAGGCCTGAGAGGAGGTGGTGAGCTTGGGAAGGGGGAAAATTTTGAAATTATTCTGAGGTAAAATAGAAGGACATTTGAGAGACAGCATCTTTCAGTAACATTGAGAACACAGAGGTCTAGCTGGTGCCCAAATGGAGCCTACACCCCTACATTCCAGTCTCTTTGGTACAGGAAGATACTCTGCAGGCTATGGAAAGAAGAACCTGGACACTAGTCCAGCCACAAAACCCTTGACCTACAATTTATCCTTCCTGCAAGACGTGCTGGGGCAGTGGAACTTCTGAGAGTGGCCAGCCAATGTTTGGTTTAATTTGAGGCCTATGCCACAAGAGAGAGCCCATGCCGTCCAGTGTCTGGATGGCCAGGACCCAAAGGCTGAATAGCTCAGAAACCTAGAGTGCAACCAAACATAACTGACAAAAAATACTGATTCCAGAAGACATTCTGCTGTAGTCATAGATCAGTGCCTTGTCCAGGCATCATCAGAGAGACTTCCTCCTGCAGAAGATGTGAGCAGGTACAGAGACCTACAGCCAGACATTAGGCAGATAGATTGGAGGTCCCCATGGGGCGGGGGTAATCTTTCCCCTCGCAAATCTGGGAACCCTACAAAAGAGGGGGGTAGATGTGAGAGTTAGAAGGTATAGAGAGCACCAGGAGAACACTTCCCACTGAATCAACTAAGCAAGACTCATGTGAGCTCACAGACTAAAGTAGCAAGCACAGACTCTAAAAGGGTTTTCATCAAGTACTCTGTTCTAGCTGTCAGCTTGGTGTTTTTGTGGGACTCCTAAAAGAGGGAGTAGATGTGTCTCTGACTCTTGCCTGCTCTTGGGACTCTTTCCCTCCTATTGGGTTGCTTTGTCCAGTCTCGGTATGGGGGGATGTTGCCTTGTCTCAGTGTATCTTGTTTTGTTGTGTTTGGTTGTTTGTTGAGGACATGCTTTTTTGAAGGGAAATAATAGAGGTGGAAGTTGGGTGGAGATGGGGAGTTGGGAGAGATGGGAGATGAGAAGGGGAGATGGGAGGAGGGGAAGAAGGGAAAACTGTTGTCAGGATGTCTTTTATGAGAGAAGAATCTATCTTAAATAAATAAATATAGAAGAGAAAGGTACTGTTCATCAGGAGTGTGAATCTTAAATCCCTGGGTCATGCTGAAAGGCCTAGGAAGGGCTATTGTTTCCATCTCTTTCTAATAATGGAACCATGAGAGCATCTCTTACCGTTGTTTCCTCGACACTACAACTGTGATGACTATGCCCATCTGAAAGTGGGCTCACCCAGAAGAACAAAATCTACCTGCGCAGCCAAACACAATGTCCTTTTCTTATTTTGAAATATTCACAGATCATGGAAGCAAAGTCATGGATATGTTAAGAAGCTACAAATTTTTTTTTAAGAAGGAATTATAGCTTCTTTCTTACATATTTTAAATGCACAATGCAATTTCCCTTTGTTGTGTAGTGAATCGATGAAGCTCAATAGTAGTGCAAAATATATGTGTATGTGTTTGTGCATGTGTGTGTGTGTTTACATGTGTACGTGTGTATGTGCGCGCGCACGTGTTTCTGGGTGTGTGTCTATCTTTCTCTCAGTAACAAAGAGTACCAAAGCGGGGATGCATGGATCTCCCTGGGAAGAGGAAATAGAAGAGATCTCCTGGGTGGACTGGGGGTGGGTGGGGATGGTCTTAAAAAGTAATGTGATAAAATGACTCCTAATGATATTCTGCTATACTCAGATCAGTGCCTTATTCAACCACCATCAGAGAGGTTTCCTCCCACAGTAGATGTGAAAAAATACAGAACCCTGTGGCCAGACATTTGAGAAAGACAGAGAGAAACTTGTAACACAGCACAAAATGGGATGTCTCCATCAAATACCTCTCACCAGAGCTCAGGGAACCTCAAGGAAGGAAAGACAGAAGAAGTGTGGGAGCCAGAAAGGATGGAGGACACCAGGAGAACAAATCCTTCTAAGTCAGCTGAGCAAAGTTCATATGAACTCACAGAGCAAGAAGCAGCAAGCTCAGGACCTGTATCAGTCTGCTACAGTTCCTCTTCATATATATCATAGCTTTTAGTTTAGTATTTTTATGGTACTCCTGAGTGTGTGAATGAATGAGGGGTCTCTGATTCCTGTGCCTTCTCTTGGTCTTTTTTTCCTTCTGTTGGGTTCCCCTGTCCAACTTTGATGTGATGGTTTTGTTTTATCTTGTTCTATTTTTTGTTGTCTTGTTACCTCTTAGAAGCCTGCTCTTTTCTAATGAGAGACAGAAAGGGAGTGGATCTGGATGTGAAGAGAGGTGGGGAGGAACTGGGAAGAGTGGAGGGAGGGGCAACCGTAATTAAGATATAATATATGAGAAAAGAATCTATTTTTAATAAAGGAGAAAATAAAATAAAATTACAGTCTGAAACTCAATTGAGTTTCATTGTTATTTCTACCCACCAACTAAAAACTGTGTTTACCTGAGCCCTATGCTTTATTTTACTTATTTAATAGTAATAATAACAGTGACTCCCTCAAAGTGAAGTACTTTATGAAATACAACATGACAAAGCACAATAGTGATTTCATAAACTTTTCATTGCTGGATGGCACCATAAAGATCCTTTCGTTTAAGTAATTATTTCATTATAAGGTTAACTTTTATAAACACAGTTTTGCATCATCATCTTCTTCTGATCCTATCAAATAATTAGTTATAACTCTATGTATGTTAATTTAAGTTCAGTTATCATTCCAGATTTTACTGAATTATGCTCTATATCACACACTCTTCAATTTTCATAGTAAAGTACTGTCTTATTAATTTCAGTACCATAATGTACTGCTTTGTTTTAATCTCAAAGTTAAAGTAAATGAGTCTCAAGAGAAATTAAGTAAACGAAGATCTAACTGGCTTTAAAGCTTGTGTGCTTCCCACTTTGTGTTATTTATAGTTTGAGTGCATTGTGGCTGAGTAGTAAACTTTCCCTCACCATTCTGTCGGCTCTGTGAATTTGGTTCCATGACATTACTTTAAAATCTATTTCTCTCAGGAACCATCTGATGTATTTTAATTCTGTTTTGACAATAGCAAAATACTTATTCTGTAAAATTCAAGTAGAATTTAATTAGTCACTAACATGATACGTTTTATGATTCCTATGCCTATACAATATATATATGTGTATACAATATATACTCACATATATATTACAGGCATCATAATATAATTTTATTTTGCATTTGAAGAAGAAAAAGCCAAATTCAACTGTTACCACTAGGTTTTTATAATATATTCACATTCTCGAGGAGATGAAATCTGAGGATATATGATCTACTCAAAGAAGTTAAATGAAGTAGTTTCTGGTAAATGAAGTAGTTTTCTGGTATGGGACATACTCATCCACATTTTCCTCTTTTGTCTAGTGCACAGAGTAAGATATTGGAAATTAGTGAGTCAAGATAGCTCAGCAAACTTTGGACTCTGAGAAAAAAATGCATCATGAGAGCTCTGCTGTCACTTCTGTACCACAGAACTCTGCATCTTCCTGATCTATTAGACTTGGTTGTGTCATCGCTGATCATACATTGTCTGTTCCTGTCTCTCTGAACCTACGTATTGTCACTGTCACCAATAAAACTTCCAGACAGAAGCATATTTCAGTAAAAATGGAACAAAGAATATTCTTCGTTGTACACTTGAGTTCAAAATCTTGTACTGAAATTTAAAAACAAACAAACAAACACTAAATCCACCAACTTAAAACTGAAGATAAATAACAGCAGAACAAATGTCAAGTGCGACCTGACAGTCCCTTCGGGTCTTTGAAACAAGTCAGGGAGTGTGTATCAAGAGCACACTTCTTTAAAGCAAACTCTGCTCTGCTTGTGAATTACAGTGCAGCTTTCCAGAAGGTTGTAGATGGTATATTTCAACAGACTAATGTAAGATCAGATAGGAGAGTCAGCTGTCTTCTATAAAGAAATACAGAATGTAATCTGAGAAAATGGAAAAAAATACCAATATCATAAAGTTTTCCTATTTTTATAAGATATGTTTTATTTTAGATAAAATAGATCACACATTGATTTGCAATAGAATCAATATCAGTGGGTTAAATGTTAATAATTAACATTGATAAAACTTATAAATTTCTCCCACATTCCAAAGCTCATTAGAGTCCTCAATAACAGTAAGAATGTACAGTTTCTGAGAATAGAAATTTTGAGAATGACCCAAAAGGTAGAAGTCATTAAAACAGTAAAAGAACTAAATATACATAAAAATTGAAATGTAGTTGATACATAGGTATAAGTTTTAAGAGATTTGAGGCTAGCTTTTCACAGACATGCCAAATATATGCAAACTATTTCACAATTCCTAGAGTTTTCCTTTTAGACAGTACTATTTCTATTATTCTGATGATAATACACAGTCATTATTTCCATATTTATATGTTTAGTAAGAATGATATCTCCCTCTGTTTTGTATATATTCAGGAATTATATTAGTGATTAGCTGAATAAACATTAATTTAATCAATTGCCTGTAGCTAGAGGTGGGGACTTGTGAGATTTCCTCCATCCTTGCTAGCATCTCAACTTGTGTTTTCATTGTGCAAATCTTCTTTAGGTGACCTTACTGTTAAGATTTCAAGAATGCAGCTTCTCTGTCATATATAGAAGATAATATCATTTCATTAGAGGTCCTGGCCTCTGACTCCTACAATCTTTCTCCTTCCTATTTTGTGATGTTCTGTAAGTCATAGGTGGAAGGCTCCTTGTGGTAGGTATATCAGTTGGGGATAGGCATTCTACAGTTCAGTTGTATTTTGACCATCTGTAGATTTCTATAGCTTTCTCCATCTGCTGAAAGAAGAACCTTCTGTGATGAGGGATAAGAACTTCACTTATCTGTAGATATAAAAACAGCTATTTAGAATATAATTAGGAATTATAGTGGTTTAAGAAAGTGGCAATAGTAGGTTCTACTCTAGGGTCTGTCACCTCACCAGTCATGGGTATTTGGCTGGGTTTACAGCACCAGATCTGAATCCCCTTCTACTGAACATCTCTTAAGTCCTCAAGAGTTTTTTTTTTTTAAAGAAAATTAAAATCTACACTATCAGTTGAGCTTTTGATAAGAAAAGAAACAGAGTCCTTATCCAAATTGCAAAATAAAGCCAACAAATCCACAAATGCAATTCAGGTTAGTTAAACTTAAAATTTGCAAATCCATGTAATTATATAATCATGAGAAATGTCTGTATTCGTTGAGCAAATATTTGTGGCATCCTTGTGTATCCTGTGTCCAGGCTTCTATCCATCCATGGTCTATCATATCATGAGGTGATGGAAATGTGAAGAGATAAAGCTTAGCTGAAGAAAGTAGGTCACTGGGAGCACATCTGTGAAGGGGAGGGCTTGTGTCACTCCTGTGCTTCCTAGACACCATAAGGTGAGCAGCTTTGCCTAACCATGGATTCTCTGTGGCACCATACTCCAAAAACACCAAAGGCAACTATCCATGGCTTAAAACTTCTAGAATTGTGAGCCAAAGGAAGCTTCCTTGAAATTGATATCTGTGAGTACTTTATCATAACAGCAGAAAGCTCAATTCCACAAACAATATTACATAGTAAATTTTATTTAAAGATGTGTGTTACATTCTTATGATAGCAGCTCTACTCTGAATTCCAACAGAAAAGTACAGTGTTGAAAATTCTTTCTCCAAGGGGGGAATATGGGGAGAGACCACTAAAATTAAGGACCAGATGAGGGGTAGTATGGAAACCTGATACACTAGAAGTTTCCTAGATTTTACACACACACACACACACACACACACACAGAGCCAGATCAGCTTAAACCTGGAGCAAGAGGAAAAGCCTGCTTGTTCATATCTTCCAACACCAAAATCAAAGAGTAATGATCTCTGGACCTCAACACCATTTCTTCTTTTTCCCTTCATGTTCTACTGAGGTGTCCAGTTCCTGGGAAGTTGCCACTCATGCTCAAAGTGGAGTCTTACTCCTTAATTAACCATCTTTGGAATGCCTTCACAGAAACATAGTGTTGTGCCCCAATCTCCTAGGCGATTTAAATAGATTCTATCAAGATGGCAAGGAAGATTAACCATAATGACATTCCAAACTTAATTGAGTGTCACAAACAATATTCAGGTCACATTTCAAGCTTGTATAGAAAGAAAAATTAATATGATAAATAAGAAATGCGACCTCCTATTACCTTTCCTGTGTGTAGTTGAATAATAAAGTGTTTTGAGAAACAAATGCAATCCAATATATAACTCATAGCCCTAAAACCACTGCCACTGGGAAAGTATTTTTATAAGAAGGTGATGCCGGCAGTGGCGGCTGCGTGTTTCCGGAAGACGTGGCGGCTCGGGCCCGGCGGCGTCCCCGTGGCCCGTGGTGGCTCTTCTCTGGACTAGGCTTCGCAGCGTGGGCCCCGAGGCTCCGCGGTCCTCGCTGCCGCCGCCATGATCTCCCTCATGGATACGCAGAGTTCTGTTTGTGGCTGGCTTGGCTTTTATAACTGGTCTGGACAGAACATTCAGATTCTTCTTCCAGAAACACAAAGTGAAAGCCACCGGGATTTTTCCTGGGTGGTGTGTTCGTGGTCCTTATTGGTTGGCCTTTGATAGGCATGATCTTCGAAATTTATGGATTCTTTCTTTTGTTCAGGGGCTTCTTTCCTGTGGTCATTGGCTTTATCAGAAGAGTGCCTGTCCTTGGATCCCTCCTAAATCTACCTGGAATCAGATCATTTGTAGACAAAGTTGGAGAAAGCAACAATATGGTATAACAGCAAGGCAACTGAAGACTTTAAATACTATATTATTTATAAAACCCTTTGAAGAATATTCAGCACAAAGCTTTATTATAACATCCAAAAACCAGCATGCATCAATCACATCTGCTTCCTCCACTGTTCTCCATCCTGAGTTAGGAGAGGAGATGCCCCCTATTACGCTATAACTAAACTTGCCTTGGTTCCTCGAAAGCATGGTGCTGGGGAGGCTTGTCATTCCCTTCTGTTGCTAGTCTGCCAACAGGAACAGCAGTGGTTTCCTTCCTTCCCCGGGCGTTAGTTTTCTTGTTGGAGGTGGAGCACTTCACAGACGTAGACCTATTTCTCTTACCACTAATGATTACACTATTTATTCTTAACAGTGGCAAAGCTTTTTAATGCAGAAAATCATAATTAAAATTCTATTTATTTACAAACCATTTCTGCAAGACATTACAATGTGTATTGTCTTTAGTTCAATTTCTTGGTGCCAGGAGAATCCCAGGCTTGCTGGTCTGCAGAAGGAAGCACTGGTTTGTAGTGGGATGGTTCATTCTCGTGGATTGCTGTTGTGTTTGGTACTTGCATCTGACTTTATGGTGTAACCTGTGAAAACTTGATAAACGGAGAATCCTACCTCAGTAGCTCATGGGATAATAAAAGACCTGGCGTTGTGTCTGATGTTCCTCAAAAAAAAAAAAAAAAAAAAAAAGATGATGCCATTTTCAGTATAAAATATATGTAATCTCAAATGTTGGTAAATTTTTATTGAATTTTCTAGAATATTTTTAGGGTTGTAGGGCAATCCTATAAATAATATATTTCATTGATCTAGATTAGATTGTCCTTTTTAATTATCAAACTATTCTAAGATTCTGATGAAACCAGTAACTTTGAATCTTAAAAAACCAACTATTCTAAGCTTATAAAATACTCAAAAACTTTTTGAAATTACTATCCTAATATTCTGTTGATGATGACATCACTGCTCAAATAGAGGCTCCCAGAACAGTAGAAGGATTTATTTTTATTGGGGAACCTACAAAGCAAGTAGGTATTATTGTAAAAAATACATAGATTGGAGTTCCAAATTTGTGTAATATATTGTTTGAAATGAACCTAAGACTGTAGCTTGAGTTTTCCTGACTGGCCCACAATCAGGACAAATCTCTCTCACCTGCCAGTCCCACAGCTGTTCAAACCTGACCAAGTAAACACAGAGACTTATATTGGTTACAAACTGTATGGCCGTGGCAGGCTTCTTGCTAACTGTTCTTACAGCTTAAATTAATCCATTTCTATTAATCTTTACCTTGCCACGTGGCTTGTGGCTTACCGGTACTTTACATCTTCCTTGTCCTGATGGCGGCTGGCAGTGTCTCTCTCACCCAGCTTCCTGTTCTCTCAATTCTCCTCTCTGTTAGTCCCGCCTATACTTCCTGCCTGGCCACTGGCCAATCAGTGATTTATTTATTGACCAATCAGCAACACATTTGACATACAGACCATCCCACAGCACAAGACTTACTGAATTCCTTGCATTAAGGTGCAGAAAAAGACCCAAACATATGCTGTTTCTTCTGCCTTCAGCCTTACTGCCTCAAGATGGACTCTTGAGCCTGGCACATGTTGATTCTGCTCCACAGGTTGGCCAGTGAGCTCAAGTGATCCACTTGTCTCCACCCTACTCCTTAATCTTGGCCTAGCGGCATCAGTCCTTAAGTTTAGCTGTACTTTAGTGCTGAACATCTGTACTCAAGTCTTCATTTCTTCTGGAAAGTAATCTACTGAGCATGGTCTCAGCATCGGATTTCACAGTTTTTAAGTTTCCTCTATATTTCAATGTAAAATAAAAAGGTGAAACTGAAGCAGAATATCCTTGTGCCTTAAGCACTAGCAGCATGTGCTAACTGACCCGGAATCAGTCTTGCTCTCACTAGAAGAAGCTGTATTTTGACTGTCTTAGATTTGGTACTGTGGATGCTGTGATTTCCTCCCCCACCCTTCTGAGACACTGCATTTTATTTAGAAAATTTCAGTTCTCTTACCCCATAAGGGAGAAACCTGGTGCTAGGGAAATTGCCAGGAATCCACAAAGGTGAGCCCAGATTAGACTACTAGCAATAGTGGAGAGGGTGCCCAAACTGGCCTACCCCGGTAATCAGATTGGTGAATATCCTAGCTGTCATCATAGAGCCTTCATCCAGTAATTGACGTAAGCAGATGCAGAAATCCCCAAGTACCAGGCTGAGCTCTGGGAATCCAGTCGAAGAGAAGGAAGAGGGATTAAATGAGCAAAGGGGGGGTCAAGAAAGTGATGGATAAATCTATAGAGACAATTAAACCAAGCTCATAGGAACTCATGAACTTTAGATTGACAGATGTGGAACCTGCATGGGACCAGACTAGGCCCTCTGCATGTGGGAGACAGCTGTGTAGCTTGGTCTGTTTGAGGGGCCCTGAGAGTATGATCAGGATCTATTCCTGGTACATGGACTGGCTTTCTGGAGCCCATTACCTATGATCAGACACCTTGCTCACCCATGATGCAGTGGGGAGGGGCTTGGTCCTATCTTTACTGAATGTATCAGGTTTTGCTGACACTCCATGGGAGCCCTTACCCTTTTGGAGGTGGGGATGAGGTGTGTGTCATGGCAGGGGGAGGGAGGTTGATGGGGAGCAGGAGGACAGATGAGAATGGGATCTGTGGTTGGTATGTAAAATGAAAAAAAATTAAATACAAAAAAAAAAATTTCAATTCCAAAGCTAATGGGAAGGATCAAGGGCCCTGAAAAGATTCTCTTAGGGGAATTATTGCCTCTTCATTTTCTTCCTGAACTTGGATTATCCCTTATCTATTGTCTTGCAATTTGGAGTTAGCTAGAAAGTGACCCTTGTGATATGCTAGTTAGATTTCAAGGAATTCTCTTATTTTGTGTAATTCCTTTGCTTTAATGAGAGCATGACCTTGAAAACACTTGCATATTTTGGAATTTCCTGAATGACATCAGATACAGTCATTGATGCAGATGGTACTGCTATAGATGCTGGTGTTGCTTAAATAATTACGTTTTGGAGGGTCCCTCCAGAGTCTCTCTTATAGCTTATAGGACTGCAAAAGAAAAGGAAAGAGAAGTCTTTTACATTTGTAAATTCAAGACTCTTCTTATTTCTGGTAAGAAACAAAAGCTGCAAACTAAACATTCCAAATCTTTTTATGCCCTTTTCACCTTCATAAATCATTCTGAATATTTTCCATCACATTACTTTACTAAGATTTACAGGCTGAATGTGTATGAGTAATATTTTCTTTAAAATGTTAATTTTCTTTTTTATATATATTTTTATTTTATAATTAACTTAATTTCACATATCAGCTGTGTATTTCCCCATTCTCCCTCCTCCCACTCCCCAGGCCTCCCCCCCAGTCCATCCCTGATTCCCACCTCCTCCAAGGCAAGGTCTCCCCCTGGGGAGTCAGCCCAGCCTGGTAGACTCAACCTAGGCAGGTCCAGTCCCCTCCTCCCTACACCAAGGGTGAGCAAAGAGTCCCAGCATAGGCCAAAAAGCCAGCCCATGCACCAAGGACAGGTTCCGGGCTCCACTGCCTGGGGGCCTCCCAAACAGTTTAAACTGTCCTACTTATACAGAGGGCCCAGTTCAGTTCCATGGGGGCTCCTCAGCCATTGGTTCACAGTTCATGTATTTCCACTAGTTTGGCTATTTGTCCCTGTGCTTTTTCCAATCATGGTCTCAATATCTCTTGATCATACAATCCCTCCTCTTTCTTGCTGATTGGGCTCCCGGAGCTCCACCTGGCGCTCGGCCATGGATCTCTGCATCTGCTTCTATCAGACACTAGATGAGAGTTCTATCATGACATCAAAATACCCAACAGTCCAATTAAAAAATGGGCTATAGAGCTAAACAGAGAATTCTTAACAGAAGAAGCTCAAATGGCTGAAAGACATTTAAGGAATTGCTCAACATCCTTAATCATCAAGAAAATGCAAATAAAAACGACTCTGAGATACCATCTTACACCCGTCAGAATGACTAAGATCAAAAACACTGAAGACAGCTTATATTGGAGAGGATGTGGAGCAGGGGAACACTCCTACACTGTTGGTGGGAATGCAAACTTGTACAGCCACTTTGGAAATCAATATGGCACTTTCTTAGAAAATTGGGAATCAACCTCCCTCAAGACCCAGCTATACCACTCTTGGGCTTATACCCAAGGAATGCTCAGTCATACCACAAGAACACATGCTCAACTATGTTCATAGAAACATTATTTGTAATAGCCAGAACCTGGAAACAACCTAGATGCCCTTCAACTGAAGAACGGATAAAGAAAATGTGGTAATATACACAATGGAGTACTACTCAGCAGAGAAAAACAATGACATCATCAGGTTTGCAGGCAAATGGATGGAACTAGAAAAAAATCATCGTGAGTGAGGTAACCCAAACTCAGAAAGACAAACATGGTATGTACTCACTCATAAGTGGATACTAGATGTAAAGCAAAGGATAACCAGACTGCAACTCACAACTCCAGGGAGGCTACCTAGTAAAGAGGACCCTGAGAAAGACACAGCGACAGAGAAATGGATGAGATCTACATGAGCAAACTGGGGGTGAAGGGGGGGAAATGGAGGGCAAGGGTTGGGGGAAAGAGAGCTTAGGGGAGCGGGAAGGTACCAACTGGATCAGGAGCAGAGTGCTAGAACAGGGAGGGAGATACCATGATGAATGAAGATCCCAGGGGAATAGGAAGAAGCAGAGTGCTAGAGAAGTCACCAGAAATCCACAAAGATACCTCCACTGTAGACTACTGGCAATGGTCGAGAGAGTGCTTGAGCTGACCTGCTCTGGTGATCAGATGACCAAAAATGTTAATTTTTATTCAGTTTACTTAATATACAAATTTTTATTAGTTCCTTGAGAATTTCATGGTATATATTTTGGTCATACCCTTCCCCAACTTTCCATATATCCATCTCCCTTTTCTACCCACCAACTTTGTATCCTTGTGATTTTCATTTTTTAACTCATCAAGCCCAATTTCTGTTGTCCATATACTCCCAGATGTGTGGGTCCTTTCCACATTGGTGTGAAGGACCTATCAGGGGCCAAACCATTAATGGAGACTGACTGTTCATCTCTAAGTACATATTAGTTGCCAGTAGTTTTCTCAGTGGTGGGATTTAATGCCCACTTCCACTCTCCGTGCTGGGATTGTGTCTGTTGTGAGTTGGTATTGGTTTTATGCATGTTGTCACACTGCTGTGAGTTCATACGTGCAGGTGTCCAGTCTTTACAACACTGTTTCCTTGTAGCCAATCATCATTTTTGCTCTTTCTATCTTTCTGTCCCCTTTACCATGAAGATCTCTGAGCCTTGGGAATATATGTAGATGGCCCATTGAGGGCTAAATGTTCCTCAGTCTCATTCATTCTCTACTTGAAGATTAGTTGAGGGTATCTGTGTTAATTATCAGCTACCAAAAGGAAGTGATTCTTTGACAAGGGTTGACAGATACACTGCTCTATAGGTTTAGTAATAAGTCATTAGAAATCAGTTTAGAACTATGTCTGTTTAGTAGAATAATAGTAAGTTCTTCTCGTGGGCCCATGACCAGTCTAGAAGTAGGTTCTTGCCTGATAATGCTATAAGGTAGGAGTTCCATCTTGTAGAACAGGCTTTAAATCCAATCAGAAAATTGTTCCTCATGACATTTGAGTGACAGTTGCATCAATATGCAGGTCTTTCTGGCCAGTCATTATTGTAGACTTTGTGGTTCACAGCTTGTAAGATGGATTACTTTTCTCCTCCAGTAGAGTACAGGGCACCTTCCTGAGTGATGAAAGCTGGCCAGTAGGTTATAAAGGCTCTAGGTCACTACCAGCTTGTTTTCTCCATGTTCTATGACCCAGATATGTGGTGTCTATAACAATATGGTATCACTGTTAGTTCTGGAGGGAAACCAAGAGCATTGGTAATAGATTTTAATGTTTGGACATCTATGGGACATATCTGGTCAACAACTCCAAAAGAGGTAACACATTCCTTGGAATTGGATATTTTTATTTATTAGTCAGTGTTGTCTTAACAGGGGCATTGCCACTCTGTTATATGGTAACTCCATTTAAACTCTTTTCACACTTATATATACATACATTTTAGAAAGCTCCTATAATAATAAGTATCCATATGATATGTAAATTTTATCATTGGAATTTTATTATTTTCATTGTTTCTTCATATTTTGATTAACAGGTTTTAAAAATGAATTGATACAGGGTGGGCAGATTGGAATGCCTGCAATCCAAGCATTTTTGAAGTTTATATAAGAGGATAACATGTTTCAGAAAAACCTGTTATAGCTAATAATATTCTCTCACAAAACATTAAAAAGGAATTAAACTAAAGATTTTCCAAAACATAGATATCTTGACATTCACTATTCCTCTCCTGATCATATCAGTTGTTTGCTTGTTATATACAAATAAATGTGTAGGCACCAAAGTGTACATCATTTCTTCACTGATGAAAGTGGAATGAAACATTCTCATGCTTTTCTAAAACCATGTATAAGTATTATGAGAACAATTACTCTTGTTTCCATTTTATAATTTACCTCCGGTTATTAAAAAAATTTCTAATTACCTTGTTTGAAATATATCACATCATTGGTACTTATTATATATTTTCAGCTGCAGAATGATCCATAATTCAAAAATAAAATTGAAGCAGAAGCCTTGATTTACCCTGGTTTACAGTTCTTTGATGCCTTTATGCCATCTCATTGGGAGTATGAACATGGTCTAGCTCTTAAGGAAGATGGCAATTAAGTTGGCATGCCTGCATGTGACTGAAGATCAAGCATTTCCCAGGGTCATGAAGAGAAAAGAACACATGTCTGAAGGATCAAGACACCTGTTCAAGTTGTCTAACTAGAGTTACTTCCTAAGAAGTATAAAAAGAATCATGTTTACACTGAACCAGTTCTTGGAAACTGAACCAATTCTTGGGAAACTAAATGCTTCTTGTCCAGGACTTATAGATAGTAGAACAGTCAGTGACTCTAAATTACAGATTTTGCCTTTAACTTACATTCTTATTTGTAAATATGACCTTGAAAGAGATGATGTCCTCAGTCATGTTGCACAGCTTAGAAGTGTGTACATTCCAGTCACTCATCACTACATAAAGGATGGAATTAATGGAGCTGTGCTACTTATAACGTCACCATCGTTTTTATTCTTAGACTTGATTAATAAATTACAAACAGTTATTTAGAAGAAAATCTATAAATCTGTAGCACATGTGTTTAGGGAAGAATTTAGTGATGTAATCCAAACATTTTGAAGAATTGTAAGTTTATTGAACACAACGATGATTTGAATTGGGGATAAACACCTTTAAATTATAACAAAGATTACTGTGTATGTTTGAGGAAGTTACTTAATTTTTCTAATCTTAAATATTATTATTTTTTTTCCCAAATGCATTTTATTCTTTATTTTTTTTCCCTTTTCTATTTTAATAAAAAGGAAAAAAAAGAAAAAGGTTATAACTAACAAAAGAAAAACTATATACAAAAGTACAATGACTATATACAATATATACAAGTAATAAATGTCTAAACAATGTCTAGTCCATTTGTATTTGACAAATTCAGAGAAAATAATTTGTTTTTAAATATTATTAAAGAGAAGTTACTTTATAATTCCCATTAAGTATTATTTATTGTGATTGATAAGTTATAAATATTTACCAGTAGCAGTATAATAATAAAATGTGAGCATAGTTATATGCATGAAAGGCATGCCAGTTTCCATTCAATGATAAGAATGGGAAGGTAAATGCGAAGAAAGTTTAGGAGAGAAAAATTTCAATAATATTGGTATTGAGTGAGCATTAACTGTATTTCAGGCAAATTTTTCAATTATGTGTTATTCATACATTAATTTGATTTCCTTAATGTTAAATTAAGTTAGTCATTTGTCATTCATTTTGTACATAATCTGCATAATACATCTTGCAAGGATTCTTTGCTTACAGATGGAAAAGGTTAACATCTGGACTGTCAATCACTACAACAGTTTAATTATTTCACTTTGATTTAAAGTTTCAGTAACAGTAAAATTGAAGGTACACATTCAAACTGCATTCATTACTATTCAGTAATTACTGATCTGGGCTGACAACTACCAAACTACGTAGACTCATCAGAAAGATAAGTAGTATTGTTTTGAACTTTTGAAGTAAATCATTTGCTCACATGGAGATGGCATATATAGGCAATGATCTAAGCTGACAGTCCTCAGACCTACTTGTTTCTATGTTGTGGTAGTACCCATAGTCTGGTCAGCTCATGCTAAGTGCATAACCAAATGTGCTACCACAGAGAGGCATTGGATCAATATCTAACTTTCTGAGCATCCACCTATGCTGCTGTTTGCATATAGTACTTGTACCTTGTTTGCTGCTGTTTGTATTATTTGTACCTGATTTGTGCTCTTTTCCTCCATACCCACCCATCTTGAGTTCTCTTCCTTCTCTCTCTCTTTTTTCCCTCAAATTCTTCAAGTCCATTTTGTGTGACCCAACCATTCTTGAGAGGTTTTTTTTAGCATTGAGTCTGTGTCCCTCGAGTGTGGTTGACATACCAGTGATCACACCATTAAAAACAAACAAAGCAAGCAAGCAAACAAACAAAAAACCAAAATGGACTCTCTCTCCTAGCATCTATCAAACACCCACAGATCTTGAGCTAGTGCTGGAATTTCATTCCCACTTCCTTCCTTTCCTGCTGGATTTCTGTCTGGTTTGATCTTGTGTAGGCTTTGTGCTTTCTGCCTTCTGTAAGTTCGTATGTGCAACTGCTCGGATGTGTCCAGAAGACACTGTTTACTTGTAGTCATCCATCACCTCTAGTTCTTACAGACTTTCTACTCTTTTCACTGAAGTCTTGGGAAGAGGTATGTGATATAGATGCCCCAACTAGGTTTGAACATTCCACAGTGTCTCATTCTTTGCATACTGACTGGTTGAGTTTCTCTGCTATGTTAATTTCCATCTACTGCAAAAAGACACTTCCTTAATGAGGACGGAGAAAAATGCTGCTCTATGGTGTTACAATAAGTCAGTAGGAAGCAATTTAACACTATGTCTGTTTAGCAGAATAATTGTATTCAATTATCTCCTAAGTCTCTGGCTCTGTTACCAGTGTCAGGTGTGGTTCTACAATACTTTTAGATAAGTATATAGGATGACCAAACATTTTGGAAATGTGGGAGATGTGGTTACCTCTTGAAATTGAACATGGTCTTAAAAGAATCTTAGTTATTTACTTAACACCATGGTTGAAAACATGTTTAACAATTCACTTTACAGGTTTCAGAAACACAAAAATTTAAAATCATTTTTACTTCATGCTTAGAAATATTTTGCATATTCATAAAAATACTTTTAGAAGAACAATAAATGAAAGTCCATAAATTTATTTATTTGGAATTCAGCAGAAATTCTAGAGCTAGTAAAAATATAGTGACAAAAATATTCAGCAATAAATATGGATGAACTATTCTCTATAAAATTTTATCATAGAGAAATAAAAAATAAGGCATAATGATGTAGTTAAATCAAATATGATTAATAGATATTTATTAAAATTTTCAGAGAGGCTTGTAGCTAGAGTTTTCCTGGTCCTGCCTGGCCCACAGTCAGGACAAATCTCTCTTGCCTGCCAGTCCCACAGCCGCTTAGACCCAACTGAGTAAACACACAGAGACTTATATTGCTTACAAACTATATGGCTGTGGCAGGTTTCTTGCTATCTAGTTCTTCTATCTTAAATTAACCCATTTCTATTAATCTATAAGTTGCCACATGGCTTGTGGCTTACTGGTATCTTTACATGTTACTTGTCATGGCGACGGCTGGCAATGTCTCTCTCTGCCTCAGCCTTCCACTTCCCAGAATTCTCCTCTCTCCTTGTCCTGCCTATACTTCCTGCCTGGCTACTGGCCAATCAGTGTTTTATTTATTAACCAATCAGAGCAACACATTTAACATACAGAGCATCTCACAACAGAGGCTTCATTTTGAAATAGGTAGTGATTAATGCAGAGATTTTCAGCTTTTCAAATTGGTGAGTATAAGTAACAAAACATTGCATATTCAACCACAGATGGATCATCTATATTAACTTCTCACAACCTAAGACTTAGGTAACTTCACAGAAGAGGGAACAGAATGAATGTAAAAGCCCACATATGGGAAGAAGAGTTATGAAGTGTTTCATGTCATAGTTATTGTGTCTCAGGCCATGATACAGTTATTGTCCATGACAAGTCACAGTACCTACAATTTTTACATAAGACCTACAAAGAATCAAGACAATATTCAATGTTTACATAAAGCTGACTAACATAGATGGAAAAATTCAGCATGGGAAAAGTTTCATTGTAAGTATGTAATAAGATTTCAAAAATTCAGAAAGAGTCAGCAGACCTAGAGTGGATATCAAACATGAATAAGGGCAAAACCTGTGGTAACTGAGAAGTCCAAATGTCTTAGCTGCTTCACTGGAAGTTAAGACCCTGGATGGGGAACCATCATGAACTGTGGTTAGGCCTACTGGTGCTCACAAAGTTTCACATTTGGAATTTGACTCGGGGAAAACCAGTAAGGTATGAGTTGACTCCAGGGCAAGGTCACTGAGGCACAGAGGGAGTTCTACAACTTGCAGCAAAAGCTGCAGACCCAGGCAGGAGGCTCACACCTGACACAATCCAACATAGGACCTTCAGAAGAAGACTTGACATGTAGCCTCTGACTTTAATGAAAAGACACCTCAACTCTCCTACACCTTCTGCCTCAACTGAACATTACAAATACCACCACCGAAAGAAAAAAGGGGAGCCCATATATATGTGTGTGTGTGTGTATGTGTGTGTGTGTGTGTATTCAGTCAACAAACTTACTAACTACAGATAATCATGTTCCATAGCAGAAACAAAAGTAGCCAGAAAAAAATGATAGTATGTCTTATTCATGGATTTCTAATTCCATAGTGTTGTATCTTAATCAGGATGATCTGAAGAACTTCCTAAGAACTTAAAAGAACAATTACAATGATTTTTTCACAACTTAATGAAGACACAAGTGTACTTCCAGAGAACTGAAACAAGATATAAAATGAATAAATGCTTCAATTGCTGAAGAAACGCAAAACTGAAAAGATATTGAAAATTAAAACCCCAATAAGCCAAATTAAAAGCTTGGATCAATAGAATTCATCATGTGTGAAACAAAGTACAAAAGGTAGAAGACAAAGAAGAGGAATTGGATAATACACTAAAGATCAGTTAGAAATAAAAATGTTGGTCTAGAGAAACGGCTCAGTATTTAAGACCACTTGCTGCTCTTTCAGAGTACCTGGATTACATTCTGGCCACCTACACCAAGGTTCACAGCATCCATAACTCCAGTTCTAGGGGATCAGATGTGTTTTTCTGACTTCTGGCACCAGGCACATGCAGTATATACGCATGTAGTAAAATAGATAAATCTAAAAGAAAACATGAATAGAACATTAGAGAACTCTGGTACACCATGAAAAGACTAAAATTTTGAATTATTGAAATAGAAGAAAGAAAAATGCATAAAGCATAGAAATATTTTTAATAAATATATAAAAGAAAATGTCCCTGATTTAAAGAAAGAGATGTCCAACCATCTACAAGCCTGTAGAACCCCAAACAGACATGATGAGTAAAACCCCTCAGAATTTATTATAGTTGAAACTCTAAAAAACATAAAGAAAATAAAGGGTAGTGAAAGCTACAAGATGAGGAGGTCAAGTAACACATAACACTTAAAAACACATACCCATGAGAAGAACACCTGTTTATTCGAACAGAAATTTTTAAAGCAAACAGGCCTGGGAAGATGCATTCCAAGTTCATAAGAGTACAGCTATCAATCCAGCAAAACAATCCATTAAAATTGAAGGAGAAATCAAAACTTTAAATGAAAAAATAAAATACTAGAGAATTTATGAGCACTATGACAGTTCTACAGAGGATCTTGCAACGAACACTTCCCTCTGAAGAGATGGATGAAACAGGGCACAAACCAAGAGAGCGACAGGAATCAGCACAGATAATTAGTAATCCCCTCTCTATCAGTGGCTTCAACTCCCCAGTGAAAAGACAGAGAGGAGCAGATTGGGTTAGAAAACAGCATCCACGATTTTGCTGCTTCCAAGAAACATATCACAACACCAAAGATGAACACCGCCTTAGGCTAAAAGGGTGAAAATAATTTATTTAGAGCAAATGAAACAAAAAATAAGCTGGCGTATCTATTACAGTATCTGACAAAAACAGACTTCAAGCGAGAAGTAGGCAGAAAAGATAAAAAGGCTATTTTATCTCATAAACAATCCCTCAAAAAAAATTGTGATTTTAAATATAGATCCAGGTGCACCCAGTTCCGTAAAACAAGTTCTTCTAGATGTAAAGCCCTCACAGAAAAGTCTGAGTGCAGTGATAGAGTGGCCGCAATACCCCAGTTTCCCCAGTAGATGTCACCCAGACAAAAACAAAGCAGAGAAGCTGTGGGCGTGACTAACATCCTAATCAAATCGACTTAGCAGACATCTGCCGACCATGGCACCCCAACATCAAAGAATGCACCTTTTCCCCTTCAGACACCCATGGGATTTTCTCCAAAATTGAGCGTGTATTAGAATCCAAAGCAAGTCTCAATAAACATAAGAAAAGTGAAATAACATCCTGTATTTTAGATAGCCATAATGGAATAAAATTAAATATTAACAGAAAGTATACAAGCTAACAACTGTTAAACAAAATGTTGAATGATGTATGGATCACAGAGGAAATCAAGACAATTAAAAATTTTAGAATTGAATAAAATGAAGACACACCATATTAAAATCTCTGGCACAGATGTGGGCAGTCCTAAGAAGAGAGTTTAGAATACTAAATACCTACATCAACAATTTTGAAATATGTTAAATTAATAACTTAATGTTGAACTTTAAATCCTGGAAAAAGAAATGCAAACCAAAACCCAAAAGAGTAGATGAGAAGGAATAATCAAAGTTAAGCATAAGTTTCTGATATAAAAATAGAAAAAAATACAAAGATTTAGTGAAATGGAAAGCTGAACCTTTGAAAAGATAAACAATATCAACAATCACTTTGCTAAATTAAACAATAAAAAAGAGATAGAAGACCCATTTTAATAAAATTAGAAATTAAAAAGGAGACATTATAATATCCACCAATGAAATTCAAAAAATCATAAAGATATACTATAAAAACGTATATTCACAAAATTGAAAACCCTAAAAGAAATGAATTCCTGCATGCACACAATCTAATAAAAGATAAAGAAAGATGAAATAAAATAAATCCCAGGACCAGCTAGATTTACTTCAGATTTCTACCAGAACTTCAAAGAAGAACTAATACTAACATTGCTCAAATAATTCCAGAAACTAGAAAAGAAAGGAAAGTTTCCAAGCTCTTTTTATGAAGCCAATATTATCATGATATTAAAATCAAATAAAGACCTCATAAAAGAAAATTACAGATCAATCTCCCTGATGAGCACAGATTAAAAAAAATCCTCAAAAAATTTAATATGAACCAAATCATATTAAATAAAAAGATCTTTCATCTTGATAAGATTGGCTTTAAATAATGATATAAGTAAATATTATTCAATATACATAAATCAGTATAAACAATCCATCACATTAATGGAAAGATATCACATAATCATCTCAACAGAAGCAGGAAACGCCCTTGACAAAATCCAATATTCAAAGCTAAAGAGGAGGCTCAATATTTGAGAGCGTGTAGTACTTACGCAGAGAACCTGAGTTTGGGTCCCAGCACCCATGGCAGATAGCTAACAACTGCTTGGAACTATCACTTTGGCTGAAGGACGTATAATGTCTTATGGCTAGAGTGCTCCATTTGTGACACTGTGATTTGAACTTCTCATTTACCAATTTGACATTTACGAGGAGAACAGGTTCAGCTATCAAATGGAAATGGTTCATTCCAGATTGAACTCCATCTGGGCATCAGATGTGTGTGTGTGTGTGTGTGTGTGTGTGTGTGTGTGTGTGTGTGTGTGTGTGTGCGTGTGTGCCTATTGTCAAGTCAGCATCCAAAATGACAGCATTTACAAGCTGACAATAATATGATATACATAGCAAGACATTGTTAACAACAAATAAGCAGAGAAAAAAATATCATGATTAACTGGAATTCCAAGGCTCACTAGGATCCATACACAAATGACTAGATTACTAGAATCTACCACATGACCCCAGTATGGGAATTCTTTTGTTTATTTGTTTGACTTTTTATTAGAAAGGGAAAAACATATTATTTGCCTTTTCATGTAGAGTAAATGACTCACAGGCTGGAATATTGACATTATGACCTGGTTACCCAGGAATCTTTATAAAAGGGAAAACAGAGTCCACTGAGTGATGGCCTCCATTCATGTAGTGTATAAGCAATTTTTTTTTTTTTTTTACAATACTGGATATAGAAATTCTGAGAATGAACCAAATTATATGGGGTGATGTTGACCACACAGATTTCCAGGTCTCCTCTCCATTATACCTTCCTAGATTTGTATCAACTGAGCCTCCCCAAATAGTGTCACCAACTGGGGACCAAGCATTCAAAAGCTCAAAACTATCAGAGTACATTTCAAACCACCACAGTAGGGGAAAAGAGTCTTTAAACATTGACAGTGTGAGTGTAAATTAGTGTAGTCATGGTGGCAATCAGTGTGTATGTTTCTTCATAAAACCAAAATTAGGACTATCTTCAAATCCAGATATACCACTGTTGTTCGAATCTTAGTGAGGTCTCAGAGGATTTCAGTCAGAGGATTCGTGGAGTTGGTGAGGTAATTGGTGGTGGCTGTGGCTTGTTCTGCTTCTCTGATCCTCAGGCAAGCTTTACTGGGGTACACAACATACTACCACATGCAACCCCTTAGTTCATACCTAAAGGGCTGCAGTGTAGTTATTTACTCATCTGTGCCCAATATTATTGTATCCACAATAGCTAGAGATGTAACTAGCTTAGATGTTCATCACTTGATGAATGGACAGTGAAAGTATAACATTACACAACAAAATTTAATTAATCTCTAAAGAATAATGAAATAAAAGTAAAATGGATGCAACTGGAAATAATCATATTGAATGAATGTTACTGGGCCTAGAAAGACAAACGGTCATATGCTTTCTCTAACATACAAGTATGTTTCAAATTTTAAATTGCGTGTTTAATTTGGATTGTCTGTAGAGCATGAAGCTAGAAAAGCTCATGATGTGGATGAAGGAAAAAGACACGGGGAAGAGTAGGAAATATGTGGTATGAAAGCATATGGAAAGTATGCGTGGAGTGGAAATTTTTAAACAAGTATGGGAAAAAAGGGCGGGGAGAGAAGAATACATAAGTAAAAGGGTAACTCAAACTAAGAATTGTGAAAAGGCAAATGGAAAGCCTCTGTTCTCAAACTAATTAAAAACATAGGTAAAATTTTGAGGAGAGGTTCCTTGCATAAGTGGGCAACATTGCTCCCCTCCCAGAAGTCATTAGATTATTAAACAAAAATTGTAAGTTTCTGACCTGGACCAACAGGTTATTCTTCAGTGACAGGGTTTTAAAAAGTGGGAGGAGCAAGAATGAGAAAATAAAGAAGACAGGCAAGTTGGGACCAGGAGGCTTTTGCATAAGCGGATGACTTATGCCAAACAAGATTATTAACAAGTACAGCATCGTGTGTGTAGTTTGTAGGAGTAAAGAATGGGACAGAGTCAACAGAAAGCTATTACACAATGGGACGAAGCGTGCAGGAAACTAATCAGGCACTGTTGCACAAGGGAAACAGACCGAGAACACAGTGTCATTGGGATTTATCAGTCTCTTCAGGTTGAAAAGCCCAGTTCCCAGGAACTGAAACCTTAACTCCTTCAAGGACCTGGCCCAAGCCCCATACTGGACCTTGCCAAATCTACCCCTGGGCAAGGACACTGAACTAGGTTCACTTTGTCGGTTCAACAGAGCTTTCTCCTTGGAGAAAGCCTTGAATCAGTCTGTCAACAGTTTCAGGCAAAGTATATCTCCCTATACCTTGTCTAAGGTTATCGAGTTTTTTTTTTCTCTTGTACTTGATTGTTCACTGAATAGAGATGGTTGAAGATATCGCATATATTGGTTGCAGCATGTAGAAAAATCAAGTTGGAACCGAACTCCTAGAATCTTCCTCCATGTTGGCTAGCATTCACAGTACTAGAAGGTACTATGTAGGCCACCAGCAAACAAGTCATTAAGCTGTCAGAATGTACATATTGCCTACTGAGTTGATAAACAAGGTGTGTATACTGGTACATATAGCTAAGGGTGTCAATAAACCACTTTCTATTTAGATTTCAGGCATGTTCCACAAGAGGGAATTCATTCCTTATACTATAAGGCTGGTCAAAACATCTGGCTCATTCAAAGAACTCAGAGGGGCATCTAGTTACAGTTGTTTTGGTATATGGACAAATTGCATTATAAATATTTATATATACACCCTTAGATTAGTGCTGCTTCAGACTAGGGCAGAAAAGATGTTTTTTGTTGTTGTTTTTTGTTTTTTGCATTGGACTTTGGTTAATGCAGTGATTCATAGCTGGACAAAGTAGAGACAGTATGTGATCATGACATGCACTACCATAAGATATCTATATCACCCCCTCAAGTCTTAGGGAACACTGAAGAGGAAGTAAAAATATAAGAGCACACTATTATCTTCTTGAAATCCCTGCAGATGTGGTTATTCTCACAAGATCTCTATAAAATTGAGCCCATTGGTATTACATCATAGATGGAGGAGGGGATCAGAAAACACAACCCTTAGCAGAAGAACTATTAACTATTAATGGCTACTAGTGGAGATCTCCACAGTTTTCTTCATTTATGTAGTGTATTTTAGTTTGTCCATGTTCTGGTAAATAATTTGAAACCTGTGTTCATACAAATAACTCTAACTGAACACAACAGACTGAAAACAAAACCAAAGAGAGCCAATGAGATTTCTCAGTGAATAAACCCACTTGCCACCAAGTTGGAAGATTTGAGTTCTGTCCCTGGACCCCCATTTGAATGAATTCCTTAGAGTTGCCCTCTGTCGTCTAGATACACCTTAGCATGAATGTTGTTTGTCTTTCTGTCTTTCTGTCTGTCTCCCTGTCTGTCTGTCTCTATCCACCTCCCTTCCCCATCTCTCTCTTTTTCCCTCTCCCTCTTTTTCTGTCCCTCCTTCCCACTCTTTCTTCTCTTTCTATAAGACACAAATAAACATAATAAAATATTTAAAAAGTAGAAGATACTCATTGGAAAGAAGAAGAAGCGGTTCAAAGGGAATGGGTGGGAACAGAGACAGTAATAAGGGTTAATATGATTCAAACACAGTATTCACGTGAATGAAGTGATCAAAGAATAGTAAAAATACTTATATATTTTATCAAAAATATCTGCATTTCCTTCTCATCATGACATTATTCAAAATAGTTATGGTGTAGAATCAAATTAGGTATCCATGCTTGGGTTAATGACTAAAGATTTGCTCATCCATTAAAAAAATACTGCAAACAGTAAGTAAAGGAAAAGAAAATCGGTCTCATAGTAGAAAAAAGAGTATTAGTTACCTGGGACAACAGTGGCTGGGCAGCTTACGGCAATGTTGATCAACGGATGTAAAGTTCAGTAACGTCAGGAGAATAATTTCAAAAAATCTTTTGAAAACAATAGTGATTCTAGTTAATAATTATATGGTGCAGATGTGAATATTGTTAATAATAAAATGTAAGTGCTAATCAGTTTGAATTAATCAGTTCATAATATGTACATAGGTCAAAACACATGTTAACATAAAGTATATACAATTATTAAAAAATAATACCATAACAAAATCGGGTAGAAATGAATGATGCCACTGTCAAAAATCAAAAATAAATGAACAAAAAAATTAATGTTTTCATGAGATAGTTGATTATATCACATTGAATGAAACATCGATTCCTTCTGTCATCAGAAACAATGTGACACTTTCCCTAAAGTTGTGTTTGAGAATTACTTCAGACACCAAAGTCACTGTGAGAATCATGTTCTCATAAACTAGTTCCAAGAATCCAGCAAGTATATTGCTCATTCATCCTGGAGCAGCTTTTTCTGACAGCATCTTTTGTCTTGATAAACTGAACTTTTGCTAGATCTTGCACCCAAGTAAATAATATGCCAGGAGATCTTTTATAAAAGTGTACTCAATTAGCTATCCAACTGTGGACACAACCCATTTAACTTGCCTTTAAGAAAAAAATGTCCCATTCCTAGCCAAGAAGCTATTTGATAATAATACCTGTTGGAATGGGGAACATCAGTTTCCTTCAGAGGAGAGACACTGGATGTATCAAGCACACACCAGGTCAGGTTTCATGCTCAGGAGCAGGTGGACAACACAAATTCGACTCTATGTCATAGTGGCTTTTTTTATTTTGTTTCTGTGTAAGAGGCAAAGACCATGGAGTAGGGAGGACAGAGAAAACGGGAGGCTCTGGAAGGATTTGGAGACAGATAAGAACATGCACAACTATATTGTATGAAACTCTAAAAAACAAATAAAACTAAAAATAAAAAATCACAGAACTAATACTGTTTGGCGCTTCCTATGTAATCAGTTTTTAACCTAAGCTAAATGCATAGCTTTAATCTTAAACCATATACTTTTCTATGCCCCTGACCCAAAATGTTCTCCCTCTCCACTCTTTCTTTGTGTGTGTGTATGTGTGTATGTGTGTGTGTGTGTGTGTGTGTGTGTGTGTGTGTGTGTGTGTGTGTATGTATGTGTTGTGGGAATCATTAGCTTAGAGCAGTCAACATGTTAAAAGAAAGCTTAAATATAACAAATATTCATCACAAACATGGGAATCAACCTGTGAATGCAGGTTAATATCTGCTTGTGGTTTTGAGGACTCTTCTGAGTCTGTTTGGGTCAATAAAGTAATTCCCTCCCTTGTGAAACTATTGAGGAGTCCTATAAAAAATAGTCTTCATTCCTTTCTCATACTATGCTTTCTGTGCTGTTCAATAAATATGCACCAAAGCCCTTTGTTAATATAGACACACATAATGGCCAAATATTAGGGACAAATATTAGACACACATAATGGCCAGGCCACAGATCATAAACTACAAGCAGACATAAGAAACAGTGAGAAAATTGAAGAATTCAAATTTGGCTTCATTCCTGGTTTAAGCTACTCGAATATGAAGTCTCTTTTTAACATTCCTTAAAGTGACATCAACCCAACCCATTATTTTAAGGCTTGCCCCATCTTAGGCAATAATAGTATAATCAGAACTACTTGAATATAAACATCTGTGACTTTTTTCAGGAAATTGGACAAATGTCTACCAACACTGATAAGATATCAACATTAGAACAAATAATGATTCCACAAAGCTCTAATTTGGTTAACCAATGTTCATTGGGTTAGTTATAGGAGCATGGATAGAGGATAGCTTATAGGATCATGAACCACTCAGAGGTATTTACATCACCAAAAAGTCTACACAGGATGGGAGATGACTTCCAATGGTTATATCACTGGACCTCCTTAAATGGCTTGTAGAATTTCAACAGACTGGAGAATCATCTGCAGACAACTCAACTGATCTGTAAATCTCCCCACCAATCAATTTTTTAAATATATTTTTTATTCTTTGAAATTTTCATACATTTAAACAATATACACAGACCATGTCTGTTCACAACTACCCTCTTCTAACAATCCTCAACTTTAAGTGTTGTCACTTTTAAAGACTTTGGGAACTTCTAAAGACAGAAGGTGATAAGTATCAGATGTGGGGGTCAAGAGGAGTAGGAAATTTATTAGAAGAGTTATTAATGTTATGCATACACAGACAGTATGGTGGGGCTTCTGAAAATAGTTAAGGCCCATTAAAATAGGTGGGAAGATTTGCCCATTGTTGGTGGCAACATGGCCTAAGCAGAGGATCCTAGATTGAGTGAGAGAAGAGGAAGCTTGCTGAGCACTAGCATACGTGGATTAATTCATTGTTCTCTGTTCTTAACTATTGATATGAACAACTGATTCAAGTTCCTGTCACCTTGAATTCTATACACAGATAGACTATGACCAGGAATTATGAGCCGAAGAAACCCTTTGTCCCTTAAATTGCTTTTGCCAAGTTGTTTTATTACAGCAATAGGAAATGTAGCCAAGATAATACTGGTGGAATTTAACCCACTTCACTACTCTACCTAACGTAGTCATTAATGTTGTCCTTGACCTTGAGATGGACTATGCCAGACAATCTTTAAAAATCTTCTCTATTTACTGATTACACATTCTAATCTTAAAAATTTGAGAAAAAGGGCCTTACCTGACTGCATGGAAAGGACAGGATGCATGAGGTCCATGTAAGGCAGTGGTTTTCAATCTTCCTAATGCTTCAACCCTTCAATACAGTTCCTTATGTTGTGCTGACCCCCAACCATAAAATTATTTTGTTTCTACTTCATAACTATAATTTTGCTATTGCTATTAATTGTAATGTAAATATCTGTGTTTTTCAATGGTCTTAGGTGACCACTGTACAAGGGTGATTTGATCCCCAAAGGGGTCATGACCCAGTGGTTGAGAACCACTGATATAAGATCTATGAAGATGAGAGGAGAAAAGGAAGGAAGAACTTTGCAAATGCAATCTAATGTTTTAAAACTTGGTTGACTTTCCAGTACATACATATGGTAATTTTCCCTTGAGATTTTGAAGTCTCCTTATCATTCTCACTTCTTCCATCCATATTCTGTATAGTTCTAGTTCCCCAAATGTGCTGGAGATTGACCTTTCTCCCAGATATTCTGATGTTCAGACAGATATCAAAGTACTGTTGGTAAAGGTTGCAGCACAGAATGGCATGGAACAATTAAGAGTGTGCTAACAGTTTCTGTCCTCATGTAAGTGGAGAACCCTTGAAGTGGCCTGTAATGATGACACTATTCAGTGGAAGTATTTATAAGAAGTCTTAGAACAGTGGACAATGAAAAGACAGAGGAAATTTCACAAAGGAATGGGCAAATTCCAAGGTTTACTCAGTATTTATCATATGGTATACAAGTATACAGCAAATATTTTCTTAATCAATATTTAGAGTTTCCCCAAAATTATATGAGTAACTATGTGAATTGGCAAATTTTAATTTATGGTGAAAACTGCATGAATGTTTCTGCATCTGATGAATTCATTCTGTAATTTTGGCAATAATATCACTTTCCCTTTTCCTAGCCTAAATCTCACCTGATTCACTAGATTTTAGTTTTCTAAGCCATCTGTGTTCTACCATTCAGGCTGATTAAATGGCACCTAACACTGCATCTTTTCCCCCTCCTTTCTTGTTTATTGAAATTTTTTTCCTCAGAATGTATTCTGATCGTAGTTCCCCTCCTCCAACTCCTCCTAGATCCTTCCTACATCTCCATATCCCCACTCAGCCAAATTGATTCTTTCTTTCTTTCTTTCTTTCTTTCTTTCTTTCTTTCTTTCTTTCTTTCTTTCTTTCTTTCTTTCTTTCTTTTTCTTTTCTTTCTGTCTCTCTCTCTATTTCTTTTCTTTTTTTGAAATCAAACAAAACAATCAAACAAGAATAGAAAAAACAAGCAAAGAATAATCACAAGAAACACACACACACACACACACACACACACACACACACACACGAGAAAGAGAGACAGAGACAGAGACAGAGAGGGAGAGAGAGACTTACAAACAAAACCTATAAAAACACAAAATTGCAAACCATAATAAACCAGCAAAAGGCCCATAAGACAAAAAAAAGGCCCAAACAAAACAATATAAGAAAATGAGTCCACAAAAATACCACTTGGCTCATTTTGTGTTTAATATCTACTGCTGAGCAGGAGGCCTACCCTTAAGTGTGATTAATAAAACTACTGAGACACCATTGGAGGAAACTAAGTTTTACTTTGCAAGCTGGTGCCAATTTCAGATAGCTTCTTGATTAAGAGTGGAAACTTATGTCCACTTTCCCCTGTCAATACTAGGACCCCATCAGGCTTGAACCTGTGCAGATCCTGTATATGTACATCAAGTTCTTAAAATCTTTGCAAAATGGTATTTCCTGGCCTTTTGTGTGCTCTGTAAGAAGTCCTAATTAAGTGGGGTTTTTTTTGGTCATTGTACAGTTAAAAAATAATTATTAGCTGCTGTCATAATATTACTTAATATTGGTGCATATTTGGACATATGGTCATAAATTTAGTTTCATTAAACATGCAATTACAAAACTCAGTAAAGTATGACTTAATGATTGTGAGTGTTGCTAAAATAGTCATTTGACCTCAAAGTGTTTACTTATTCTCTTTGACTTTATATTGAGTAGTCTGCATATCGGATGACACTTATTGTAGCTGTAATTTTCTCTGGTCCCACTTGGCCCTGTGATCCTGCAGCCACTTATAAAATAATTACACAGAGGCTTATATTAATTGCTAGTTCTATGGCCTATTGGCTCAGGCTTTTCACTAGTTAGCTTTTACAACTTAACTCAGCCCATCCATTTCTGTTAATCTATGCATTGCCACATGGCTTCGTGGCTTACCAGTACTTTCACATCTGGCTTCTCTTGGTAGCGGCTTGCAGTATCTGACCCACTCTCCTTTCCTCTCTTTAGTTGGATAGTACTGCCTAACCTTTTTCTGCCTCACCATTGGCCAAACAGCCTTTTAATCAACCAATCAGAGTAACATGTATTCACAGCATACAGAAAGACATCCCACAGCACTTCCCTTTTTCTGTCTAATCAAAAAGGAAGATTTTAACTTTAACATAGTAGAACTGCATGTAATAGAACAATTATCAAGCAAAAATTGCAGTTATGACATCTAGTTTATTTGTATTTAGCAAATTTAAAGAAAATATTCTATCATCTATCATATATTTGTGAGCCTAAAATTACACATATAATTTATTTTTATCATAAACAAGGAAAATCATAATTATAACTAACTAGTCTTCAACTACATTAAAGACCCCAGAAGTATATAATATTACCTGAGTAAACAGGAAGTGCATTGCAAGCAACTTCTTTAATTCTAATTAATAACAGAGACATCTGGCTGCCTGGACAGTCACCCAAAGGCAGACATGTCTCAATGTCCAGAAAAGTCTAATTCTTAAAATATTTTAAATGCCGTACTCTGTAGGTCTTTGAAGTGTTTGAAGATTACCTACCTAATTGAAATATATCTATGTATACCTAGAAAACTTAACTAACATGATTATGTTCAAAAATCATAGTTGACTATTAATCTGTATTTCTTCATTATATTTTACAATTTTAAATGAATTACATAAACATAGCATCTTAAATAAGAGTAGAAATATGCATACAGTATAACAAAATTAACTCTAAATTTGTATCTATAAACTAAATCCATAGCAATGTAAAACATTTTAAACAAGTTGTTGCTCTTTGAAAGTGGATTCAATAATCTGTCCTTTCATCCTACCATATTTATAAAAACTTATCATTGTAGAAAAAGCTGACAATGGGATACAAACTCTGTGCTTTGGATTGTCTTTTATTCTCTTTGCTTATTATATTTATATACCCATGCCTGAAAATATGCCTGAAGAATGCTGGAAATTTGGGTTCCTGGATGCTGGACTAAAAATGTTGTCATTTACAGTAATATATTTTAATATAATATTTTATTAGTTCTTTGAGAATTTGATAATGTATTTTAATATATCTTATTTATTATTTGAGAATTTAACACAATGCTTAAAAATCATTTTTTTCATGGGGGTTGGCGGAGTATTGTTACAATTATTTATGAAAATTCCTTCACTAATAAATTCAAAAAGACTTCAGTTTTCTTTTATTGTATGCCAATCAAAAAATCTTAATGCTTTAGTTAATGTTTAACATGCTAATTGAATGTGCACAAAGAGAAAGACACAATGATTTCTGAGAAGCTATTTTGCAGCTAAACATTTATCATATGCTGACATCAGAATGAAAGAACTAGTCTTGTCTAAATCAATATTTGAGGAATTTTTAAGAAGTTTAAATATATTCAATGTTTTTTGGAAAACCTAAGCTCTTTTATGCTACTAAAACTAACATATACACACCCATTATAATATCTTTATGTATATTTAGTCATTTACTGTTTTTTCCTTTGTGTAGTTCTTAAACTTCCTATACTCAGGAACTCTGCACATTATTTGTGTTACTATGAACTCCACAGAGGTTTTCATTTTTCAGTCTTAACTGTGTTAATAACTAACTCACTGATAATGATGATGACAATAAAGATCATTACAACTTTACACATTGATGTATTTGCATTGACATAGAATATATTTTTAGTAACAGGGATATGTCAAGGTGGTAGCCCCTTTTCCATTTTCTCAGATCTCTGCAACACATTTGTTTAAGGAAAGTAGCTGTGCATTAATTATTCAGTTCTAATATTCTATCTGTGACATCTCCCTGGAAAGCTGCACTGTGTTCTTATGAGCAGAGGAGAATTTGTTTTGAAACAGAAAGTGTGTTACATGACATGTGTCAGAGACCCACAAAACTCAAAGACCACACCTTGAGATCTGCTGCTGTTGTCTATCATTAGGCCTATGTTGATGTAATTCAGATTTTATAGTGACAGTGCCTTATCACAGAGGATATACCATGTCCCTTTTTACCAAAATACAGCTCTGTCTGGAAGTCTTACGGATATAGTGACAATAGGAAAATTTACGGAGAAGACAGAATGATCAGAGAAGACACAGCAAGGTGCGGTAGATGAAGACGATGCCTCTTATCGCTACAGAAGAGACAGCAGACTCCCCATGCTGGACAGCAGTCCATGTTCATTTCTGTCTCTGTGACAACATGCTGTGACAAATGCAGCCTATTGCTGGGAAGTCAGGTGACTGGACTTTGAAATTGCCAGTCATCTCACATCCAGAATCAAGAGCAGAGAGAAATGTATGCATGCATGCTTAGAATTCAGTTTTCCCTATACTTACATAGTCCAGGGCCTGAGAACAGGGAACGGTGCAACCCACTTCAATGCTAGACCCTCCCACTTATATTAATGTAATCAAGACTCTATCATACAGGTGTAACCACAGGACAATCTGATTTGGACAATAACTTACTGCGAATCTCTTTTAAGGTGACTCTGGGTTGTGTACAATTTCCAGTTAAAACTGAGCATCACAACACCTAACAAAGTCCAAAGTTTGCAGTCACTTTTGATTTTGTTTATTTCTCCTTCAATTTCTAATGTCTTACTTTCTTTATGATAAAGGAGAAAGGGAGTGAGCCAATGACATTCTATAAAGATTGATATATTAGCTTCTTTGAGTAGCTCATGTACTGTAAGACTTCAAAATGACTAACAAGCATTTGCTCAACTATATGAATATATTCTAAAAACACAACTTTGGGGTTTGAAATTTTACTTTTTTTAAGTGAAAAATGAAATTATGATACAAGTAATAGATGCTTTTGCTTATACTCTTATATGTATGAATGAAATATGAATAAGTTAAATTATCATCCTAGTGATTGACAACCTTCTGCCTAGAGCTCAATTGATATGCATTTGATTATTGTTACTGAATTATGATTTCATAATTCCTTAGAGGAGCAATTTTAGATTTATTTATTTACCTTTATATATATGAATGTTTTGCATGTATGTACACATTATGTGAACTACATGTGTACCAGGTATCCAAAGAGGTCAAAAGAGAGAGTGTCAAATTCCCTGGAACTGGTGTTAAGGATAGTTATGAACCACTCTGTGGGTGCTGGGAATCGATCCTCTGTCCTCTGAAAGAGCAGCCAGTATTCTTAACCACTGAGCATCCCTCCAACTCCATGAGAAGTAAATTTTAAAATATATGTTATGTGGTATGCACTCACTCATAAGTGGATATCAGAAGTAAAGCAAAGGATAACCAGACAACAACCCACAACTCCAGAGAAGCTAGCTAACAAGGAAGATCCAAAGAGGGACACATGAACTGCCCTGTGAAGGGGAAATAGATGAGATCTCCACGAGTGAACTGGGGGTGAGGGGTGGGCGACGGAGGGTAGGGGATGGGGGATGAGAACATAAGGGAATGGGATGGTTGAGCTGGAACAGGTATGGAGTGGGAAAGCAATGACAGAGATACCATGATGGAGGGAGATATCATGGGGAGAGAGAGAACACCGGTGCTATGGAAGGAATCCTCAAGGATGACCCCAGCTTGGACTACTAGAAATAGTGGAGAGGGTGCCTGAACCGAACTGGCTTGCCTCAGTGATCAGATTGGTGAATACCCTAACTGTCATCACAGAACTTTTCTCCAATGACTAATGGAGGCAGATGCAGAGATCCACAGCCAAACACTAGGCAGAGCTCTAGAAATCCAGTAGGAGAGAGAGAGGAGGGATTCTATGACCAAGTGCATCAGGACCATGATGGGGAAACCTGCAGAGATGACCAAACCAAACTAGTGGGTGGGACCTCATGAAAATTGGATCTATGGTTGTAGAGCCTGCATGGGATTGGACTGGGCCCTCTGCATGGCCAGACAATTGTGTAGCTTGATCTGCTTTGGGGGCTCCCTGGTGGTACAATCAAAATCCATCCCTGGTGCATGAGGGGGCTTTTTGGAGCCCACTACCTATGATGGGATGCCTCGTGCAGCCTTGAGGCAGAGGGGAAGGGCTTTGACTTGCCTCTACTGGATGTGCCTCTCCATGGGAGGCCTTGCCTTCTTGTGGGGGGAATTTGGGGTGGGTTGGGAAGGATGGGGGGCAAGAGGATGGAAGAGGGGGATCTTTGATTGGTGTGTAAAATGAATGAAAAATTTTTCTTAAAAATAAAGAAGAGGAATTACCACAAAAAATAAATAAAATATATGCTATGGATGCAAAATTTCACATATTCTATAAAATAGTATAGAAAAATTATGTCTGATCATTAATGCATCCAAATTGTATTCAATATACAATAAGCAAAAACACACTGAGTCCAGCTAAGTCTTAAGGCTTTATTAATTTCTTTTTGGCTCATTTTTCCTAATCAGCAAAATGAGTTAATATATAATCATATCATTGTCATGAGGAGAATATATATCACTAACCATTATTCAATATGATATAGAATCATAGACAATGATTAGTTAATATAGAGAGTTAGTATGTGTTTCATGACAGCACCTAAGAAAGATGTGAATCAAAAAATATGTTTATACAAATTAACTTTCCAATAACACATTTCATTGATTAAAAACATCTTTGTGGTTATCTTTAGCAATAAAACTATTTTTTTATTTTTAAAATTTTAGTTTAATGACAATATTTTTTCTTTCACTTTCCTTCATCCATACCCTCCACTATACCCCTCCCTACCCTCTTTCAAATTCATGGCCTCTTTTTTAAAAAAATTAATTGTTATTGTATGCATACATGTATATGTATAAACATATTCCTAAGTATAACATGTTCAGTCTATATAATGTTCCCTGTATGTTTTCAGGGTTGGCTGTTTGGCACTGAAGACCTAATTGCTGTTCTTTTCCCTGGGGAATGCCCCCTTTCCAGATCCCAGCTTACCTCAGTTGCCTATAGTACTTTGGGTGGGGCTGAGGCCTCATGGGCTTTTTCCCTGTTCACTTTAGTATGTTCATTGGTGTCAGCCTTGTTTAGCTCAAGTTTGGGTTGTCATGTTGGTGATACTTCATGGGTGTAGCTTCTGATGTCACTAGGAGACACAGCCTCACAGCGAAGTCTCTGATCCTCTGGCTTTTACAGTCTTTACATCTTTCTCCTGAAATGTTCTCTGAACACTTATTAGGTGGGGAGTATTTTGTAGATGTATCTATTGGAACTGGTTGCAAAACTCTGAATTTTGATTGGTTGTGGTTTTCTGTAGTGGTCTCTGTTGCAAAGAGAAGTTTCCCTGGTAAGGGGTGATGACTACACTTATCTCTGGGTATGAAAACAAATTTTACAGATTGTTGTCAGGGATTATGCTGGTTTAGTAAATTAGTGGTTGTAGATTCTCCTCCAATAGCCACAAGTTCACTGTAACTGAGTAGTTAGCTATATTTTTCAGTGCCAGGAATGTTTTCCTTTTGTTAAGAAGGTCTTAAGAAATTAGAGAGCGATTGGTTACCGCCAAGGTATGTTTGACACTATTTCATCCTTAGGGTAATAGTGCCATGCTGGTTGTTGATGTGGTTCATTTTCATCATAGATAGGTAGGTGGATGGGTGTTCACCCTTTTTTTTTTGGAAGCTTGCATAATGCCTTCTGATACCATGAAAGCTAGTATCGAAAAAGGAGGCTTTCAGGTCATTTCCAGCTCAGGGGTCTCTGGGCCCTAAAACTAGTATTTCAGCATGCAATGTTAATAGTCATTGAACTACTAGTGTTTCTTTCACTACTTTAATTATCATAAAAGTGGGTAACCTCATGTATTTCACTTTGAAGGGATCACTCTTATTCCCACTTCTTAAATGAAATACAGAGAGTAAGTAAAAGTTAGTTCATAAACAGAATAATTAACAATTAAATTTGGGCTAGTTTCAAATACAGTTTTTAATAATTGTACCATTTTTAAAATTAACTTTGAGTATACAAAATCCGTTGTTTGCATTATTTCTAATGAAAAGTCTGAACTTCCCCATTATACAGCTGGGCCTGAGTTCAGCTTCTTAAAAGGACAACAAGGGAAATAGTATGTACTAGCCCTGAGCCAGCCACCAAAGGACCTCAAGGCAATGGCCAAAAAGAACAGTTCCTGTAATCTCCCTAAAACATACCCTTCCTTGCCCAAGTATGACCAAAAATGTTAAAACTGTAATCACAGTCAATTAAAATTATACTAATGTAGCTACATCCTGCTTAACCAATCATGTTTGAGATGAGCTAACTTTTCCTAGAATTCCCCTAGCTTAGCTTACAAGGAGCCTGTATGCTCCTTTCTGGGTCACCACTTTGAACAAATGGTAGACCCCTGCATGCTGGAATAAACACTCTTTGCCTTTACATACTATTTGGGTCTGGGGTCTTCTCCAGCAATTCTCTGACCCTACCCTAAAACTTATATTTCTTTACTCTGTGTCCAAAATGCCCCAACAGAAAGATGGCTCAGCAGTTAAGAGCATTTGCTCCCCTGCAAAGGACTCCTGTTTGATTCCCAGCACCCACATGTTGGCTCACAACTATCTCCAATTCCAGTTCCAGGGGATCTGCTGCCATTTTCTGGTATTAACTTGTACCAGGCATACATGTGCTGCTTAGGCATACATGTAGGCAAATACTGATACACACACACACACACACACACACACACACACACACACACACACACACACATCTTTTTTTTTAAACAATAGAAAATTATAATATGTCTTCTTAGTTCCTTTTTTTTGGTAAGAGCAAATTATGCAGCCAATTATCAGAATAAGAAAGGTGTTAGGCTGATTTCATAAAGAATGAGTGAAGACAATTAAAATGTTACTTTTCCACAGAAGACTGGTAACACAAAGTCACCTTTCTTCCAGAGGATAGGACAAGTTAACTGTCAGTACACAAAAGAGAACCGCATGTTCCCACTGAACAGTTTGAAAATTTTAACCAGTGGTGTCATCTATAGAAATTGGGAAGCCAACTATATATTGCTTCATTATGCAGCCTCCAAAATCAACTACAAGGAAGGACTTCAGACCTAATTCACCTAATCAAGAAAATTTCCCAGGGACTTGCCTAAGGGCTCAACTAAGAAATTATACATTGTTAAGCTGACAATCACTATACATCATTGCAATTCAGCTCTTCGAAACTTGACACACAAATATATTATTTTCCACCCACAACCTTCTGTCCCTAGTCTCCATCATTTCACAGGTACCTCAATTAAAAATATATTAGTACAACTTCAAAAGCACCTGTAGATTTTACCAGTTCCAACCCTGTTTAAAGGTCCAAAGCATCTTCTGAGCCCTGGTACAATGAAACAAAAAGTTGCATACTCCTAACTTAAATGGCACAAAGTAAACAGTCTTTCCCAGAGGTTAAAACTGGCATGATATGGAGTGGTTAGAATGAAACCCAGCAGCACTACCAAATCATGTATCTCTGTGTCCAGGATCTGTACCTTGTGAAAGAACCATTTGGGCTCCAAAAGTATCAGGTAGTCCTACCCTTCCAGTGTTGGTGCCTGGAACATACACTGGTAATTTAATGAACCAACTTCCTGTGAGTAAGCAGACTTCCCTGGCATCTCTAATATCCTGGATTCTCCACTGGACTTACTTTGCTATCAGAGTTTCATGTGCTGTCCTCTGATGTCTTCTGGAAGGAACTTTAGCCCTTCTGTGGGTTGGATGGTCTCACCATTGCTCTGAAAATGTGGAGCAGGACTATACCTGTCTCCTCTTCCTTACATCTTTCTTGCCTTTCATGCTTGCACATCCAGTATTATTTGGACAATAATGCAAAGCATCATTGAGCATACCAGCAGCTTGACATGTAGGCTGGTTCTGTTTTTATCATATTTCCTTCTGTGTGCTAAAGCTGCAGAAACATTTCTCTAAGCAATCACATTTGAGAAGCAGGGAAACTCACTGGCTTCATTTTCAGTGTGGGAGCTTTTTTCTTCTCAGTTTGTATTTCCACAACTGGGACCTATGAAAAGATGATCTTACCCTTGGGGCATTTTTATTAGTCCAGTGCAAAAAAAAAAAAAAAGATGTTCCTCTTTAGCAACTGCAGTTTCTGTGTCAGCACGGGCCTTGACCTCAAAACTCACCTTGCTCAAGGTAATTTCCTTCTTCCCAAGTTGTGTAATTTTTATATCTTTTTGTCAATATTTCATTTTCTTTCATCTCACAGAAGTACACAAAAATGTAACAATGGCATAGCTGTAATGTGCTCCTGTCTTAAAATTTCATCTTTCAAAGAAATTACTTCATTATCCTTAAATCCAACTTTATTCCAGTTCTCAAAACATGGACACAAGGAAACCAGGTTCTTGGCAAAAATAGCACAATAATTTTCCTTATGCTAGTAGCAGAGAGATTCCTTATGTAACCGCACAAGCTGGGTCTCCACTTACCGCATTTTTGTTGTCAGTCTTGCCTTCTAAGCTCCCACAAGGATGGCCAACTGAGCTCTACTTACACTTTGCTAAGGCTCTTCCAGATCAACAAATCAAACACTTTCACATTCTAACTACAAAAGAGTACCAAAGGCCTAATAATACAGGGTCAGATTTTTCACAACAATGCCTCACTTCTGTCACTGATTTTCTGTATTAGTAATCATATCCATCTATTACTATCTTCCAGAACTCCCAAGAGTGCATCATTTCTTCCTCTCAGCTTCATGCCCTTTTTATTTTTTTTAGTTATTCATAACTCCCTGAATCCTCTAAGTGTTGTCTATATGAATATGAATGTATGGTCATCCACTGGGATATGAGAAAATTACCAGTGGCTGCATCACCAAAGAAGGTGACTCTCTTTTCCTTATTAGCCATCACCTACCAATATTTCTTCTAATAGGAGTGAGACTAATGGTCCCCTTTTCTTTACATGCAGGAAATTTTACTGGCATGAGCTTGTGGTAACCACAGTTGCTGTGAATTGGTTCTTACAATGGCCATGTCATGTCTGAAGTCAGCATTTCATAGCTCATCTCCATATTTGTGATTTGCTGCTTTCTTTCCACCCCTCTTATGTGAAATTCCAAGGAACCACCATACAGTGCTATTTTTGGTACCCACAACCCCCCTTTCTGTTTCCCTGGTCCCTCTTGTCTTTCTCTCTCATTAGTTGCCATTCTACTTTAAATGCTCATATATTATATCATCCTCTTTCTTTCAGTGTCTTTTCCTGAAGGTCTCCTTTTCTCTCTCATGATCCTCTCACTAATTTCATTAGGTGTACCTAACTTCACATACATATAAAAAAATTAAAATCTTGGATGTGCATGTGAAAGAAGGCATGTAGTAGGTTTTCTTTTATAGGGCTAGTCGAAAATTTATATAATATCCAGCTCTAGATACATTCCTATAAATTTTGTGATTTCATATCCCATTAAACCTAAATTAAATTCCATTGTACACATATACATTTTCTTTACATATTGATCACTTCATAGACATCTATGAAGGTTCTGTTGCTGAGCCACTCTGAGTAGTGCATCAGTATCCACAGATGCTCGTTTCTCCATGGTAAGACTTTATCTTCTGTTGGGTGCAGTCTATCTAGGTGATGTAGAAGTTCTATTTGTTTATTTTTTGAAGCGTCTGCTGAGCTTTCCACAGTGGCTGCTCACGTTATACGTTTATCAGCAGTGCCAGTGTTCTCATTTTCCCACATCCTCATCAGCATCTGGTGTTCAGAAAGGGAACCAGGATACCTGGCAAGTGAAAAATTGGCTTACAGCCCTGGAGAAGCTCTAGCTAAAGTCGATGTGTAGAGAATTCTTGTGTTGTTTTCTTGATGTTAGGTGTTCTGTTTAGAGGAGAAACAAATCTCCAACAGTTTTGATTTGCATTTCTCTAATAGTCAAGGTTATTGAACCCTTTTCAGAAATTTATTGACCGTTATTGTCTCTTCTTTTGCAAACCATCTATTCATTTGATTGTACACTTACTTATTGGAAGTTGTGTAGTTTAGTGATTGTACACTTACTTATTGGAAGTTGTGTAGTTTAGTGCTAAATCTTTTCAGTTCTTTATATATTCTAGTTAATACTCTCCCTCTGAGAGCATAGTTATGACTGTTTTCAGCCACTCTGTAGCTTATCTTTTTACTCTACAGAGATTTTCTTGTTCTGTGCAAAAGCTCTTTCATTTCCTTTCATCCTATTTATAAATTCGTGTATTTCCTGTGATTTAGCCATTTGAGATCTTTCGTCTCTCTATATAAATTTTGAGATAATTTTTTCTAGTTCAGGCAAACATAAACCTACCATATAACTTAGCAAATACAGAACTATCACATAACTCAGATAACCTTTTGTCACAGACGCTATGGTCACAGGATTAGTAGTATACACATTCCTTAAATAATGGAAAGTTTTTCTTTCTCCTTCAGTTATGACTGATATAGTAGTTTGGTCTAGCATGTGTTTTTTTTTTTAAGAACTTGTAGAACGTAAGTCCAGGCCATCTGGTTTTTTAATTCTCTATTGGAAAAGTCTGGTGTTATTCTGATAGTCATGTCTTCACACGTGACTTGTTCTTTTTTTTCTTGCAACATTCAATCTACTTTCTTTGTTTTATCAACTTACTGTATAATTATATAACATGAAGTTGTTTTTGTGTTATGTCTAATTGTTTTTCTGTATGCTTCTTTTATCTTGATAATCATCTTTCTTTAGATTTAGGAATTTTTCTTCTATTTCGATGTTATAACTATTTTCTGTGCATTTGACATGGATTTCTTGTCCTTATTATATACCTATCATTCATAGATTATTAGGGAGTCTTTAATATAAACTCAAAAGAAGTTGATAAGCAAGTTGTTAATTCCTTGAAACTTTTATTTCAAAAATATGGAAAACCTACAAAAATGGAAAAACTCCCAAGCTAACATTACCAACAGAAGATATAATGAATTAAACAGATTGAAAGCAAGCAAATATGTGAACTGATAAACAATAGTCTCCCCACAAACAGAGAGATTCTCTGCTGAATTCTACTAAACTATTAACATTAATAACCAATACCTTTCAAAAACTGAAAGGGAAATAACTGTGCAAGACTTACTGTAAACTCAGTTGTAGCCTAACACTAAGGCTTTAAGGAAGGCCCAGCATCACAAACTTCAAGATATTCTCCACAAGAGAAAAGAAAGCTACATTTTCATACTAATTCTATAAATCCAGTAAATACCCTGATATAAAACAACAGCAACACACACACACACACACACACACACACACACACACACACACACACACACACACACACACGTATGCATGTACATACAAGCAGACAAATACAAATAAAATTTTCTGTAGAACATAAATTAAAAATTTTTGAATAAAATAAATGCACACCAAGCTCAAATCTACATTAAGAAGATCATACATAATTTTCAATTTGTTTTCATTTTGAGAGTAGAATGCAAGTTTAGTTCAACATATGAAAATTGGTAAGTGTAGCATTCCATATAAACAGACTTAAGAACAGGAATATCATTATTTAAGTAGATGCAGAAAAGGCATTCCAAAACTTGTTGGTAAATGACATGGAAAAATTAGGAAGAAGTGAAACTGGAATGTATCATAAGGCAATAGAGGATATATAGAACAAATCTGTGGTCACCTAGTTAAAAAGCAAATGTGCTTCCTATAAAGTCAGGAACAACACAGAGATGCCACTCTTTCTTTCCAATCTTTTGAAAGAGACAGAAGACTTAGAAAAAGAAACTAGACAAGAGAATGAAATAAAAGGAGTACAAATAAGAAAGAACTCTGGGGTGCGGACTGCTCTGTGGAGAATGTGCTTACTACACAAGCATTGGACAGGAGTTCAAATGTCCAGTAACAATATAAATGTCTGAAGGGTGTGAGAAACAAGTTAAACCAACAGCACTCAAAAGGTAAACACAAGTCTCCTCAGAGCAACTATCAAGCTAGGACTAGTCAAATCAGGAAGCTCTAGATTCAATGAGATGTCCTCAAAAAGTAAAGTGAAGAACACTCTAGAAAGACATTTTATGTCAAATTAAGTTTGTTTTGTTTTGTTGTTATTTTGATCCTGGGCTACCCCACTCAACAGACTACTTGACATTTTCCTAAAATTCACATAACATATTCCTTTGTGGCTGAATAAAATTCAATTGTGTATATATAGGCATTTTCCATCCATTTCCTGGTGAGCATCTATGATGAATCTTTTCCCGTGCTGTTATGAATCAAGAAGCAGTAAACATAGATGGGTAAGTATCTCTTTTAAGGATATGAAATCTTTTTGTCACAGACCCTGTGATCCAGCTCTAAAGATGACAATGAGAGAGGACTATTTTGCTCTAAAGACAAGGTTAAACAAATCCAAGAGAGCACAATGAAAAAAAAAAATAATTCCGGAACAGTTAATTAAAAGACATCTAAGAAAACATCACCACAATAACAAAATGATAGGAACTGATACACTGTAGATTGATAACTCTTAGTATTAATAGTCTCAATTCCCCAACATACTACAGACTGGTGAAAAGCAGACTAACAAATTGGATCCAATTCTTCTTCCAAGAAACACACCTTATCAGCGACAATAGATATTCCTTAGGATGAAAAGATTGAAAATGGTAGTCTACATAAATGCAACCAAGAAATAAGCAGGCATTCTAATCTCTGAGAAACAGATTTCAAAACAAAACTAGTCTTTCATACTCATTAAATAAAAACACACTCAAGAGACTATTACACTTCTAAACATTTATGTCACAAACAGAGGCACACAGTTTCATAAAAGAATTAATATTAGTTCTAAAAAGCACAGATTGACCCACCCTAACACAGCAACAGTGAGTAACATCAGCACCTTATTCTCATTAATATACAGACAATCCAGACAAAACTGAACAGAGAAATTCTGATTTTAAATGACACCATAAACAAAATGGATCTAAAGGACATCTACAGAACATTTTACTCAATCCTCAAGAATACACTTCCTTTTCAGTACCCCATGGAACTTTCTTCAAGATCTACTGCATATTAGGACACAAAGCAAATTTCACTCAATAAAGGAAAACTGAAATAACTATGTCATCAAAAAGTAATAAAGTAGGATATCAACAATAATAGAAACTAGAGAAAGTGCATGAACTTTTGCAAACCGAACAACACACTACCAAATGACCATTGAGTCAAGGGAGAAAACAAGAAGCTAATCAATATTTTAAAAATTGCTCAAAAGTTTCATAAATTTCTATGATGAATTGCCCTCTCTCATGGTTCTCCATCTGCTGGAAGAATCTACACAAGTCCTTTCATACAGTCATATCCTCCTTTTGTGAGAGTCCATGGGTTTAATTAGTTTCATGCTTGAGTGCTGGTGGAGATTGCTTACTAAAGAAGGGTAAATTATCAGTGTCTGGATCACTGGAGAAAGTGACATCACCTTTTACAGAAAACATTGACTGGCAGTAGTTTGTAAAGTTATTATGGTGCTTCACAGACCCCTGCCATGTGCATAAGGAAATGTTGATGGGACCAATCTTGTGTAGGTCTTATACAGGTAACCAGATTGAGATTTCTTTCATTATTATTATTATTAAGAACATTTTTTTCATTCATTTTACACACCAGTCAAAAAGCCCCTCTTCTCTCCTCCCACTTCTCCAGCCTCCCCCCGACCGACCCCCAATCCCCCCACAAGAAGGCAAGGCCTCCCATGGGAGGTACATCCAGTAGAGGCAAGTCCAAGCCCTTCCCCCTGCCTCAAGGCTACACAAGGTATTCTGTCATAGGTAGTGGGCTCCAAAAAGTCCAGTCCCATGTAGGCTCCACAGCCATTGATCCAACTTTCATGAGTTCTCACTAGTTTGGTTTGGTCATCTAGTTCCATCCATTTGCCTGCAAATTTCATGATATCATTGTTTTTCTCTGCTGAGAAATCTACATTGTGTATATGTGCCACATTTTCTTTATCCATTCTTTGGTTGAGGGGTATCTAGGTTGTTTCCAGGTTCTGGCTATTACAAAGAATGCTGCTATATACATAGATGTGTATGCGTCTCTGTGGTATGATTGAGCATTTTTTTGGGTATATGCCCAAGAGTGGTATAGCTGAGTCTTGAGGAAGATTGATACCCAATTTTCTGAGAAACTGCCTCACTGATTTCCAAAGTGGCTATAAAAGGTTGCACTCCCACCAACAGTGGAGGAGTGTTCCCCTTGCTCCACATCCTCTCCAACATAAGCTATCTGCAGTGCTTTTGATCTTAGCCATTCTAACAGGTGTAAGATGGTATCTCAGAGTCATTTTGATTTGCAACTCCCTGATGACTAAGGATGCTGAGCAAATCCTTAAATGTCTTTTGGTCATTTCAAATTCTTCCTTTGAGAATTCTCTGTTTAGCTCTATAGCCCATTTTTTAAATATGATTGCTAATTATTTTGATGTCTAGTTTCTTGAGGTCTTTATATATTTTGGAGATCAGCCCTCTGTCAGATGTGGGGTTTGTGAAAATCTTTTCCCATTCTGTAGGCTGTCGTTTTGTCTTATTTACTTTGTCCTTTGCCTTATAGAAGCTTCTCAATTTCAGGAAGTCCCATTTATTAATTTTTGCTCTCAGTGTCTGTACTACTGATGTTATATTTAGGAAGTGTTCTCCTGTGCCAATGCATTCAAGACTACTTCCTACTTTCTTTTCTATCAGATTCAATATAAATGGTCTTATATTGAGGTCTTTGATCCACTTGGACTTGGTGTATTACATTGACAGATTTTTATATATTGAATCATCCTTGCGTCTGTGGGATGAAGCCTACTTGGTCATGATGGATAATTTTTTTGATGTGTTCTTGGATTTGGTTTGCCAACACTTTATTGAGTATTTTTACATCAATGTTCATGAGGGAGATTGGTCTATAATTCTCTTTCTTTATTGCATCTTTGTGTGGTTTGGGTATCAGGGAACCCGTAGCCTCATAAAAAGAGTTTGGTAATGTTCCTTCTGTTTCTATTGTGTGGAACAATTTGAAGAGTATTGGTATTAGCTCTTCTTTGAAAAATCTGGTAGCATTCTGTGCTGAATTTGGTCCTGGACTTTTTTTTTTTGGTTGGGAGACTTTTAATGACTATTTCTATTTTTAGGGGGTATTTGTCTATTTAAATTGTTTATCTGGTCTTGATTTAACTTTGGTATGTGGTACTTATCCAGAAAATTGTCCATTTCTTTCAGATTTTCCAATTTTGTGTAGTACAGGTCTTTTAAATATGACCTGGTGATTCTCTGGATTTCCTTGTTGTCTGTTGTTATGTCTCCCTTTTCATTTCTGACTTTTTAAATTCTGATGCTCTCTCTGCCTTTTGGTTAATTTGGATAAGAGCTTGTCTGTCTTGTTGATTTTCTCAAAGAAACAACTCTTTGTTTCATTGATTCTTTGTATTGTTCTCTTTGTTTCTATTTTATTGATTTCAGCCCTCAATTTGATTATTTCCTGGCATCTATTCATCCTGGGTGAGTTTGTTTCTTTTTGTTCTAGAGTTTCATTTTATAGAATTCTGATGTAAATAAATTTCTAAATTAAGGTCCCTATGTATAACTGGATACCATATTCTCTGATTGTACATGTTTCAGGGCAATTCTGTAAATAACCATGAATTGCTTTTGAGTCAGCAACTTCACTGAGGGCCTGGTGAATCCCATAGACATTATTAGGATGAAAAATAATCCTCTCTTAGTCATCCTTCCATAGAACCAATACCTGAAACCCTTTAAACCAGAATCTACATCTTGTATTAAATAGAAGTTATTAGTAAGCCCAGGTTTAATTGATGGAATTAAAGGTAGGGACAATTATTTTAAATATATCTGCTGGTGAAATTGAAAGATCATAGTGTGTATGTGTGTGTGTGTGTGTGTGTGTGTGTGTGTGTGTGTGTGTTTGTTTGTGTGTGTGTGTGTGTGTTTGTGTGTGTGTGTGTGTGTGTGTGTGTGTGTGTGTGTGTGTGTGTGTGTTTAATCATAGTGATTCTTTGGTGTTTGATTTTTCTTTAAAGATACAGGCTTGCTCCTCGGTATCCATTCCCAAATACCTTTGAGGATTGTGTTCTTGTGGTCAAGTTCTTTCTCCAGAACACAATTCTTGAAAAGTATGGAGTAGATCCTGCTTGCATTTGTATTTCTAGAGACAGTTCTGGAGGCACTCTGGCAGCAACAGCAACTCAAGTGGCATGTGTGTGTTGCTACAATTGTTTGACTGTTCTGACCTGGTGCTGACATGCTAAGTTCTTCATTGCTCCTGTCTGCCAGCAGGCTTTCTCCTTGCCTGCTTCTATTCTGTACATCTTACATCATCAGCTGCCCAGGAACCACAAGCAAACTTCGCTTGACTCTTTCCCTACCTGACTCTACATTTCTTTGGAGTAGCTATTGAAATTCTATGAGGTGGTCTACAAGACAAATCTAGAAATAGTTTGAGCATTTTAAGACACAGTATTTGATAGCTACTTCTTTGCCAGATCAGAGCTTTTCTGGTTAAGGAGATATGACTTAGCCATCCAACAACAGTTGTCTTTTCCTTCAAGGTTCTGGTGGCCAGCAAATTAGACAAGGCATCTATATGTCTGTAGAGTTTAATATTACACATTAACTCCATGGTAATAACGCTAGTCTTCCCACAAAGTGCATGGGTGACCCCACAAAGGGAGATGAAAACAAACAAAAATAATACAAAAACAATAAAAGTATATGGCTAGATAGACCACATAGGCCCAGAGGAGATTCTAATGTATTATCCTACTGTGTAAATGTACTAAGAAAATGCCCTCTAAATTCTTCTTCTTTTTTTTTTTTGTTTTTTTTTTTGTGTTTTTTTGAGACAGGGTTTCTCTGTGTAGCTTTGCGTCTTTCCTGGAACTTGCTTTGGAGACCAGGCTGGCCTTGAACTCACAGAGATCTGCCTGCCTCTGCCTCCCAAGTGCTGGGATTAAAGGCGTGCGCCACCACCGCCTGGCTAAATTCTTATTTTTTATAGCCATAGATTAGTGTATCTTTCAACTATCATCAGAGAAACCTCTTCTGCAGTAGATGGTGACTAATAAGATTCAGAACTGATCAATTTAAATAGAGTAAGAGACTGTGGAGGGCTCAGCTTTAAGAAGAAATCTATATCACATACTCTTCCCTCCAAAACTTGTGAATCATGATGGAATAGGGATGGTTTAAGTTCCAGATATCTAGGTTAGCAGCAAAACATACTTTTTGCTGGAAATGGCAGCATCATTGCACACATGTTCTCCTAGGGGGCTGTGATTGCATGCATTAGACTTGAATAAGAGCAAATAGTCTAAAATCTCATTACGGATAAGGTAGGGGCTTGTGAAGTATGACCCCTACCTGAGAAGAATTTATAATTGATGGCTGCTGATGGAGACAGAGAAAGTTTTCTTCAGAGATGTGGAACCTGAGACGGTATGCACACTCAGGTATATGGTTCTAAGCCATTGTATGTATAGACAGCACTAAGCAGACTCAGTATATGTAAGAAAAACAGAACACATGAAAATGGGAGAAATAAATAGGTTCTTGGGGCTGTTGGGAAATGGATTTGAGGGGGTGGATTTTATATTTACAAATTATGTGCATATATGGAAACATCAATCAATGAATGACACCAAACAATACTAGTGTATTCTTGAACAAGGGAGAGAACTGAATACCTAAAGAAACCTTGAACTTGGCATGGTGCATATAGCTAAAAGAACTGCCTGAAAATGATGCTATTAACATTGCCAGCATCAATTTTCCTAATCATTTTCTCCTTCTTCCTTTGTTGTGTACATTATGGACATGTTTTGGGACTCAAGTAGATGTAGACTCTTCTAAAAATCATAGTGATTCTAATCTTGAGTTAATCCTTCAAATGTTTTCCATTTATTGGATCCCAGAAATGTAGAGGGGTGAGATCAAGGAGCACCAGGATACTAAATATCCCCTAGTGATACTAAATATATGTCTTTCTTTCCATTATATGGGCATTGTTATCAGACACACCTTGCTTATAAAATACATGAATTGCCAATAATGAAGAAATGTATGGGCCAAACAAACAAAACAATGGATACTCACAGGTCTATAGCAGTTTAGGACTAGGCAAAATGGATAATAAGATAAATTAGTGAAATATCTATCAAAGAGTATATAATATCTAGATCTACAATGGGTCACTAAATATCAGCTTCTTTACAAAGATGTGGATTATGAATTGGGCATACTGGTTAGTTAGTGGTATACTTCCTCCAGAAAATATTCACCTCCCAAAGGTTTTATGATCTCGCCAAATAGCACCAGTTGGGGACAAACTATTCAAATACTTGAGCATATGAAGGATGTTTCTCATTCAAACTACCATAACAAGTCTATGCAATATGGGTGAAAAGTTTAGTAGAGTATGTAATAAAGGACAAGGTGCATAAACAACCAATCTTAAAATGAAATGAGAAATATACAAATAAAAGGAAATCATTGTGATATTTAATTGTAAGAATGCATCTTTGTGGGTTTATACCCTCACACCAATTCTTTACCTCTCTCTGCTTTGTTTCATGAATGAAAGTATTATCAGCCAGCTGCAAGCTCCTGATGCCATGCTCAACATTATCGACTCTACCCATCTGGAACCTAAAGTTAAAATAACTCCCTTTCCTCCACTAAGTTTTTTATTTTTTTCCACAGTGATAGCACTTCTTCTCCTTGATATGTTCTCTGTTGTTTGTGAGAATCAATCAGCTGCATATCAGATTTATGAACTTTGAAAATACATCTCTCATGATTTTTTACCTTTAATACTTGCTTTGCTTTTCTCTGAGTCAGTGGAGATAAATGTCACTGGCCTGCCTTTTATCTCTTCATGGTCATATTTTTTTCAATGAAGTCTGTCCAGAAAATCCCTAACTTTTGTGATGTCTTAACATTTTCCTGTTAATAAAATTTTTGAGCTTTTAAAAATCAGACAGTTAAGATATTTTCATTCTTTTCCTTCTTCCAGATGATAGTCTTGAAAAGTAGGGAATAACAAGAATTGCCTGAGTGGATCGGAGGAAGGGCAGGGGTCATGAAGTCCTGCTGAAGTTCTCTGAAGTTCAGAGGAGAGAGCTGGAAGAATATGCAAGAGTCATCTAATAATTGAGTTCTCTTTTCCAGTGAGCACATGTGGGATTGCCCCCTCTGCTAGTTTTCAGCCTCTATCTTCAATTTTTAAAAATTCTTTCTTTTATTTTTTTCTTTCCATCCTCCAACCCTCCAACATACATACATACATACATACATACATATATACTATATATGTTGTGGAATACTAATTTAAGATATGTTCATTCATGTATGCTATGGAATATTTGTTTAATGATGCAAAGACATGTTGTATTTTTTTTCTTTTCTTTTTTTTTGGTTTTTCAAGACAGGGTTTCTCTGTATAGCTTTGGAGCCTGTCCTGGAACTCACTTGGTAGCCCAGGCTGGCCTCGAACTCACAGAAATCAGCCTGCCTCTGCCTCCCAAGTTCTGGGATTAAAGGTGTGTGCTACCACTGCCTGGCAGATATATTGTATTCTTTTATGTTGCATTTGTTTAACTCTGTGAGGCTATGTTACTTTACCTGACTAAAACACCTGATTGCTCTAATAAAAAGCTGAATGGCCAATATCTAGGCAGGAGAGGGATAGATGGGGTTGGTAGGCAAAGAGAATAAATAGAAGAAGAAAGAATGAGAAAGAGAAGAAGGAGAGGATGATGCTAGGGGCCAGCCACCCAGCCACACACCCAGACATGGAATAAGAAGGAAAGAAAAGATACACAGAAATAGAAAAGGTAAAAGTCCAAAGGCAAGCCGGGCGGTGGTGGCGCACGCCTTTAGTCCCAGCACTCGGGAGGCAGAGCCAGGCGGATCTCTGTGAGTTCGAGGCCAGCCTGGTCTCCAAAGCGAGTTCCAGGAAAGGCGCAAAGTTACACAGAGAAACCCTGTCTCGAAAAACCAAAAAAAAAAAAAAAAAAAAAAAAAAAATCCAAAGGCAAAAGGTAGATGGTATAATTTAGGTTAAGAAAAGCTGGCTAAAAACAAGCCAAGTTAAGGCTGAGGGGGGGAATTCATAAGTAAAATTCTCTAAGTGACTATTTGGGAGGGGTAGTAGGCCCCCCAAGGAGCAAAGGATAAAGAATAAGAAAAACCAACTGCATTTTGGTGCCCAGCATGGGTGTGTATTTCCATGAAGTGCCTAAGAAAGCTTAAAAGAAAAAAAAAAAGAAAAAAAAACCAACAACAGAGGATATGGCTCCTTTAAGAGTGTCTGCCAGAATGAAGCCTTGAACAGCCTGTAGGAACAAAAACCTAAGTAAAAACACCTGCCAGAGTTGAGTTGGAGGGTTGAATGCAGTTCTCAGTTGTGCACCTCCAACCAGTCTTCAAGCTTTAGGCTTGGCTCTCATGACCCAAGAAGCAGGCAGAGCCAGCCACCAAAGCCATGTAGAGGTCCTAGCCATGCTGTTTAGCTGTTTAAAGGCTCATGCAGTCAAAACAGACTAAAAGATAGCCATTAAAAGAGGCCCAGATGGAAAAACCTCTAAACAGGTTACAGTGTGTTTAACAATGTGTGTAGACTTAAGAGAAAGTGTATAAAACGTTACAGAAAAAAATGGTTTAAAAAATAAAGTCCTTAAAGAGAGAGTAAAAGTAATATAAAAGAAAAAAGTCATGTAAGATGGGAAATATACAGGAAGTCTGAATCCTGTATGTTGTGTTGTTTTTCAATTTTTGATTGTTGATAAGTAAATGACAGCTGCTGAGGGACATGGGATTGAAAGATAGCTGAAGTAAATCAGCCTAGATATTTTAAGAATGTCTTAACTTTAAAATGGAAGTCAAAAACTGCATTGCTTTGGGGAAGAGTTTTTGATATTGTTCCAACAGGAGATGAGAGGCTGTGGATTCCTTCAGGATTGACATAGATTAATTTGACTGGGGAAGACCTCCTGAATCTTGACAGGTATGTATCAACAAAGGTTATAGCTGGTCTTTCCAGAACTTGGCCATTATCTCAATTTTCTCAGACACCCCTAAAGATGCCTTTGCCCACAAACAACAGAAAGCAGTTTGGAGAACATGATGCCCACATTCCCAAGAGATGGAGTGAATGGTCTTTGGTTATTTGGTGGGTTATGTTCATTATCATTTAGGAGAATGTAGGAATATAGGATAAAAAGACAACTATTAATCTCAGATATTTTGCATTGGAATGGCTTTAAGGTTACTTTTGTTACAACATACTGTATATATGTTTCTACTCTTGTTTAAGATATTGTACCTATCCAGTTCATTTAAAACTGTAAGGTAAATTTCTAGTTTTTGAAAGCTATTATTATAAACTATTTAGGATAATCAAGAAACACAGGGCAGTAGTTAGTCATCTATAAAAATCAAATTTGTAGGTATGTTAGGTATGTTTTCAAGATCATACAGAGATATATTTTATATAGATAAATGGTCTCCAAGCACTTCAAAGACATATAGAATATGACATTTAAAATGTTTTGTTAACATAGTGCTTTTTATGATGAGACACATCTGCTCCTGGCAGTAACAATTTACTTCATAAAAGGATAATGGGCATCAAGAAATTCCACATGGAGTTTGTTTTCAATGTGGCAAGGCTAGCCATTGGGGCAAGAAACTACTTTTGCCTTGATTGCTTGAAAGTATGCTGTACAGACTGCTCAGGCAGGACACAGACAAAAGACTGTTGAACTTTGCCAAAAAAAAGGAAGGACAGTCCTTTGAGATTCCTGCTTCACTGAAAAGTCTGCCAGATATTCTAGGCCTGTAGGCCAAAGATGGATGCCTCAATGTTGAAGAACAACTTTAGGTAACTATCCAGGCAGCCAGATGTCTCTCTTGTTAGGTAATATTACATCCTTCTGGGGTCTTCAATGGATTTAAAGTCTAAATAGTTAGAGTTATAGTTTTCCTTAGTTATAATATAAAGTAAATTAGGTATGAAACTTTGGAATCACTAAGATAAAATAGATAATGGAGTATTTTCTCCAAATTTGCTAAATACAAATGGACTGAATATTATAAATGTAATTTTTACTTGATAATTGTTTTTTGTATATAGTTTTACTATGCTAAAGTTAAAACCTTTCACTTTTATTTAGAAAAAAAGAGAAAAATGTTGTATATTAATTTAAGATGTGTTACATTCTTTTATGCTGTGGAATATTTGTTTAATGATGCAAAAATGTGTTGCATTCTTTTGCATTTGTTTAACTCTGTCAAGCTGTGTTACTCTGCGCAAAACACCTGATTGGTCTAATAAATAGCTGAATGGCCAATATCTATATCTATATCTATGTATATTCCTAAATGCATAAGTATAATCTGCTCTGCTCAGCATATTCTATCCATGATCCATGTAGTTATATTTTCCCAAATGCTTTGGAAGAATAACTTTTTCTGGTATTTTTTGTTGTGGTTCCCTTGCAGGTTTACAGCAGGCAGGGGAAAAAATGATCCACAAAGAGACAAGAATGAAACTTGGCTCAGCCAGATCTTATTGTAACTGGCACTGGGCAGGACTTCTAGGGTCTAGACCAGATCATTTTATTTTAGCCATATTTAAGCACAGCATAACTTTTGAAAAAATATTTAGATAGCAATTAACTCAGTCCAAAGTACACAAGAATTTGGGACATGTTTACATTGAGATTCCTTACAAAGTGCATCTGGCTTCTTTCACAAGAATGGGTACTATTGACTCAGAGATAGTGCTCAAAATTTAGGGCATAGGGAACTTGACTGAGATAAACATACCTGTGGGTAATAGAATTGGCATGCCTCTAAGATAACATAAAAGTTATTTAGGATGTTGTAAAGCACAAGTGACATCACTCAGAAAGGTGGGGTTTATGATCTACAAACAATGCTCAAAATTTAGAAAGAAAGGTCATAAGTAAAACCATAAATTCTGGGAGATACAGACAAAACCTGTCTCATCTGACAGCAAAGGATCACCAGGCTGTAAAACTACATCATTCCTAGCTTTTCAGGAAGAGCAGCTGTGCACCTCATTCCATTTAAGAGGTAAGTTGTGTGCTTAATTTTCCTGGCTTCTCCAGTGCTGTGTGCACAAGGTCTTTTTGCCTCTACATTTTTTGTTCCATAGATATCAAAGCAGAGTTGGGAAACATTATGGCAAAGACCAACATGGACCAATTAATCATGCCAGTAATGGCTGTTGCCTCAAATTTCTTGTAGAAACTTAGAAGTGGCCTCAACTAAGAAATTTATTCTATGATAACATGGTAGACAGAGCTTAGAACAATGCAAAAGAGAGCAAGGACATTTCATAAAAGACTGGACATAAGTCAGGTTTATTCAAGTGTTTAATTCTTGCTTCACACAGAACATAGCAGACACAATGTTGCAACAAATGTTTGCTTAATGAATATGTAATATTCTCATGATTATGCAAGTAGCTATATGAATTTCCTAAATTCAACTTTAGTGTGTGATTAATGCTGCCTGAAAATTTCTACATTAAGTGAATTAATTATGTAATTCGAACTAGCATTTAGTTTCCTGTGTTCTAGTCTACTGTTCACTTGAGACAGCATATTTTATTTTCTAAAATAATCTGTGCTATAGGCGTTAGCCTTTGTGTTGATTAAATGTTATTCAAAAATTATTTTTAAATCCTTGTCACTACTTTTGATAAAATGACACCAGAAAATGGATTTTTATCTTTCTTGTGCTGTGCTGAAAGTCCCGCTAAGATGTGTTTCACTGATGTGAAAGAACGTAGTACTCTCATATTGGTTTCACCCTTGGCACAGATTTTCACTAGGCTGTTCATGATATGTTGTGCTCCACAAAGAGGCACAGTTGCATTACCTGTTACAACAGTGGCCTGATCTTAACTCTGAATATTCAGTGAGCTGCTATATTGTCATTTTACCTGGAAGACTTGGCCTGCTACCTTTGTCTTACTATTCAGCAATCTATATATGAGGTGACATTTGACTACAGCACAGAGAAGTTTGGAGATTTATCATGGGGCACAAAACTCTGTTCTTTGGGTTATCTTGTATCCTTTTTGCTCATTATATTTATATGCCCATACCAGAAAACATTGAAGAACGCTGGAAAGTGAGAATGATAGATGCTGTTATGAAAATATCATCACTTCTGGTAATATTTTTTTCATAGTAAATCAGGAAGCCTTGCTACAAATACACACACACACACACACACACACACACACACACATATATATATATATATATATATATATATATATATATATATATGAAGTTTCCTTTAGTTGGTGTTTTGAAAGAGACTTTGTTTTTCTTTAATGCTATACCTAGCGAATGATAATATAGTTTATATGATTTATTATTGCTTTATTTATCTATTGAGAGACACACAATGTTTGTAAGATGCTATTTCAAAAGTTAATCATATATTGACAAAAATAATTAACATTTCTAAAAGAATACTTGAGTAATTGTTCAGATGCTTGCATATATTCGATGCTTTTCAGAAAACCAAGGTTCATACATTTTCTTAAACTCACATGTATAAATAATTCATATTATAAAATTTTGGTATATTTTTAATCTTCTACTGTTTTAATATCTTTTTTTTCCTTTTAGGTAGTTCTTAAGCTTCCTATACTCAAATTGTGTACTCTCATGCCAAAAAAGTTTATATTTGTTTTACATTCATTGATTTTCAGAGTGTTAATAATTAACTTAATGGTGATGATGATTTCATTATAGGTTTATATAAGTGCTAAGTTAATAATAAAATAAAGTATATTTTGATATTCAGAAAAAAGTCATGGTAGTGGCATTTATTTCTACTTTTTTGTATCATTTTACAATTGTTTGTGGAAGATAGCTGGTGTCCCTTCTGCTTTTGTGTTAGTCTGTGGTGAGATCCCATCTGTGAAATTTACTGGAAATCTGCACTGTGTATTCATAAGCATAGCACACTTTTTTTTTTTTGAGCAGATAGTGTGCTATATAACACATGCTCCCTGACATGTCTTAGAGACACACAGATGCTCAAAGGTCACATCTTGATACATGCTACTGTTGTTATCTATCTTTAGGTCTGTGTTACTAGAATTCAGATATTATAATGACACTTCCCAAATCTGAACTCAAGAATATACGATGTTATCTTTTATCAAAATGTGCTTCTGCCTGGACGCCTTATGGTTATCAGGGCAATAGGAAGGCTTAGGGAGAAGACAGGAGCAAAGAATCAATGATCAGAGAAGATACTGCAAGGTGTGGTAGATGAGGAAGACACAGCCTATTGTGCTGGAGAAAGATAGTGATCTTCCCATGCTAGACAACTGTCTTTTTTCATGTCCTATCCAATGGATTCCTGGGATAATATATACTGGTAAAAAGCTAGGTAAGAATGTGCTTATTTTAGTTCACAACATAGAATACAGTCCATTATTCCAGGAAAATCAAGGAGTTGTGGTCTTGATGTGCCATCACTTTCACAATCAAGAGCAGAGAGAAATGAATGAATGCATGATTATATTTAGCCATCTATCAGGGCTCCAATCTGGGGAACAGGGTCACCTACTTTAAGGCTGTGTATCACCACATCAATTAATGTAATCAGGACATTTCCCTATAAACACATTCACCAGCCAACATGATCTAGAGAGTACCTTAAGGAGACTCTCCTAAGGTGACACTAGGTTGTATGAAGTTGAAAGTTAAACTAACCATTAAAATAGCTGACACATTTTCTTCTGAGTCCAAACTTAGCTGAGTTTTCCTGGTTTGGATTTCTTAATGCCTCACAGTGTTGATTGGACAACAGAGGAAATGAGGGTGAACAGGTGCCATTTTATAAAGTGTTACACATCATCCTTGAGTAGTTCAACTATCACTAGTTCATATATCACCAAAGTGACTCAATACTTATCTTCTATCAATATAAATGTATTTTGAAAGTATATATTTTCAAAATTTGACTTTTGTGTCCTCAAATATAAAACAGAATTATGAAACATGTAAATGTATATTCTTTTCCTGTATATATACATGGATATATAAGAACAAATTATGACAGTTATTTAAATGACCATTCCAGTGATTGACAAGCTTCCACTGGGAGATCAATTGAGAAGCATTTTGCTTCATATTTTTACAGCCAGTGTGGCTCTCTTTTAATTATTAGTTTTGTGTCAAAATTTCTCATGTTTGTACTTACAGTTTTTATACATTTCAAAGTTATGTCTTATAGATTGCAGATATGCTGTGTACTTCAGTATTTAAAAGACCTATATAGAAATATCTTTCACATTTAGTCTATTCATATTTGATATCATATTTGCTATGATTACAGTTAATGCTACAATGCTATTGGTATTTAGTATTTAAGTATGCTATTTATTACTCCTTTTTCCTGCCATTCTTTGCATCATTACATTTTTAATTACATTTAGAATACATTTTTGTCAATAAACTTACTTTTCTATATCAATTTGGGCTATTTTCAATTTTTTTCTTCTATTTCTTTATTTTCATATTTGTTTTGAGATGGGAACTGCTATGTGCTTGATTTCCTTAGAATAACTAATTCTATCTTACTTGACTTCTCAATACACAATATTGGCTGCGTTACTCTTAACCATGACTTATTATACTAGGTATTACATGTCTGATCCTTACTTTTTATACATGGTATAGATTTAATAGTGACTCTCTTTGCAGAAGATATTATTTTATCCTTGTAGACTCTTTTACATTTATTCTTTTCTATTAAAGGTGTTTCATACAATATAACTTGATCTCTCCTCAATGTTAATACATTTTATTTTAAATATTATGAGTAGTTTAACTGGTTTCCAAAGAACACACTGGTCTCCTATGTTGTTTTTCTTTGATTTCTTCAGTGGCAATGTCTATCCCTTTTCCCTCAGGAACTCACTTCACTGTTTCCACCAAGAATGAATCTGCTGAAGATAAATTCTTGTATACTTTTCAGTTGTATTCTTTATTTTTCTCCTTATCCCATTTTAAAAACACGTTTTCTTTGTACATCCAAACTTATGTTGTTAGGGCTTTCCTTTCAGCACACAGTCAACTGTTCTCTGGTGTGCATATTTTCTTTTTTTCTTTTTTTTTTTTAATTTATTTTAATTTATTTTGCAATACAATTCAGTTCTACATATCGGTCACGGATTCTAATGAAATAAGCCATTCGCATTCCTTCTCAAACATTTTGTGTTTTGTGCTCTGACTACTCTAAATTAAACTAAAAATCCTTGTTGCTCAGCACTCTTATTGATTTTTCTGAATATATTTTTCTGTAAGGTTTAAGAAGTATTTGTTAAACTTAGTTATTCAGTGTGTGTATTTGCATGTGGAGATTTGGGTTCCTGCTGCAGCATGCAGACACTTAGAGATCAAAGGACAACTTTGGGGTCAGTTCTTTCTTTTCACTATGTGGGTCTCAGGGATAGAACTCAGGTCATCAGCCTTGGTGGCAAGCACTTGTGTCTGCTGAGGCATGCTTTGGTCTGTGACTGTCTTTTCTGAATATTGATAAAGTTCCTGGATATGCAAATATATATCAATTAAAATCTTAGAATTTAGTTCATCAAATATATCTTTTTGGCTCTAATATCTCTAACATTCCATCTCTTTTCTCCAACTATATAAATATCAGATCATTAAGGATTTTGTCATGGATCTTAGCTTTGATTCCTTAATTTCAATTACTGTTTTTAATTTCAAATTACATATTTTTGATATATTTTCAAATTCGATGAATCTTTCTTTGTCATTTCCCCTTTTATTATAGAGGTTTAATTATAAATATTGTATTTTGGATAAATCATTTCCTAGTTCTATTATAAATTTTTCATTGAGTCATTCTTAGTAAACTTTCTTTCTTTTTTGGGGGGGAGTGGGTTGAGACAGGGTTCTCCATGTAGTTTTGTTGCCTGTCCTGGATCTCACTCTGTAGACCAGGCTGGCCTCAAACTCACAGCGATCTGCCTGACTCTGCCTCCCAAATGCTGGGATTAAAGGTGTGTGCCACTGCCGCCCGACGTAAACTTCATTTCTTGAGCATGTCTGTTACTTTATTGTCAGAAGATTCATCTTTACCTTATGGAACATAATTATAATAGTTATTCAAAAAACATTGACTTTAGAAGCAGATAATCTCGAGTTTACATCTCTGATTTTGTTTCCCTCGGGGAAATAGTCACATTTGCTTTATTCTTCATTATTCTTTTTTTTTTTTTTTTTTTTTTTTTTGTAACTGTGGTTTGTATCATGGGTATTCTGAGTACTGTAGTGTGGTAATTTGAAAAAGTGGCTCATTTCATATATTAAATACTTAGACCCCAGGTGGTAGAATTGTTTGGGAAGGATTTGGAGAAGGTGTGTCACTGGGCACCAGTTTCTGTTTTCAAAAGACTTTCTCTCTGTCTCATGGTTTTGGATCAGGATCTAAGTTCTCAGATGTTTCTTTACTCTGCTATCATGGACTCTCACCCTCTCAAACCATAAGTCAAATTAAGTGCTTTCGTTTATAAGTTACCTTGATGATAGTGTTTTATCGCAACAATAAAAAAATAACTAAGACACATGGGCCTGGGCTCTTTTAAATTTATTTTTTTTTAATCATGCATTATAGTTTAATGTAACATCTTTTTTTTTAAATTTTGCAATACAATTCAGTTCTACATATCAGCCACGGATTCCCTTGTTCTCCCCGCTCCTGCACCCCTTCATCTTCTCCCCAGCCCACCCCCCATTCTCACCTCCTCCAGGGCAAAGCCTCCCCTGAGGACTGAGATCAACCTGGTAGACTCAGTCCAGGCAGGTCCAGTCCCCCGCTCCCAGGCCGAGCCAAGCGACCCTGCATAGGCCCCAAGTTTCAAACAGCCAACTCATGCAATGAGCACAGGACCAGGTCCCACTGCCTGGATGCCTCCCAAACAGATCAAGCCAATCAACTGTCTCACCCATTCAGAGGGCCTGACCCAGTTGGGGGCCCCTCAGCCACTGGTTCATAGTTCATGTGTTTCCATTCGTTTGGCTATTTGTCCCTGTGCTTTATCCAACCTTAGTCTCAACAATTCTCACTCACATAAACCCTCCTCTTTCTCGCTAATTGGACTCCCAGAGCTCCACACGGGGCCTAGCCATGGATCTCAATATAGACTATTTTGTCACTGTTTTGCTTTGGGAGTCTATCAATCAGGTTATCAAGAGGTTAAAAGAGATAATGTATTTATATTTGTTAAAGATATTTAAGATTGGTGGATAAAGATTTTAAAGTTTCAAGATTCTTAAAATTTAAAGATCTTAAGCTGGGCAGTGGTGGCGCACGCCTTTAATCCCAGCACTTGGGAAGCAGAGCCAGGCAGATCTCTGTGAGTTCAAGGCCAGCCTGGTCTACAGAATGAGATCCAGGACAGGCACCAAAACAACACAGAGAAACTCTGTCTTAAAAAACAAAAACAAAAACAAAAACATTAAAGATCTCTACTTTCTGATGTGATTCAGAGATTAATTATCTGATGTGATTCAGAGATTATCTTTAACTCTTCTTATTATTTTTTGATTCTGTGCTTAATATAAAATCTTCAAGCATATTAAAGCTAACTGGTGATTGCATCTGACTTAACTAATAAGTTGCTAATACCTCATCAGTTGGTGGCCAATAAAATACTTTATTTATTTATTTATTTATTTTGGTTTTTTGAGACAGGGTTTCTCTGTGTAGCTTTGCGCCTTTCCTGGAACTCACTTGGTAGCCCAGGCTGGCCTCGAACTCACAGAGATCCGCCTGTCTCTGCCTCCCGAGTGCTGGGATTAAAGGCGTGCGCCACCACTGCCCGGCCAAATAAAATACTTTAATGAATAGAGCTTGTGACTCTCTAAAATAAATTAAAACACTATTGAAAGTAAACAGTTATTTATATGTACTAAGCTTATCAAGGCAAGAATTATCTATACTTTTATTTCTAAGACCCAAATATGCAGGTGGTCTGGGAATTAAATATGATTGGCTGCTTTACAAATGATTAAAAGATGTGTTTTTCTATGCCTGTGTTTATTTCTATATATGTATGTGTATTTTAAAGTGTAATCTTTACAGCTGTTTTTTAATGTGAAGTGCCAACATGATAACACAACAGTTCTTATCCCTTCTGATATCCATGGAACAACCAGTTTCTTCTAATACAGTTATTCATATAACTTTCATTTTGATATATACTTCAAAATTATACATTTTGATACATTTCTTCTAAATTATAAAAATATAATTTATCACCTCATCTTATATAGGCAAGCATTTGTAACATTGACCTAAAACAATCAGTTTACAACCCACTTTACCTATCTAGTATTGGTTGGCAAACTGGTTAGTGCTTCTGGAATCAGTTCTCTCATCATTAAAGCATCTGGAATATTGGCTAGAACTTGATATCCTGAGAAAATTACATAAATACATGCTCCTGAAATATTCTAGTAACATGAAAATTATAGTTTTGTTATTTTTTTAGTTGAACTAGCAGTTACATGTTAGGGAAAATGTTAGAAATACTAAAGGGAAATTTATTTCAGATATAGAAATAAAAAGAATTTCATTTAAGGAAAAGGGAAGAAATTTGTTTGTAGTTTAACAATGGAAATAGACTATCAGTAATGTAGTAACTAAGTCATATTTCAATTTTGAAATAAATTGAAGTCAAAGAAGAGGGCTTGATGGGTAAAGCACTTGGTGCACATGCATGGAAACATGAGATTGGATGTCCAGTACTCACATAAAACAACATATAGTGGTGTCCATCTGTGACCCCACAGCTCCTATGGTGGCATGGCAAGATGGGATATGAGAATCCATGGAGGTTCATGGACTATCTGGATGGGCATATGCAGTGACAAAGGACAGCAGACCCTACTTGAAGTAAGATGGAAACAGAACCAACATCTGAATGTATTCTCTAGCTTCTATAGACATTTATGGTGCACACATTCTTACACACACACACACACACACATGCACACATGCATGCACGCATACACAGGCACATACATAGAGTTAAACTTTAAATATTAAAATAAAATTTAATGATCAAAAAATAAAATAAAATACTGGGAATATACATACAAAGAAAGGAAGCATAAAATGCTATTTCCAGATGGCATTTTTAGGTAAAACTAACAGTTAGGAAGAACCTAACCCTGTGAAAATCACCTTGACAAAAATTTGTGGTGTCAAATGATATTACCTCGTTTTCAAATACTGTATGCTTGAGATTTCCTTTTACGTTTATAATGAGCTTTTATTGTTTGACAGTTTCATAAATTCACACGATGAATTCCTCTTTCCTGCTGAAACTGTTCTCAAAATTTTCTCTTTCTACTTTTATGTCCTATTTCTTTGTGAAATCCAATTAATTGAATTAGTTTCCTGCCTTAACATGGGGGAACATACAGTACCAAAAGCATTGGTAACTATCTACACCACTGAGGAAAGTGGCACTTCCCCTCTTAACTACCATTATCAATTAGTATTTCCTGAGGTTTGGCTGGGACCTCATGAACAAGTTCCTTATCCATCATGAAATGTTGATTGGCCCAATCATATGCAGGTCTTATACAGATGAATTTATTGACATTTCTATAGTATAAATGATAGTACATGTGTTGGGACATGTAATAAGTCTCATTTTTTTCCAGTCTAATAATACTTTTATGTTTTTCTAAAGTAAAAATGATAATCCTTTGACTTATTTGGTGCAAATATTTTCTGATTTTATTTGCCTTTGTGCTTGACTAATAATATTTTATTGTTTAAAATATATAAGTAAAATATATATTTAGTTATCTCTATATCTATCTCTCTATCATCTATCTATCTATCTATATATCTATTTTCTTCATCATCATCATCTATCTACCTGTATATCTATCATCTATCTATCTTTTGATCATATTCATCCCTACTCTCCCCTGCAATTTCTTCCAGACCATTGTATAACCCTCTCAATGTTATGCCCTTTTTAAAAATATTTTTTATAACTCACTGAGTCCAGTTAGTGCTGCCTATATGTGTATGGATGTACTGGAGCCAGGGTAACCTACCCAGGGCTATATCCCTGAAGGTACCTGATTCTCTCATTCCTAGTAGCCATTAATGGTCAGTAGCTCCTGAGTTGAAGTTAAGGCCCTTGTGTTACAACCTCCCAAAATATGCTTACATATTTTTGATTTGGTCATGTGCACATCTCATGCAGATAACCAGATCATGTATTAGTTTATAATCGCAATTGCCTTGTCATGTCTGGAAGACACTGTACTTCAGCCATCTTCTCCTACTTCTGTGTTTCTCTGTCTTTCTTCCCCATCTTCTGAGATGTCCATTTCACACATGGTAAGGGATGTGCTATACACGCCTCAGCATTATCACATCAACTACTCTTTTTCCTATTGCATCTTTAGGTGCACTTAGTGTTACTAAAATAAAAATAATTAATATGTACATTTGGATGTTGTTTTGACAGGCCACATTTTTTGAAAACATGGGTCTTATGAAATTTGAAGATATTTTCTTCATACTAATGAGTATTCAAAATACAGAGCCAGTTTCAGATGAAAACATTACAGTGATTGACACAGACTTCAGTGACATTCCTGTTCGTCTGTATTTGCCAAAAAGGAAGTCTGAAAGACAGAGACCAGCTGTAATTTACATTCATGGTGGTGCCTTTGTCACAGGCAGCTTCAGTAAGTGTATTTTTTTAATGTGTGCTTTAATTTCATTGCATTTACTATATGAAACGGAACTATTTGCAGTCTCAGGACCTTGTTACACCTTTTCCTGCAATGACTTCATTTTTTTCACTTGAGCATTTGATAGTAGTCATTATGATTGTGTTTTATGTAATGAATGCCCTTTTTATGCTTTTTAAGTGAGTTGGGTTTTGCTGATAAATTTTGATATTGTTTTCTGTTAAGATTTTAATCATGCCAGGCGGTGGTTGTGCACGCCTTTAATCCCAGCACTCGGGAGGCAGAGACAGGCGGATCTCTGTGAGTTCGAGGCCAGCCTGGGCTGCCAAGTGAGTTCCAGGAAAGGCGCAAAGCTACACAGAGAAACCCTGTCTTGAAAAACCAAAAAAAAAAGAAAAAAGATTTTAATCATGATAAATTTACAATTTTTGTCCTCACCTCTTTGTATAATAAGTAGATTCAATCCATAGCTAATTTTTATAAGAAATATTGCAAGCAAGAATATGTTGATTGATTTTAACTACGATTAAAACTTTCACTTATGTTCAGAAAGACAACTTTGAGTTTATTTTAAAGCCTAAACCTCTCACAACAGAAAACACATTAAAAAAATTACCCCAAGTAGTATATTTAGCCTTAAATAAACTAAACTTCCTGTTTTAAAAAGTATGAGAACTCTAAAAAATCTTTAAAGATAGATTAATTATGACGACTCTCTGAATTTATTAATATTATAGTCATGGTTGTAATATGATCTTCAACTTACTTCTAGAGTTCTGATATGTTCTAGAGCCAGTTTTACTGATAAGGAAGAGGTTACTTTGAGAGAGAGAGTCAAGATGTACACTTTTTCTTCTCCTGAAAAAAACATATGTAAAAATTCAATGAAAGGATATTTTGTTACAATTAAAGCTTTGGGACTGTGATCTTTACCACTGATTCTGGGCCACTGTCTCTGCAATATTTCCTGGGGTAGTTTCCTTCAGTACTGTACAGCCTTTCTCCTGATATAACTGACCCCAGAAAGGAGCAGCCCATATGCAGTCACAGGGAACAGGGCAATATGCCCTGTGACTGGAGTCATGTGACGCTAACAACACAATTAAGCCAGTGGAGGTTTTCTGAGAGAACTCAAACAGGTCATCAGGGCACAACAATCTTCTTTCATTGTGACATAACAAGATTTTGTCTTCTGGTCTGGCTTAGGAGTCATTTTGTAGAGAGGAGACAAGGAAGGTCTTCTTACTCCCCTGTTTTCTTACATGTGGCAACAGAAGTGTTGATTGCAAGGTTTCCATCAAGTAATCACAATTCAAATTTCTGTTAGGATGTGGGGGCCATCCCTCACCCCCACATTTCCCCAGAGTACTCTTGAGTAGAAGCACCAGGAATTATTGTTAGAAGGATAGAGGGGAGAGAAAAAGATAGAAAATACAGGATAGCCTCAGGAGGGCCTGGTCCTAATCCATTGGGCCCTGGCTGTCTCTGCCCTAGAGTATTTAAAGGAATGTCAAGGGTTGAGCAAAAAACCTCCCCCAGCATAGTCAAGTGCAGACTATCTCAGACACCTAGAACTCAGGCCCCTGGTCCAATCATCCTCTTTATGCAGACCTGCTGGGTAAAGCCTAATGTGCTCCAACATTAGGATTCATAGAATGTGTCTGGCTATCCATTGCTTTGCATATACACAGCTCTGTGCTATATTTATTTCTTTCATTTCAGAGATGCTGCCCTATGATTCCATAAACCGATTCACAGCCAACAAACTTGATGCTGTCGTTGTGGCACCAGAGTAAGAGACTGGCAATCTTTATTATGTGACCCTTGCCCTCCCTGCATAAGCCTGGTTTACAGTACAAGTTAAACAGTCTTCAGTGGTGGCTGGATTGCTGCTGGGAAATTTGGTTTATAAAATTTTTTCTTAGCATTATAATATCAGTGTTTCCTCAACAATCCCCAATTTTGCTTTAATCTCTGTATGATAGACACCTGAGAGAGACAAGGAAATGAGTGAGCATCTTTGCCAGTAAAGCAGTAGTAGCATCAAAAACATAAAATCTATCCAGGTAATATGCCTGCAGTTCATACTCATCGTACCTGAGGGGTGGTGGCTTTATTTGTCAAGGTAATAGAGACAATATATGTATGTATGTCAGAGTTATTCTGGAATCCAGTAATATTAATTAGAACCAATGTTGGGACCACTCAAATATTTTAAGAATGTTTCCAGTGACAGCTCTTAGTATTTCATGACTTTTGCTCAAATGTCCAACAATATACCAGAAAGTAGAATACATGCTTATTATTTTATGACCTGTTTGGTGTATTCTGTACTTCTTATACCCCATCATGAGGATGAAGAAAATCAGCTTTTCCCTGCCAGTTTTATAGTATAGGAATGGATTTACAAAATTATAGATTTATGCTAAAACACTCTAAGGAATTTTGCCTGACAGTATAATAGAGTCAAGTAGCATAGACTAGCAGGTTCGGCACTGTTCTGCTCATAGCTACCTCTTTAAAGCAAACAGAATCACTTATGTTTGAGAAATTTCTAACTTATAGTAGTGACAGCTTGCCTTTATCATTATAATTTAACAAGCTTTATTATGTTATAATTTAAATAAGTTTTTAAGAGAGTAAAATAAGTTATATCTACTTTAAGAATTCTAAAGTTATTTTAGGAAATTTCTGTTCTTTACCTTGAAATATAATCATATTTTGATGCTGCACTGTTGATATTATGCCATTTTAAACACTTAGACACAGTTTAAAATTTAAAAATTCACAAGGACTATCCGACTAATACTGTTTATTATAGAACTGCCTCAGTCAGCAGGGTCTTCAACAGGGACCTGAAGGGAGGGCCGGCAAATGAGAGGGACAAGAGACACAAAGAATGAGAGCAAGACAGGATGTCTGATCAAGCTCCAAAATTTTATTTTCCTCTTAAGGCATATATAGGTGGGGCCAAAGCGGGGTACAAGCAGGGAGGGGACTTTAATCATGAGCGTTCAGCCAGCAGAGAATGTTGCTATGAGGATTACCTATTCTTGCCTAACTGCCTAACTGCAGCACGGTCACCTGATTTCCAAGAAGAGGTTCTGGTATTTATGAGAAGAGTTCTGGTGCTATGGAGACTTAAGCAAGACCTAGATCTAGGAAAAGAAGAGAGAAGCCCAAATATGGTGGCATGTGTGTCAAGGGTCACTTAGGCTTATGACTCCTGTCATAGAACTATGAATAATTGAAGAATTTTAATGGATATCTTAGTGCCTAATAGTGAGTGGTAAAAATTGAGACAGTTCAATTGAGGGTGATTCTATAACAATGCACAGTGAGAGTGGAGTGAGGATTTGAGAGTAAAGATTGGTATAGTATTTTCTCTTAAGAATCACAGTCTTTTAGCATTACATATTGATATACCTTACATAGTCATATATCAAATTGTTTATTTTTAAACCATCAAGCTTATGAAATGAAATTCTACAATTCTGTGGAATTTTGACCTAAATAAATTTCTAATTAAAGTCAACTACCAATATTTTGCGCTCAGATTTTTTTGATTTTAAATTTCTTGAATAATCTAATCAACGATCATGAATTGCTTTTGACTCTCCAATTCTGTTGAGGGCCTGGTGATATTTACAGACTTTATGAGGGTGAAGACATATGCTATCTTGCTCTTCATCTCATTGAACCAGTATTAACATCCCCTTAGACCAGAATCTACTTCTTGTTTTAAACAGAAATTATTAGGAAGCCCAAGTTAAGTTGATAGATTTCAAGGTTCAAAGTAGGGCCAACTTTTATTTATGTACCTGCTAGTAAAATTGAGAGATAATTGGATACATAAGCTTAATCATAAGTTCTTTGTTGCTTTTTTGCTTGATTTTTCTCTAAAGCTACAGGCTTGCTCCTAAGTATTCATTCCCAGCTGCCCTTGAAGACTGTGTTCTTGTGATCAAGTTCTTTCTCCAGAACAAAGTTCTTGAAAAATATGGAGTGAATCCTTCTCGCATCTGTATTTCAGGAGACAGTTCTGGGGGTAACTTGGTAGCAGCAGTGACTCAACAGGTATGTTGTATGTGTGATATATGATTGAAACCAGCACAGTTTTGTTCTAACATGGAAGAAGTACTGTAGTTGTGTTTGAATGATGTTTGTATTGTAATCTATAAAATGTAAAATAACCAAATAACTTAATCTTTTTGCACGATTTACCTTGATATGTGACTTTAATTAAGTAATTAAGTAATGTTAAATAAGGATTTTGTAATCCTACTGTGTGTAAGGATGGCATTGAATCTAAGGCTGTGTGCTTGCTAGACAAATGATCTACCATAGAACTGTGTAACCACCTCCTTTTAATCTCTTCTCTTAAACTCTTCTCTTCCTTTTAAATTGGTCTCTTGTTAAGCATCCCAGGCTGAACTTGAACTTGCTCTGTAATATGGCTATGCCTGAAATTTGCAATCTCTCCACATCAACCCCTAAGTACTTGGAACTTGAGCCACACCATCCAGCCTACCTTATTATACTAATTAAACAATATAGTAACGACTAGGAACTATTATTTAGTATAAATTTTACTGTTAGGTTTTCAAAGACAAATTATAAAATCTGTGTGATTTTGGTATCACTGTACTTGGTCTGTACTGATTACTTTCTTGTCTCTCTGACTAGAAGACCTGACAAGAAGTAGCTAAAGAAAAATGAGCTATTAGGGCTTATGGTTTGACAAGGTATAGTATATCATGGCAGAAAAGCCATGGCAATGGAAGGTGTTTATTGATGTGGAACAGGAGAGGGAGGCTGTTAACTTACATTTCCCAAGAATATACAGCAAGATTCATGAAGCAGAGGCAATGGAGAAATGGTTCCCAATGACTTATTCCTCCTGTCTCACTCAGCCTACTTCCTTATATCTTCCAGGATTACCTACTCAGGGGTGGAACCTCCTACAATGGACTGGGCACATCAATTACATGTTTAGAAAATACTGTACAGTCTCACTCACAGGCCAGTCTTACAGAGACACTGTCTTTATTGTCCCCTCCTCTCAAATAAATCTAGGCTGTGTCAAGTTGACAAAAGAAAATAAAACAAAAGCCAACCAGGACAATTGAGTTCTAGTCACCTTGACACACACAAATCATTATTCAACTATAATCATTTCTTTCTTGTTTATACCCAATACCTCATGTTAATATAATCATATCAATAGTAACACATTGCAACTTAAAAGTCACACAATCTTTACAAATTCAAAGACTTTGACAATGAGTCACTCTAAAATTCCAAAGTCTATTACTGTGAGCTCCTATAAAATAATAAATTAATTAAATAATTTCATATTCTAAGAAGGAAGAATTAGAGCATAGTCTCAGTCAGAATACAGATCACAAAACAAAAGTCCAGCATAGTGAAACTCAGTGTCAGACATTGCAGAGTTAATATACAGCCTCCAAAGGGCTTACCATAGCACATGTAGCATGTCTCATATACGCTCAAGCTGGAGTAACTCCACAGCTGCTGCTAGTCTTGTTGGTAACACCATGGTACTAGCATCTCCAAAATTTTGTAGTCTCTACTGCAACTGGACTGAACACTCACTAAGAGCCTCCCATCTGTTCTCTTCAGGGTCTCTGATCCCACCACATGGTGTCAAGACTCAATCTCCTTCCATGATCCCTTCAATCCCAGGACTTCTACTTCAACTATGGCTTCACAGTCCTCATTAGCCTTTCTAAGCCCTCATGGTGCCTGCCAAACCTTGGTTGGTCCTCATGACCTCTTCATACTTTCAAATATCAGTACTATATGGGAAACTATGTATTACCAAGTTCAGCTGCCAATATAAGGTACAATCTTAGCCCTCTTTGGACTACAACTTCTATATGTTAACCCCGAGGAAACACTTTCCAGAAGATTTGGAATCAGTGATGCTAGTCTCTTCTTAATCACAGTTGATTCTTCAGCTCAAGAAATCAGTATTGATTGTCCCAGGAAACCAAAAGTTTCACCTTAGTGGTTCTTAATTCAAAATATCACATGAATGGCCCTAACAGAGTATGAGAGATTTTCAAATTTCTGGAGAAATGCTGCTTACTGACTTGATCCTCATGGCTTTCTCAGACTGCTTTATTATATATCTAGGACCACCAGCCCAGGATTTTTTATCACCCATGTGCAATGGGCCCTTCCTCATCAATCACCAGTTAAAGAAATACCCTACAGGCTTGCCACAGGCCAGTCTTACAGAGACATTTTTCAAATAGCTCTCTCTTCTCAGATCAATCTAGCTTGTACTGAGTTGACAGAAACTAATCAGGACATCCATCAAGTACAGTTTGCGCTGCCTATACATTCTTGGATGTTTGCCCTTATGCTAGAGCATGGACAAGCCGCCAGAAGCCATCCTTAAAGAAAACAGACTCCCCCTTTCCCAGTAGCCATCAAATGCCAATAGCTCCTTAGAGAGGGTAAGACTTTGTGAAGTCAAAAACTTAATGATGTTTTAGTTCTGAGACACTTTATTTGCTAGGTGAGTTTAACGATATTTATTGACACTAGAAACCTAAACATGAGTGTACTTCAATTCATTTCAACAGGAAGTGCATAACCACCTTTTTAATGAGCTTATTTCTTTTACACAGATAAAAACAACATCATTTTTTCTTTTAAAGTTTTACTTAACTTTATCTCTTTTATGTGTATAAGTGTTTTTGACTGCACGTATGTCTGTGCACCATGTCCATGCAATGGCCACAAAGATGGCACTGTACTCTGCAGAAATTGGAGCTCTCAACTATTTTGAGCCACAATGTAGGCGCTGGGACTCAAACTTGGGTTTGCTACAAAAGCAGCAAGTACCCTTAACTGCTCAGCCATTTCTCCAGCCCTGCAGTATGTCTGTCATTAACAGCAAAATCTAATAATTTTTGTTGGAAAAAATAAAAAGAAGTTATGATATTAGTTCTTCTAAAAGTGATCTATTAATAGCATTTGCTAATTAGTTTTGCAGAATCCTTTCCTTTTTCATTGATAATTGTATGGGTTGACCAAAGAACCTGAGCTTCATCTCTGCTAAGTCTTCAGAACACCATTGACTTCTTCAGATAATTTTTCCCATTGTCTGGTCTGTTCCATTTCCAAAATTACTAAGATATTCCAGTGTTATGGTCCTTGATGGTCTTTAGTAGTTTTTAGAACTAAGGATTATAATTCATATTCTTATTTTAATTCAATATTATCATACTTCTTCCTCTCCTAACCCGTATGAAACCTTGCTTGTGCCCTTCCCAACAAGAATGAACTTAAGCTGATTGTTTCCCTGCTCAAACTAAAATATCTTTCAGAAAGGTAATACAATTAAAGAAGAAGAGGTCACGGATTTGAGGCAGTGATAGGGTGTTGGAAGTGGGAAGGTGTGCAAATGAAATACTCAAAAAAGAAAAATTTAAATTAAATAAAACTATACATTGTATTTACTGATCTAATCCCCATTTTATAGATCAAGAATCCAAGGCTTCACAGGACTGGGTATGTAGCCCAGTGCATAACATTTGTATGCTATGAAGCCAGAATTTAAACTAACACATGACAGCTCTAAACTTATTCTTTGAAACACCGGCTGATCTGCTCTTCAGTCTCTTCCCTCTTGATAGACTAGATATTGAATGTGGATATCACTTTTTTTTTAAATGTAAGGCAGCTTTGTGTACTGCTTCAGGAACTCAAGGTGTATTGTGAGATTCTTGTGAGAAGCAGAGGTAGGCAAGGTGAGTCCACAAAAGTGAAGGTGAGTCATCAAAACAACACATGAAAATTTTCAGCATCCAAAAGGGCCATGAACAGACATTATGAAAATGTCCATTTATTCTTATGTTATATATAGTAACTTTTAAAATGTGTGTGTGTGTGTGTGTGTGTGTGTGTGTGTGTGTGTGTGTGTGTGTGTGTGTTGTCTGTCTGTCTAGGTGTGTGTGGTGTAGTATATATGTGTTTATGCATGATTTTGCTGCTGTGGTCACATGTACATGTGGGGACTTGATTGATGCTAGAAATCAGCTTCCATTTCACATCCATCTTATTTGTTGAGGAAGGGTCTCTCAGTCAAACCCAGATCCCAAGTACTATGGCTGTTCTTGCTAGTCATCTTGCTTTGGTGATACCATTTCTACCATTTCTGCTTTCCCAGGCTGGAATTGCAGACTGCAGGCATGCCTAGTTGTCATGTAACTGGAGAACCAAACTCTGGTTCTAAAGCTTGGTAAGGCAAGCACTTTAACCACCAATACACACCCCCAACCATGCAGTGGACATTTACACATCAATGAAAGTACTTTATCTTACATGCAGAATCACCAGTGTTTGTGACTTGTGCTTGCACATGTATTTTGTTCTCAGCATAGGAGTGGAATGGAGCACAGATTATGATACTATTCTAAACCATGTGATTGAAAACTAATATAAAATGTTAGAGATTAAAGATGATAAAGGGACCATAAATTTGAAACAGAGCAAGGAGGGGTATAAAGGATGGTTTGGAGGGAGTAAAAGGAAGAAAGAAATGGTATAATTAAGTTATGAACTGAAAACATAAAAGATGAATTAAAAATGGGATGCTGCTCTGAGGAAGAGTATTATGATTCTTTTATATGAATCTTCAAGCTCAATAGTTTCATGTGTCCTAATTGAAATCTTTTGTGAGTTTCAGAACAAGGAGGCATGTTGTTGAATGTGACGTAATTTTTTGTATGCCAAATTAAGAAGGAAGTATTAATTAAACAATTTAAATTTCATCTACATAACAAGGGTAGGATCATGAGTTATGGTCTCTCATCTCTCTTTTGACCTTTGCAAACTAGGTTGAGTCATATTTAAGGAAATAATATTCTCACCTTTAATGAATCATTTCCTTTTAGTCAGTTTTTAGATAGGGAGAGAAATGCATGCCTGTACATGCTGATTTTCCAGGAGGCGCCATCCATTCTGGGTGAGGTTTTCATGTGGCTCAATAACTGCTTTTTCCTTCCCCAAATGCTTGACTTTCTTTGGTGAGTTTGTGTGGCACTAGGATGAATACATGTCACTTAATCAAACCTTCTATTTTAATCACAGGACATGCTTGTCAAATAGCCACTACTTCTTTTTAGTTACTATTTTTCTGATTGCAAGGATAACCTCTGTCATATTGTTAAAGCATAAACAGCTCAGAAAAGCATGAGTTGATTCATCCTTGCATGCAGTGCCTACAGAGGCCAGAAGTGTATTGAATTCAAGGGCATTGAATCTCCTGGCTGGAATGATGACAGTTATGAGATGTCATGTGGGTGCTGGGAATGGAAAATAGGCCCTCTGGAAGAGCAGCCACTGATGTTGACTGAGCCATCTCTCCTGCTCCAATTCTGCATATATTTTTAAGTCATAGTACTACATGTCATCTTTAACATAAGGTGAAATTGAACATTGGGGGGGGCATTGGTATTGAGGCATATTGATTGCTCTGTGAGTTTAGAAAGTGATTTTGTTGCTTGGGTGTTAGCATGCACAAAAATGCAGGTGCACACTTATAGACAAAATTTAAAAAATGTACCAGAATACCTGCAATAATTGTTACCAGACAGCAACTCTGTTGTTGTGGCTGGTATAGAATCATTGTCATTGGACATTTTATATTCCAGGTAACTGAAGGAGATTAAATTTGACCTAAATCTTGAAATATGATAGATAAGGACATTGGATTCTAGATTAACAGACGATATACAGGAGGACATATGGCTATGAGGATTGAAATATTTGTGACAAATGTCTTATTAAAATGCACATCAGCAGAGATTGAGGCCAATAATATATTCTAGATTAATCTCTTTTCTCCTCCTCCTCCCTGTTCCTTCCATTCCTCTATGTTACCTCAAAAACTGTTCTGTACTGGCGCGGCATGCTAAGACCTGCACTGATACAGTCTACCCACAGGCCCTCTCCTTGCATGCTGCCGTCATATTTATCCTGCTTTGTCAGTCGTACTGGGAGGCACAAAGAATCTCTGCTCAACCATTGGCCTACCTGATTCTCCATTTCTTTGGTGTGTCTACTGAAATTTATAAAGGTGACTCCATGAAAATAGTCTAGAAATAGTCAAAGCAATTTATGACACAGTGATTATTATACACCTCTTTGCATGAGTTGACTGTTCTAGTTGAGGAGGCAGGATAGCCATCCAACTGCAGTGGTTTCCCTTCCGAGGTTCTGGTGCAAGGACAATGGGAGAGAGGGTCTCCATTGTTCATATAAAATTTAACACCATACATTGACTCTGGGGAAGAGTGATTATCTTCCCCCAAAGCATGGGTGTGACCTTACAAAAGGCTGTGAGATGTGAAAGATTAGAAAAGGCAATGGTTTGGCTAAGATGTCTCACATCTGGACCCCTTTGACCAAGTCAAAGCCCATGATCCCTCTGGCTTGTCAATGGATGAAACTGTTGTTGTTACTGCTCTGGTTTCACATAAGTCTGGGCAGTGAGAAGTCTTCCATTTCTGTCCTCTCATGTAGAAAGGACCCTCAAGTGAAGGTCCTACTCACCAGAGCTTCTGGAGGATTTGGCATATGATAATCTGGGAGTGTTTGAGTACAGGAGCTATTGTTTTGGGGTTTATAATAATAAAGGTAAGTGGTTTTAGGAAGTAATTAGAAATGAGGACAAATATCCTATCTTTGCAGCTTTAGCATAAAGGGCATTTGAAGAAGTAACTGTGTGGCTCAGGATAGCATTAGAGATACCCATAATTCCCGACTCTCTTTACCTTGGTTCTTTTCTTTATGCTAACTCCTCAACACACTGGTGTTTGTTTCTTTTCATTTAAAATTTGTGGAGTTTGAAATACTACTGAGAAAGCTACTATTCTCTTGTTTTCTTAATGTGTGATAGATTTAATTTAATTCCTTTTTTCTTTTCTTTTTTTTGGGTCTATGTGGATCCATGTTCACGTGAGTGTGCATGTATGTTTGCCCTTGCATGTACATACATGTGTGTAAGCATATGGAAGTCAGAAGTTCCCCCATTTCCTTTCTGCCTTTGCTTTTTTTGTTTTGTGTTTATTTGTTTGTTTGTTTGTGAGATAGGGTCTCACTATGTATTGTTTGTGACATGGAGCTTGCTAGGTAAATGAACCAGTTTGGCTTTGAAAATCATATTTTATTCCTACAAATACTTCTGCTGATCTTGGAGCTCCCCAGAGTCATCTCTTAGATTAAGTGGCCAGTGATCTCAGGAGATGTATCTTTCTTCACTCTAGTACTGGGGGCTGGGCTGCCACTATGCTAAGGTCTGATTTTGGGTTGAGGTCCCTAGGCTTGTTCTGGCAAACATTTTTACCAACCGAGCCATCTCCCCAGGCTCAAATTTCACTTAATTCATAAGTTTCCTCTATACCTCAATGAATCATGAAAAAGTTAAACTGCAGTATAATCTACCTGTGCCTCAAGCAAAGCCAGCAGGTGTTAATTCAAGTGGGATCATGGCTGTTTATATATGGAAGAGCTATTATTTGGTTTGGCCTCAGTTTTCCTGTTGTGTTCACTGCTGTTTATTCTCTGAACTTTCTGAGACACTGCGTTTTATTTGTAAAATTACCAGCCTAAAACCACTGGGAAGGATTCAAAGCCAGACATGATTTTTTTAGGAAAATTTTCCTTCTTCATTTTCCTCCTAAACTTGCAGGACTTTGTACCTATGGTGTGTCGTGCATTTTGAAGTTAGTCCGATACTGTTTCTTGTGATGCACTGCTGAGATTCCAACCAGTCCTTTCATTTTATGCAAATCAATTTCTCGGATGAGGCATGACCTTGAGCTAAACAGATCCTGAACTTCCCTGGGGGAGGGCTGCAGATACAGAGAGTTGCGGATATGGCACGGCTGTGGAAGCAGATGTGCTGCCTAAGTCATGACCCCTCGGGGCCCATTGTAGGTTCTTATCTGCAGTGTGCATAACTAGAAAATGAAAGGAAAGAGTCTTCTTATGGCTGCAAACTCAGGACATTTCCCATTTCTGGTAAAAACAGATTACACAGAAAATGGTCCACTATTTTCTTCTGCTCTTCTGATTCTCACAATTATTCTTTGTGTTTTCTGTCATGTTATAATACTAATAGCTAAAGGTAAGACATATGATATGATTGTTTTCAACATGTAACAACAAATGGTTATGCTTCATTTGAATGTGTTTTTTGATATGCTGTTCTACTATATCCATTGTTCCTGCTATTTTAGATTACTATATGTCGAAAATTGAGATAAGGAAGCTGGGCATGATGACACATGTCTATGTTCAGACCACATGGGAGGCTGATACATTTTTATCTAGATAGATAAAAATAACTTGTCACCACAAACTAAAAGTAATTTTAAACATAGCCATTTTGTCGTCTTTAGTAGGACTCTCCAGCTCATCTTCCTGTTTGGTTGCCAAGTGTGAAGAAGGTGGAATGACATTCTCATTTTTCAAACAATGATTCAACGTTATGAGAGTAATCACCAGATGCTGTTTGAGTTTTATAAATTTATTTACCTCAGGATATTAAAACAAAGTTACCAATTCTCTTTTGGAAACCTATTTACTCATTAGCACCCATTATGTATTTTATTTACAGCTACAGGATGACCCAGAATACAAAAACAAAATTAAGGCACAAATCTTGTTATACCCTGGACTACAGGCAATTGATACCTTGATGCCATCTTATCGAGAGTGTGAGCATGGTCCCTTTCTGTCAAGGAAGGTAGCAATTAAGGTGACATACCTATATGTAGCAGAAGATGAAGAATTGGCAAACGCAATACTGAGAAATGAACACATGCCTGAAGGATCAAGACATCTGTTCAAGTTTGTTAACTGGAGTGACTTACTTCCTGAGAAGTATAAAAAGAACCATGTTTACACTGAGCCCGTTCTTGGAAAACTGAATGATTCCTACCCAGCACTTGTGGATAGTAGAGCATCACCTTTGCTAGTCAGTGACTCCCAGTTACAGATACTGCCATTAACTTACATCCTCACATGTGAACATGACATCCTAAGAGATGATGGACTTATTTATGTCACCCGACTCAGAAATGCTGGAGTTCCAGTGACACATGACCACATAGAGGATGGAATACATGGAGCCTTGTCCTTAGTCACATCACCATTTTATTTACATTTAGGTTTGAGAATAAGAGATAAGTATCTAAGTTGGTTAGAAGAAAATCTATAAAGCAATGGTACATGTTGCTAGATAGTCATACCTTTTAGCTAGCAATGTTATCTAAAGGTTATAGTTTAAAATATTTTAAAATTGATGAGTTTAAACATCACTTGAACTATCAATAAACTTAATTTTAAGTTAGAATAAATACCATTGTGTATTTTGGGAAGTTACTTAATTTTGTGAAATCTCAATTCAATAAAACAGAAACGTTCATTTTGTTGTCATCTTTAATACCATGAGTAGAGATACTCTCTGAGAATTCAAATCTAACAGTTCAGTACTGAAATGTGAGTGCAGTTATATTCAAAAGAGCATGACAGTTTCCAAGCAGTGATAACATTGGGATGATGAATGAGGAGAAAGTTTAAGGTACAGACATTGTAGTGGCATTTATATGGAGTGATCATCACACTGTATTTCAGCCACGAGTTTTAACCTGTGCTGTTCATACAAAAAAAAAATCAATTTTCTCAAGGTAAATTAGATCAGTTTTTTTTTCATTGACTGTATTTCAAGTCTATTTACTGATAATTACTTACTAATACCTTTTCTGTGTATTGGGGAGCAAGATTAACATCTTCACCACAAATTGTCCCAAGAACCTTATTTAGGTATGTGTAGTGGACTTTCTTGGACTGCCAGCCCCCAAATCATGACATGCAGGCTTATTATTATTCGTGAATGCTCAGCCTTATCTCATACTTTTCCCACTAGATCTTATAACTTAATTTCACCTGTTTTTCTTCATCTATGTTTTGTTTCAAGGCTTTTTACCTTTCTTACATTCTGTATGTCCTACTTTCCTGCTTCTTCTGTGTTTGGCTGGCTGGCAGCCGCCTGGCTGGCTGGCCCTGGTCATCTCCCTCTCTTTCTCCCTTATTCTCTCTGGAGCCTAGATTCCTCCTACTTATTCTCTCTGCCCACCAGCCCTGCCTATCCCTCTACTACCTAGCTAATGGCCTTTCAGCTTTTTATTAGACCCATCAGGTGCCTTAGGCAGGCAAGGTAAAACAAATACAACACATTTATATAGTTAAACAAATGCAGCATAAACAAATGTAACATACATTTACATAATTAAAGTAATAGTCCACAATAAGTATGAACCTCCTAATTGGTATCTGATATCAAGTCCTCAGTCCTAGAATTACATACATGCAAGTAGTACTAAATGAACTTAGCAAGTTATCTTTATATATTTAACCACACATACATTATATATATGTGTGTGTGTGTGTGTGTGTGTGTGTGTGTGTGTGTGTGTATGTGTGTGTGTGTGTGTGTGTGTGTGTTTACATATATGTATCTGTTTTCTTCCTGTTGGTTTGTCTTGTTAAACTTTGATGTGATAGTTTATCTTCTTTTGCTATATTTTAAAAAGTGAAGGACTGATGAATGAAAACCTGGTCACTAGGGCAAAGGTTAACAACTGAATTCTCATTTATACCTGCTGGGAGAGGGGATATCAGTTTTCTCCAACAGGTATATCAACCACACCAGGATAGGGCCTCATGTTCAGGAGTAGCTGACAACCATATAGTCAGCTCCACAGGTTTTTGTTGTTGTTGCTTTGTCTTGCTTTGTTTTTATGCTTTTATTTGGTTGCAGTGAGGATTTTATTTTTCTTTTTTGGTGTTGCTGTAATTTATTTTCTAGGTTCTGTGTGGTTGCTGTTGTATTGGATTTTTGAGGAAGAACTTAAAATTGGGTGGGTAGGGGAAGAGCTTTTGGGAGGGGAAACATATGGTAAAAATACACTTGAATTTAAAAATTGTTTTAAATAATAAAGATATAATAATAAAAAAGAAAAAACATAAAACAAAGTTAATTGTTCATGAGGAGCTTTTTTGAGGTGAATAACAAAAGATGACATTTTTTAATTAAGCAGAATTTCTAAAATAAACTATCAAAATATAGTGAAAAAGGAATCCTATAAAAAAGAATGAAGAATTCTATATAAGATGTATTCACTGAAAAGAAAACTACAAACTTGAAAATTATGCATGGTGCCCAAGCAGGGTGTCTCAATAAGGAATGTCAGGGTATCTAGAAGTGCCAGGGTGTCTCAATAAGGAGTCATTCAAAATAATTTTAAAAATTAACATATTTGAAGCTATTATAAAGGGTGTTGATTCCCTGATTTCTTTCTCAGGCCATTTATGATTTGTATATAGAAGGGCCACTGAATTTTTTTCTTTTTCTTTTTCTTTTTTTTTTTTTTTAAGTTAATCTTGTATCCAGCCACTTGACTAAAGGTATTTATCAACTGTAAAAGTTCCTTTGTAGAATTTTTGGGGTCGCTTGTGTATACTACCATATCATCTGTGAAAAATGATACTTTGACTTCTTCCTTTCTGATTCATATCCCCTTGATTTCCTTTAGTTGTCTTATTGTTCTAGCTAGAAATTCAAGTACTGTATTGAATGAGTATGGAGATAATGGGCAACCTTGTATAGTTCCTGATTTTAGTGGAATTGCTTTGAGTTTCTCTACATTTATCTTGATGTTGGTAATCAGCTTGCTTTATATTGCAGAAGGTCTAACACACACACACACACACACACACACACACACACACACACACACACACACACACAAAAGACCAACAGACTACAGAGGATATATATTTGTTACTCTGGTTCATTCATTGGCTTATTATGAATAGTTGACTGTCTTTATCCAGATTGTTGGCACACTACACTAAGATTGCTTTAAAAAAGTTTCTAATGAACTTTGTGTTGCTAGTGGGCTCTCCTTGGTTCTCATCAAGCCTGATGTTTCTCTGCTCCATTCCTATCAGAATGGCTAAATTCAAAAACACAATGACAGCTAATGCTAGAGAGGATGTGAAGGCAGGGGATCACTCTTCCATTACTGGTGAATGCAAACTTGGACAGCCACTTTGGAAATCAATATGTCAGTTTCTCAGAAAACTGGGAATCTATCTACCACAAGACCCAGATATACCACTCTTTGGCATATACCCAAAGGATGCTCAATCATACCATGAGGACACTTGCTCATCTATGTTCATATGTGTATATAATAGACAGAAACTAGAAACAACATAGATGTCCCTTAACCAAGGAATGGATAATGAAACTGTGATACATTTACACAAGGGAATATTACTCAACTGCTAATAAAAATGACATCATGAAATTTGCAGGCAAATGGATGGAACTAGAAAAAAAATCACCCTGAGTGAGGTAATTCAGACCCAGAAAACAAACATGGTATGTACTCACTTATAAGTGGATATTAGCTATAAACTAAAGGATAAATATGTTATGATCCACAAGCCCAGAGAGACTAGATAACAAGAAAAGTTCAAGGGCAGGGGAGACACATGGATCTCCCTGAGAAGGGGAAATAGGAAAGATTTCATGAGTGGACTGTGGGCTGATAGGGATGGCAACATGAGCAATCAGGTTGGAGGAATATGGCGGAGAGTACTAAAAGAGACTACTGGAAAGAGAAGGCATTTTGGGGTCAGGTAAAAACCTGGTGCAAGGGAATCTCCCAGGAATCTACAAGAATGATCCCAGATAAGACTCCTAGCAATAATGTATATGTAGTCTGAACTGGCCATCTCTTGTGACCAGTAGAGAGAGCAGAAAACCAACCCAGCCACATATCCTTTGACCTACAATGTGCCCTGTCAGTGGGATGTGCTGTGGTAAGGGTGGCCTGGAGACTGAGAGAGTGGTCAACCAATGACTAATCTAGCCTAAAACCCATGCCAGGAGTGTAAGCTCATCCCTGACACTGCTTTGAATACCAGGACCCATGGGCTGGATGACCCAGAGATCTAGGATAGAACCAAATACGACAGGAGGGGAAAAATGTGAATGTAATGATGCCTAATGTTATTCTGCTATACACATAGATTGGTGCCTAGTCCAAGTGTTACCAGAGAGACTTCATTCAGCAACTGATGGAAACAGATACTGATACCCACATCTAAACATTAGGTGGGTCTCAGGGAATCTTGCAGAAGAGGGGAAGAAAGAATTGTAGGAGCCAGAGAGGTCAAGAAATCTATAAGAAAACCCACAGAATCAATGAAACTGGGGTCAAAGGGGCTCACAGAGACTAAATGGACAACTAGGGAGCCTGCATGGGACTGACCTAGGCACTCTGCATATATGTTACAATTGTGTAGCTTGGTGGTCTTATGGGACCTAATAGTGGTAGCAGGGGACTCTACTCCTCATACTGGGTCACTTTGCCTAGCCTTAATACAAGGGGAGGTCCTTAGCTTAATTGCAACTTGATATGCCAGGTTTTGATGATATCCATGGGAGACCGGCCCTTTCCTGAACAGAAATGGAGGAGGAGTGGATTGAGGGGTGGGAACACAGTGGGAAAGAAGGGGAAGGACTTGTAGGAGAAAAGAGAGGGGAAACTGTGGCTGAGGTGTAAAATTAATTAATTAATTTATTAATTAATTAAAAACACCACAATTGGATAAGAATTTAATTTTTTAAATCAATTTCTGAAAACATAACATATAAAAGGAGTATAATTTAATCAGCATATAATGATAGGTACTCATTAAAATTTAAATTACTCAATGTTTAAAGAGAAAATAATATAGATTGGAAAAAATGTAAGCATGGAAACAATTTCATTGTAGATATCTGACACTACTTCTAAAATATTGAAATAAATATTAAATACTGAAAACTTTTTAACTGATACCTAAATATAGCAAAGTTGCCTGGTACATTGAGATGATCATGTGGCTTTTTTCTTTTAATTTGTATATATGGTAGATAATATTGAGAGGTTTTTATGTGTTGAGCCATCCCTGCATCTCCTTGATCATGGTGAATGATATTTTTGATATGCTCATGAATTCAGTTTAGGAGTATTTTATTGAGTGTTTTTCATCAATGTTCATGAGGGGAATTGGTCTGTAATTCTCTTTGTTGAGTCTTTGTGTGGTTTGGGTATCACGGTGACTTTGGCCTCATAAAAAGAATCTGACAATGTTCCTTTTGCTTCTATTTTGTGGAATAATTTGAGGAGTATTAGTATTATCTTTTCTTTGAAAGTCTGGTAGAATTCCATGCTGAAACCATCTGTCCTTTGGCTGTTTTTGGTTGGGAGACTTTTAATGACTGCTTTTGTTCCCTTAGAGGTTATAGGTCTATTTAAATAGTTTATCTGGTCTTGATTTAATTTTGGTATGTGGTGTCTATCAAGAAATTTGCTCATTTCTTTTAGATTTTCCAATTTTGTGGTTTACAGGTTCTTGAAGTATGACCTAATGATTGTCTGGATTTCCTCGGTGTCTGCCTTTTTCATTTCTGGTTTTATTAATTTGGATATTCTCTACTTTTTATTTAGTTTGGATAAGGGTTTGTCTATCTTGTGGATTTTCTCAAAAAACCAACTCTTTGTTTCAGTGATTATATGCATTGTTCTCTTTGTTTCTGTTTTTTTTTTTTTTATTTCAGCCCTCAGTTTGATTATTTCCTGCCTTCTACTCCTCTTAGGTGTGTTTGCTTCATTTTGTTCTAGAGCTTTAAGGTGTGCTGTTAAGTCATGAGTATTGGATTTCTCCAAATTCTTTATGTACACACTTAGTGGTATGTACTTTCCTCTTAGCACTGCTTTCATTGTGTTCCATACATCTGGGTATGTTGTGTATTCGTTTTCAATGAATTCTAGGAAGTCTTTAATTTCTTTTTTTTTTTTCTTCCTTGACCTACTGGTAATTCAATTGTAGTTGTTCAGGTTCCATGAGTTTGTAGGCTTTTCTTAATTTATTGAAGGGAGTTTCTCATTTCCTCTTTAAGGACCTCTATCATCTTCACAAAGTTATTTTTAAGGTTTTTTTTAATGCTTTAGCTGCATTAGAATGTTCAGGTCTTCCTGTCATAGGATCTCTGAGTTCTGGTGATTGCCCTTTCTGTTACTGATTATGTTCTTACACTTACATTTAGACATCTGGATTTGGGATGATTATCGGTCTAAGTGTTCATTCCTGCGTTTGTCTTTGCTGAATGGGTATTTTATTCTTTTATTTTCTATTTCCTCTCTGGTCTTCTGGACTAAGTGGCCAAGGTTCTGGTGACTGGTAAGTCTTCAGATCCAGTAGAATGTCTCTGCTGGGATTTTTGGGCTTTGGGTCTCTAGATCTAGTTTGGCCTAAGTCTTCTTCTGAAGTTGTAGACCAGAATAGGGAGCCAAGGGGAGGGAATGCTGTTCTGATGGTATGGGCCTTACTAGGCCTATGGAGTCTGCTGACTTTGTGAGGAAGGGTTGGCTACAGAGAGGATGATGAGGTGGGAGGAGTTGGAAGGCAGAGAGGGTCTTAGGGAACAGAATTTAGGGGGTGGCAGCGATCCAGCTGGCAGGTGGGTCTCTCACCAGCTAGTTTGTTGGTGAGGAATGAACCAGAGGAGTTGGATTCCACCAGAGTTGGAGGCAGGGCCCAGCACTGGTACTAGTGCTTGGATAGTAGGGAAGGGCCCAGGGAGATGGGAGGGCAGATCCAAGGGGTATGCCCTGGGTCTTAGGGTGTGGAGACTGGGAGAGCTGAGTTGGGAGGTCAATCAGTCACCTGTTCTTCTAACTGGTGTTGGCTGTACCTGGGCCTGTGGAGTCTGCACAAATGTGAAGAAGGGCTGGCTGAGGTGAGTGGGGGCTGGAGGTTGGGGTGGGAGTAAGAGGTAGAGGATGATAAGGTGGGAGGGGTTGGGATGCAGAGTGAATCTTGGGGGAACAGAATCTAGGGAGTAGTTGCTGTCTACATGGCAGGCCAGTCCCTCACTTACTTGTTGACTGGCCTAATATTTACTTATTTAGTTTATATCCTGACTGTTGTTTCTCCTTCCTCTTCTCCTTCCAGTCCCTTCCCTCTCTCACCCCACACCTCCCACCTCCCTTACACTCTGCCAGGAAGCCTGTTGTTTTTTAAAGAGAGAGTATAGTTGTATGGGTGAGGAGGTGGGGAGAATCTGGGAGGAATTTGAGGAGGAGAAAACGTGATCACAATATATTATATACATATATATATTTTTTTCTTCAGTAAAAAAAGAAAAAAAGTTTTCATTGTCTCTAGTAATTAGGGAGATGAAAATAAAAATTGTGAGGCAAGGTTAAAATATTTATTAGCTAATGATAATATTTTTTACAAGGTTTTAAAATTGAATTTTAAGAGAGAACAAACACTGTTAATAAACTAGTTTGTTACTAGTAAAATATTAAGAGCGTTTTTTTTTTTTTCCATCTAGGCTGTAACACCTAAATTGACATTATGAAACATTCTATTGTTGGACCCCAAAGTTTAGGGTCTCAAGTGGGTGCCCCAAGAACCCAGACTCCAGTCCAGTTGATGCAACAGCAGGAGGATTTTATTGAAGAAACATCTGTACAGATGGGCAAACTCTGCTCCAAAGAGCAAGAGTCGCATCTTACTGCAGCCCCACAAGGGCTTTTAAAGGAAAAACCCACAAAACCCATAAGATTACAATTCCCATACAGTTTCATGGCCTGATCACAGGGTGATCACAGAGGGGGTACAGTTACGTAAACCTCAAGGAGGGTATCAGGGCGGGAGTGGAGCTTACACACAGGTCACGGTGGTCTTTCCTGGAACACCTGCAACTATCCCAGTCACAGTTGAGCACATCTCTTAACAGAAATCTTTTTACATTGTTATATTGTTACAGGGGTGATTGATCAGTGGCTGAGTCAGGCTGCCCTGGGAACTAGATTTTTAGTTTCTCATTTCCTGGTGCTTGAAGTTTCTCTCTTCCTGAGGCTTGGGGGTGTAAGCCTGAAGGGCTAGGGTCTTTCACTATCATTAAGGCAAAAGTAAAGCTGAGCAGCTATCAGGGTCACTTAACGGCTGTCAGGAGCTGAGTGGGGCTGTGGCATGGATCTGCTATGTTTTAACACTTCTATTTTCCAGGACTGAGTATCTACTGATTTCTCAGTTTCTTTGGGACACAGACTGTATAGACTCTTCCAGTGTAAACCAATGCAACAAAACCTCATTTCCATTTGTTTTATTGCCCTAGAAAACTTGATCCTACACACATACTATTTCAAAATGAAAGTGATAATAATTTCATAACAAGCTATGTTTGGCTAGGGGCATTGGTTACTTCTCTCTTTGCTCTGATACAATACTTGGCAAGACAGAGCACAGTAGTAAAACAACAGGTCTATTGTGTCTCAGAGTTTCCTTAGACAGTGCGTGGCAGTTGGTCACATTGTATGTACTGCTGTGAGGCAGACAGATTGGAAAGGTGGACATATCACTCTCCTTTTGTCCATTTTTATTCTGTCTCAGTCCCAGCACAGTTTATTCTGTTTCAGTCCTCACCCACATTTAGAGTATGTCTTTTTTTTTTTCTCAATTAATGACATCACAGATACTCTTAAAGGTGCATCTCTAGGTATTTTCAATTCCAGTCAACTTGGCCATGACCAAGGACCATCAGTTTTGGTGCTAATATGGTAGTTGAATAATGAATTTTTAAAACTATGTTTTAATTATTTTGTTACACAATAACACTCATAACTGTTTTACCTTTGATAAAATTTCTTTATCAAAGAAGTGAGATGGAATGGTGAATCAAAATCTCAGTGTACATGATGATTGTGGTAACCTCTTCAAAATGCTGTACTGGATCTATTAAATTTCTATGAGGTAAATACAAGAGTTAAATGCAATCGTATATAAATAATGAAAAATTCATTAATACCAAAGAGAGAAATAATAAACCAAACAAATGCACTGATTGCAGATAATTTTGAGTGAGTCTTCTTTTTGACTTGCCCTGGGTGAGAAGGTTGCCAAATTTTAGGCAATGTAAAAGTTCAATTGTTGATGTTACGGTTGACAACTAAACTTCGTGAGACTTCATCATCTTCAAAGCATCTCATTGGAGTTTCCTTTAGTGTAGAAGGCAATATTTCTTTTGGCACTGTTATGCCCAGATCACAGGGACCCCCAAAAGACCCACAGAGACCAAATCCCGTATGTAAAAGCAGAGAGCCTTTATTTTCAAGTTTGGAGCTTGGGCTCTCTGTCCCAAGCAGCAGTGAGAGCAGAGAGCCCCAAACCCAGGCAGGGTGGAGTTTTTAATCATAGCCGAGGTTGAGGTGAGGGGATTTCAGAGTTCAGGACCCCGATTGGCTGACATTTGTCTAGGGGTGTAGGGAATGTTTGGAATGTCAGTTATTTCCTAGTCCAGGTGTTGTCTGCCAGAAGTTGTATCTGGGCCTCAGGTATTTCTCCTAAGATACAGGCCCTCCCTGGGTGGGGTCAGCTTTCTGGCTTTTCTTGGGTGTTGCCTGCCAGAAACTGTGTGGTCAAGCTGCCTTGGGCTCCCCCACAGGGCTGCAGCTTAATTGTACAGAACAGTGGGCATTGTCGGAGAAGGGACACCAATGACAGCAACAGCATGAGATTTGTGGTACTTTTAAGCATCTTTTATTTTGCAAACACGCTTCTTCCACTTCCTTTTTATGTTAAGATCTGGTTCTCTTAGCATTGCTTACAGTTTCTTTTGCTTAAAGTATGGAGAATGTTGTAGCTGTAACTAGAAACAGAAGTACCTTTGCCTTAAGAAAAGCATTGTGGTGAGTTTAACCCCTTTCCTTAGTGTCTTCTGTATTTCAATGAGTCATAATGTTGAGCCACCTTTGTCAGGCCACTGGGTTTTCCATGGTTTTGAAGAGGTAAGAAGTTTACTGTCTTTTTGTCACCTGGAGCTTGTCACTATGAAACCCAATCCTTGACCTCATATTAGGGACCATCACTGATAAGTATTAGAAATTTGAGTATTAGAAATTATTCCATAACAGGATAAAAATCTCTGCACAAATACTCTAGGGGATGGCGATTAGTAGGGTTTGCTAACTAATTTTAGAAGGTGTCATATTATAATAAGCCCAACATCTGCTCTGCGGCATGGTGACTTTCTAAAGGAATTTGGTTGAGAGCTTGGGCTGTTTGGGACACACCCTGGGTAATATCTTTGCAAACCAACAAATCCTCACTCTCCTAGCACAGACTGAGAGAGTAAGGAAGACACAGTGTGCTGAATTAGAAATAAGATAACTGTAAGGAGTAATAAAACAAAAAAAGCAGGGAAGAAAATAAAACCAGGTTCTTCACAAGCATTTTGAGAATATTATTGAATAAATGCTCAGAGCCTATCACAATATTAATTTCATGCTATTTTGATTCCTGAGGAATTTCTATGTTCTCAAAATCAATACTTGGTGAGCTAGGTGACTTAGTGATAAAGATGCTCCTGAGTTCAATCCCAGACCTACCTGGACTGAGTCTACCAGGTTGACCTCAGTCTGTGGGGAAGGCTTTGCCCTGGAGGAGATGGGAATGGGGGGGGGGGGTTGGGGGGAAGGTGAGGGGGACGGGAGGGGGGGAGAACAAGGGAATCCGTGGCTGATATGTAGAACTGAATTGTATTGCAAAATTAAAAAAAAAAAAAAGGTAGAAAAAGAAGGAAAACTCCCCAAAGCTGTCCTCAGTCCATATGAGTTTTGTTGTTGGGACCCATATGCACATATATGACATACAAAAAATAATAATAAGCAAAATTAAATAAAAATTTTTAAAACTTAAAAATCAAACAAAGAAACAAAATGTCACTCTTTCTGATCATGTAAGATGCTGCTTTTTCTCCAGGGTTCGGGGTAAACTTTAAAACCATTTTAGAACTTTTACACTTTCTGCTCTTTCAGTCTTGAGTTGGTTTTTGTATATGAAATATGGGGTCAATTCCGTCCTTTCATATATGTGGACATAGAGTTTCCTCAGCACTATTAATCAAGGAATATCTCTTCCTCCTGCACATTTTTATCATTTTTGTTGAAGATTACTTGATCATAATATGTAAGTATGGTCTCTATTATGTTGTTATATTTCATTCTTTCTGTTTTATCATATTTTCTTTTTACTTAAATTAGATCCTTTTTTCATACTCTCCCTTCTGGGCCCATTCCATTTCCTTCTCTTATTAGAAAAGAACAATCTTCAAAGAGATAAAAAACAAATATAACAAATAAATATATAATAAGATAAAGCAAAACCCATCACATTGAGGCTGGACAGAAGGCAACCCAACAGAAAGCAAAGGGCCCTAAGATCAGGCAAAAGAATCAGAGCAACTCATTTATACACTCAGGAGTCCCATAAAAATACTATACTGAAACCTTGAATATCTATACAGGTGCAGACCCCTGTAGGCCCAATGCTTGCAACTTCAGTCTCTGTGAGTTCATAGTGGCCTTGCTTAGTTGATTCTGAGAACCTTATTCTCCTGATATCCTCCATTCCCTCTGCCTACTAAACTCTTTTTGCCTCCTCTTCCACAGATCTCTGAGGGTAGGGATTAGATGGAGGCTTCTTATTTAGACTCTGTGAATAATTCCTACTGTTTAGTCTCTGTATCTGTTCCCATTTGCTGATGGAGGGACCTTCACAGATGACAACTGAATAAGTCACTGATCTATGAGTATAGCAGAATATCATTAGGAGTCGTTCTATTGATATCTTTTTTTTAGACCAGTAGCATTTGGTGTGGTCCTAGGTCTATGGGCTGTCTATTCTCTGGTTCGTTGGTGACCTAAGAGTGTCAGGTATGGGTTATGTCTTGTGGAATGGGCCTTATCAAACCATACATTGGTTGGCCATTCCCACAAGTTCTGTACCACCATTGCTCCAGCATATGTAGCAGGCAGGACAGATTGTAGGTCAAAACTTTTATGGCTAGGTTGGTGTTTATGTTTCTCTTTTGGCAGCCTGAAGAGTACTGTCTTTCACCAGAGACACTAGAACATATGGGTGAAGGCTCAAAATAGGCATTGGCTCGACTTCTCCATGTTCAATGAATGATGTTGCGTGGGTGTTGTTCTTAACAATGGGTCACTTTTGTCAGTTTGTGAAGAGCAACCCATTGTCTTAGTTTGGGGATATCCATGGCGAAGAGATGGCCAGTTAAAATGCACTATTTCCCATTATTAGGATGCCTCATTAGGAACACCTTCATATATTTTAGGAAGTTTCTACTGTACTAGATTTCTATATCATTACAACTATCTCTCCCTGTGTTGTGGATATCGCTCTATATAAATAAAACACTGATTTGCCAGTGACCAGGCAGGAAGTATAGGCGGGACAAGGAGAGAGGAAAATTGGAGGAACAGGAAGAAGGAGGGGGAGCCACTGCCAGCCACTGCCAGGACAAACAGCATGTAAAGATGCCGGCAAGCCACGAGCCACGTGGCAAAGTATAGATTTATAAAAATGGGTTAATTTAAGATATAAAAACAGTTAGCAAGAAGCCTGCCATGGCCATACAGTTTATAAGTAATATAAGCGTCTGAGTGATTATTTTATACGTGGGTTGTGGGACTGTGGGGCTTGGTGGGACCTGGAGAAAAGTTCTCCAACAACATCCCTGAATTCTCTCTGTCAACCTATCTCCCCGCCACCTCCCTACCTGATCTACCCACTCAGGTCTCTAACTGTTCCTAGTCTATCCATATCCACAAAACCTTTCTATTTCCCCTTCCCAGGGAGATCCATGTGCCCCCCACTCAGTCCCTTCTATGCCTAACTTCTCTGTGTCTATGAATTGTAGCTTGGTTATCATTTACTTAATGGCTAATATCCACATATAAGCAAACATATATGCATATATATGGGTCTAGATTACTTCACTCAAGATGAATTTTGTTTCTAATTCTGCTTTTCGCCTGAAATTTTCATGATGTCACTTCTGACAGCTGGCTAATAATCCAACATTTTCTTTTCTATTCTTCTGTTGAGGGACATCTAGTTTGTTTCCATTTCCTGGATATATGACTAGGGCACAAATGAAAATGGTTGAGCAAGTGTCCTTGTGGTAAGATGGAGTTTCCTTTGGGTATTTGCTCAAGAGTGGTATAGCTAGGTCTTGAGGAAAATTGGTTTCCATCTTAATGAGTAACTGCTATATTGATTTCCATAGAGACTGCACATGATTTCATTCCCAACCCCAATAGAGGAATGTTCTCCTTCTTTCTCATCTGTGCCAAGATGAGCTGTCACATGTGTTATTGATCTTAGCCATTCTGATATGTGTAAGACGAAGTCTCAGAGTCCTTTTGATTTGCATTACCCTGATGGCTAAGGATATCGAACATTTCTTTTAAGTTTTTCTAAGCCATTTGACTTTCCTTTATTGAAAAGTCTCTTTAGATATGTACCCCATTTTAAATTGGATTATTTGGGGGGGGGTCTCTAATTTTTTGGGTTCTTTGTATATTTTTGATATTAGTTCTCTATCAGATGTGGATGGGGTAAAAATCTTATCCCATTCTGTAGGTTGCCACTTGTCTTAATGACAGTGTCATTACCTTACAGAAGCTTTTCAGTTTCATGAGGTCTTATTTATTAATTATTCATCTTAGTGCATGAACTATTTGTGTTCTGTTCAGAAAATCTTCTCCTGTGTCAATGAGTTAAGGCTATTCTTCAATTTCTCTTCTATCATGTTCAGTATATCTGGGTTTATGTTGAGGTCTTTGATAAATTTGGACTTGAATTTTTTGTGCAGAGTGGTAAGTATAGATCTATTTACATTTCACATGCTGACATCCAGTTTGACCAGCATCATTGGTTGAAGATGCTATCTTTTTTTCCACTGTGTATTTATGGCTTCTTTATCAAAAATTAGTTGTCCATGGGTATGTGGATTTATTTCTGGGTCTTCAGTTCAGTTCCATTGCTCAATCTGGCTGTTTTTATGCCAATAGTATGTGGGTTTCATTGATATACCTCTGTAATACAACTTGAAATCAGGGATGGTTATACATCTAACAGTTCTTTCATTTTTATTCAGAAATGTTTTAGTTATTCTGGGTTTGTTTGCTTGTTTGTTTTCCCATATGAAGTTGAGAATTGTCTTTTCAAATTCTGTGAAGAATTGTGTTTGAATTTTGATGGGGTCTGCATTGAATTTACAGATTGCTTTTGGTAGAATGGCCAATTTTACTAAGTTAATCCTACCTATCCATGAGTATGGGAGATCTTTATGACCTTTGAAATCTTCTTCAGTGACTTGAAGTTATTATTATACAGTCTTCCACTTGCTTGGTTAGAGTGACCCCATGATATTATATTATTTCAGGTTATTGTGAAAGGAGTTGTTTCCAATTTCTTTCTCAGGCCAGCTACTTTGTTGAAAGTGTCATCTGTAGGAGTTATCAAGAAGAATTTTTATGTTCACTTAAATAAACTATCATGTCGTCTTCAAGTAATGATACTTTGACTTCTTCCTTTCCAATTTGTATTCCCTGGATTACCTTCAGTTGTTTTATTTCTTTCGCTAAGACTTCAAGTACTATATTGAATAAATATGGAGATAGTGGAAAACCTTGTCTGTTCCTTATTTTAGTGGCCAATACTCCTCAAACTATTCCATTAAAAAAAAAAGAAACAGAAGCAATATTGCACAATTCATTTTATGAGACCACAGTTTCTCTGATACCCAAACCAAAGAAACACCAGAGAAAGAGATTTATAGGCCAATTCCCCTATGAACATACATGCAAAAATTATCAATAAAATGCTTGCAAAATGTATCTAAGAACATATCAAAACTATACTCCACCACAAACAAGTAAGCTTCATCACATAGATCTAAGTTCATTTTAGCTTGTATACATTGATAAACATAATCTACACTATAAACAAAGTGAAAGACAAAAACCGTGTGATTATCTCACTAGGTGCAGAAAAGGCCTTTGTTGATATATGGACCCTAATAAACTTGTCTGTGGATCAGAGGACAGAGCCAGTCACTAGATTTGGCATAGAGGCCAGGCAGTGGTGGCACACACCCTTTCTCCTATCACTCAGGGGAGGCAGAGATCCATCTGGATCTTTGTGAGTTCAAGGCCATGCTGGAAACAGAGCCAGGCAGTGGTGGCACACACCTTTAATCCCAGTACTGGGAAGCACATGTGCCTTTAATCCAAGGAAGTAATGTCTGGGCCGAGAAAGGTATACAAGGCATGAGGAAACAAGAACTCACTTTCTTTAGGCTGAGGATTTTGTAGCAGGAAGAACTAGTGGCTAGTTCTTCTGCTTCTCTGATCGTTCAGCTTTCACCCTGATATCTGGCTCCATGTTTTTTATTAAAAGACCATCTAAGATTTGAACAACAAGGGCCTTTGAGAAAATCCACACATTTTTATGATAAAAATCTTGGCAAGATTAGGGATAAAAAATACATACCTGAACATAAAGCAGTTTACAGCGAATCCATAGCCAAGATAAATTTAAATGGATACAAACTCAAAGCAATTCCACTAAAATCAGTATCAAGACAAGATTGGCCACTTCCATACTCACTCACAATAATATTTGAAGTCTTAGCTAGAGCAGTAAGACAACTAAAGGAGATCAAGGGCTACAGATTGGAAAGGAAGAAGTCTAAGTATCATTATTTGCAGAGGATATTATATGATATAACATGATATGATAGTATACATAACTGTCCCTCAAATTTCCACCAGGGAACTCTTAGAGTATATATACTCTATCATAGATCATTGCCTTGCTCAGCCATCATCAGGGAAGCTTCTCTCTTCAGCAGACAGGAAGAAATACAGAGATTCATATGCAGACAATAGACAGAATGAGAGACTTTGAAACACTCAGTCCTAACAGTGATGTCTCCATGAAATCCATCTCCCCAGTGATCAGAGAATTCTGCAGAAGATGAGGCAGAAAGAGTGTTTGAGTATGTATTATGTCTTTTGATTTTGTGGGTTTTTTTTTGGGGGGGGGGGGTGGGGGGATTCCTGAATGTGAAAATGAGTGTGTCTCTGTCTACATATCTGTTTCTTGTGCCTTTTCTTCTGCCTTTTTCCTTCTTGTTGTTTGTTTTTCCTATTCAGGTTTCTTTGTTTTTCATTTTATATAATTATATTTTATTATTATTCCTTAGAAGCCTTTTGGTTTTATTTTAAGGAGAATCATAAAGGATTGGATCCAGAGGGCAAGAGAGGTGGGGAAGAACTGGGAGAATAGAGGGAGGAAAAATCATAATCAGAATATATTGTATAAGGAATCTATTTTTAATGAAAGAAAAAAAAACTACTCATTTTAAATTTCAACATTTTTAACCATGAAGAAAATTCAAAATAAAGCTACCTTGAGATTTTACCTTACCCCACTCATAATGGCTAAGATCAGAAAAACAAATTAAAACAAATAATGTGGGAACGGAGAAAGAAGACCCCATTTATTCACTGTTGGTATAGGTGAATACTGGCATAGCCACTAGAGAAATAAGTGTGAAGTTTCTGCAAAAAGTTAAAAATAAATTTGCCGTGTGATCCAGTATGCCACTCCTGGACATATTCCCAAAGGACTCTATATCCTACTGCTGTGTAACAAGACACTTTCTAGGGAGACCCTACACATGTCTACTCACCTCAAACTAGAATTTCACAACAGATCAAAGTATAGATACTATCAAAGTTCAACTCGGTGAACCATGAGTTTTTTCAGCATTACTTATGGGAATATGGGAGAGGGGTCACTTACAGGAGCAGAAATTACTTAAAGACAGCTGTGTCGCCAAAGCCCACACTGGTGTGGGTGACAGTTCATAAAAGCTGGGAACCTGTTGCATACTTCAAAGCCTGCAGGCAGCTCAACAGGCTGGAGAGTGTCCCTTCCAAGTGACTCAGCTGGTCTAAACATCTTTCAGGCATCCTGGCTAGTTTTTCTTTCTGGCAGCTGGTAAGATCTCAGATTCTTCCTTGCAGCTTGTCTCATCTGAGAATCTTCTTTGAAGCTTGGCTTGTCTGAGAAGGAATCTCAACCTGTTAGTGTGTTTACATGTTGGGGAAGAGAGACCTAGATAATGTGGCCAGTCTCAGGGACGTCCTGAAGCTATTTTGAGTTGTTTAAGTTCAAGGGGCTTCCCTGCAGGATGGAATATTCCAATCTCAGTGGAAATGGATACACAATACCTACTCAATAGATACTTACCCATCCATTTTCATTATAAGCAGGAAACAGCAAACAGCTAAGATTTTGCATTAACTAATAAATAGATAATGGAATATGGCACATGTATGTGCACAATGGAATATTAGTAGCAAAATGTATGAAGTACTTAAATCCACAAGTAAATGGATAGCTCCAGAAATAATGATTCCGAGTGAGGTAACTCAGACCCAGAAACACAACTTCTGTATGTTCTCTCACACAAGTGCATATTATCTCTGAAAATTTAGATAAATGTGTTGTAATTGGTGTAAACATAGAAGTCAGAAAACTAGTAAAGCCATGGAAGGATTTCAAGAAAACAGATGGTATGGAGGGTGAGAGGAGAATAATGGAATAGGAAGGATTTATGGGGTGAAGGATGGAAGGGCACAATAAGGAGGGAGCTTGATATCTAAAAAAAAAAACCACTTTAAAAAGTCTTATAGATATCTACTATTTTAGATGTCTCTGAAAATATATACATATATAAAAACAATTTAAATGGAGTTGTTATGTATCGGGGAACAATGCTCCTTCCAGACACCATCATCTATTAAAGAAAAGGCTTAGTGCCAGGTAAGGGAGGACTCTTTCCAGTTTGTCAGTCAGTGGATCCAATAGTTCACTCCCAAATCTTGGAAGATATTGCAATTGCTCTTGTATATACTCCAGAACTTGATGGTAAGACTATTGCTGAGACATTTGAGTCATAGGACATGAAGAAATCAAGCTAATACTGATCTGTAAACTTCAGCCCTGCTGGAAAATTTCCATGGACACTATTGGGAAGAAAGGTAGTCATCAATCCTAAATATATATATATTTATATATATATATATATATATATATATATATATATATATATATATATATATATATGTGAACCCTGTGAGCTACAAAAACAAAACAAAACAAAAACGCTGGTCTGGCAAGATATGCACCCTAGTACAATACTGGAACGCTTGTTATATGGATAACAAACCACTTTTTGATCCTGGAATTTTCAATATCCTCTGGTCTCCACTGCAACTGAAGCTTTATAGTAACCAACAGTGTGTTCTGGTCTCTACAAGGAGACTCTGAACCTGCCATACAGTGCTGAGTTTCAGCAGCTTTCCATGATGCCTCATGCATTCAAAATGTACTATGAGAGAGACTTCTACACAATACACTATTTGACGAGTGGGCAGTTTGAAGTACATTCTTTGCTCCTCACTGGACCACAGCTTCTGTTTGCTGACTCCCAGATATCACCACGATGATGCTGGTCTCTTAATAAGCACATCTGATTACTTTTACCCCAGACATCCAGCACCAATTATCCAATAAATGAAAGCTATCACTTCCATAGATTGCTGATCAATATCACAGAACTGACTCTGATAAACTATAATCAAAATACCACACAACTAATTCTGATATACTATTTGCTTCTCTCTGGAATTTCACAAGGCAGGCCTCCTTCATCTGGACCTCCCTCAGCACTTCTATCTCCCTAGCTGTCATAAAAAAATGATTAATCCTTGAGCAATCAATGGCATAGTTTAGCCCAGAACTTAAAAACTCCCCACCCCAACCCCCAAATAACACTACGGAAATATTCCACTCACAGGTAGAAATTTCTGTGCTAGTTTGCTTTTTGTTGCTCTGGAAAACAACAATAAAAAACAGACCAAAAGAATGTGTGTGTGGTTATTTGAATGTACAAGTTACAGTCATCACTGAAGGCAGCCAAACAAGAGCTCAAGACAGAAATTTGGACGTAGGGACTGAATGAGAGACCATGAGGGAACATTGCTCACTGTCTTGCTTTCCATAGTTTGCTCATCTTGCTTTTTCATATAAGCCAAGACTACCTGCCTGGGAATAGCAGGGTCCACAGTAGACTTCTTGCCCCATCCCACCATTACTCAAGATAATGTCTCATAGACATGCCTACAGGTCAATGTGAATAGAGACATTTCCTCAATTTATGTTTCCTCGTCCCAGATGACTCTAGTTTGTGTCAAATTGGTAGCATGCTGGTATTGTCCTGATCCCCAAACCAGTTAAAGATGCCATGAAAAAAGAAATGACAAACTAATGTCCACAATGAAATATTAATAAAATATTTGTAAACAAAATTCAAGAACACATCAAGTTCACTCATGATAAATGAGCTCCTTTACAGATGTGTAGGGATGGTTCAATATATATACACCAATAAATGTTGCAAGTAACATAAATGAATTCAAGAAAAGAAATCATGTGATTGCCTTGATAGGCATGGAAAAAGCTTTGAACAAAACAACACTCTTCACAATAATGTTATTCAGATTGGAAGGAATGAATCGCAACATAATAAATGATGTATGTGCTAAAACTTTAGTTTGCATCTTTTGAGTTCAAAGGTCAAGTGTGTAGAATTCCTTCTTTTCATTTAGTACAGTGCTGAAGGTCTTCTCTAGAGCAAAAAGACAAGATAAACAAATAAGAGTTATGGATCACAATGAGAAGTCAAAGTTCCTTTTTGCAGGTGACATGATTCTACTAGTAAGTCAGTCTAATGCTCTATCAGAAAACATTGAGAACTGATAAGTACATACAATAGAATAACAAGAGACAAAATTAAATTACAATAATCAGTAGCTTCCCTGTATAAAAATGACAAACATTTTTAGAAATAAATTAAGGAAATAGTTTCATCATCAGTAACTTCTAAAGTTACTACTTCGTAGTTCATATAAAAGTCGAAATGAGAGACTTTTACAATGAAAAGATAAAGAAATTGAGGAAGCCATTAGAAAATGAAAGAAAAAAACCAACCATGGCTATGGATATCAATAATTAATACTAAGAAAGTGATTATTATACAAAATCCTAATATAGATCCAATACAACCAATAAAACTTTCAGTGTAGTTTCTCAATGAAATAGAGAAAAACAATCTTAAATTCTTTGGGAAACAACACTAGAGAAAAGAGTACTGCTTGATAAATCTTCATACTAGATTTCTTATGGTGCAGAACCATAGGAATGAAATAATCCTGATACTGATTCAAAAACAGACACATAGATAAAGTATTATAAGACACAGAATTAGTTCATACCACTACAACCACCTGGTTTTAGAAAAACATCCCAGAAATACACATTAGAGGAAAGACAGAGAGGTGGGACATATGACTTTCTACTCCACCCTCACCCCATATTGCATGATATTGAAAGGAACTGTCTGTCTCCTGACAGCCTGGTGCCCACTTCACTTTGTTCATTAATTGGGTCCCAAGGTATGAAAATCCCTGGCAGTGATCAGAGATTTACATTAGCAGTTGGGATGCCCTCCCAACCCCTGTTGAAAAGTCAGAGTCCTGCAGCTTCAGCTTGGCCTTAAAATGCTCAAAGCCCCAAGAACATCATTCCAGTATTTCTAGTAGCAATGGAAGCCAGGAACTGATGGGGAGTAAAAAACCAACCAGCAGAAGGGCTGCTAGGTGCAGACCTATGGAGGTTGTGCTGGGCCTCTGTAGTTTCCTATGGCTGTAGAACTAAGGCATCTTGATGTCTAAAGATATTTACTATTTCCCTCTCCTTCCCCTGCCCCTCTTCTTCTCTTCTCTCACTCCTCCCTCTTCCCCTTCTGCTCTTTCTTCCCCATTTCCCTCTGTCTGTTCCTCCTTCCTTGCCTCATTTATATTTTGGGGAAAGGTCTTGTCCCATAGTTAGATTGCCCTGGAGCTTTCTGGTCAGTTTCACTGTGAACTCAGGATTCTTCCCTTCAACTCACTGTTGCTGGGATTTCAGCTGTGCCCCACCATGCCTAATTTAGCTTTGTTTTGTTTTGTTTCTTTCCATTATTTGAGTGGGAACATCTCCTTTAAAGGCTGCCTTATGACCCTCTCTAATTCAAGGGGCAATTGGGAGTTTCTCACATGGCCTCCCTTTTTCTCCTCTCAGGCTTGTCTCATGTGTCTAAGTGAAGAAAATTTCTTAGTTTAAGGGATCATGAGATTGGTTAGATTAACCCATCTAATCATTTTGTCTGAAGGCCCTTGTTTGAAAACTTCATTCCACCTACAAAATTTCTTCAGAGAGTACTAAGATTATTGTCTGACTAGACTAGATCAGTCTCCCAGTGACTGGGAATCTTGAGGAGCCATCTTGGAATTCTGCTTGCTACAAGGGTTTTGTCCTTGTTCTGTCTGCAGTTGTGAGGCTGTTGTGGATTCTCCTGCATTTATACTGCTTGTGGTTCACTGAGATATTGGAATGTGGGCTTGTGTCTTCTGTCAATTTAGACCCAAGTCATCCTCAGTCTCTTTCCAGCTCCTCCCTTGCTTCTTCTCTCTTGTGCTTGTAAGAGTCAACCAGGCATGGACAATGAGTAATGAACAATGGACACTGGTTTGTTGCCTTTTACCTTTATTGTTGACTTTTATTTTTTCTCTGATTCTCTTGAGGTAAGCTTTATTCGCATGCCTTTCATGGCTACATGTTTATGTTTTTACTAAAACCGTTGAACAAATCCTTAACTTTAAGGTTTCTTTATATTATTTCCTATTAAGAAAAAGTGGGATTCCAGAAGCCGGACAGTTAAAATCTTGTTCTTCTTTTTTTATTGATTATAAATTCTGTCTTTGAAAATTTGTGGGTAAATGGCACTTACCTGACTGGATGGGAGGGAGGATAAGGTCCATCAAATTCCCTGTGAGTTCTATGCAGTTCAGAGGAGAAAGGGAGTGAGAACATGCAAAAAAAGTTAATATTGTAGATAGTGGGCTGATGTTTCCAGGATGCAATGTGGGATCGTTTCCTTCAGTTTGTTTGCAGCTTCCTTAGCCCTCTTCCACCCACGATCTATGTAGTTCTAGTTCCCAAAATTAGAGTGTGACTTTTTACCAATATTTTGGTATAAAGACATTTATCAAATCAGGGTTGGGTAAAGATTGCAACATGAAACAATTAAGAGTTCCAGGAAAGGCTTCTGCCCAGAAGTTATTGAGGAAGGTGGGAAAGCCCTCATTTGAGGAAAGTATTCTATACCAGAACTGGTAGAATATGGGTAAGAGAAGAAGAATTTTCATAAAGGAACTAACAAATGCCAGGTTACACTCAATTGGTAAAATCTTTGTCTAATCTGAATTATAGGGAATATCAGGAAGCAACAAATATTTGCTTAATCAACTTATAGATTTTCTATTATTATATAAATAATAATACACATCGACAAATTTTAAGTTTAATAAATGGTGAGCTGTATACAAATTTAAGCATTAGATAAATTGGCTCATAACTTGGGAAAGAATCACAATTTCATTTCTAATTGCCTCTAAAGATCACTGTCAGCATGGATTTGAATTTTCTAATAAGCTGTGGTGTAGGTGTTAGCCTTAAGGTTGATTAAACATTACCTAACATTTTACCTTGTTTTTAAACTAATCACTACTCTTTGCAAAATATCGAAAGAACAAAGGGGTCTCTTGGTCTTTTTTTTTTTCCAGTGTGCTCTAATCAGGGTCCTAAATGCTTCTGCTCTTCTAGTGTTATGTAATGAAAGAGGAGCTCACTGATCTCACAAGTTTATGCCATTGCTGCACACTTTATTAGACATTTTGTGGTAAATTCTATTCCACAAAGCCATGCAATTGCATAACCAGTTTCAACTGTGGCTTGATCTCAGAAGTGCATGTCAAGTCACAGTTGCTAAAACCAGTGTTTTACCTTAAACAATTCACCTTCCACCTTTGTCTTACTGCTCTGTAGTCTATATATGAGATGCTGTTGACTATCACCACATACAAGTTTGGTAAAGACTTATCATGGGGTACAAAACTCTGTGCTTTGGATTCTCTTGTGTTCTGTTTGCTTACTGCATTTATTCACCTGTTCCAGAAAATATTGAAGAACCTTGGAAAGTGAGATTCATGGATGCTCTCATAAAAATGACTTCACTTGTGGTAATGTTTTTTTTACTGGTGATTTGGGATACCATGTCATAAGCATATTTGAAACTTCTTTTATTTCTAAGTTTTTGAAAGGTATTTCAGTGTTCTTTTTGATATGTAAACCAGATAATCTTGAACTTTATTTAATCACTAACATACTTAACTGATTTTCTACAAAGGGTTACATACAATGGTTGCTTGCACACTGAATGTTGTGATAGATCAACATCAGAATAAAAGAAGTAGTACTGTCTGAAAGCAATATTTGGTATTGTTAGGAAACTTGCATATTTTTGATGCTTTTGACATTCTCTGTTAGTCCATTTTTCACTCAAATCCTCTCTGGAACCTCACATATTACCTCCATCAATTTTAAAATTCTGGTGAATTTTAATTGCTATTGTTCTAGTTATTTTCTCTTTTCTATTCACAGAAACTTTGTATATTCTTTGTGTTACTGAGGCCTCCAGCAGATTTTACAGATGGTATATCAAAACAGACTACTGCAAACCCAGATATGAGAGTCAGTTATCTACCACACACAGATGTGGTTAAAGTGATCTGAGAAAACAGAACAAATGTCACTATCACTTCTGTATATTATTAAAGAACCTTTCATCTAATTGTAAATATACTAGTTGTATTAACTTACAATGACAAAATCAGTATCGTCATAGGGAAAACTGCTCATGTAGTTAATATTGACAAATATACTGTAATCAAAATTTATTTGGTCGTTTCATAGTGTCTCAGTTTTCCTGGATGTTTTGTGCCAGGAATTTTTCAAATTTAACATTTGCTTTGACTGATATATACATTTCTTCTATGTGTTTTCAATGCCTATGATTCTTTCTTCCATCTCTTGTATTCAGTTCTTCTATCATGTTTTCAATTCTTGAGATTCTGACTTCCATCTCTTGTATTCTGTTGATGAATCTTTGTTCTGTGGTTCCTGTTAGAGTTTCTAAATTTTTCATTTCCAGATTTCCCTCAGTTTAGGTTTTCTTTATTGATTCTGTTCCCACTTTTCCTTCCACTGTTTGTGTTTTCACAGATTTCTTTAAGGAATTTATTCATGTTCTCTTTAAAGACCTCTATCATATTCATAGGGGCTGTTTTAAGGTATTTTTTCAGATATGTCAGAATATTTAGAACCTACTGTGTTAAGACTGTAGGACTCTAATGGAGACATATTGTCTTGGATGTTATTGGTTATGTTTTTATGCTGGTATCCTGGGATTGGGAAGATTATAAATCTAGGTGCTTATATCTGGTCTTGTCTTTATCTGTGGGTGTTTTCGTTTTTGGTTTGTTATTTTTCTATTGTTCTTTAGAAGAGTGTGGTAGCTGTGTGTTGCCTAGTAGGAAAATGTTGGTGTCCTGATAGGTTGGACACCGGAGGTTCCAGGTGAAATGAGTTTCTGGGTATTGCATCCTTAGGCTGGGCCATGGGAATGGGCTATGGACAGTGGAGGCGCTTCACAAGAAGAAGGAAAGCAGGGTGTTCCACCACAGTCTGCTTACTTAGCACCTGGCAGTGGGGACAGATAGTAAGGAGAGGGCACAGCAGAAATTCTGCTAAAGACCTGGATTGAGACTGGGGGAATTGGACTAAAGTGAATGGAGGGAGGGGTGAGTATCCATAGTTGGTCTGTTTGCTTCCCATCTCAGGTTGTCCTGTGGTGTCCCAGGGAGTTCCTGCTGGAAAGTTGGGGGCTGGAGCCAAGCAATGGGTTGCAGGAAGAAAATTTGGAGGGGAAGATCTGTGTGATCCACTGGAGAAAGGTGCAGTGGGGGGAAGGGAGGTTACAGCAGGTGTTCTGCTACAGAGCTAGGGATGAGACTGGGGGACTGAACAAATGGAAGGAGAAGTGAAGTCTACAGTTAACGTACCTGCTTCTTCAGCAGTAGTGGCCAATGGGTTCCCATAGAGGGCTTGCTGAAGTTGGTGGATAAGATAAAGTAGTGAATGGGGGAAGGTAGTTAGGAGGGGAAGGTCAGTGGGATCCACCAGAGATGGGGGGAATCAGGGAAATGGAGACTGCAGCAGGTGTTCAGTTGCCCAGCTGGGTATAAGATAGGGGGATCAGCTTTGAGGAATCAGAAAGAGTGTTGAAGGTCTGCAGTTAGCCTACCTGCTTCTCTGGCTGAAATGCCTGTGTCAAAAATATTTTTATATGTAAGAATTAAGCTAAAATTTATTAAGCTACTAGTGTGCCTTACTGTATCTTAACTTCTATAAAATATTTAGTGCCAGTCCCTATGAGCCTGTGGGGACATTTTCTTTCAAACCACTGCATTCCACACCCTGTTTCTCACAGGCTTGTAGCCAATTCAGAATGCAAAACTGCATTAAGTCCAGTTTTAAAAGTCTATAACAGTCTTAATCTTTTAAAAGTCCAAAGTCTCTTCTGAGAATTGTGGCCATCTCTTAACTGTAATCCCCTATAAATCAAAATTAAAAAGCAGATCACATACTTCCAAAATATAATAGCACAGGATATGCATTGCCATTCCAAAAGGGAGGAAAGGGAGCATAGTGAGGAAATACTGGAGCAAAGCAAGACCAAAAACCAGCTTGTCAAATTCCAAATTCTGTATCTCCTTATCCGATGTCAAAATGCTCTTCAGATCCCAAACTTCTTTCAGCTCTGTTGAATGCAACTCACTTTTTTCTCCTGTGCTGGTCCCACTCCCTATTAACAGCTTTCCTTGGCAGGTATACCTCATTTCTATCATCTCCAATATATTGGGGTCTTAAAGACTATACAGGCTTCACCTTCATAGCTTCACACAATGGCCTCTCTAGGCCTCCATTTAGGGGACACCCCTGACACATGCCTGGTCTCAGTGGCTTTCCTTAATCTTGGAGGGAGATTCCATAACCCCTTTCTTCTATCCTCAACTCTAAAGCCAGAACCATGTGGCCAAAGTTGCCAAGGTGTTGGAGCCGGAACATGCCCCACTTGTTGAACATGCCCACATTTTCACCAGCTTTCTATTTTCAGTGGTTTCCTTCGATGCCTAAGCTGGGCTGTTCTGGAACTTGCTCTGTAGACCAGACTGGTTTTGAACTCAGAGCTCTGCCAGCCTCTGCCTTCTGAGTGCTGGGATTAAAGGTGTGCAGCACAATGCCTATCTCTAAACTGTTCTTTCCATTCCTTTTCATAATTGGAAACTTAGTAGGGTGGGGTCTTGCTCTGGGATCACCACCCCCTTTATTGCACTAGTCATCAGGCTTCTCGGCTTCTCTTTAATCCATCTACACTTCCTGGTGCCCCCTTTTCTCCTCCAACTGTACATTTTGTATTTTTTCCTTGCTCACTTTGCTCCTTTTTATTATAGATCTGCATAAGCATGGCTGCTAAAAACCCACATGACACAGTCCACACTAGGTTATTTGGACATGTCCTTTGCCAAAGTTGTTGATCCATAACTCTTCTATTTAGCCTCAGACAGATTTTTTTATACAAGGGCAGGAAGCAGCCACATTCTTCACCAGAATATCACAAGAACAGTGTCTAGACTACATACTAAAATTCTTCTCCAGAATATCACAAGAACAGTGTCTAGACTACATACTAAAATTCTTCTCTGAAACCTCTTGAACCAGGCCTCCATAGTTCAAATCACCCTCACAACTATTGTCTTCCACGCTCCTACTAGTACAGCCCATTAAGCCTGGCTTAAAATGTTCAATCACTTTTCTAGTCCAGGGTCCCAAAGTGTTCCATATTCCTCCAAACAAAGACATGGTCTGTTTCTATCACAGAAATACCCCAATCCCTGACATTTAACCCTCTCAGTGTTTTCCACCAGTGGTGTCTCCTACAGCAAAGCCAGTGAGAACAAGCGTATTTTTCAGCTGTGCAGCCACTAAAATCAATTGTAAGCAAGTGGTAAGCCCGTCCTGAATGTTCTGTTGTTTTGAAGTGTCCTAAGCCAAATAAATAAGTTCATTATCTTTATATTCAACCTTATTCAAGTTCTCATAACATGGACAAAATATGAACGACTCTTATCCTAGTTCCTGATGCAGTCCTCATCCTTCTCAGAAACCTCATGAGCTGAATTATCATTTCTCTGAGCATTCTTCTCTGCCGTATCTCACAAGAGTAGCCATTACACTCTACTTGTAACATTCTAAGGCTTTTCTAGCCCAAAGTAAAAGTTTTTTTCCCCCACATTCTAGCTACAAATTAGTTTCAAGAGTCTCGTGGACAGATTTGTACAGTGATGGCCCCACCTCTATTACTTATTTTCTGTTAGTTACTTTTCCTATTTCTGTGATAAAATATCTTTTTAACTGTGCTTAAGAGAGAACATGTTAGTTTTGCCTCACAGGTTGAGGATATCACCCTTCACATTGGGTACGACACATCATGGCAGGGGCTTCAAGAAGCAGGTCACATTGCACCGTGTCTTCCTTTAGGAAGAAGAAGGCAACAAAGGGGACTGTACAGTTCTCATTTTCTGTCATATTTTCCTGGCAGTTTAGGATCCAGCACATGTAATGTGCCCATCCACAATTAACGTTCATCAAGAGAATCCCTCAGAAGCATACCAATAGGTTCATCTGCTTTAGAAAATGCCCAGAGTCCTCTTCTCCTAGGTGGCACTAAGTCCTGTCAAATGGACAATATAAGAAATCACAAGTGATTACCCACATCTTCCCTCTGTAACTGAATCTTTAAGATTTGGATCCTAGTTGAAAAAAGATAGGTCATTGTGGGCACACTTTCTCACCATAGAGGTCATATTGGGATCTCTTCAAACTGTCCCTTTTGCTTTTGGCCATCATGTGGTAAACACCTTTTCTTATATATCCTTGTAATAAACATCTCAGTGTTAACTCCTAATAACTATGAACCTTTATGTGCTTTTGTAGTTGACTCTCTCTACAACATCGTGTAATAGAGTCATTGGAATCATGCTGCATGAAGACTTTCAATTCAGCAACTTAGTCTTTTTAATTAGCATAGAATGTAATATGTTTCCTTATAGCATTTTCTTTTTTTTTTTTTTTTTTTTTTTGGTTTTTCGAGACAGGGTTTCTCTGTGTAGCTTTGCGCCTTTCCTGGAACTCGCTTTGGAGACCAGGCTGGCCTCGAACTCACAGAGATCCTCCTGGCTCTGCCTCCCGAGTGCTGGGATTAAAGGCGTGCGCCACCACCGCCCGGCTTCCTTATAGCATTTTCATGCATACTTTTCAAAATTCTTTTTCACTACTCTCCTCTCTGTTTCTTTTATCCCCTACTCCTTCTCTTTCTCACCCAAATAGTCACCATTAAACTTTCAGCTCACATATATTCAATTATTCTCTTTTTCCTACTCCATTCCTTAAGTCTCTTTTCCATTTTATAATCCTCTTGCTAGCATCATGAGTTTTATCTATACCCTCCCCCTTTGCACATATAAAAGCATTAAGAACTAGACTATGCATGTAGAGCATGCTTGCTGTATTAGATTTCCTGTTACTGGAATAGAGAAAACTTGAAAAGTAGAAAAAAAATATATTCTAGAAGACTGGTGGATACAAATAAGTAATAAAATAAATCACTTCCTGACATGATTGGGGTGATAGTGTATCTCCAAATCTTATTATTTTTATCTTAAGGCTTAAGATACAATTTCCAAGCAGCTTAAAATAAAGATAACTCAGGATTACCATGTCATATTATCTAGTAAGTGGCTATCACTTTGAGAAATCTCTCTTTTGAAACTTTAATGGTGAGATGGTCACTTTCTGTAAAGACCTAAGACATTGTTACCCAAACCAATGAAATTTATATCTACTAGGCATAAAAATACAATAAGTATCTATAATATTTTTATTTCTAAGACACAAAGACTCAAATAGTTTGAGAACTAGAGAAGAATGACTACTTTACAAATTTTTAATAGATGTTTTTATACACATGTATATGATTCTCTCTATATATATATATACATGGATGGTTTTTAGCTGAAACTTTTTCGTATTTTTTTTTAAAAAAAACCTCTTGAATGTGATAAAACCACAGTTCTGATACCATCAACAGCAGCTGTCACTTCTCAAGCATTATTCTTATACAACTGCCATGTTAATCATCTACTTGTTACATTTTTCTGGAACTTGGAATTTTAATTTGTATTCTGCTATTTAAATACATAATTTATCAGTTAATTATATAGAGAAGACCATATGTACCACTGACACAGACAAGTGCTATTCTACATGGTTTATATCTGTGTAATATTGATCAGACATAGGAGTTTCTGGAGTCAGTACACTCACCTTTAATGTAGATGGGTATAATATCTGTATGAATTTATAACCTTAGCATCATGAGACAAAGACAAGAGTATATGCTCTGAAATATTCCAGTCATATAAAAATTATATTACTGCTTTTACTGAAATTGGTCAGTAATGTCTTAGATAACTTGCCAGAAATACTGAAGAGAGCCTGATTTCAATGGTATAAATGAAAAGTGGCTTCTTTTTCCCTCGTCATCTTCAACAAAAGAAAAGATGCTGTTTTATAGCTGAAAAGGTGGAACATGAACTATGATTAATATAGGAATTGAATGATATTTTAAAATATTAAACTAAACTAGAGATGATGGAGACAGCATAGTGGCTAAAACACTTGCTGAGCAAGGGTTCGGGTCTGCCCTCAGGTCTCCAGAACACACAGTCTGCTGGATATGGTAGCATGCTTCCTCTACAGTGAGAGGGGAGGTGAGGACAGGAGAATCAAGGAAGCTGCTGGGTCAGAAAGATTGCCATATACAGCTGGAGCAACTGAACCAGTCTTTAACAAGTTCAAAAGATGAAGACCAACACCCAAGTTTATACCTGACTTCCACAAGCACACATGATCAACATGTTTACACAGACAGACAGACAGACAGGCAGACACACACACACACACACACACACACACACACACACACACACACACACACACACGGATAATTTTGTAACAGTAAATTGAATGGCCAACAAAATAAATTAAAATATTGGAACATACATAAAGCACCACTTTTCAGATAATTTTGTTTTAGATAAAACTACAGTTAAGAATAAATTACACCAATGTAAGATATATTGCCAAATTTGGTTGAAATAAATAAGAATACTATTATTTTCAAATACTGCATACTTTTTAAATTTTTTAAAAATTCTTTAGTTATTTTTTGCATTTTATATTTTTCCTTTTTTAAAGAGAATTGTATACAATAATTTCTGACCATATTTACCCCTCCTGTAATTCCTTCCAGATTCATCCACATTTCTTTACCTAGATTTGTGTTCTTCTTTATATGCATTCACCTAGAGCAATCTGTACTTCCCATATACCCTTTATCATGTGACCATATAGTGGATGTACCAGGGGACACACCCTTAAGGAAAACTGACTCTTCCTCTCCCAGTGTCTATAAATTCCCAATAGATCTTTGGCTAAGGGTGGCATTTCTGTGACCATCTTCCTTTTTCATACTAGTTATTGCTCTGACTTAGGCTTTCATAGTTCTTGTGCATGCTGTCACAATCACTGAGGTCATACATGCCACTGCCATGTTGTGTCTTGAGGACAGCGTTTCTTTGTATTCATTCAATATCTCCTGTTTATAGAGTTTTTCAGTCTCCTCTCTTGCAATTATCTCTGAGCTTTGAAAAGAGAGAAGGCAGTATAGATGTCAGAGCTGAGTTTTTAGTAACCACTTATTTAACTCACTTTGGTCCATTTTGCTTCTGTGTTAATCATCATCGACTGTAAATAGAACCTTCTCTGATGAGGACTGAGAGGTGCATTAATCCATGGGTGTAGCAATAAGTCATTAGTAATTTGTTTAATAGTATGTACACTTAATGGAGTGGCAGTAGTAGGTTTTTCCCTATGACCTCTGACCTGCTGTTCACAGATTAGTGACCCAACAATGGTTTCAGGTATGAGTTTTGTCTTGTGTAATGGAACTTAAATCCAATAAGAACAGGTTGGCTATTCCCATAATGTTCAGAGTGCTATTGCAAGAATGGGCAAGTCTTGTCAGTCCAGTGGCTATTGTAGTTCTCAGGGTTCATTGTTAGGCAAGATTGATGATTGCTTTCCTCCTCTGAAAGTATGCATAGCAACTTCCAGCCCTTTAAAACCTAACAAGTAGAGATGAAGTTTCCTGGTCAATAGTAGCTTAGTATCTCCAAGCATTTGTTTATTTATTATTTGACAGATTTATGCATTTGCCTGATGAATTCCCTTCTCTCACTCCTTCCTGAGCCTACTGGAAGGAGTACTAGAAGAACATTTTCTCAACAAGTTGCTTTCCTGCTTTCATGTCTTCACTCTTCTGTGAGATCCAATGAGTTGAGAAGTGGAAGATTATTTGCTATAGCAAGGGAAACTCATTAACAGCTATGCAAGAAAATGACTCCTCCTTATTAACCTATAACCACCAGGAGGCGATGGGATTTTATTGAACCATTCCTTATCTATGACAAATTATTAGTGGACTCAATTTTGTTCAGGTCTGATGCAGATAATCACACTGAGATTTCCATGCTACCAAAATAATATTAGGATATAAAAATAACATTATTACATCGCCTTTTTTATAATTGCATTTGTGTGCATTTATTGTTATTAAAATAAAAAAGTATAATGTTTAAAATCTTTCCTGTTTTTATAGGCCACATTATTTGAAAACATAGGTCTTATGAAATATGAAGAAGTATTTTCAACTGTAACGGCACTTCACCTTACAAAACCAGTTTCAGATGAAAACATTACAGTGATTGACACAAACTTTAGTGACATTCCTGTTCGTCTGTACTTGCCAAAAAAGAAGTCTGAAAGACAGAGACCAGCTATAATTTTCATTCATGGTGGTGCCTTTGTCTTGGGAAGCTGCAGTAAGTGTATTTTTAATGTGTGTGTTGTTCATATATTCATATTCAAATAAGTGCTGTGTATCATGTACCAATAAGTTGACAGATCATTTGTCAGTACGTTGATTTAGGTAATATACACAACTTAACAGAGATACATTGAAATGTATGGGTCATGGGTCACAAATATTTCTACATTTACAATTTGACAAGTAAAACAATAAAGTAGAAATAAGATGGTTTGTTAGAAAAAAATATATTTTAAAATAAACATATAGATAGCCTAGACTTGAAAGTGTAAACAGTAAACTCTGGATTCAGACTAAAATAACCTAATCACATAAATTATATAAAACACTAATGTGAACCAGGTGTTTTAATTGTTGGATCTGAAACAATGTAATCACTGCCATACTGAAGTTAACATTTGCTCAAGTTGTAGATTGTGATACAACAATGATACTGACACTTAGCATTCAAAGCATAACTTTGTATTAAAGTGATAAAATGAAATAATGCTGAGTAATCAGTTCCTGTCTGGAGATGAGTGCAGTAGCTAAGACAGACAGACACACACACACACACACACACACACACACACACACACACACCATTTTTTGCTGACTTATGGAGTCACTATACAGCAAAATGTTGGAATACTGTACTTATGAAACAAGTGATAACATTCTTTTCCTCAAAGAACCTGTAGCTTAATTTTTACATCCAGTATTTTGTTCTCATGAACTGGAACATTTCAAAATAAGTAAAAATACTACTGTGTACAGCTGGGCAGCCAACAGAGTAAGCGTTTTTCAGATAGATATTATCATCATTGTTTTAGTAGTGAAGAAACAGTAAGAGTAAGGAATGTTTTCAAAGTCACACAGTTAGAAAGGGAAGGAAGCAACAGTCTTACCAGCAGAAACCAGGGGATTCAGGCTCTTGCTCCTGGTGAGCAGGCCATCCAGGTTCTCACTATTTCTGGAAAATACCACCCCTCAAAAGCAATTAGTCCCTCTGTTTTACTTCAGTGACATTTCTAAATTTCCATTCTTTTTCCAACCTTACCTGTTCCTTCCAAGATATAAGTCTATATGTTTAGTACCTCCAAGTCCACTTCTCTACTTACCCATTTCACACTTACTGGCATCTTACTGGCATCTGATTTGTCCGTTCTTCACTACTCTGCTTCCATCCTAGGAAAAGATATGTTTATTTTTGGTCAAGATGAGTCTATCTACTTTCCTTGGGATATTTCCTTCCAAATCATCATCTGATTTGTATTTCTCATACCTGCAATTGTACCTCCTTTGTTGACTGATAAATATGTACTGTGTCCTCTGCCTTGACCTCTGTTGACCCAGTTTCTTTCTAGTTATTATCCTATCTTGTTTTATTTTCTGAGACATGTTTTCATATACTGTAGGGTCTGTCTGTTTCTCTTCTCTGAATGTGGCCACTGCCTTTTGCTACACTAATATATTTTGCTATTACTTTGAATAAAATAACATTATTTGCCCTTCCTTATGCTCCTTAACCTTATACCTTCATTTGCAATGATAACTTTAAAACAAAAGAAAACTAAAGCCGTGTGGAAATAAGTTATTGTTTAGGCTTTACAAATTTTCTTTAGGTTTTTTTTTTTTTTTTTTTTTTTTTTTGGTTTTTCGAGACAGGGTTTCTCTGTGTAGCTTTGCGCCTTTCCTGGAACTCGCTTTGGAGACCAGGCTGGCCTCGAACTCACAGAGATCCGCCTGGCTCTGCCTCCCGAGTGCTGGGATTAAAGGCGTGCGCCACCACCGCCCGGCCTTTTTCTTTAGGTTTTAAGTCTACATTTTCTTCTAATTTATTCTTTACTGTTTCCACGCTAGCCACCATGTCCATCCTATAGATATTGGCTCTATTTTCCATCTCTAACATTATTGCTGAATTTAAGTTCAGTAAATTCAACTGTGGCTAGCCGGTAGTGGCACAGGCCTTTAATCCCAGCACTTGGGAGGCAGAGGCAGGTGGATCTCTGTGAGTTTGAGGCCAGCCTGGTCTACAAAATGAGTTCCACGACAGCTAGGACTGTTACACAGAGAAACTCTGTCTCAAAAAAAGAAAAAAAATTAAACTGTGGACTGGATCACATACTTGGTCAATAGTGTATCACATGAAATTTCTTAACAGATAGCATCATATTTTTTACTCAAAAATTAAAAGGGGAAATAAATAAAACTCCAAGTACACAAGAAATAAAAATATCCCCCAGTAGTGACCACCCCTGCTCTACTTCAACTGTCTTTTAGCTCCTACACTCTTTGTCATGTTCTGGCCACAAAATTGTGAGCATCTTCTTGTTCCTGTCCATGCTATGTAGGTTATCATTTAGATTACTTCCCGTTCTTTTATTCCTGGTTGCTCACTACCGTTTCTTCATTTCTCTTTCCTTCTTCTCTATCTTTCATAATGTGAAAGTATGACCACATGGATTCTTGATAATTCATAAATAGCATTCATTTGTTGATAAATCTTTTATCAAGCATTGACATGTAGGTGCATATATTTTGCTATTTTGTCCTGTTTCTGCCTCTGCTCTCTCTAACTTTATGTTTCAAACATAATTAGCTATTCATGGTTCCCCAAGCTCTGTGAATTCTCAGTAAACTTGTAATACATTTTCTAAAATAACATTTCATTTTCTCTTATTAATTTTCTATTAATTATTATGTTTTTATGTTTAACATGATGGATGGCAATTTATGCTTTGTAGTTCAATTAGTATATATTGCTAATTAAAAATGAATCTTGACATTACTTTTTATTAAAATTTCAGGAAAATATTTTTCCTTTCTACCTCTTTTAAGTTTTTTAACTCAATTTTATGTATGGTTACCTTCTGTAAGGAATTATAAATGCAAGAATACACTCTTATTTGATTTTAATGAAAATTGAAATTGTAACTTCTATACAGAAAGGTAATCTAAAGTTTACTTATAAGATTATTTAATATGCATGACCTTCTGTAAATATGTAAGCTTCTGACAAAAGGAAAGTTTAGTTGTTTTGTACAAAATAGTACACATTGCCTTAAGTAAGTTGATGTCTCTTTATTGAAAAATTCCAAAAAAATATAACTATGGCGAACCTCTGAATTTGTGAAAATTATAATAATGGCTACAATGTTATCTTTTACTTAATTTCAGATTTTCTAATACATCTACTAAGAGTCTTATGGAATGTAGTGGTAATGAGTTGCAATCTTTTTTCTGGATCCGACAGAGTGTTGATCTACATGATAATAAAAGTAGAAATTACTGAGTTCCCATTGATCCATGATAATTCACATTTCTATCACATTCATGAGCGTTGCTGCGTTTCTATTGTTTTCTGTTTACAGGGCACTGTTTTATATTCATTTCTTTTGTTTCAGAGATGTCAGCTTATGACGACCTGAACAGATGGACAGCAAACAAGCTTGATGCTGTTGTTGTGGGAGTAGAGTAAGAGAACAACAATACTTCTTACCACACACCTTGCCTTCTCAACATAGGCTTGGCTTTTCCAGGGCTTGTCACTCAGCCATCAAATACCCATAGTCTATGGATTTTTGCTTATATTAATTTTCTTATGATTTTAATGTCAATGTGTCCTCAAAGACATCAGTCTTTGCTTTGATTTCTGCTGTTGTAAATGCAAGTGTGAGGCCAGAGGAATAAGCATCTTTGTTATCACAGCTATGACATCTCTGCAACTATAAACTCCAAGATTCTCAAGCACTAATTTTACCTGCAAGTAGCATCCCTTGAAAGTTTACTCATTATGTGCTTGAGACATTGGGTTTTATGAGACCTGTTTATAATTACTGTGTGGGTTAGAGTTGTCATTGGTTCTAATTATATTATGTGAAGATGTTTGAATAATTTGAACATTCAAGGTATTATCCAAGTGATGTCTTAATATTTCATGACGTGACATTCGCCAACATTTACAAAAATATGAGTAAGTGCTTATTACTTTAGGACCTCATGTGTGTCCTCTGAATTATTGAGACTCTCAGCAGTAGGATGAAAAGATTGCTGCCCATCTTGCCAGTTCCTTAATGAAGAACTAGACATACAAAGTGTAGACACCAGACAAAAATCACTCTAAGGAATTTCATGGTTGATAGTATATTTGGAGGCAGTAGGACATACTAAAGAGGTCAGTTCTGTCCTTACTTAATTACTTGAAAATGGAAACAGACAAATTACTTAAGTTTTGAGAAATATCTGAATTGTGATAGTAAATGTGCAGTGCCTTTACTGCTACAATTTTTTTGTTTTTGTTTTTGTTTTTCAAGACAGGGTTTCTCTGTGTAGCTTTGCACCTTTCCTGAAACTCATTTTGGAGACCAGGCTGGCCTCGAACTCACAGATACTGCTACAATTTTAACTAAGTTTAACTAACACAACATAATTTTAGTTAAACTTTTTAAATAGTGAAATTTGTTGTACATTGTTTAGGAATTCTACAGGTTACTTTTTAAGGTGTTGACTGTTCTTTACCTTAAGGAACATTAATGTTTTTGTACTATGTTGCTCAGATTATACTAATTTCAAATATTTTAGACACAGATTAAAATATAAACAGAAGGACCATCTGATGAACATTGTTTAATGTAATCATGTGAATAATTCACTAATTCTTTTTTTTTTTTTTTGGTTTTTTCGAGACAGGGTTTCCCTGTGTAGCTTTGCGCCTTTCCTGGAACTCACCTGGTAGCCCAGGCTGGCCTCGAACTCACAGAGATCCGCCTGGCTCTGCCTCCCAAGTGCTGGGATTAAAGGCTTGTGCCACCACCGCCCGGCAATTCACTAATTCTAATGGATATGAAGGTGATTGAGTTAAAAAGTGAGGTAGCTAAATTGAGGTGTGCTTCTCTGATAGAACACAGACACATACAGCAAAAAGCAAACAAATGCAATAATACTTAGTCTTATTTTAGCCTTATGAACCAACTTAAAGGTTTTAGTAAGATCCAATGTTATACTTAAAATATTCACATTTCAAATTCTTCAAATATAGTCATATTTACTCTCATATTTTATGCATTTAAAATGTCTGGGTAAACCTATCAGTGATTCTGAGTTGTTTTGGAATCATCAAGCACACTGAGGATCACTGAAGCATGCAGGCTTCCCAGGATGAACACACCTGTTTCACTTGCTTCTCCTTAAAACCAGTACCTAAAACCCTGAACCCGAACCTATGTCTCACTTGAAGACAGAAGTTACCAATGAGCTTGGGGCTAATTGGTGAAATCTATGATTCAAAGTAGGGCCAAGATATCAGTGTTATCTGTTGGTGAGAGATATTTAGTTGCATAATTTTAACAAGGGCTTTGTTGTGTTTTTACTTGATTTACCTATGAAGCTACAGGCTTGCTCCTCAGTATCAATTCCCAGCTGCCCTTGAAGACTGTATTTTTGTGATCAAGTTCTTTCTTCAGGATAAAGTTCTTGCAGAATATGGAGTGGATCCCTCTCGCATCTGCGTTATGGGAGACAGTTCTGGGGGTACCTTGGTAGCAACAGTGACTCAACTGGTATGTTGTATGTGTTATATTTGTTTTAATCCTAATGCAAAAAAAAGCTGTGTTTTAGGTGTGTTTATATTACTTTTATACTGCTATCTATGAAATTTGAAAGAAACAAGAGAGATTATTCATTTTGATGATATTAGCTTAAATGTGGCTTTGTCTAATGCCAAAGAAGCATTTTACAATCCTACTATTTTAGGGAATTGGGGTGGGGGCAGGTTCTGGGCATTGAGCCCAGAACTCTGTGCTTGCCAGGCAGATTATCTATGACAGGATTATGCAACCTTCTCTTTTTAAATTCCTATTTCAAAAAAGGCTTTTGATAAGATTCCCTGAACTGATCTGTAGTGTGTGCAGGCCTGGAACTTGTGAGCTTCCTGCCTCATCAGCTCAAGAACCTTTCTGTGCCTCTGCATTTGGTGTGTTACAAATACTGTTGGTATTATTAGCACTAATTAAATAAATAGTCATGTGATAAAGAAGAAAGAAAGAAAGAAAGAAAGGAAGGAAGGAAGGAAGGAAGGAAGAAAGGAAGGAAGAAAGAAAGAAAGAAAGATAACTGTCACTCTGAACCTGGCTCACCCTGCCAATGTTAGGGAAAAGTTCACCAATCTCCTGGAACTATACTAACTATTCATTTTAATAAGGGATTTTTTTTTGTTCACAACTTATTGAATTTACATAGAAAAACTATTTAAAAATTCTCAATATTTTTGTGTCCACAATTGATGAGTGTATTAGTTACTTTTTTTCCCTCTGAAACTAAACATCTTACAGGAAGCAACTAAAGGAAGAAAGGGTTATAATGGATCCTGGTTTGAAACATTCAGTGAAGCATGGCAGGGAAGAGGCCTGCTAGTGGCAGCTGTTTACAGCTGTGGCAGTGGGAAGGCTGCTCGCTCTTATTCCCAGGTCGAGCATTCAGAAAGAGATGCTTGCTGGTACTCAGCTCCATTTCTGATTATTCCTCTTTCGTTCTCCTGAAGCTCAACCCATATGGAGGTACCTCCATGTTCAGGGTGAATCTTTACTCATTAACCAAAATCCCTCTGAAATACTCTCAGAGACACTTCCAGAGGTGTGTTTCAATCTCTTATCTGATTCTAAATCCAGGCAAGTTAATACTGATGAGTAACCCTGGCAATTCAGTAAACAAGTGGATTGTCAAAGATAGCATAGGGCAACATATCACACTTGTACAGAAGAATTCCTACTGTAATAAAATCAAGACACCTCATATTACAGTTCTTGCTGATTATAGCTGAATAATCACTATCTGATAGACAATATTTTTAAAAGCAATTTCAGTCCAATACATGACTTATATTCCTCCAAATGCTTTTCCATTATATAGATTGACTTCTTATAAAGCAGATGTAGTCTTAAAGTTTGTATTTACTGATTTTACTGAATACTTCCTGGTGTTTTTTTTAATTTAATCTAACTATTCAACCAATAAGGTTTCCTTTTTCAAGACCAATTAATTTATTTTAAGAAAACTGTCCTTTTAATTATTCAACCATTTTAAAATCCCAATGAAATGCCATCTCCTATAACTCTAAAAAATACTCAAATTTTTCTTGAATAATTTTAATGTTCTTTTTGATGGGGTCATCTGTACACAAAAAAAGCCCTAAATCAGGTCATGCATGTTTTTTTTTTAATAGAGAAACAAAAGATAGATGTACTAGAATGTAAAAGATATGTCTTTTGTGGTTCGAAACAGCATAACTTATACAATTATTTCATTTATAAAGCGCCAAGAGTTTCTTGGGAATCCAATTTCTTTCATATTCAGTCTTAAGACACAAATACAGAATTTTTGCACAAGTAGAAAACTCAGTGAGGTTTAAGAATAGAGGAACGTTGTGTAACCCTCTTCATAAACACTAGGAATCTTAATATGGATACGGTTCATTTCATAATCATATTGATATTATTTGACACAGATAAAGATGCATGTCTTTCATTAGTAATAAATTATAATATTTTACTGCATAAGTAGAAAGTACATGTAATTTAGTTCTCCAGGGTGTCTATCTGTCTGTTGTCCTTGTTAATTTAATTTACAGAATATTTTCCTTTCCCTTTTAATAATTATTATTTGTTGACATGTATACTGAGCTTTGTCTGTGCTTGGCCTTTAAGACAGTCTTCATCCTCTGTGAATAATGTATTTCTAATTATCAAGTTTTATTTCATCTTTCTCATTAAGAAAATGTTTGACTCATGGAAGTTATTGTGAGTTTTATTTGCCAACATGAATGAAACATACATGCTAGGTGTTTTTCTCACCAGCATGATCCACTATTCTGTTAGACTTTCATTGCACAGCCCCAGATAGCAGAGAAATTACTAAAACTACAGCAGCTGAACTTATAACCAAGCCTGAAGTCCCTCTGGAAGCAAGACTTGCAACAAGACTTCAGCTTCTCTTGCCTTCCACAATATTCTCTAATGTACCATCAGAAAAGAATGACACTATTCTAAACTGTGTGACTGAAAATTAATATGAGATAGAGATGTAAAATGGGTCATTTCACTAGGGAGCAACACTGTGATGTCTTTATACGAACCCTGAAGTTTACAATGTTCCACCCAGTCAATTAGAAAGATAAAAGGATGAGGAATGGGTTAGTTAAATAAAGATAGAAGAATGGATAGTTACATGCTGTGATCGCACAGAAAGTGTCAGGAGTTAAAAATTAAAAACAAACAAACAAACAAACAAACTGGAGTGATGAATAAAGATAGACCGCTTTGTATTTAACAGAATAAGCTTTTAGGTATATATATATATATATATATATATATATATATATATATATCCAGATGGGGTGGTGCATGCCTTCAATTCCAGCACTCAAGAGGCAGGGACAGGCAGATCTCAGAGTTCCAGGTCAGCCTTGTCTACAGAGTGAGTTACAGGACAGCCAAGGCTATATAGAAAAACCCTGTCTCAAAAAACTTGTATATATATAAAGTGCTTAACATACAATGAAGAACGATCATTGGCCCATTGGGCCTGAGTAAAACTGATCTTTCAGTTTAGAAAGTGATTCTCTAGTTTAGATATTAAAATATATAAGCACAAGTGTGTATGATTATGGTAAAAAGTAAATACATACTAAAATACATGGAAGAGTTGTTTCCAGAATATTAATCCTGTGGTTGTGACTAGTAAAAATTCATTAACTTTTGATATTTTAATCCTTCAGTTGATTGACAAAAAGTAAATTTGGCCTATGACTTGAACTAAGATAGAAAAGAATGCTGTGAAATATTCCTTTGTACTGTGTGAATATGTGTTGCTATGGTTGATTTAATAAACCAAATGACAGGCCAATATCTGAACACAATAAAGTGAGGTGGGAATGCCAAATTCAGAATGACTGGAGGAAGAAGGGTGGAGTGAGAGGAGTCACCAGCCAGTCAGCAAATGAGTGGGACACACAAAATGAGATAGAGGTCAAAGCTACGAGCCCTAGGACAGCACATAGATTAATAGAAAAGGGTTAAGTTGGAAGTAGTTAGTAACAAGCCTAAGCTATTGGCTGATCATTTGTAATCAATATAAGGCTCAGTGTGTTTATTTTAATATTAGCCTCAGTGTGTTTATTTGAGAGCAGCTGCAGGACAGGGAAACTCTACCTACATAAGAACACTACATGCTTGATTAGCAGAAAGCATGATGGAAGGCTTAGGGATATTAGACTAAAAATATTTGTAACAAAATGACATTATTAAGGACTAGAAAGCTGGCTCAGCATACAACAAATGAATAATAAATAAATGTAATAAAGCTTTTGAAAAAATAAGAATATAAAATTGACACATCAGCAAAGATGATTAGGGGATTAGGAGCATGTGCTGGAAGGCTGAAAAAAGAAACCACTACATAGAGTTACCTCCATGATTATTTTCTGTTGTGCTGGGATGCTAGGGCCCACACTGCTCCTACTGCCCTCATGCCCTCCTGCTGCACCCTGTGCCCCATGGTTCAACAGCCACAGTGGGAGCCAAACATAACCTTTGCTTTACTGCTACCCAAAATGCCTTTGCATTTTATTGGAGTGGCTACTGAAATTCTGCTAGAATGTATGCAAGAAAAGTCTAGAAGTAAATCAAGCAGTTTAAGACACCATATTTATTACAGCCTTCTTTACAAGATCATAATTTTACTATATTTGAAGAGAGAGGAGTTAGCTTTACAGCTGTACTGTTTTCCTTCCAAGGTTCTAGTAACTGAAGGGCTCAATGTTTGTACAGGGTATTAGGCCATCTTTTGATTCTGTTGTAAGGGTGACACTCTTCCCACAACATCCAGGTGTGGTGTCACAAAGGGCTGTCCGATGTGGAAATGTTGTGTAAAGCAGAGATGTGGCTACCAAGTCTCCTTTCTCTGCTCTGAGGTTCAGATGCTTTGGGCCAGGTTAGACCCTCTGATCCACTTGACTTGCCAAAGTCAAGACTTCCATTGCTTTTCCTTGGATCTTCAGTGTCCTAGGTAAATTTAGACACTGCCACTTCTTCCGTAATTGTCCTCTTCAGTGAAAAGGGACCTTTAATGGGTCTCCAATGTCTCTCTAGGGGATTTGGCATAGTATATTCTGAAAGTGCTTTAGTGCACTGAGATCCACTATTTTGGAGTTTATAATAAAAATATAGGTATTAATGAGTACTTGTGATGATTTTTATTTGAAAAGCACTTTTTATAATACAGTTTAAAAATGATTACTTACTTAGACAAATATTGCCACCATGAAGTTTTACTAGCTTTATCACAGTGCCATTAGGATTTAGTCACTCAGGACAGCACAGGAGTGGCAAAACCCAGACTCTCCCCTTCATGGTTCTTCCTTTTATGGCACTTATTCCAGCCTCTTTTGATTTAAAGATTGTGGGCTTTTTCAACTACTGCCAGAACTATTGTTCTGTTTTCTCTCCTTTAAATGTCACAATTTTCATATAATGTCTCTGTGTCAGGGTGCATGTTCTTGAGTATAATCATGAATGTAGAAGTCAGAGGTTGACACTGGGTGTCTATGTTTTTCTTTACCTTATTTTTGAAACAAGGTCTCTCATAGAGCCTAGAGAACACTTACTCCGCCAGATTAGCTGTCCAGTTAACTTCAAGGGTCCTCTTGTATCAACCTCACCCACACAGTACTAGGTAACAGGTTTTTGCTGCTATGTCCAGCTTTCTTGGTACTGACCATCTGTACTCAAATGCTTTACTGACTGGGCCATCTCAGCATCTGATCGTACCAATGATCTTCTCATTTTCTTCTGTATTTACATATAAAATTAAAAGGTTAAATTAAAGTTTAACCTTGCTGTTCCTCAAGTACAAAATTTGTGCTAACTCACTTGGGAGCAGCAATTCTGCTTACATATGGAGTTATCATATGACTCTGCCTCAGTTTGGACACTATGCTTACAACTGACTTTTCTGCTAATCTTCTGAGAGGCTGTCTTTTATTTAGAAAAATCCCATTCCAGAGTCACTGTGAAGAATAAAGACCATGGAAAGATTCTCTTAGGGGAACTTTTTTTTTATTTCTTCATTTCTTCCCGAACTTGTAGAACCCCCTTTCTATTGTACTGCAATTTGAAGTTGGTAAGATGGTTAACCTGTGATGAGCGAATGATATTTCAAGGATTTCTTTCATTTTGTATAATTCCTTTGCTTTTATGAGGGCGTAGTCTTGAGAACACTTTGCATATCTTGGAATTTCCCGAAGAATGGCAGTAGATAGAGTCACTGATTCACAACTGCTGAAGAGGCTGGTGCTGGTCAGCTTCTCATGCTCACAGTGAAGGCTAGGCTCACTGCTGTGGAGTGCACAAGAAGAAAAGAATGTAGTTGCAGACTCAGGACTCCTCTTATTTCTGATAACAAACAGGCTACACATGCAATATTCCATATCCTTCTCTGCTCTTCTGGTCTTCATAAATTATTCTCTGTATTGTCTATCACTTCTAACACACCACACTACTTAAATAAATATTAAGTGTTTTCTTTGGCATGCCATGCTTCCACTTGACTTTATATGTGAGTTTTGGAAGTTGTATTTCATTATATTTGTAGATTTTGCTCATTACATTACTTAGGTTGAAAATTTCTTTTAGGGAAATTAGAGTTGGTAATAAGTGCTTATTATTAGAACACTTGGGAAACTGAGACAGAGGGACAGTATGTTCCAGAATAACTTGGCATGCACAACACGACTTTCTTATAAACAACAAAAGCTATATTTCTAAAGCAAACATAAATGTGCAAAACTCCGACGTCATACACATAGTTATCCTGTCACCGTCATCAGGATGTGGCTGGTTATCTCCCTGTTCTGCTGTCATGTGTGAATCAATGTGTGAGCAGCGGAGTGCACATTGTTTCTGCACAGATGACACTGGAATGGCATTCTCTCATGTCTCTCAATCAATGTGTAAATGTTGCAAGAAAGATCACTAGATAGTGTTCCAGAATAACACAATTATTTATCTCAGGCTATTAAAGTGAAATTGCAAATCCATTTGTCTGAAAGCTATTGATTCATTAATATTCATTATATTTCTAGCTACAGAATGATCCAGAGTTCAAAGATAGAATTAAAGCACAAGCCTTGATATACCCTGGCCTACAATCACTTGATACTTTCTTGCCATCACATCGAGAGTATGAACATGGCCCAATTCTGTCCAGGGAGATGACAATTAAGTTGGCAAGGCTGTATGTGTCTGAAGACAAAGCTCTGCTCCAGGCCGCACTGAGAAATGAACACATGCCTGAAGGATCAAGACACCTGTTCAAGTTTGTTAACTGGAGTGACTTACTTCCTGAGAAGTATAAAAAGAACCATGTTTACACTGAGCCCGTTCTTGGAAAACTGAATGATTCCTACCCAGCACTTGTGGATAGTAGAGCATCACCTTTGCTAGTCAATGACTCCCAGTTACAGAGTTTGCCATTAACTTACATCCTCACATGTGAACATGATCCCATTAGAGATGATAGTCTCATTTACATTACACGACTTAGAAATGTTGGGGTTCGAGTTACTCATGACCACATAGAAGAAGGAATCCATGGAGCCCTGTCATTTACCAGAGCTCCAGTGTTTTTACATCTAGGGTTAAGAATAAGAGATAAGTATATTAGTTGGCTAGAGGAAAATCTATAAATCAATGGTCCATGTAGCTAGGTAGTCAGGAAAGTAACCTGAAAGTTATGTTTTGAACTATTGTATGATGAATGAGAACAAAATGATCTGGCTTTTGGATACAGGTACATTTCAATTTCAATGAAGATTATTGTGTATGTTTGAGAAAATTACTTCATCTTCTCAATCTTAAAATATTGCTAAAATGAGGATACTCAATTTTTTATTTCCATTAGTTATCATTTTTTTTGTGAAAGATGTACTCTTGAGTCTTCAAAAGTTGAACAGGGAAAAACTGTGAGTGTGTTTAAATGTAAAAATGCTTGAGATTCAAGGCCTTAATAAATCAAATTCAGAATATATTGTATGAAAAAAATAATTTCAAACAAAATAGGCATGGAATCTTGAGGACTGGATGGGTTGGAATACTACTCTCTAGCGCTCCAGAGACAGAGAGGCTGGCAGACCTCTGTGAGTTCAAGAGAAGGCTGGTCTATTTAGACAAGTCTAGGCTAACCATTGCTATACAGCATTGGTTCTCAACCTGTGGGTCAGGACCCCTTTGGGGTTTGAATGATCCTTTCACAGGAGTCACCTAAAACCTTTGGAAAATATATATTTATATTTATGACTTGTAACAGTATTAAATTTCTAGTTATAAAGTAGCAACAAAAATGATTTTATGGGTCAGGGGTCACCATAACATGAGAAACCACATTAAAGGGTCACAGCATTAGGAAGCATTAGGAAGAATGAGAACCTGTTGATTAGTGACACACTGTCTCCAAAAAAATGAACAAGAAGGCAGAGTAAAGAAAAGTAACCATGAATGAGGATAAAGTATGATAAAATACAATTGTAGTGACATGAATGGACAGAGCATTATACTGTACTTCTGCTATGGTTTTTCCAGTCATGTGCTGTCCATACATAATTTTGGTCTGTTCTAGGTAAATTAAGTCAGTTGTTCTTTTCAGTAACTCCCCAAGAGGATGATATACAGCTTTTTATAAGAACACGTTGTATATTGGAGGAAAAGGTTAATATCTGGACTGTAAATTACTCCTAAAGCTTAAATATTTACTTAAACTTTTGTAAGCCCAAACTTGAAAATAACTATGTGGATTGCATTCATTGACAGACATTGCCTCTTGATGCATACATAATTGTACACAACCAACTGTAGATTGTGGGTAGACTTATTTATAGTATTCTTTTGCATTCCTGTAGTGAATCATTGTGTGCATAGAGGCTGCATATCCAAAGAGGTATCTGAGTTGGTGATCTCCAGACCTGCTGCTTCCCTGTGATGATGGGACCCATACTTCTGTCAGCAGGAATCAACTCATGAATTTCTGTATTTCTGGTGGAAAGTGTTGAAATCAATGTTTAATTTTCTAAAGTCCTGGTGGTTCTGCTGCTTGTGTATGGTTGTTTGACCTGTTTGTGCTTTTTCTTAATGCTCAATAAACTTTGTGAAATGGAAGTGTATCTTGTGGATTTAGTTGGTAATCTGACCATCTCCAAACACATTTTCATTAGTGCTTTTCTTCAGCTTATTGTTCATCTCAATTATGATCTGCTTACTTATCTCTCAGACTTCATCAGATAAGCCTCTTCCCTGACATTCAGACACTAAGCTCTTGCAGGAACATCAGGAAAGGATGACAAAAAGGTTTCTTTGCTGTTGTTTGTGAAGCTACAACATCTTAAATAACATCACTCTGCTTGTTTCATTTGTAAAAAAGAAGGAATATTGGTCATCTGATATCAAACCAGACTTGATGAAAATCGCTTGTCTTCTTTAACTATCAATCACAAATTGAGGGAGGGTGAGAAGGTCAGGCAGACATGGAAACTAAAAGTGGGTTCCCTCATAACTCAGATTCTTGTTCCAGGAGATATTGGAGGAAGATAGTTGGAGATTGGCCAGAAGTGGGTATCTAAACATAACCAATAGAAGAAAGGTGAGGACCCAGCGGCCCCACAAAGCATCCAATCCAGAGCCTGATTAGCTGACTTTCAGCTTAGAATCCCTTCCATCCCAAAGGGAGCTGTTTGCAACATATCTATTACTTTTCTTTCTGTGGATTGGTGTTATATCATTCTTGGATGTTCAATTCTTTGTTCTTTACAAGGAATGTGTCCAAACATTCCCTAAACAGCTGCCTGCAGCCTTGTTACAATACTTGGAATTTCAGTCAGAATTTGAGATTTCTACTCTGGGTTGGTATACCTAACTGAAAATTGCAGAGAAAGAATCGGAAGTGGCTATAATAGTCTGGTACTACCCTGGCTCCTTCTGAATGAGGGGACTCCTTCCCCAAACCATTAGTACCATGCTCAAACTCTCTATCTATACCAGACATAAGGAAAGTAGGAGACTGGGGCTGATGGAATCGTGGGGTCTTTGATCTCATTAAGGGACAGAAAGATCTGTCCTGAGCAGCAAGGATTGGGTTTATAAAGTCATTCCTAAGCCAACTGACACTGCCAACTAGACCCCAAGGAAGTATCACCTTCCCAGGAAGGAAGCGTGGGAGAGGGCAGATTCCCTACTCAATATGCCTGGGAAAGGTCCATTGAGAGTCTATGTTTGATCCCTAACCTCATGCTGAAGTTAGGGATTCATCATAAAGTTCCCTGATGTAGAGAAAGGAAAGTCATACCAAACTTGCTTTGAGTTTGAGTTGGGAAGTACCTGAAATTCAAAGGGAGGTGGCTATGAGTGATTCAGGAGGGAAAGTTTGGTGTATGGGAAGTTTCATTGGGTTCTGGCACCCCTGAGGGGCTTTAACTATTTATTTGGAACCTACATGGCTACTGTAAGCTTGTCCTTGATTTCCCTAGCAGTCCTTAAGAAGAGAGTAATGAATGACCCTCCTTAAAATTTTCTCAACAAAATACACACTAATACAAGGGACCCCTGCATCTTCACTTACCTGTGAACTGTTTAAAGGACGTGATATCTGAGCTATGAGGCAAGGCTTTGGGGTGGCAGAAGCAGCATCTCCCTTGGCTAGCTACCTGGCAGATGCTAAATCTGACCTTACAAATGCCCTTTCATCCACACATACAATTCTTTAACCCAGGCTTCCCCATGCCCCTGTTATGTGTGCAATGTTCTATGCCAGCCTTACGGAAGATGCTGAGCTATGTGATGGGGGTCCCCAGGCTGTTGGGAAAGTGTATATTAAAGCAGCATAAACACAAACTGTAGGGTAGAGGTAGGGTTCAGAGGAACAGGGTTTGCCTAACATGTAAAGATCTGGGGTTCCATCCACAGCTCTGAAAAAAAAAATCAGAGCTAAGCATTCCATAGCTAAGCTGTGAGCAGATCCTGACTTGGGTTGTAAGGAAATTAGACTGTTGCTCTGTGAAGCTTAGGAGTCTGTTGCAGGCCTCTGTGTTTCCCAAGAATGAAGCAATTTCTGCCAAGCTTTGCCAGTGGAGAAAGCAGTTTCAGTGAAGCCCATGGATGCACAGAGGGACATACTAGGTGTGGTAGAAACCACCCACTCCTGCACAGTTAGGAGAATAAAAAGGGGACAAGATCTGGAGCTCTGAAGTCAGGCTGCTATGTTCTGAAAATCAAGAGTTGTTTTTATTGTCCCTTCTTCTTCCTGGCTCATGCTTCCCATGGCTAGGAGATGGGTGTAGCATCTAGTTTAACTGCATATTGTAGTCTGGACTCTAACTTCTACTTCAGACACTGCCCTCCTTAGCCTGACCCTGATCTGGTCACTACTGACAGGGAGGGATCTCTGGAGGTCTGAGTATATTGTCATCTTAGTGGACAAGAGTGTCCTTGCAAATGTCCACCAGTTGTGCCAGGGACTCTTCTAGCTTCATGATATGTGAGTCTATGGCAACTTTTCCACACAACTGGATGCCCTCTGCCACACCAGAGATGGCCTTAGGCTTCTCCATATTGGAATCTACCAACTCTGTGGCTGATAAATCAGGTGGCAAATTGAGTGTTTGGAAGGATGACAGCATCAAATATCTTGAATGAAAATGGAGCTATAGGATTGCAAGGATGGACAAGAAGATGATATGACCTGAGAAAGACCAAAGAAGAATACTAGAAGATGGAAGGGGATTGAAACCAAGGGCAGATGAGAAAATCCCACTACTTTTCTAGCCTATCCTCACACAGAATAGACTTTTCCCACTGTCACTAACTGAAAGACTGATGATGGTCCTCCAGGTAAACTAGGGAGTGTGGGTAGGGAAAGGACAATCTGGACAAGACTTTTCTTTCTTCCTCCATTCTTGAAAATAGGACAAACAAGTTCCAAGATTCATCCAAAGCTCTCAAACAGGGGGCAGAATTAGACCTTCAGTCACTCAAACAAACAAATCTATATTTTTTTCTTTTGTTAAGAAGCATGGCCCCAGTGTTTCCTGAGATGTGTACACATGTTTGAAAATGATTTTTAGTGTGTGTTATATATGTGTGTGCACATGTGGATGTGCTTATCCTTGCATTTGGCTGGCTCATGTACAATGCACAGTCTATATTTGAATTAATGCAGATATGTACCTTATCTTTTAAAAGTTTATGTGTTTTCAGAGCAAGGAGATCAGACACTAATGAAAACAGATGTCCCAGTAATCCAGCATTTGAAAATGCCTCTGTTATAATCTCCTCAGAATTCTGCATCTAATACAGCTTCAAGGCTGCTGGCTGTAGTGATCCAGCCTCACAGAATACTACATTTAGGTATTTATATTAAATTTATATTAAAATCATTCTGAATTTTCTCAGAGTCCCCCAAAGATTACAGGGCTCCCAATCAGCAGAAAGCAGTCTAGAGAACTATGTCCACATTCTCAAAAGTAAATTATGAATGTTTGCTGTCATTTAGAGGGGTTGGTTACAAGTTGTAATAGATAATGGTCAGGAAAAAAGCTAAACAAAGGTGTTAAATTAAAAGATCTCTTTCTAAAGGAAAAAGGGGGAATATGATATAAAAATGATGAGATAAAATGGTAGATTATTGAATCTACTTTAATCCAAAAATCAACTATTAATTTCAAAATATTTTACATTAGTATGGATGTTAGTTTATTGATATAAATTTAAAATTAATTTTTTTACACTGTATGTACATTTTTACTCTTATTTAAGGTATTGTGTTTAGGCAGCTCATTTAAAAATACAATGTACAGTTAAAAATACAGGTTAATAGCCATCTATAATAGTCAAACTTACAGTCATATTAGGTATGTTTCCAAGGTTAAACAGATATATTTAGATAGATAGTCTTCAAACACTTCAAAGACCTATAGAATATGGCATTTAAAGTATTTTAATAACATAAAGCTTTTCATGACAGTGAGACACATCTGTTCCTGTCAGTACCAATCTGCTTTAGAGAAGATGATGGACTTCAAAGAAACTCCATATGGAGTTTGTTTTCTTCGTGGCAAAAGATATCCATGTAGGCAAAGAGACTTCCCTTGCCTCAGTTGCTGACAATATATTGTCCAAACTGGATCAACAGGATGCAAAAAAGGTAACTGCTTAACTTCGGCAAGACAAGGTAGGACAATCCTTCAAAATTCCTTGCTTCACAGTAAAGTCTGCCAGATACACTAGGCCTACAGGCCAGAATTGGATGCTCCAATATTGCAGAGGAATTTTGGGTGACTGTCCAGACAGACTGATGTCCCTGTCATTAGGTAACATTTCACCCTTCTGGGGTCTTTGATGGAGTTGAAGACTAAATATTTATAATTACAGTTTTCCTTAGTTATAATAGAAAGTAAATCAGATACAAAGCTTTAGACTCACCAAGATAAGATAGATAATTAAGTATTTTCTCTAATTTTGCCAAATGCAAATGGATTGGGTAGTGTTACTGTAATTCTTACTTAATAATTGTTTTTGTTGTATATAGTTTTACTATATTAATGTTAAAACCTGCCTTTTTAATTAGACAAAAAGAGGGAAATACTGTGGAACAATCCTTTTCTACACTATAGATATGTATTACTCTCATTGGTTAATAAAAAGGCCATTAGCTGGGCAGGAAGTTAGGTGGGTAAGCCAAACTGAGAATGATAGGAAGAAGGAGGGCAGAGTCAGGAGAGACTCCAGCCAGCTGCCCAGGAAGCAAGACCTGCTAGAGGACAGGTAAAGCCATGAGCCATGTGGTAATACGCAGATTAATAGGAATGGGTTAATTTAAATGTAAGAGTTAGCAAGTAACAAGCCTGAGCTATCAGCTGAGCATTTATAATTCATATTCAGACTCTGAGTGGTTATTTGGGACCAGGTAGTTGGGACAGGAAACATCCATTTACAGGCAAATAGTCAACATCTTGGATTTTGTTCTAAGCTATCCCCTTAGTTTTTGAGAAAGGATCTTTCACTGAGCCTGGGGATTGACATTTAGGCTTGACTGGCTGGCCAGGAAGTCATAGGTATCTACTTGTCTCTGTCTGTTCAGTGCTGTGGTTACAAACATGCCACTGTATCTGGAGCTTTATATGGTTACTAGGAACAGAACATACGCTCAGGTCCTCATGATTCTACTCAAATACTTTCCCTATGTTATGGATTTACCATAGGGAACTTTGGATGATTTCCTTACTTACTCTGTGGCTCTTTGAACAAGCATCTATTCAATTCAGATAGGACAGCTGCTATAGATCAAAGACATGATTCCCCAATTCTGACTTGTGGAGCCAATGAATTTAGTCATGGTTACTTACTGAAGCATGGGCAAGAGGTGGAAAGCTACATTCACATCTGCCTATTAACACTATTCAAATACAGGGGAAATAAGAAATGGCTGAGGGAGACTAAATTTGTGGGGATATAAGTGGATTAGAGAGCCACCTCCATCTACATATGCTTTGTTTAGAAATTGCAATCTCAGTTTTCCTAACATTTTTTTTTCTTATACTTTATGGTCCTAGTTTGTGGCCTAAGAGACAGGAATCTTGTAGACTACCCACTGATTCTAATCTCCAGCTGATGCTGATTCTAATGGTTCCCCTATTATAAATCCCATAAGAGTAGACAATGGGACTAAGGAGTGCCATAGTACTGAGGGCACTCTAACGGTGCTAGGAATATCGTATCTTTCTTCTCGGGTGGGCCCTGGTGTCAGAATTGCCTTGAGAGCAGGTAGTGACTAAGATCACGAAGACGAAAGGCCTGGTTCAAGCAATGGGACACTGGGTAATCAGTGATACAGTTGAGTCAGGACTGGGTCATGATGACTAGGTAACTGAGATAACCCAGTCTGACTGCTATCAATAGGCAGTCAATACCTAGGACTTGGGGTAGATCACTAAGCCATCATGTCCTTTACAAGCATGTGGTAGCAAAAACTGAAGCCATGGCACCATCCACAGCCTTCCCTGTGGCTACTGTAGGCAAGGTGTCAGCTACACTCTCCCAGACCTCATTCTGTCCCATACCACAGAGATTCTCTCATTCTGCCAGTGGTCTGCTATGCAATCCTACTCATACTACAGCTATATAAAAGAGGGTGAGATTTGGATTACCAAGAGAATCTGTCTCTAACTTCACAGGAAGCACCTAGATGGAGCCTGTCTAATTTAATCAACTAATAGAAAAAATGATAAAGTCAGAACAAAAACGTCCTTGGTGAGCTGGTATGTTGATGCAAAAAAGCTAAGAATATATTGGTGAACTATCCAAGCAACATTGATAACAAGGACTTGTCAGTATCATAGCAAATTAAGAAACAATATTGTGTGAGCAAAACCAGTGCCATTTAACTGATTTGAATTATAGCTCTCTATAAGCACCTGTGCTTACTTACTGGGCCAAGGTTTCCTGATATGGCCAGGAAGGAATTAAACCAGGCTCGGATTGGAGGGGCCACAACAAGACTGAGACTGTGACAATTTTATTGAGAACAATCAGACTTTTTATACCCTCATGAGAAACAAGATACAGTGGCAATTGCCAGGATCAATACAATTGTAGTTGCCAGAATACAATGATGTTTGTAAGCTATCCTGGGTACACAAGATTAATGTCTAAGACCAATTGTCCTGTCCAGCTTCCATGCTGCTTTGACTTTTAAGAGAACATACAGAGAAACACAAAGCAGCCTGAATGCTCCATTGCTTGAGGGAGCGACTCAGTTTCTCGGAAACTGAAAGGTGCATGGTGCCAAGAAGCCAGGGAATCTAACCTGAAAAACCTATGACTTGCCTTTCAAGGCAGCTAGATCAGGCCAACTCTGTGGTTCCCTGAAGTGGTTAATTACCAAATACCATCCTACTGATGAACTTGTCATTGAAGAACAAATTGAGGAAGATGTACTGTGGACACCCAGAAGCTACACCTTTGCCTGTGTCCAGAAACAACTCAGATACAAGACAGGCAAGGTGATGTTGGAAAGGTGTGCATGGTTAGATCTTTGTTTTGCCAGCTTTGGGGATGAGGTGAGTAGGCCGGGTTAGTAGCCTGAAGCTGTTTGCTAGGCTTATTAGGCCCTTCCAGAGATATGATTGGTTTGGAGTTTACGTGCTTTCAGATCTCTGACACCATACAGAAGAATCAGTACTCATGAAAAATATTAAGAAACACACATTCGATCACGACAGATGTTGCTTGCATCACTTCTACTGCTTTGCCAGATGCAAGACATTCTTTCTTGCTCCCAAGGATGCGATTTCCAATAAGAGAACCGTTTATTCTCAACATTGTTTTAGCCAAGTATGTGGATGTGTTATCCTGATAGATCTGGATAAGCATTTGGGGTATTTTCAAAACCTGGGTAGAGGTTATATGGAGGCAGGCCCACCAGCTGTACAGTGGGACTATTTGAAGAAGCTACTTTGACCTTTTTGGCAACTACTTATAGGGATTTCTGGGATCCTGGGTGAGGTCACTGCCGCAAGCAAGTCTAATCATCATTCTTGCAACAGTCCATGCTTCAAGTGCGTTGAAATATATTTTGGTTATAGCTCAATAATGTTTCATTGACATTGTGTCAGTTCAGATGTTATATCAAACTAATGAGGCAATATTTCCATACACAAATCTCGGAAGAATTGAACATACAAAAAGGATGTACTGCACAATAGCTGTTCATTTTACCTTGGCTCAATCCTGTTCCCCACATCATATATGTACTCATTCATTTGTTTATTGTGGTATGGGGGTCGACCTTAGCACCTCATGGAAACCAGGCAAGTTACTACTGAACTACATCCACAGCTGCCCTCATCTTTCTTGCTTGAAATTTTTAAACATAACTTCAAAATGTACTGGGATAGAGTATTTTGAGATATGGGTAGTTGATTAAAGCAGACCCAGCTTTTGGTACTCCTCTTTATAAATGTCAGGCCCTTCAATGTGTTAGCCCAGGCTCTGCTGTTTCCCAGGGAATAATACCATGGGAGGCTGTGTTATGGCGTCTTTCATCTGCATTGCGAGTGGACATGTGAAGTTGGAACATGATTCTTGCAGGCTCTCCTGAGTTCAGAAGAACCAACTTCAAATGAACTAGATCTTTGCTTTCCCTTGCTACCTGTCTGTAAGTAGCAGATCTGCTTCATGTGGCTGGTATTGTGGATGGGTTTTTTGTTTCAGCAGAGTTGGGAAAGTCTTAATCAGTGCACAGTGAGCTTACTTCTGATGACATTAATGCCCAAAATATACAAAATTTAAACAGCCCAAGAAAAGAAAAGGAAGAATTTGATTTTGAAAAGAAGTAAATGTCTTGAATAGACTTTTCTCATAGAAGAGACACAAATGGCCAAGTGGCATAGGAAGAAATTTTTTGAATAGCATCAATCACAGGAGAAATGCAAGTGAAAGCATTATTTCCCCTCATGTGAAAATTTAGATTACTGAAAATACCAAAGTTAAAAAGCCTTGGTGAGGTTGTGATGAAAATGGAAACTGTATTCTCTTTTGATGAGGTGGTAAATGAGTTCCAGCAATTATAGAAAGTGTGAAAGTAGACTAAAATATTTAGAAATATAATTACTATATAATATATAAATGTCATTTCTGGGTATATTGACAAAGAGAATGAAATCAATGTTGAAGACGTATCTACATTCACCTGCTTGTTGTGATGCTGTTCACAATTGTTATGATATGACATCATGCTAAGTGTCTATCTTTGAACAAATGAATAACAAAAAGGTGGAACATATATGCAAAAGATAAAAGCTATTTAAACATAACAAGATTATAAAATCTTGTCATTTTCCAGGATATGGATGAACATGGAAGACATTGTCTCAACTAAAGACTTTACAATGAAACATTACTGAATAGGTGAATAAATTCCCTTTAAGCTGTTTATCATTGGTCAGCTGATGAATTACATTATGCAGATAAACCTTCGGGGTTACTAGAAAGTTGAAAACTACCTTTATTATCTAGGGCTTGAAAGGACTTGTTATAATTTAAAGTACTTATTAAGTTTTTATGATTTTTGTGCTTCCAATAAGCTCAACTATCTTCAATATCAGAATCTCTTACTTTGAACAAATATTTGGATTATTTAAATCTAGCAACTAGTTATAGTTATTCTTCCCAGGAGAATTAAGAGATGGGAAGTGTAGATAGGTATTTTAAGTTATTTAAAATATGTGTGCTAAATCTTAAAGATTGAGCTGTTTTTCATAGTTTATTTAGTTTACAATGTGGTATGTTATTGATGTATATTGTTTCTAAATGTTTTATATGGTTTGAAAACTGTCTTTTATGAGATTCAGAAAATTCATCTGACTGCATATTTTGACCTAAGAAACTTATTTATTCAATAATACAATATTTATATCAGTATTGAATTTGGCTAGTATTCCAATACATGAAAGTTACTATTTTAAAATAAAGCAAACTATTGAATTTTCAAAAAAAAAATGACTGGGCAGAGAAAAACAAGTCATTGTTATCTGTAAAAGTTTATCTCACAAGGTTTAGAGACATAGCTTAGTGCAGAACACTGGTTGTGACTTTAGTACCACGGAGAGTATACTTTAAATTTTAATCAACTTGAAATAAACATTAAATAATGTATATGTATTTCAAAATACAATCTTGTAAATCAGAAATATGTCCAGTTATTGGTAAATAATAGCATAATAAAATCATCATCACACAAAATTTAATGGAAACCTAGTGTAATGAGATGAGAGGTAACATCAAGTCTGATTGTGACATTCTTTCTTTCTCAATCCAGAGATAGTGTGACACTTGGCCTGAAGTTACAGGTCACAATCTCTTCAGAAAGCAAAATCTCTGTTTGTATCGTGTTCTTATCAACTACATTTTAGGACTCAACAAGGATCACCACTCACTCATAGTTTTCAAGCTGTTGTATGATGTGCAACAATGTAACAGCACTTGTGTGCCAGGAAACCTTCAGAATCAAGATAGGGTCAATAATATAAAATGTCATGAATCCATTCAAAACATCTAAATTCAGTATAAGGCAACAAAATTAAAAACAACTATAAATATTACATACGAAATAAATGTCATATTGACTTGTAAACAACTACTGCAATCAAGGCTTGGAAAATTCTGTACCTTTAAGCTAATACATCCTTTTCTGGAAGATAAAAATTTATGGCTCTCATGGAGACAGAAAAATAACTATAGTTGAAGATTGTAATTTAGCAGGACATGTTATAACTTCTTTAAAACAATGGGTATAATTTAAGTTTTGTAGAAGAGTTCAAAGATAATAACTAGAGGTTTTTTTTAAATTTTTCCTTTATGTAGGCAGAGATGTAAAATATTTAAAAGATATTAAACTCTATAATTCAAAACATGTCAAAAAGCCAGTCACAATGGATTTAATGATAAGGACTACTAGGAGAGAGAGAGAGATAAGGACAAAGAATTTCCTAATGGCAAAAAATGAGTGATCAATGAAATGCAGACATTCTTTTTTTTTTCTTAAATGAAGTTTAGTGCTTACTGTTCTTTTTTTAAAATTTAATTTTATTCTTCTCTCATACAATACATCCTGACTGCAGTTTCCCCTCCCTCCACTCCTCCCAGTTCCCCTACCACCACCTTTCTACCCCAGATCCACTCTTCCTTCGTTCCCATTCAGAAAAGAGCAAACCTCCTAGGGGTATCAACCAAACATGGCACAACAAGAGGCAATAAGAATAGGCACAAACCCTCATATCAAGGCTGGATAGGGCTACCCAGTAGGAGGAAAAGGCCACAAGAGCAGGCAAAAGCATCAGACCTCAGAGACAGCCCCCACTCCCACTGTTAGGAGTCCCACAAAAACCCCATGCTAAACAACCACGACATATATGCAAAGGACCCAGCGAAAACACACTCAGGCCCTCTGATTGCTGTTTCAGTGAGTCCCTGTGAATTCTGCTTAGTTGTTTCTGTGGGCCATATTCTCCTGGTATCTTTGACCTCTCTCACTCCTACAATGCTTCCACCCATCTTGCATGGGTTTCATCCAGCTTGCCCTAACATTTATCTGTAGGTCTCTGCATCTGCTCCCATCAGCTAAGGAAAAAAGTCTGTCTGATGATGACTGGATTAGACACAGATCTATGAGTATAGCAGAATATCACTAAGAATCATTTTTTTTTTTTTTTTTTTTTTTTTTTTTTTTTGGTCAGTCATGTTTGGTTCTACCCTATGTCTCTGGGCCACTCAGTTTCTGGTTTCTGGCCATCCAGGTAGTGTCAGGAACGGGCTCCCTCTTGTGGCTTGGATCAGTCATTGATTGGACATTCCCACAAGTTCTAAGTCACCATTGCTCCAGCACATCTTACCGACAGGACAGGTTGTAGGTGGAAGGTTTTGTGAGTAGGTTGGTGCCCCAGTTCCACTGAAAGCCTTGCCTGGTTTCAGAAGATGGCCAGTTCAAGCTCTATATCCTCCATTACTAGGAGTGGTCACTAGGGTCATCCTCATAGATTCCAGGAAGTATCTACTGCAGAAGTTTTACTCACTATTTCTTTGAACTTTTCTTTAAATTTCCATTTAATTAATTTCTGTTCTTATTTTCATTACATTTTTTTCTATCTTAGTTTGTTTGGCTTTTGTTGTTTTTCATCTAAACAAAAAAAAAATCTCAAAGACTCTTCCAATTTAAACTTGCATCATAGACCACATTCTTATAAGCTATTGAAAACACAACATATCAGAACCTTTTTCCAGAACAAAAGCAACTGTAAGAGGAAAGTTTATGGCTATGTGTACTAAGTGATGTACTAGAAAATAAGACATTTAGTTGATCTCATCCTATAGTTCTAAATAGTTAGGTCCATGATTGTCTATTCTTTTTTTATACTATCACTATCAGAATACAGCATTTCTTTAACCCTCTTATTCATTTCTGATGTTCTTTATTCTGCTAACACTTGTCTATGGGGGATATTTTCATTGTTTTGTTGGATTTATTAAATTTTAATTTTTAATATATCCATTTTGGGGAGGAACAGGATTTCATGTAATCCAGGCTATCTTTGATCTTGCTGTATAGCCTGGGCTGTCCTTAAACTCCAGATTCTCTTGCCTCAGTTACCCCAGTGGTGAGACTACAATAGAGCACCACTTTGCCTAGTTACTGCTATTTCTGTTGTTCTTCTTTATTTTGTTCAGAAGTTGAATTCCATTGCTGACCCTCTCATCTATATGGCTCCCTTTCTTGTTTTTATCCTCAACTGACTTCTTTGTGCATCTACTTGTTTGTATGCTCTTTGAAATCATTGGTCATTTTTACAAGTGGACCAGCATTCCTTGTGCATCCTTTTAACCACTTTAGTGTCCTTCACATTACTAATTATAAGAAATGATCTTCTGTGGGAATCATATCTTCTTAATTTTCATGTTTCTTGTATTTATGTGTTTTGATTTAAAATCCTGTCAGGTTATGTATCTTTCATTGAGAGATCTTCTAAGTGAGCAAACTCTTGAGGTGCCATTCAGAGAGCAAAAATGAAACTGCTGCAGCAAGCATAACAGCCAATCAAGCCAACCCTCTTCCAGCATGTCTCCCTCCAAATTTTATGTCTCCTCCTCCTCCTCCTCCTCCTCCTCCTCCTCCTCCTCCTCCTTCTTCTTCTTTCTCCTCTTCCTCCACCTCTCCCCCTCTTTTCTAAATAATTCTCAGGGTCTAATTAACACTGTGTATGTGCACAGGCCATTCATTGGGACATGGAAAACCTAGCAGTGTCCACACCCTCAAAGAAAGATCACTCTCACTCTCTTTAAGGCATCAGCTGTCAATATCTCCTTAGCTAGGCATGAGGATTCCTAAGTCCTTCCCTAATCTGTGCTAGAGTTTTGGTTGTATTGATATCATGCTGTTGTGAGTCTGCATGTGAAATAGCATGTCATGTCAGGAAGGCAGCATTTCACAGCTCTCTTCTACATGCTCCAGCTCTTAAATTCTTCCTGCCCCCTCTCCCAAGAAGTTCCTTGAGGACTTACAAGATTATGTGTTAACCCACTTACCGGGTCTATGATTTTCTTAAGGATATCCTTTTCATGTTTTCATTCCCTTTGTTGAATACAAGATTTTCAGTGTGATGTAACTGGATAGTTATTAGGAACTTTTAAATTATAACATCAAAAATAATAGTAAAATGCATAATACAAATGCATAAGGAATACATTTTCATTCTATAAGTAAGCTTGAAACCGCAATACTGGTTGAGAAATGAAGCACAGATAGCCACTCATATTTCTTTCTTAGCGTATGATCGAATCACAGCTGTCCCCTTTCCAAATACAGCTGTTTCACTGGATTTTTATAGCAATATCTTTATACATTTCCACATAATATTATCATCCATTATGCATAACTGAAATTTCTAGTTTATTCTTGCAAGGTTGAAAAGATGCTATATTTTAAATGTCTTAAACAGGGGACTCACTACTCTTTCTAATTTATTTGATAAACAAACCTTATAATTGACCTGTGTAGTTCCTACAAGTGTCTAGGATTTGCTATCACACACTCCTTTGGCGGTTTATCACATTTTTCTCTTTGTATTTTTATGAATTGCCAAGGAGAACCCAGAGGCTTGGTCAGACTCAGATTCTTTGCTTAATCTAGAATACATGTGACAGAATTTTGTTTTGTACTCTTATACTTGTATTTATGTATTTGTTGTTGTTGTTGGTGGTGGTGGTGGTGGTGGTGGTTGTGTGTGTGTGTGTGTGTGTGTGTGTGTGTGTGTGTGTGTTTATGTATATGTGTGTGGAGGTCATAGAACAGCTCTCTGGAATCATTTCTCTACTGCCAGCTTGTGGGATCTGGAGATTGGCTGCAGGTCATCAGGCCTCCAGGAGAGCATCTCTGCCCACAGAAGGGACATCTTACTAGCCTTATTTTTTTTCTTTTTAGTTTACTAAAACTTTATTGTAAAGAACTTGTAACCAAGGAGACATCACAGAGTGACGTTAACCAGAACCAAACTCTATACAACTCAAAGAACTTCTGTACAGTTAGAAAAGCCATTCTGAAGCTATGGACCTTCATATTGGATTTTACGCTTCACTATCAAATTTGCACTTATCTACCACCCAAAACTGAGAAAAGTCTACGATGGAGCTAAGACAAAACAAAACAGTAAGTTTTGCACCCTGTTTCTTTCATGACTCCTTTCCATTACCTTTATTCAGTCCTTTTTTGTCAACTAATATTTACCCTTATATGGAACAATGAGATAACATCACTGCAGTTTGGGATAGTCTTAGCTTATTCCAATAAAATATTATGGACAACAAAGATTTGTTTCTCACAGCTCTGGAGAGTGGAAAGATCCCCCCCCCCCATGCCAAAAGCGGGGATTCGCTGTCTGGCGAGGGAGCCTTGTGTTAATTTCTTTTCTTGTTGCCGAGACAGAACATCTAACAGAAATGATTTAAGGAAGGAAGAATTGATTGGGTTCATGGTTTAAGATGTTACTTCCTGTAGAAGACAAGCTGTCAACTTCTAAGAGATGAAACACATCCCTATATATACCTAAGGTCTATATAAAATACCTGGACTGGTTGATGCTATTGTAGAAGCAAAGTTCTACAGTCTTCTGTTTACAAGTTGGAGAACAAGAGATGCCATCATTACAACTCAATGTAAGCTTTAAGTCCTGAGGACTCCAGGGACAAGGGCTCTGGTATAAGTCTCTAACTCTTACAGACCAACAACCAGAAACTTTGACATCCAAGGACACCAAATACAGAATTCTTATGTGATTTTCTAAATGAAGGGCAAGAAAACAAGACTATTTACTTGATGAGCCTAGGAAAAGAGGGACAATATACTTAACGAGGCAACAGTAATAAAGTGTCCATCAGATACATGGTCTTTCAATTAGCCAATGGGTAGCAAGAAGCAGAGGGTTGGGAATGTGGGTAGAATCCTTTGTTGAAATTTAGGTATATGTAGGCAGATTTCCTGAGAGTGGGTGACACCACTTAATTCAAAGGGAATAGTAATTACTCACAGGGACTCAAACATTCCCAAATACATAGATTAAAGGTGACAAGCTCAGGACAAGGACAGAAAGTAGAAGCAGATAAACATTTATATGATTAGAGTTATAACAAGGCATGCTCAAGAAGAAAGGAAAAGGAGTGAAATAAAGCTTTCTTTACATATTTCTTCTATTCATACTTTCAATGCCTCAGACAATATCCACCCACATTTGCGAGCTGTGCTACCAGCTCAAACATCAGTCTTCTGGAAACACCCTTACAGGCACACCCAGGGATAATATTTATTATCACTCTGTGCAGCTAATCCAAGTCATGTTGATTCACAAATTTGAATCATCATATTATGCAATCTTCTGAAAACCAGAATGTTTGCTAAAATACTTGTCCTGAACTTTCTGGTAATTCTGGTCCAGGTTTAAAATCCTAGCTTGGTGAGTGACAGAACTTGAACAAGTCTCCACACCCTCTATCTTTAGTCTAAAGCTTGGTCCACACCATGCAGTGTTTGTTAACATAGGTAATAATCCTTAGTAATAAGAGTAACCTATATTTTGACTGTAGATCAAGTAACTTTCTATATACCTCTTATAAAATATTGCAACCACAAAAGATAACTTCAAGAATTATTCAGTGCTTACATTTGGGCTCTGATTTCCTATAACTATTTTCTGCTGATGTTGGTAACACAGAATGAAGGAACGCTTCAGGGAATTTTAATTGCATGTTAATAATAGGTACCTGGCTTGATGAATTTCAACATCTGCTTCAGAGTCTGTGTATTTGCAAAACTAGTTAGAACTGACATTGTGTGTTTGAATTGAGAATCAGCCTCGCATTGTGAGAATGGTTGTATCACCTGAGAGGGTTCCAGTTTGTATTCATCCTGTGACTTCTTATTCAGCATTTATGGAAATATTTTAATTCCTGCACTGTGAAGAGGCTGGGATACTATGGGATTCAAAACTCTCTGTTTGGGGCTTTTTTGTGTTAGTTTTTTATCTTATATTTATACACCTATACCTGCCAACATTGAAGAAACTTGGAAAGTAATGGCCTTGGATGCAGTTGCTAAAACTTGTACCCTTATGGTAAGAATGATATAATTTTTTTCAATGATTAAGAATGAACACTTGTGAATACTTTGATATATACTATTGATATAACTTTGAAAGAAACATTACTTTTCAAAGAATATTGTTAAATTGATTTTCACTTGAGTTCTAAGACAAAAAATCATCCAAAAATTATAGTATACAGGCATATATTATTCATAATAGTATTTGTTTGATATTAAATCAGGACTTTTGTTATTTCCATGGCTTCTATTGTCTATCTCCATTTGTAAATTGCTGAATTTCTGGGGTTATCTTAGAATATGTAAAGTGGATATAATTGATGTACAAATAGTTCCCTTATCATCAGAGAAACTGGCACTTTTGGCACTGTAATATATATGCTTTAACTGCACATACCTATATCTCCACTGTCTTCTAAATATATCAGTTTATAGTACAGAATAAATATATTCAGAAGATGAATACAGGGAGGGAATAACAACTTTAATTTGAGCTTGTTTCAAATTTGTGCTCTTTTATGTGTAAAGTGGGTACCTTCCCAAATGCCCCATGATAGCTCTAATAGTTGGAGGAAGGACATCAAAGGCAGTAACATTAGTAGATGATCAGAAGAGACAGCAGTCCATGGTGTAAGAGGAAGAGGCACAGTTCTGTGACTCAGCCATCTTTAGATGATGATCTCTGAATCTTCCAGCTAGTCCCACGGGACTCTCACTTTCTCCACAGTTGTCTCTTTTTCAAATGTTCTGGTTCCTTCATTGAAGTAAATGGAAGAATACATGAGCAAGCCCATATCACTTCCACAGATAAATTCTGGGTTTTCTCCTTGGATTATTTCATGTGCATTTAAACCCATGGATGACAAATATTCATGTTTTCATCAACATCACAACATTATGAGAACACCCCACTCCAAAATGCTGCTGTTAATTTCTCAGCTTCAAATGTTTCGAACCATCACTTATCTATAATGAACATACATACTTTATGTATTTTACATTATGAATTATTATCTTGTCCATCTAAAATGATGAGGCAAAATAAAGGTGTAATTAAAGTTTATCCTAGCAAATTTAGAAATCTTTGGTAGTTTTAGCACTCAATTCTGTAATTCAAGGTTGCAAAGACAATAACAATTGTTGATTTTTAACTTAAAGTGAAAACTAAAGTTCTTTAAATATAGCCTTGAAAAAACAAGTATATTATTGTATAGTCATAAGTTGTTTTGGAAGACTTTTGTAAAATATCCATATATAACCTTGAGAAAGTTCTTGGACTGTACATTATACCAATTAACCTAAAAGTGAGGATACTAATTGTAAATATTTGTCAGCATTGTTCTGTGTATTAAAGATCAGGCATGCTAGACGAACATGTGATAATCTCTACATTGTTTGCTCTTGTTATAGTCTTAAAATGCTTGAGTATCTATTACATACAGAAAATGTTGACATAAAAGAAATAAGTTCATTGCTACTTTAATTTTATAAAGTGAATTTATGGAATGAAAACATATATATATATATTTCCCAAGCACTCATATTAATGGGTCATCTATTTGATAATACTTAATTAGCAAGAAAATACTAAGAACTATTTTACTACATTTTAACTAATCAATAAACTAATTAATTAGTTTGTGTGTGTGTGTGTGTGTGTGTGTGTGTGTGTGTGTGTGTGTGTGTGTTGGAGGGAAGGTGCATGCCACAGCATGTGTAGAAGTCACAGGACATCATTTAAAAGTCAGTCCTCTTCTTTCCCCAAGTGGGTCTTGCAAGTGTTCATGATTAGAAGTAGGTACCTTTACCTACTGAGACATCTCGCTGACCTCCCCAAAATTGTTAATGCAAAGAATACTTAAATAATAAGACAAGATTTGTTGAATGTTAGCATGAACTGCACTTTTCTATATGCACTAAAAATATTGGCTTATCTAATCTCAAATATAGCTCAGAAAGAAATTTGTTATTGGGATTATCATTGCCTGGATTTAAAAAAAAAAAATTGAAATGCGGAGAGTACATGGATCAGTAGTTTTCTTTTTTAATTTTGTTTTTACTATATTTTTATTAGTTAAGGTAATTTTTAAACTTAAATGTATTTTGATGATATTCTCCCTCTCCACCAAGTCCTTCAACATCCTCCCCTCCTTCCTACCCACCCAACTCTAAGTTCTTTCTCAAGAAACAAACCCAATATCCCTGGAAGGCCTGTTCTTTTCTAAAGAGAAACAGAGGAGTGGATCTGGGGGAGAGGAGACATGGGGAGTGACCTGGGAGGAGTAAAGGAAGGGATTCTGTATGAGAGAAGAATAAATAAACAAACTGATTAATTAATAAATAAGTAAAAATAGAAATAAAATTAAAAAACCCAAACCCAATACATTAATAAACCCCCCAAAACCTAGAAAACAAAATACAAAAACACCCAGAAAGTTAAAAAAAAAAACCCTAAACTCTAACCATATAAAAGCACACAAAAAAATTGTGGAGTCCATTACATGTTGGTCAACTACTCCTGAACATGAGGCTTGTCCTGGAGTGAATAATATACCCAGTGTTACTCCACTGGAGAAAACTGATTTTTTTCTCCCAGTAAGTATAAATTCAGTTCCGTTGTAATCTTTACCCTAAATAAGATAAAACAAAAACTATCACATAGAAGTTTGACAAGATAAACCAACAGAAGGAAAAGAGCCCAAAAGAAGGTACAAGAATAAAAGACCCACTTGTTCACACACTCATGAATTCCATAAAATCCCTAAACTGGAAGCCATTAATATAAATGCAGAGGACCTGGTGCAGACCTGTGCAGTCCCTGTGCATGCTGCTCCAGTCTCTGTGAGTTCATATGAACTTTTTTCATGTTTGTGAGTGACTTGACATGTACAGTTTTCTGCACACATTTCCCTCATCAGCGTGTAGAGAATAGCTCTAAGTGCCCTACATTGTAGTACATGTAGAGAATGGCTGTAAGTGCCCCACAACACTGTAATACGTGCAGTAATAAAGACCATTTAAAGTATCATTGGATGTGAAGATTCAAAATTTGCTCCTTAAATAGTTCCTAGGTAAGCTGGTAAATTAATCTCAGAAAAAATATCTGCACTAAAATCGAAGAAGGATTTTAGAGAAGCGGGCTAAGGGAAACCAATTTAGATTTAGAGTAAAACACCAGCAAATGCAGATCATGTATGATGTGGTCATAGGATAATACTTAAAAAGTAAATTAAATAAAATAACTTTGAATGGAAAATATGACAATATACAAAATTAGAAAGATTATAAGAGTTAGGATTTTTAGTGAGAATTTATAATTGAGAAATAAATACAAAAGGTCTTTAAAATGTAAGTAAAGATGCTTTTCTGAATGCTATTTAATCTAAAACACCTGCGATTTTCAAAAGCAGAAGTGTCACCCACTAAGATCTTCACAATATTATTTGGGGTTAATTTTACAATTTTTTTATTTGTTTGGTTACTTTGTGGGGTTTTTCCCCTATTTTCTTCTTCTAAACGTTTTCTTCACAGGTATCTGACATTACAGATCTAATGTTGAATTATTTTGCTTGTTTTGTTTTGCTTTTATAGGCTCTGTGTCTTGAAAATGTAGGTGTTATGAGATATGAAGAGTTTATTTCCATGATAATCAGTCTGGATTATACACAACCACTTTCAGATGAACATGTCACAGTAACTGATACGGCCTTTGTTGACGTCCCTGTGCGTTTGTACTTACCCAAGAGGAAGTCGGAAGCCCCAAGAAGAGCTGTGATCTATTTTCATGGCGGGGGTTTTTGTTTCGGAAGTTTCAGTAAGTTCATCACAGAAGGATAAAGAAAAACTGGCTGCATGTTTGCAATATACAAGTATTGGTATATTCACATATACTTATAAGGGCATGCTTAGTAGAGCTGTACATATTAGATATTCAACACGGGGGTTGGGGATTTAGCTCAGTGGTAGAGCGATTGCCTAACAAGCACAAGGCCCTGGATTCGGTCCTTAGCTCTGAAAACAAGGCCCTGGGTTGGGTCCTTAGCTCTGAAAAAGAAAACAAGGATATCCAACACAATGACAGGTACAAACGTTTTTGATGAATCACCTGATAGAGATTCTCACTGCAGGGTTTGGTCTGAACTGATCAACATTTATTTCCTTTTGTTTTTGAGTTAGGAACTCATCTATTTCAGCCTGCTCTGGAGCTCACTAATTAGCAGATGGTAGCCTTTTACTTATCATCGGCCTCTTGACTACTGGGATGTAGGCATGTGACTCACACCTATTTTATGCAGTGCAGGGGTTCACACTCAGGGCTTCCTGAAGCCAGCAAGTGAGCCCCAGACCAATCCCTTACTGGAGGTAGCATTTTAATCTCATCATGAAAATGTGGGATAAAACGTATTAAAAAATGACGTGGACAAGTCAATTGCTATAGAGATTTCTCCTGGGGTTCAGAATACCTTTAGCAGTTGTAACATTTACAGGATGTATATCAGAAGGGCATGCTCTTGCTACAAGAGGAAGTTTGTGATTTGTTACAAATAACATTAGTAAGAGTAATGGTAAAGCTTAGAGGGAAGTTGTTCAACTTGACTCTAAGGAGAAAATACAAATTAGAACTTTATAATAACAAGCACTATCCATGAAGTCCAGATTCTCTGCTTGACTCCTGTAATAATTATAAGGGACATATATAGCTGATAAAAGTAAAAATATCAAAAATTGGCCTTTATAAAAACTTTGGAAAATTCAATAATAGACTGTAACAATGTATGTAAAGTCATTGTAAGCAGACTATAAAAACAAGCAAAAATGGAATTATAAAAATTTTAAAATAATATATGAATATTTATTAGCTTCAGGTAATATTTAAATAGCCAAGATTCCCCAATTAAAAAAAGATATGAGTGTTTTAATATGATAAAGAAAATTGAGTATGCTTCCTTGCCCCTGAAAAATGGCAACAGATTTCAATACATTGAAAGCTAATGGTTCATATCAGTTTTTGCCCAATGCTTGGCACAAGTCTTAAAGTATTGCTTGTGCATTTCAAATGTTTTTTCCCAGTTATTCAAGATTTATAAAGTACAGAAGTTAGGCAGAGACTCAAGATAAAATAAATGAGTCCTATTTGTACATCTAAACCTTACAATAACTTGCTAAGGGATATATATATATATATATATATATATATATATATATATATAATAATTAACTTGATTTCACATATCAGCCACAGATTCCCCCGTCCTCCCACCCCCCAGCACTACCCCCAAATCCACCCTACATTCCCACCTCCTCCAAGGCATGGTCTCCCCTGGGGAGTCAGCCCAGCCTGGTAACTCAGCCAGGTCCAGTCCCCTCCTCCCTATACCAAGGCTGAGCAAAGCTTTAAAATCATAGTTGCCATTCCTTACACCAGTGGTTCTCAAGATCCCTAATGGTGAAACCCTTTAATAAAGTTTCTCATTGTGGTGACCCCCAACCATGAAATTATTTTTGCTGCACTTCATAAACGTGATTTTGCTACTGTTATGAATAGTAATGTAAATATCTGATATCAACCCTTGTGAAATGGTCATTTGGTCACAAAGGGGTCGCAATCCACAGGTTGAGAACCACCACCTGAGACTTTGCATTAATGTCCTAATTACTGTACCATTATATATGAGGATGTATTTAAAAAAGCAGAGGTCTTAAGGAATTATTTTGCTATTTTAGACAGCCAATTATCTACATTTCTCTCTCTCTCTCTCTCTCTCTCTCTCTATATATATATATATATATATATATATCATCTCTCATCTCTCATTTTCTTACATGTCTACACACACACACATATGTATTTAAAGAGAGAGCTATTACATTCCTTTTTCTTGAGTTTATAGCCCAATTGAAAGGTTATGCCAAGAGTTCATGTAGATGAATGTTAAAATGGTTATTTCTAATGGAGAAATTGAAAGTTAATGTTTAGCTGTTGATAGGAGAGTCTTGGATTATAGACTTAGCTTTCGTGACTGTAGGAAGACAAATTAACTTCTACTGTTTAAAACCTCCAGACTGAAGGAGCAGAGCATAGTACGGTGCAACAGTCCACAAAGGGATATGATAAGGGTTGTTGTGTAACTAATAGAAGAGGGTGAGATGAAACTAGACTGTGCCAAGCCTAATTATTTCTTTAAAATACTGATTTACAAAGTCATCCCCCTTCCTCTCTGGAGAGATTCAAGAATGCTGAATTGGTGTAGTGACCTTTGCATGGAAACGGGTAGGAAACAAAGATTCCTGCTTAAATCTGAAATCACATTTCTCATAGAGATACCCATCATTATTTATGTTACTTTTTTAATTATAAGGAGTACTTTGACCTTTCTCTCTTCTTTTTAGAGCAGAGGGCTTTTGATTTCCTGAATAGATGGACTGCAAACAAACTTGATGCTGTTGTTGTGGGAATAGAGTAAGAGTTAAATTTCTTTGACTAGTATGATTTTTGCCTTAACTGCGTATATGTTTAATTTCTGAATAACACACCTATGTCTGAAATATAATTTTTAAATTTTACTACATGTTGTCTGTTACAATGGCTTCATAGACTACCCCATAAAGGATCCCAACTAATCTCCTTTAATTGTGGAAAATCTTGAATCATCTCCTAAGTTTAGCATTTTGTAAAATTCTGTTGTTTAGATCCTGCATGGACCACTTGTGTCCCGTATCACATAGACAGGAGAGAGCAAATTAATCATTGCATGCTTAAGATATTTGGTCATATTTAGGCTTGGAATAAAATGTTTTGTTTCAAAATAATTATTATTTAGAAAGTTATAGGTAATGAAGTTTGGGACCAGTTGAAATCTTTGACACATACTCTCAAAAGTAATTTATACTCTGGTTGTATTTGGAGCATGCATATTGGAATATCTTAGGACAGCCCATCCTTTTCTTTGTCATATTAATATACTCTAGATTTCTGAATCTGAGTTTGACTCTGAAATTCATCATTTTTAAGAGGAATTTGTTCTTCCATCTTCTCGTTAGTTCGCAGTAACAAAAAAACATAATAAGAATACAATATATTTAATCTTATATAATGATATTTCAAAGGAAGTAGTTGCTAACATGTTTATTATTCTTATAGTACCCAGAAGAATTTTTGATATTAATGATTAGATTATGATACTGGGACAGTCTCCTTTTTTGTAGTAATTTAAAGTAATTGGAATATTTGAAGTTCATTTTCATGTAATGATACAGGTTTATAACTGTTACCCATTTCATCTTATCGTTATGATTTGCATTGTGCTAAATTTACTGTGTTTGACATAAATAGATATAAGCATCTTTTGTGTATATAAATACATCTAAATTATTATTTATGACTTTCTAGGGCAGTTTATATTATATTCTAGGAACTGAAACATCAACATTTAACATTAAATATAGATATTTATAAATTTTGACCTTCTGAAGAAGGAAAAGAGAACAAGATGTTTTCATAGCCAGTGACTTACATTAAGAACATGAGCCTGCCGGGCGGTGGTGGCGCACGCCTTTAATCCCAGCACTCGGGAGGCAGAGCCAGGCGGATCTCTGTGAGTTCGAGGCCAGCCTGGTCTCCAAAGCAAGTTCCAGGAAAGGCGCAAAGCTACACAGAGAAACCCTGTCTCGAAAAACCAAAAAAAAAAAAAAAAAAAAAAAAAAAAAAAAAAAAGAACATGAGCCTGCATGAAACTAATCTAGGTCCTCTGCATGTATGTTACAGTTATGCAGCTTGATCTTCTAGTGGGACTCCAATTAATGGGAGCAGGGGCTGCCTCCTTTTTGCCAGTCTGTGGGATCCTATTCCTCATAGGGGATTGCCTTGTCCAGCCTTAATACAAGGGGAGGTGCTTAGTCTTACTGCAACTTGATATGCCATGTTGTGTTGATATCCATGGGAGGCCTGCTCTTTTTGAATAGAATAGAAACAGGGGAAAAGTGGATGGATAAGGGTGGGGGTGGGGAACGCAGGACAGGGGACAGGATTGGAAGGAGAGGAGGGTGGGGAAACTGTGTCTGGGACATAGGGATATAGAAAGAAAGGAAGGAGAGAAAAAAGAAAAAGAAAGAAAGAAAGAAAGAAAGAAAGAAAGAAAGAAAGAAAGAAAGAAAGAAAGAAAGAAAGAAAAAAAGAAAATAAAGAAAGAGAGAAAGAATATAAAGAAAGATATGGAATATCTCCAATATAAAATGCACTTGAAATAAAAATTTTACTTACAAACCTAAGAGAGTTTGTAACAATTTGCTAGCTTCAGGTATAACGTCATCCATTGACTTGATTATGTATTTCAAATACCTTTATATTTATTTTTATTTTAATTAAACAATAGGAAAAAACTCTGGATCAATTTTTGAAAGCTGAACAGTGTGGCTTGGGGTTAAATGGCATGTCTTATATGTGTGAGACCTTGTTGCACACATATGCTCCACATGCTCTCCTGTTCTGTGTTAAAGCTACAGGCTAGCTCCTCAGCATCACTTTCCTGCACAACTTGAAGATGGCATCACTGCAGTCAAGTTTTTTCTTCAGGATAAAATTCTTACAAAATATGGAGTAGATCCTACCCGAATTGCTATTTCAGGAGACAGCTCTGGGGGTACCCTAGCAGCAGCAGTGACTCAGCAGGTACGGTATTTTTTGGCTCTATGGTGGAGAGTAGCAGTTTCAGCTCCTTGTTCTTTGGCTGGATCCGTTCATCTGGTATCATTCCTTGAAAAGGAGCATTCGTTTCCACAGAATTACAATGGCACTTGAGTGAAACATCCACTAATAATAACAGGACTAATTTGGGTTATATACTTACTTTTATATTGATCTACATGTCTATCTTCATGTTGATATTACTTTTATTTCAACCTTCATTTTCTTTTGTAAAAGTTGGTTCTAGTACTGTGTTTCTCAGGCATTAAAACATTATAGAGGATCCTGTTTATCATTAACAAAGAAAAACATAATAGTATTTTAATAAGGCTTGTAATGGGATATGCAGGCTCTGGGATAGTTACCACCATGTTGATATTGAACTTCCTGCTAAAATACACTAGACCTCATTTTTAAGTAGGGTCTCTTCAATTCCTCAACAATATTAAAATGCTAGAGTAGAAATAATGTATCTCTCCTATTGAATTTAGTTTATAATTATTTTTAAATAATTTAAACAGTTCTCAGGTATTTATTGATGACACACAAAATTATAGCAGATATTTATATGAGCTATATACTGTCATATCCTGGAGAAGTTCACTTATAATTTTGTTTTCTAGAATTTTTTGTACAACCATATCTTTAATGACTAGAGAGTTTTCCTTTCCAATCCTTATGTCTTTTTTCCCCTTTATTAATGAACTGGCTATGGCCTCCAATATAGTATCATGTTGTTGGGGGTTTTTGCTTTTTTGGGGGGCCCACCAGCTCCCAAATAAATCACACACGAAGGCTTATTCTCACTCATAAGTGCTTGTCTTAACTTGGCTTGTTTCTCGTCAGCTTTTCTTAACTTTAAATTATCCCATCTTCCTTTTGCTTCTGGGCTTTTCCCATTCTCTTACTTATGCAAATCTTACTCTTACTCCTTGACTTGCTGTGTCGCTGGGTGGCTGGCTCCTGGGGTCCTCCTCCTTCTCTGGATACTACTTCCTTTCATTCCTCCATCTCTTTTCTTCTCCTGCCGCCCAGATTTCTCCTTCTGTATATTCTCTCTGTCTGCCAGCCCTGCCTATCCTTTCTCCTGTCTTGCTATTGGCCATTCAGTTCTTTTTTTTTTTTTAATTTTTTTAAAATTTTTATTTTTATTTTGCAATACAATTCAGTTCTACATATCAGCCATGGATTCCCTTGTTCTCCCCCCTCCTGCCCCCCTCACCTTCCCCCCAGCCTGCCCCCTTTCCCACCTCCTCCAGGGCAAAGCCTTCCCCACAGACTGAGATCAACTTGGTAGACTCAGTCCAGGTAGGTCCAGTCCCCTCCTCCCAGGCCGAGCCAAGCGATCCTGCATAGGCCCCAGGTTTCAGACAGCTGACTCATGCAATGAGCACAGGACCCGGTCCCACTGCCTGGATGCCTCCAAACAGATCAGGCCAATCAACTGTCTCACCCACTCAGAGGGCCTGATCCAGTTGATGACCCCTCAGCCCAGTTGGTGACCCCTCAGCCCAGTTCTTTATTATATCAGTAAGGTGTCTTAGACAGACAAAGTAACACAGCTTCACAGAATTAAACAAATGCAACATAAACTAAAGTAATACACCTTAAAATATTATTCTACAACAGTATCATTTGTAATTGTTATTACTTTAATGTTTGAAATATTTTTAACTTACTGCCTTGTTAATAGACATTTAAATGTACTAAATGCTTTAAGAAGTTGGTAATTTCTAGAAAGTATTATATTTCATTTGTTCAAATAGTCTGTATCTGTCAGTTGAAACAGATTGACTATTTATCTACCTATTATATCCTTTACTGATAGACTTTGAGTTAAAACATTAGAAGGGGAGGTTGTGTGATTTTAAGGAGATAGAGTTTAGTTGGAGAAAGTGGGGTACTGGGGACCTGCCTTGTTCCTTGTAGACCAGCTCTGCTTTGGCCCATATCTCTGCTTCCCTGTTCTGCTGAGATAGGAGCAAGCAACAGCTACTTAGTCTCACTGACACAAATCAACCTGTTATGTTTCTTCAGTATGTAGACTGTTTTTCACCCAACTATAAGCTAAAATAAATCTTTTCCCCCTTGGTTTCTGTCAGGTATTTTGTTATAGAAACAACAGAAGTAACTAAAATAATTGACACTGAGAAATGAAATTATTGTCATGAAGGACTGACCACATAGTTTCAACTGCTGTGTAGAAGGAATACAGCCTAGAGAAGTTGGAAAGCGATGTAAGCAGTGATTGACAGACAATAATTGGGAGAGTTTGCAAGATTCAATTGCTAACTGAAGTGAGCACAAAGAAGACTGTATTCATGAGGTTTCCATGCGGAACGCATACTTTGTTAGGAATCAGATTAGAAGCAGGTTGTGCTAATTTCTATCAAAGTATCTGGCTGCCTTCTGCCTTTCGTCTTGAGCTTCAAGTGACACTGAGTTAAAAGTAATGGATTTGTTTGCCAAGGGTAACTGTAAGATAGAATAGCAGTTAGGCTGTGTCATAATTATTGGTTACTTCATTCATCAGATTTAGAGTAGAAGAGAGCATATAGCAAGGCAGAAGTATGAAAAATACACAAGTTGATGAGTAAAGGAGCCTATATCTAGTTAAGTTGAGGACAAAGAGAGTTCAGACAAACTAACTATGGTTATTAAAGAGATTAGTGTCATTGAAGAGAACATTTGAACTCTCAATAGGAAAGATGCTTTGAGATCAAGAGTTTTAGGCTCACCATACAATTTTATTTGAAAGGAGAATGTCTGAGGAAATCTTCCCCAGTTAAACCATGAAGGCACAAAGAAGCCACCACCAACATGGTCCAAGGAGACCAGGATACAATGTTTACAGGCACTAGAATGTGACTGTCTATGCGATCCTAGTTTTACAGGCATAAGGGATACAAAAATGAGGTGTTATTGAACTTTGTACCAGGGTTCCAGAAAGTCATGGCTGATTTTATTTCATCTTGCTCTGGAAAAGTATTTATGAGATTTGAGAGCCTTCTGGTGGAATATTTACAGGTTTCTAAAAAAGTTTCATCCATAAATATGGAAAAATCAATTTCTTCCTTTCCAGTTTATACCCTATCATTTCTTTTTTTCTTATTGCTCCAGGTAATATTTCCATTGTTATTTGAAGAAGCATGGTGAGAGCAGATACCCCTGTTTCACTTATAACTTTAGAAGAAATGTTCTCAGTCTTATTTTCATTTGGTTTATTGTTGGCTACTGGTTTCTTGTGAATTGTCTTTGTATTTCTGAAAAGTACTCTGTGTTTCCTAATTTGAGGTTTTTTTTTTTTTATCATGAATGACTGGTGGATTTGTAAGAAAATTTTCTGCATCTTTTATATTTCAACTATTTCAGTCTTTGTTTTTCATTATATTTGCATATAGAATTTTATTTATAAATTGGTATAGATTGAACGATTTTTTTTTGTTTTTCCGAGACAAGGTTTCTCTGTGTAGTTTTGGAGCCTGTCCTGGATCTCGCTCTGTAGACCAGGCTGGCCTTGAACTCACAGAGATCTACCTGGCTCTGTCTCCCGAGTGCTGGGATTAAAGGCGTGTGCCACCAACGCCCGGCCATTTTTTTTTTTCCCCACTGTTGGAATAAAGTCAACTTGATCCTATTATATGACCTTTTCAAGTGTTGTTGAATTTGATTTGGTTATTGAGGATTGTTAAGTCTGTGTTCACCTTGGAAACTGATCAATGATTTCCCTTTTTGTTCTGGCCTCATCCAGCTTTGATAGCTGTGCTATACAGACTTCATAGAATGATATTGGAAACATCATTATCCTTCTTATTTTATAGGTATATTTGGTGAATATTGATTAGTTTATGGAATCATTGGATAAATCTCTTCAGTCCTAAGGATTTATTCCTTGCATGGCTCTTATTAATGTTTAAATCTCATTTCATATTATAATTAATTGAAGGTTTATTATAGTGTATAGGTTTTTGATTAGATAGAAGTTTGTTAAGTTTCATTTTGTAAGGTATTTCACACTTTGAAGTTTAAAAGTTCTTTGTTCTGTGTTAGCATTTTAACAATAATGTGAAACAAGTTTGTATTAGTCATGGATACTAAAATGTCTACTGTACTTAGATTTGGTAAATTTTCTTCCATAATTACTTTGACTAGTCTTTCTATACCTTTAGTTTGTATCTCATTGCTGTCCTATACTCCAGCATGAACTCTCACCATGGCATCAATAAGCAAGATAAGGCAGTTCTCAGGGGATACCTTCTCTATACATAAATTTACTTAACCTGTCCTAAAATCTGTTGTAGAGTATCAGAATGGATGCCTGTGGAGCTCAGTAAAGGTTGCTTTTCTCTTCTCACCTAAGACCTGCTGAGGAAGAGTCTCCTTTTCTTCAACATATTAGATATTAGTGTGCTTGGTTTCGTCTTCTTTAAAAGAGAAATTAGTTCTCTGCTGAAGTGGCAAGCACAGGGCCTGTAAGGGTCTGTACCAGGTCATATGTATGTATATGTATATGTACATATATATGCATGTGTGTGCATATACATACATACATATATATGTATATATACACACATATTTATTTATATGTTATGACTGTTCGCTTGGTGTTTTTTGGGGAGGACTCCTAACAGTGGAAGTGGGTGTGCCTCTGACTCTTTTGCCTGCTCTTGGGACTCTTTTCCTCCTACTGGGTTGCCTTGTCCAGTCTCAATATGAAGGCTTTTGACTTCTCTTAGTGTATATTTTTTGTACATGTTAGGTTGTTGTCTCTTGGATGCCTGCTTTTTTCTGAAGGGAAATAGAAGAGGAGTGGATCTGGGGCAGAGGGAAGGTTGAGGGGGAGCTGGGAGGAATGGAAGGAGGGGAAACTATGGTTGGGATGTATTGTATAAGAGAAGACTATATTTTCAATAAAAAAGAAATAGTTTTCTGAAAAAAATTTCATGCTCTTCCCTAACCACCTAAGTTGATGTCCTCTTTTAAAAAAAAACCACATTGAGTCTAATTTGTCCTTCCCACATAGTCCTGGATATGGGATTACCTACTGGATCATGTTCAATTTACCAAGGGCTACAATCTTAGAGGAAGCTGCTTCTCTCTTTCCCAGCAGCTGTCAAATGTCAACAGCTCCCCCACTAAGAGTGAGACTTCATGCCCACTTCCCTCTGTGCAGGGATTTAGTCTGGTTTGGCTTGCACAGACCTTGTACATGCTGCCATAAGTACCATGAGTTCATATGTGCAACTGTCCTGCTGTGTCTAGACAGTTTCTGTATAGTCACCCACCGCCTCTGGCTCTTACAATCTCTCTGCACCTGAGCCTTAGGAGGAGCTAAGTTATATAGATGTCCCATTTAGGGCTGAGCATTATAGTCTCTAGTCCTCCACATCCTGGCCAGTTTTCAAGAGTAATTCCTACAAATCTAAAATTAAATTATCAACTAAATTCCTCCATCACCTTTAAGACTGTGTTATTTCTATTAGTTACATTTGGTGAAACATACTTGTATATCTTTCATCCTTTTACCTTCTATCACTGGATTCCCTTATCTTTTTTCTCATCCTTTCTCATATACTCAAGAAACATTTTTAAAATGATATTTCAGTGGTTTGACATTTAATACTGATTAAAGGCATTTTTAACATAACCATACTTTACAACAGCACTTTGTGTACGTTTGTTCCCATGTCTGTGTGTCAGGGTTACATTTTGTCTTTTGAAATATTGAAAACCCTTGCCTCACTGGACATCATATTTTTTTTTCAGGTGCAGATTGATCCTGAAGTAAAGCATAAACTCAAGCTGCAAGCTTTACTTTATCCTGGCTTACAGGTGATCGACACTGCTTTGCCATCTCATCGAGACAATGAACATGGTGTAGTTCTGACAAGGGACATAGCCATAAAACTCGTGAGTTTGTTTTTCACCAAGGATGAGGCGCTTCCACAGGCAATGAGAAAAAACCAGCACATGCCTCTGGAATCCAGACCTCTGTTTAGGTTTGTTAACTGGAGCACTCTTCTTCCTGAAAAGTATAGAAAGCACCATGTGTACACTGAGCCTGTGCTTGGGAGATCCACTTATTCACTGCCAGCACTGATGGATCACAGAGCATTGCCCTTGTTAGCTGATGATGTCCAGTTACAGCATTTGCCACGGACATATGTTCTTACCTGCCAATATGATGTCCTGAGGGATGATGGAATTATGTATGTTTCAAGACTTCAAAATGTTGGAGTTCAAGTTTTTCATGACCATATTGAGGATGGAATCCATGGAGCTTTATCATATATGACGTCACCACTTTACTTGCAACTAGGACTGAGGATAAAAGATATGTATATTAGTTGGCTGGACAAGAATTTATAATTACAGTTTCCCTCGATGAACTTTAACTGTGAAAATATTTTAGTTGTGAAAAGAACAATATGATCTGTGTTCTCTAAAGTTAGATTTGAATCAATTAAAGGTTACTGTGTGTTCTTGAACTAAGTATTATGTTTTCTGTCTTATTTTTTTTGGTTTTTTGAGACAGGGTTTCTCTGTGTAGCTTTGTGCCTTTCCTGGGACTCAGGAAAGTAGCCTCACAGAGATCCGCCTGGCTCTGCCTCCCGAGTGCTGGGATTAAAGGCGTGTGCCACCACCGCCTGGTTGTTTTCTGTCTTTTAAACTCTGTATTTGCAAAATGTAAGTTAGTGTATTTCCCCTGAATTATAATTTGCTATTATTATGGTGGTCGCCAAAGGAGCCATTGCTTCATGAATTAGAGAAATATCCATTACTATCATTATATGTAAATTCTCAGATAGTTGTCATTTATTCATTCACATATATATGTAGTTTGTCTTGATATTTTTCATATTAGTATTGACTAGATATTAAATTATTGACAGATATGAAATTTTTACTGAAAAATTGCTTTGCTCTATGGTATTTAAAGAAAATCAAATTTTCTTTTCTTTCTTTTTTTTTTTTTTTTTTTGGTTTTTTGAGACAGGGTTTCTCTGTGTAGCTTTGCGCCTTTCCTGGAACTCGCTTTGGAGACCAGGCTGGCCTCGAACTCACAGAGATCTGCCTGCCTCTGCCTCCTGAGTGCTGGGATTAAAGGCATGCGCCACCACCACCCGGCCTTCAAATTTTCTTATTCTTGTAAAATTTGATAGTGTAACAGATTTTTTTGAGTCTCATAATTTTACAGGAATATGCTGTTTTTATTATGTTTTGTTTGATATTTTCTCCCCAAGTACATGGATTTTATTTTCAATATTCGGTTTCAAAAGCATGTTTTATTTATTTTTTCTTGAGGTGTACCATTATGAGTGGTTTCTTTTTTATTGAAAATATGTTTTTTCACACAATATTTTCTGATTGGTGGTTTCCCCTTCCCCAACTCCTCCCACATCCTCCCCACTTCTCCATACACCCAAATCATACCCTTCCTTTCTCTTTCTCATTAGAAAACAAACAGGCAAAGTTTAGGGGAGGGTTGTTTGTTTGTTTTATCTTGAATTTTAGTTTTAGTACCTATTTATTTCCTCTTCTTTGGGCATTCTCCTATGGGAAATTTCTTTTTTAATAAATATTTTTATTTTATAATTAATTTAATTTTATATATCAGCCACGGATTACCCTGTCCTCCCCCCTCCCACTCTCCAGCCTTCCCCCTCAATCCATCCCCCATTCCCACCTCCTCCAAGGCAAGGTCTCCCATGGGGAGTAGGCCCAGCCTGATAGATTCAGTTGAGGCAGGTCCAGTTCCCTCCTCCCTGCACCAAGGCTGAGCAAAGTTTCTCAGCATAGGACCTAGGTTCCAAAAGCTAGTTCATGCACCATACAGCTGTTTTTGGTCATCTTTGCATGAATTCATTTTGTTCTGCTTTATTAAAAAATACTGCCTTCTTTATTCCTGAGAACGAAAATCAACATGCAACACTATATAATCAGAAAGGAAGTTTTGACAAAAGATTTAGAATCTTTTCCAAAAGGCCAGTTTCTGTTCAACCATGGTGGCTCATATCTGTGATCATAGCTTGTGGGAGACTGAGGCAGTGGGATTACCATGTGGTCTAGGCTATCCTGGTATACAGAAAAAGTTCTGACTTAAAAACCAAAACAACATAGTTTATTTCTGTCATTTACCAAAAGAAATTTGACTCAACATCTGAAACACGCACCAACTCCATTTGGAGTTTTGAGTCATTCATAGGGATATGGTAGAACTTCCACACTGCAGGAATTCTGCCCTAGGCCTCAGCCGTGGGAGAATATACCTATGTGCTTCACCATAGACAATGGGAGAACTTGAACAAAAATCAGATTCTGCAACTCAACTTTATACTTACCCTCAACCCAGTTCAGTCTGTCCCCATGTAATCTGAACTACTCATGATATAGCTTGTGTCTTGCATCTCATAGCACAGATGAGGCAGGCCTGGAAAGTTTGAATGAGGTTTTAACTAGGGTTCATGAATAACAAAAGGGATCCTATGCATATAATCAGAAGTCCTGGCTCATCCCTCTCTTTTGAAGTCTACTTTAAGGATGCTTTCTTCATGAACTCCCAGCCTTCCACTAGCAGAGTTCAGACTTTTGGGAGTGAAGAAAGGATAAAGAAGAGTGTTTTCACTTTGCTCTTTAACTAGGAAACCAACAGGTACATAATTAAATATTAATTGTCTATTACAGTGGTTCTCAACAGCTGGTTTCTGATGCTGCAACCCTTCAATATAGTTCCTCATGTTGTGGTGACCCACAACCATAAAATTATTTTGTTGCCACTTAATAACTATAATTTTTCTACTGTTATGAATTGTGGTGCAAATATCTGATATGCAACCCCTTGAAAGGATCAATTGACCCCTAAAGTGGTCTGGACCCACAGATTAAGAACCACTGCTCTATCACATTTACACAGCAGTGTCAGAGTCCTTCTTAGTGAAACTGAAATGATTACTTTCTTAATAAGGAAGAGGATAGTAAAATCAGTAAATTTGTCTTTCAGATACAGGGAAAACGTAAAATTGTTAAGAATCTCTAAGGAAATGTTTCATATAGGCCTATCATAGAATCTTTTTATTTACATAGTTATAACTGATAAATGGTTCTCTGTAGATTTTTAGAAGGAGCTTCTCACAAGACTGTTTCTCATGCATCTACAAAATGAGTAGCTTCTTTGTGGGTTTGCCAGTTTTTAGTTAACCAGAAGCTACAGTGAGGGTTTCTTGTGTGTCCTTGTAGAACACCTGTAGGGGTAAGGTTCCAGGAGAGGAAGAACAGTAATTAGCAAGAATTTACATTTTTTTAAATGTGAAAATGTTCATTAATGTAAATAATAATACTATTTTCAGAAAGATAGTTATCTGCTGGATGGTGGTTGCACCTTCCTTTAATCCCAGTGCTGGGGAGGTTAGAATCAGGCAGATCTCTGAGAGTTGAAGGTCATCCTGATCTACAGAGAGAGTTTCAGGACAGCCAAAGCTACACAGAGAAACCCTGTCTCAAAAATAGATAAGCATCTGGTAAAGATTTTTACTTGAAAATTTGAAAATTGTAAAGGTGTTGATATATTGTTGTACAGACTCCTTACTACAGGTTTACTTTAGAAGATATAATTTGCCAAGAGAATTATGACTTGGAATGAAATAGCGTCTTAGGAGTGAGATGAAATTTGAATCAAGTCATTGCTTCAGAACTGTGACCAGTCAGTTTCTTATAGACAAGATATATAGAAGTACATATCTGGTTGTACAATTCCTAATTTGTTGGTGAGATTACTATGCACTATAAAAGCTAATCTTTATTGTGGCTCATTCAGTAGACTTTATGATGTTCATATACACTGACTATGTGGTATGTGTTTATTTAGTGCTGACCTCTTGTCAACTTGACACGCAAACACATCACTGTTAAGCTGCACCTTTCCTTTCTATTCATCCCCAAGATCTCACATTAAAAACATAACTAAGTTTAAAAGTTCCAGTCTTTACAAATTCAAACACATTAAAATTTCAGTCCCTTTAAAATAGCCAATCTCTTTTAAAATCCAACATCTTTTAAAATTCAAAGTCTCTCAACTGTGGACTCCAGTAAAATACTCCCTTACTTTAAGAGGGAAAAAACTTACTTCAACAGTCATAATCGAATCAAAGCAAAATCAAACTTCAATTGTGCAATGTCTGTGATCCACTCTCTATCTTCTGGACTCTTCTAAAGGGCCTGAATCACTTCTTGCAGCTCTGCCCTCTGTGGCACACACAGCTTGTCTCATAGGCTTCAGCTGGCTCCACTCATCCACTGCTGCTATTGTTGGTGGTTATCCCATGGTACTGGCATCTCCAAAATGCTAGGGTCTTCTGCTGCAAGGGGGCTGCACTTTCACCAGTAGCCTCTCATAAGCTCTCTTCATGGTGTCAAGTCTCAACATTTGCATGACCCCTTTAGTCCTGGGCCTTCAGCTGACAGAGAGGCTGCACCTTCACCAATAGCCTCTACTGGTCACCACTTCGGTGACCCTTACACATTACCAAGTTCAGCTGCCAATAATCTTAGTCACTTCTGGAACATAGCTTGTGTATGCTAACCCTGGGTAAGCACTTTCTACAAGATTTGTCCTCAATGATGCTGGTCTCTTCACCCCCAGCTGGCCAGGATGACAGAATCTCTATTCAGAATAGCAAACAGCCCTGATAGAGTCTATAAACTTCCTTCAGAAACTTCACAAATCAGGTCTCCATGTTCTGCACTGCTCTCAAGGATCTTATCTCCCAAGGTTGTACAGAATAGCTCACTGACATCACCTCACTCAATGTCTTTTCTAGCCCACAGTTTCAAAGTCCTTCTACAATCCTCCCCAAAACATGGCCAAGTCTGTTACAGCAACATTCCACTGTGCTGGTACCGTCTTGTCTTAGTTAGGGTTTCTATTTCTGTAAGAAAACAATATTACAACAACAACAACAAAAAAAAAGAAGTTTGAGAGGAAAGGGTTTGTCTTCCATTTTCATATTACTGTTCACTATTGAAGGAAGTCAGGATAGGAACTCAAATAGGGTGGGAACCTGAAGGCAGGTGCTGATGCAGAGTCCATAGAGGGGTGCTGTTTACTGGCTTGCTACTCCTGGCTTGCTCAGCCTGCTCTCTTACAGAATCTAGGACTACCAGCCAAGGGATGGCACCACTCACCATGGGCTGGGCCCTCTCCCATCAATCACTAATTAAGAAAATGCCTTACAGCTGGGTCTTATGGAAGCATTTTCTTAATTGAGGTTTCTTCCTTTCAGACAACTCTACTTTATGTGTCAGGGTGGCATAGACTAGCCAGCACAGTGCTTTCAAGTACTTTTGATGTGATAATTTCATAATGGTTAAATGAACTATTCTCTGATGGATGAAATGCTGTTCATTAAAGGATTTGTGAAACGACTAAAAGAAAAAAATTACTCCTTCCTCTAAAGACTCAGACTATTTCCAAAGAGGGGCAGAAAGAGTGTAAGCACCAGAAGTGATGGTAGACGACATTTAAAAAAAAATGTCCTCTGAACTCATGCAAACTCACAGTAGTTGTGACAGTATGCACAAGACTCGTGCAAGCTTAATCCAAACCAATCCCACCATGGAGAGGAGAGTTGGACTTAAAGTCCACTCCTAGCCAAGAAAATTTTTGTGATTCTTACCTATGGGAGAGGTAGGACAAGTTTTCTCTTAAAGAAAAGTCCCTGGTACCATTTATGATGCTTTAAGTACGTTGGTTCTCAACCTGTGGGTCATGACACCCTTGGGAGTTGAATGACCCTTTCTTAGAGGTCACATATCAGATATCCTGCATATCAGATATTCACACTACAATTCATAACAATAGCAAAATTACAGTCATGAAATAGCAACAAAAGTAATTTTATGGTTGTAGTTCACCACAGCATGAGGAAATGCATTAAAGGGTCACAGCATTAGAAACATTAAGAACCATTGCTCTAGTAGAAGGCCGCACATTAAAAGATATTAGGGCATCTAAAATTAGCCTGATGGGGTAAATGAGACAAATTTGAATGAGAGAGGAAGGGTTGGCTCTGGAAAGAATTTTGAGTTTGGTCTTGAATATCTGGATGCTGTATGATCTGAAAAGGAATTAAAATTACATTTTAATGAATATTTTAACTAGTAGGCATATTTTCATCTGGAAACAATATGTAGAAATGAGATAAATTCAGATAATCATATACAACAAAAATATCCACAGAATTTTCCAATTTTTTGTATGGTCAGTGTCTACTCCTTAATGCAACTATTGCCATCATGTAGACATATTCTACAGAATGCTCAAGACTGAATTTCAAAACTATCAGTGGAAATAATATTCCGTATTTCTCCAGAATGGATATTTATGATTTTGGCAAGTCTTATATTATTAAACATGTTAACTTCAGCCAAATACCAAAGAAGATAATGAGAACGTAGCTTTAACTGTTATGCACATTTGTTTTGCTCTGACACTGAGAGCTAATCATTTCAACATATTAGAGAGGGGGTAGTTTATGCATGTCCTATTCAGGAGAATGAATGAGGGGAGGTTCTTCAATTTAGCGTCACAGCTGTAACCCTGAGAGGGTACCAACACTCATCTCAGGCAAAAGTGTTCCTTTAAGTAGTGCACACGTTACAAAAGACAAAACAATGAATGTTAGGGTTTGCTGCATGGAGCTTTTTTGTCTTGAAAATGTTTTAGGTCTAGGAATGGTCTGCTTCTTTTTAGTCTGTGATGGTCCATAGCATATTATATGGTATTTTATACAGATAATAAATAATTATGGGTCAGAATTGTTTAAAAAGTACAGAAGTTGGAACATATAAAAAAAGGTTTATAATGTAACAGGGAAAACAAATGTGTGCTTATAGAGATTAGGAGAAATGGGCAAGCCCATAGTCAGATACTGATTTAGTTCCAAAAGTTCTTGACTCTTGATGTGTACCTCATGTTGTACCAGGCTGCCTTCCAGAGAAATGAGGCACATGCAGTGTAGAATTCAAACTCTGGGATATACTATACATTTGTTTCACAGGATATTAGAACAAATCACAGAATTTGTAGCTTTTTTCCTCTGGGAATGAAAAAGGTACCGTAATTGTAGCAGTGTGTGGCAAATGAAATGTACTCATAGTAGCTAAACACCCTGAAATTTCATGAACAATTCGTATCTGAAAATTGTCAACGCTTTGCCAAGCAAAAGGTTACTATGAACCTACTAATTACTTTCATATTTCTCTGGGATAACATTTTTCCTTTGGAAAATTCATTATTCTGATACCAAGAAATATTATATCAGTTTTGGCATTCTCCAATTGTCTATACTACAGTTACCATGTTCTCAGTTATGGTAATCAGTTTCATTGATCAACTTTACTAGTACAACCCTCAATATAACAGTATAGGATATTACCTAACTGACCATAATAATTATATTCAAGCAGCAGTCTAGAAAATGTATTCTGTCATAGTATACTAAAAAAAGTTGTTGACACAGAACAAGCTTAGACATTGTATAGATAAACATTTCCTAACATCAGTGCAGGTGTTTCTGTAATAATTTAACTGGTAATAAAATAACATGTTTTTATTGATCTTTCAAATATTGAGGCAAATATATTTACATATAGGGTGTTTTAAGATCCCAAACAAACCTGTTGGGTCACAGCTATAGCTAAGTTTCCTAGATATACCAGCTCTTCTAGGGTCTACACCATACATTTCAAGAATGTCTTCTCATAAGAACCACCGCAAGGCACTGTACACATCTTCAAACTGATGTGGAAAATGGTATTTGGGGGCTAAGTCATAGCTGTGTGAAGAAGAATTGTTTCAAATGAACGAAATTAAATTTTATATTGTATCTCTCTAAATTAAAATTCCAGTTTTCCTTTATTAGGAAATATTTACTATTTCCTAATAAATAGCAAATAGTATTGCTAACTATATACCCACAAATATATTCTATTCCAAAACCTTGTCTGATTTCATTATTATGCTGGTAAAAACTTGAATAAAGCAATTGCATTCACCTTGAGGCAAAAATAAAAGAATGAAAAATATAGCAGGTAATACATTTCCTTAATACATTTCCCAGCATTTTATTTTTACTATTATTATACTTTGTTGGAATTAATCAGTGACAAACATATACTATTAGTTTCATGTTTGAACTTCACCTAATATCAAAGGAGTATGTGACCACTCTGTTTTATTAATTACTTCATTTTTCTGTTCATTCCTATCGAACTGATTTCTTATCAGTTATGACCTTAGTATGCTATTTGCCTATTTCCATGTGTAGCGTGAAGACTAATTGCTTTCATTGATGGTTATGACATGACATACAGTAAACTAATCCCTTAGGTGAAGTTTACCATGTAATCCTCAGAAAGACCATATTGTGTAGAAAATATATGATTCTCAGTTCACATATGGATAGATTAGACTGAATTAATAATATATGACATGTATAAAGACTCAAGGCAAAATTTCAAACTTTATTTGCCTGTGATTCTCTAAGTACTCACTCTGTTGGAAGAAGTTAAGGTGTAATTTCCAAGCGGGTCATTGATGTGTGTATTGCACAAGTGTTAATGTGTTCCAATCATTTCTGAACTTTCTATTTTGGTTCCTGGTTGATTTAAGTGTTTTGTTCAGCTTTTTTGTTTTGTTATCTCTGATTCCATTCTCCCCAACTCAAGTTCACTTTCTCTTTGCTCACACTCTTAATTTCAGTTGAAATATTCCAGGAATTACCAAACCAAACCAAACCAAACCGAACAAAATGGCCAAGAGTGTTGGCTTCTTGCTACACAAAGCACAAGACCGAACACTGAAGAAGCAAACCAGTCTTACTTGGTTGACACAACAACAGCATCAAATCTATCAGCTGTGTGAACACATACAAATCTATTCTATTTTCCCCTTCCCAGGGAGATTCATGCCCCCGCCTCCAGTCTTTTCCTCTATGCCTAACCTCTCTGCTCTATAGATTGTAGTATAATTATCATTTATTTAATGGCTAATATCCACAAATAAGTGAGTACATGTCATATTTATCTTTCTAAGTGTGGGCCATCTCACTCAGGATGTTTTCTACTTCCATCCACTTGCCAGCAAATTTCATGATGTCATTTTTTTAAAACAACTGAGTTAGAGTCCATTGGGTAAATGTACCACATTTTCTTTGACCATTCTTCTGTTGAGAGACATCTAGGTTGTTTCCGGTTTCTGGCTATTATGAACAGAGCAACAGTGAATGTGTTTGAGCAAGTGTCTTTATGGTAGGATGAAGTATCCCTTGGGTATATAATACACCCAATATTGGAGCCTGCCGATAGTCAGCTGGGTAGCTGGGTAGAGGTATGCAGATTGAAGACACAATGAAGAAGACAGAAAAGAGTTGAGAGGTCTGCTGGTCAATGCCAGACAGCCCTGAGTTTATTTCACAGCCAGCTTATATACAGTTTTGAAGGACAGAGGTAGAACAATTTACAGCACAGGCATTCAATCACTATCTATCCTGCCTTAGGTCAAGGAGCAGGCAGTTTCATTTTGTATCTTGATGTACCTCCAGCTTGCATCAGCAGCCTGTGTCTAGCTAGATAGTGTGTTCCTTCCTGTGGGCTAATTGGGAGTTTCTCACAGCCCTGGAGCAAGCAAGCCCGAACTCTATTGACTCAGAATAGACTTCAGATTCAAACTGGGAAACTGAGTCAGTTGTGGGCTCCCACAACCCAAGAGTGATATACTTGGATCTTGAGGTTGCTTGATACCCAACTTTCTTAGGAACCACCATACTGATTTCCATAATGGCTGTACAAGTTTTCACTCCCACCAGCAGTGGATGAATGCTCCTCTTATTCCACATTCTCCTTGCCAGTATGAACTATTATTTGTGTTATTGATTTTAGACAATCTGACAAGAGTAAGATGGAATCACAAGTAGTTTGATTTGCAGTTCCCTAATAGCTAAGGATGTTGAATATGTCTTTAAGTGTTTCTCAGATGTTTGAGTTTCCTCTATTGAGAATTATCTGTTTAGGTATGTACTCCATTTTTTTATTGAATAATTTGGGTTTTTTTTGGGGGTTGGCATCTAGTTGTTTGAGTTCTTTATATATTTTGGATATTAATCCTCTATCAAATGTGGAGTTGGTAAAAATATTTTCCCATTCCGTAGGTTGCTGCTTTGTCCAAGTGATGGTGTCCTTTGCCTTATAGCAGTGTTTGAGTGTCATGAGATCCCATTTGTTAATCATTGATCTTAGTGCTTGTGCTACCTGTGTTGTGTTCAGAAAGCATTCTGTGCCAATGAGTTACATCCAATTGGATTACATCCAATTGAGTTGTTGTCCAAAGGGATTCCAGGGAAATCCCCAAACAATTCAGGCTGTTGTCAACACTATAGGTTGTTCTCCACAAACTGGTAGCTAGATCCATTGCTGAAGACAACACCTACACAACTCATTGAACATGGAGAGGGTGTTCTGGTGCCTACATAGAACCTTCATCACTACATTCTAGAATATTTAGTATGGGAAAGTACCCTACTGGCTATCAAAGGAGAAACGTAACCACCAACCCAGTCACAAAACCTTTTATCTAAAATCTGTCCTGCTTGTAAGGTATGCGACGGCAATGGTGGCCCAAAATTTGTTGAAGTAACCAGCAAATGTCTGATTTGACTTAATGCCCACTCTTTGAGATGGAACCTATACCTCATATTGCTTGGGTGACAAAACAAAACAAAACAAAACAACAGACTGAATAACCCAGGTACTTAGGGTAAAACCAACTACTTCTGGTCTAAAAAAAAAAAAAAAAAGCAAATGTAAATTGCTCCTAATGACACTCTGCTATTCTCATAGATCAATGCCTTTCTCAGCCAGCATCAGAGAAGCTTCCTCTTGAAGCAGATGGGAGCAAATATAGAGACCCACAGTCAGACATTATGCAGACAGTGAGACTTTGGAACTCACAGATCTATAATGGTATATCTCCATCAAATCTCTCTCTACAGAGTTCAGGGAACTTCTTAGAAAAGGAGGCAAAAAGAGTTTAAGAGCTGGAGAGGATGGAGAACAAGATCCTCTAAATCAACCGAGCAAAGCTCATATGAACTCACAGAGACTGAAGCAGCATGCACAGGGCCTACAGGGGTCTGCACCAGGCCCTCTATAGCTTTCAGTTTAGTATTTTTATTGGACTCCTAAATGTGTGAATGAGTGGGTTTTCAATTCTTAGAACATTTTTGGTGGTTCTTTTCCTTCTCTTGGTTTTCCTTGTCCTACTTCAGTGTGAGGGTTTCTGTGTTATCTTATTATATTTTATTTTGCTATGTTTTGTTGTTATCTCTTAGAAACCTGTTCCTTTCTAATGGGAGACAGAGAGCAGGTTTGGATGGGAGGAGTGGTAGGGAGGAACTGGGAGGAATAGAAGGAGGCAAAACTGTAATAAGGTAATACTAATAACAAAAAGACAAAAGTAGTTAAATTTTATCACCAATTTCTTTTTGCAGTCATCTTCTATATATTTTTATAAAGTGCATTATACTTGGTATGTAGTCCTATATATTTTGATAAATGTGTACCTCAGGTAAATCTCTCCACATTCCAGTTGCAAGATAGCTCCAGCATCTCAAGTACTTCCTTCCATTTCCCTTTTAAGACCTCCCTTCATTCCAGTATTAACAGCTGCAGGACAAGGCAATGATTTGGATATTTCTAACTGTGGCTGTGGAGCTGCTCTTTAATTATTCCTATGAGATGTTCCCTTCTCTTCCCGTGATTTGCTCTACTTCATACCCCATGCACAGGTCATTGTAAATTCTACTCTCTGAAGTTTCTTCTCACTCTGGAATACTTCCCTGGACAAGGCTTCTATTGGTGAGTGCTGGGAAACAGTAGAACTCAGAATAGCCTATGACAGGTTGTTCAGATGTAGTCTCAGATAGTTTGTGCTCAGCACTGTTAGAGGGCAGAACCCACACCAGATATAAGTGCTGTCTAAAATCTGTAACTACAATTTTGATGAATGCATTTTTTTTTTGAGTTTTACTCTGTCCAGGATTCTTTTGTTGTCTGTTGTGGAATGTTATTGTAAGGTGTATTACTTTTGTTTATGTTGCATTTGCTTAACTATGTGAAGCTGTGTTGCTGTGCTTGTCTAAAACACCTGATAGTCTAATAAGGAACTGAAGAGCCAATAGCAAGGCAGAAGAAAGGACAGATGGGGCTGGCAGGTAGAGAGAATATATAGAAGGAGAAATCTGGCAGGAAAGAAGTAGCCAGAGAAGGAGGAGGACTCCAGGGGCCAGCCACCCAGCTACACAGCAAGCCATAGAGTAAGAGTAAGATTTACAGAAGTAAGAGAATGGGAAAAGCCCAGAGGCAAAAGGTAGATGGTATAATTTAAGAAAAGCTAGCAAGAAACAAGCCAAGCTAAGACCGGTCATTTATAATTAAAAATAAGCCTCCCTGTGTGATTTATTTGGTAGTTGGGAGGCAGGCCCTCACAAAGATCAAAGATCAAAAACAACCAACAGTAGTTATCCCTGCTTCCTCCTGCACAAAGGACTGCACACACAGTCTTTGTAGTTGTTGGGAGATTTATCTATGTAAGGTTTTTCATTGCCATGAAAAATACCTGAGACAAACAATTCAATATCAGAAGGATTTGTTTTGACTAATAGTTTCAGTTCAATTATTTGACTTCATAAAGTGGTAAACATGGGACTAACTGTGAGAAGTAATTTTCTTGTATACAACCAATGAATATGCAATTGACTATGTCAAAGTGGGCTTAATAGCATAGGTGTGATAGAGGTAAACAATAATTTTACAGAAACTTTGGTAAGCTAATAGAAATGACCTTTTTCATAGTAGTTGTATAATACATCAAGCAGAATAATATTCTCTGTGAAGAGATTTTGATAAAAATGAAATGACTATTACAAACCATTATAAACAGCAATAATATGTAGACAAATTTCCAAGTGGCCTTATTAAATAAAAAACATAGAGCCAAATATAGGGGTGAAAGTCTTAGAGAGATCAGAGAAATAGGGAAAGCCACCAGCTAACCTGACCTCACCAACTCTGCAGCTTCCAAATATGAGTTACTTCCTGTCTACCCACACCTTTATATGCTTTGCTTTTCTGCCTTCTCATTGTCTCTTAGCCCAGCTACCTCACTTCCTTGTCACAGCCTATCTGTACAGACCTCCAAGTTTCTATGGTTGATACTGGAATTAAAGGTGTGTTTCACCACACCTGGCTCTGTTCCCTGGTATGGCCTTGAACACATAGAGGTCCTGTCTGATAAGTGATTGGATTAAGGGTGTGTGCTGCCTGACTTTGTTTAGTTAAAATAGCTGGCCTTTCCCCTTGATCTTCAGGCAAGCTTTATTTATCAAAGCACAAATAAAAATCACCACACTAATAAAAGAAAGACCCAGCTAACAAGCCTTCAAAAAGGAAAAATAGATTCACCAGGAAAAAAAAATGTTAAGGAGAGAACAGAGATGAAAAGTGGTAATATACAAAAAGATGATAGATTTAAACTCAACCAATGATTATATTAATGTGAATAGGCTAAACACTGCAATTAAAAGGAATTTTAATTGCAAATTACAATTAAATTAGATATTTTCCATGGGCGGGGTGGTTGAGAAGAGACAGGAGGCAATCACTTTATGGTAGGTGATTCCTGCACAGAAGGTGCTCCCTGCACAGATAGTGATATTGGCTACATAGCAGCTTGTTCCTGTGGCAAAGCTTCCTGATTGTGCCTTAAGAAAAAGTGACTCTCATGAACTATGAACCAATGGCTGAGGGGTCCCCACTGGATCAGGCCCTCCGAATGGGTGAGACAGTTGATTGGCTTGATCTGTTTGGGAGGCATCCAGGCAGTGGGACCAGGTCCTGTGCTCATTGCATGAGTCAGCTGTTTGAAACCTGGGGCCTATGTAGGATTGTTTGGCTCGGCCTGGGAGGAGGGGACTAGACCTACCTGGACTGAGTCTACCAGGTTGACCTCAGTCTGTGGGGAAGGCTTTGCCCTGGAGGAGATGAGAATGGGGGGGGGGGGTTGGGGGGAAGGTGAGGGGGACGGGAGGGGGGGAGAACAAGGGAATCCGTGGCTGATATGTAGAACTGAATTGTATTGCAAAATAAATTAAAATTAAAAAAAAAAAAAAAGAAAAAGTGACTCCATAGATTGAGGCACTGTGCATAGACAATAAAGCAGCTAGAAATTTTTGGACAAAGATACTTGCCAGGGAAAAACTCAAAAACTGCCTAAACAATGGCAGAGGGTTCAGTGTTCACCAAGACTAAAAATAGATCAGAGGTCACATCAGCTGTGGTATTGATGGCAGAAGTTTAGTAGAATGACTTGCCTTCCTCTCTGCCTTTCCTTGGCCACTCTCTCAAAATCAAGTCTCCTTATATGCATGACATCTATTCTACAACCACATTCATGGGAGTATGCATATGTTTTAATACATAATGACAAACTATATTTGTATTATAGCTGCATAGAAAATATTTATCTAGGAAAGGTCAGTTTTCTATTCATTCTCCACTAAAATAATATTATTTTAAATTGCATACCAATTTTTGAAAAAAAAAACAGCCTATATGAGCTGAGGATTGCATAGAACTTATGACTAACTGGCTTAAAAATTACAATAATGTTATGCTTTGCTAATTAAATTAATTTGGATCTCTAATTTCTTTCAGAAATTATTTTGAGGTTTTAGATGTGTAATACATGAACACATCTGTTGAGTTCATCACTATATTATAGATATTTTTTCACAGATAGTCTCAGATAATACTTATACTATTACCCATTTAAAATAGGTATAACTTACAGGTAGAAATTGCATATTCTCCAGGTCTAAACTTAGTTATTGTCATGTGTACACACTGTATGATGATTGTTATTATCAGCCTATTCATGGATCCTGTTTGTGTATGAGGGGGACAAGTACTCAGAATATCTGCCTTATCTATTTTAAATTTAAAAATAAATCAGGGAAATCCACAGTCACTGTGCTACAAATTGGATCCTATCACTCATTCATTGTTTTTTAGCCAAAAATACACCCTTTGACCAACATCTCCATGCACATCATCTACCCCAATGTCTCTTTCCAGGCTCCTGGGAACCATCATCCTATTTATTCCCAGCTCCTAAAAGTTTGATTTCTTTGGCAACATATTAAGTCATATAGTCTTTAGTGTCTGGATTATTACACTTAGCATATGTTTCTACAGGCTAACTGAGGTTGTTAAAAATGAGATTTCTTTTTATTTATTTTTCTTTTTTCTTTTTTTAGCTAATGTTCCTTGCTAAAATTGCAAAAGAACCTCAATATTCATGCATAAGATGAATTTAAGATACATCCATCTACTTCTTTTTTTAATTTTTTTTCTTTTTCTAGTGTACAAACACTCTTGACGAGTTTAAGGAAGACTTTGAAAACTTAGCACTACTTCTGTTAAAACATTTGGCCAATTCAATAAATGTACATGATTTTATATATTTCACTCATATGGTTACAGTTTCAGGTTTACCATGTAGTAAGGACTTTGCTTTTCATTTATTGGTAGATGAAAGTCAGAACTTTTTAAATAAGGTTAACAGAATAATGAGCAAAAATAACAGATTAATGAGCAAGCAGAAAGTATATCTTCTTAGCCAACTTGTTTGTTGGCAGGCTGCATATTGCAGTTACAAAGAAAGAATCAAACACTTTGTTATTTATCTTGAAAGATAATCTTATAAGTAATCTTAAAGGAATCACGAACTTAAACTTTTATACATAAAAACAATTGGTCAGCTCTACTTTAAATCTTTAGGGTATGTAACCATACATCAATAGTTTCTTATATCAGGAGATTGAGGGTAGGAATGGGTACAAGAAATTAATCATCACCTTTGATCATCAACCAACCTAGCAAGGAAAGTACATCAACTAGAAACAATTGGACTGTTTTGTATTTTTTACCCTAACCTAACTTGTAGTCTATAATTGAGCTATTTGTCTTTGTGGACTTTAGGTTGTTTTCATCTCAAAGCTATTATCAAAACATCTGCTCTAACCTGAAGTTATTTTAAGGCTTTGTTTCAGCTAATGATGCATGCTGAAACCTGTGACTGCATATTCAGCATTAAGAGAATTAAAGCCAGCCTGGCTCCTGGAGTCTCAATTGTTTTCCTTAATCTTTAACCTGAACTGTGATCTGTGCAGCTCTTTGGGTGAAACTCATAGGCCTTAGGTGTGTAACATTTCCTTGTATTTATTTTTGTTCATCAAAACTCTGTATACACTAACATTATTAATATCAATTAGACAATTTAGGGAGAAATCATCTTCATAATAATCCACAGGTAAAACGCCTGGTAGAATGGCATGTTTCCATGAGAGAAATACACTTCATTATAGGCACTGGGGATCTCCCCACACCCATTCACAACATGCCAGATACCAGAGGAAGATGACAGGGGTAAACATGTATAGGCACATCCTTAATGCATGAGCTGGCTGTTTGTAACCTAGGGCTTATGCAGGGATACTTCCCTCAGCCTGGGAGGAGGGGACTGGACCTGCCTGGACTGAATCTACCAGGTTGAGGTGAATCCCCAGGGGAGTCTTTGCCCTGGAGGAGATGGGAATGAGGGGATGGGCTGGGGGGAAGGTGGGGGGGGTGGGAGGGGGAGGACAGGGGAATCTGTGGCTGATATGTAAAATTAAATTAAATTATAAAATTAAAAAAAAGACACTCTGAGGTGTGTTATCTCAGAGCCTTTCTTATCTGAGATTCACCCATCAGGGATTTTCCTCCTGGTGGTCTGATACCCTGAAGTCAATTGCCACCTGCTGCTCCCCTGACATGGACACTGGCATCAGATATATTTAATGTTTGTGTATATCTGGGTATGTTTTTTGGAATTGTCTCCAGAAGAGGGTAGAAATGAAACTTTCACACTTAGTAAGGATAATTAAATCTATTAATGTGTGCTGGCATTATTCAATATATTTAAGCCTTGGCTATAACAGAGGAAAGTAATTCTCTTTCTGAGCTAGAACAGCCACTTTCTCCTGATTTGGATATAGAAGATCCAGGTTTCCTATTTTAGCAGCTTGTTGATGAAAGATAGAGGACTTGCTTAATATCCACATTAATGTAAAATGAGACAACTCCCATAAAAAACCTATTTTTCTTTGAAGAATTTCAAACAGGTATATGTGGGATGTTCTGTATGGCAAATGTGTTGCTCTGATTGGTCAATAAATAAAACACTGATTGGCCAGTGGCTAGGCAGGAAGTATAGGCAGAACTAACAGAGAGGAGAAAAGAAAGAACAGGAAGGCAGAAGGAGTCACTGCCAGCCGCCGCCAGGACAAGCAGCATGTGAAGATGCCGATAAGCCACAAGCCACGTGGCAAGGTATAGATTTACAGAAATGGATTAATTTAAGCTGTAAGAACAGTTAGCAAGAAGCCTGCCATGGCCATACAGTTTGTAACCAATATAAGTCTCTGTGTTTACTTGGTTGGGTCTGAGCGGCTGTGGGACTGGCAGGTGAGAGAGATTTGTCCTGACTGTGGGCCAGGCAGGAAAACTCTAGCTACAGGTATATCATAAGCTATAATCATATATAACCCCCATTTTCTCATCCAACTCCATTAACATCCCAACTCTCCCCCTCTCTCACCTTCATTCATTACAGTGGTGTGTGTGTGTGTGTGTGTGTGTGTGTGTGTGTGTGTGTGTGTGTGTGTGTGTGTGTTTTGATATTCCACTAAGTGTAGTTCAAACTACTATTAAGTGGATGGGTATGGATTCCCCCAGTGAAGAATAGAAAACTTATTAGAGGTCTCATCTTCAATAAAGAATGATTCTCCATATTCCAGCAACTATCTACTACTAATAGGTCCTCAGTAAGGGTGGAGCTTCAAAACAATTTACCTCACTTATGCTTAGATTTTGTCTGGCTTGATCTTTTATCAGCCTTGTGTTTGCAACCACAGCTACTGTGGGATCATACTTGAGATAGCAATGTCATTCCCAGAAGACAGCATTCACAGCACTCCTCTCTATCCTCCATATGTAGCATTCTTTGTGCCTTTTCCTTTGTGATGTTTCCAGAGTCTTTGTATAGTGTGGGTCATACGCATGTCCTGTTTAAAGCTTAGATTTGAGTCTCTTATTCTTAATACTGTGACAATTATGGATTTCTCTATTGACTGCTGTATACTGAAAAAAATCTTGTCTGATGAAGATAGAGAGAGAGGTTCAAGTTGATTGTTATAATCATAAATATGTAAAGGAAATTTGACTGCATAACCATTCAGAAAAGCAACGTATTATACCCTAAGGCCTCTGACCATCCAAGCTACAGGCTTTTGACCAGGTCTTGTATAATATTAGAAGGGCCAGCCTTAATATTATACATCCCAGGGGCTCAGGAGAGAGAACTACTAACGGCAAGGACTATTTTTGGGAAATAGAATCTCAGCACACGGAGCTCTATAGTCCACTTGCTTTAATTCCTCTGGGATAACATCCTATTTACACAGCTTCAGTTCTGTTCTCGTGCCTAGCTCCTTTCTTGCCTGATTTCTCTTTGTATTTATCTACTGCTCCCTCTAAGTTCTATCTTAATTCTCTTGTCTTAATTCTGTCTCATATAGGTCCTTTTCATCTTGTTCTTACCCAGCTAGTACTTCCCCATCTGACTCTTCCTCATCTTCCATCTCGTCCACAGGTACTCTCTGGTCAGAATCCTCCTTATCCCTCTCTGTTCTCCATCTCTCCGTCCTCCCCAAGTCTCTCAGGAGTCCAGTTATAAACCTAAGCAATAGCAATCCCCTGGTCAAGCAAGGTCACCAGGCTTGAATTCTATGGGGACATAAAGGTAGGTAAGAATTTTCCTCAGGCAGTGACCACCAGGCTTTCTTTTCCAATCCATAATGGGAGTGGTGAAAGATTGAGTGCTAATGATCGGTTAGTATATCAAAAGGGGGATCTATGTGCTCACTCTACATTCCTAGTAGTGGTTAGGTAAGAAGTTAGGGGTCACTAGGCAGTGGTGGCACATGCCTTTAATCCCAGCACTCGGGAGGCAGAGCCAGGTGGATCTCTGTGAGTTCGAGGACAGCCTGGGCTACAGAGTGAGTTCCAGGAAAGGCGCAAGGCTACACAGAGAAACCCTGTCTCAAAAAAAAGAAGAAGAAGAAGAAGAAGAAGAAGAAGAAGAAGAAGAAGAAGAAGAAGAAGAAGAAGAAGAAGTTAGGGGTCTATTAGTAAGGTTGTATAAGAAAGGAGGGTCTCACCGTAAACTGCACAAGAAATAAAGCTATCTGCCTGACCTAGGAGACAGGTGGTATTGTCTCGTATGGCCTTGGATGCTTGATAGGCATTTTAGATAAAATGGAGTTCTCGAAAGCATACAAGAAAATCATTTTAGGAACCCGCTAATATATATACCCAAAAGCTAAAATATCACCAAGACTTCTTAAGCCATGGCTTGACCTTTGGAGAAGTCCTTGACTTTTCCAAGTAGTAGCTTTTGTGATAGTAGCTTAATTCCATTATGTTTTCCTGCAGCTTGCAGCAACCAGACTTAACAGTACTGTGTATGACAACCACTCCTGTGTAGAAGGCCTCAAACCTAACCAGAGGAGGTTAGCTACCCCAAAACTTGAGCCACTACCTCATTCATCTCCTTGGGAGATTGGTATTGCAGCATACCCCAACCAGTGCTGTACAAAACCACTGAAATCCTTTTCTCCCCTAGAAGTCTGCATAGACCCTCCCAGCATGATAAAACCTAGCTGGGAGAAAAAACAATTTCATCATCAGTTTGGTGTTGGGTTATTTATGTCCTACAGCTAATTCTGGTGTCTTCAGCAATGGGGTCAGCCCATAAGGACAGGCTACAGATAGATCTTGGGGCCCAGAATGCCAGTCCAAAAACATCATAACAACTTTGTTATAACCTAGACTCTCCTGAACATTACAAAACTGTCAAATGAAAGAAGAGAAACAACTTGAAGTAAAAGAATAAAAGGAAAAATTATTCTGAACCAGTGATCAAAACCCAAATGGACAGATAGCCATGAAAAAACACATGGGGCATAAAAAAAAAGGTAATGTATCTTCCCCTCCGAAATCATCAAATCAATTCTAATGACCTACTCATTCAAATGATTTAGATGAAGTTCCAGATGCAGAATTCCTTTTTTATATTTTTTTATTTTTGAGATTGTAATATAGTTACAACATTTCTTACATTCCTTTCCTCCCTCTAAGCCCTCCCATATACTTTTCCATGCTCTCCTTCAAAATCACATCCTCTTTTTTCACTTCACCTTCACTGGTCCCTTCTACAAGGCCATCCACCTCCCTAATCCTGTCTTATAGCATGTGAGAAGAAACACTCACTGCAAACCACAGATAGTCATGGTATAATAATGGACAAAACTAGACCAGAGTTTCCACTTACATTTGTTTTCATAGTGCTCTAGGATAAATCCCCATGAAGAAGAGGATCCAATATGAAATATTAGCTTTAAAATATGCAATTATGTTCACTCTTTAAAAAGTAGTCTGGTAATAGTATACTCCAGTGTTGATAGGGAGACTAAGAGATGTAATGAACTTATTGAGAAAATTAAGTTAGCTGTTTAAATTTGGCATGGAATATACTTGGTACTTAATAAAACAGAATTCAGTCATTCAAACTTTGAGTCGTTTACTATCCAAGTAAATGGGACTTAGAAAAGATGTTATTTTTCTGTGAGTTTACTGCTGGCAACTATAAACTAACAGCCTAACAAAGACATCAGGTTTTAATTATAATATTAAACTGGGTAGAGAAAACAGGTTTTACAAGCAAGTTGTACAGACTGGAATCAACTGAGCTGTGAACTGGAAGGGAAAAGGATGTAATTTCACCTTCATCTCAAAATAAAAAAGAATTTCCTAAGCAATGCAATTGAATAGTCATTAAAAAAAAAAAAAGCTGAAGTGTCTCAGCAGGGGGCATATTAAGGCACAGAGAGAATAAAGAGGAAGGGACTTCCTTTTAAAAGTACATGTTGCTTTAAAGGTGCTGTTAGTCTTCTTTTGTTTAAACTTGATGCACACCCTGGGCTCCTGTATGTTGCAATACCTTTTGCATACAGAGAAGAGAGTCTGAAGATAATATTTTTGTTATGATACGTTTCATTAAAAACTGGCATAGAAACAGGACCTGGCTCCTAGATTGGAAGTAACTCGGAGAGAGCAATTCTGTTTTGAAAATTCTTTCTTTGTGTGTGAATTATGAAAAGGACAATGGATTTTGGAGTGCTTACTCAGCAAGAGATTGTGCGGTGGAATTTGTACTTAATAAGTTAGGTAACACTTTATAGCAGGTTAAAATTCAACCTCCAGAGATTTGAAAACAATTGCATCTGCTGTCCTGCCAAAGTAGAACGAACAGAGAGAAACATGGCGAGAACCATTTTGCTTCTTGTCGCTGTGGTCCTTGTAGCTTATTATGTTTATGTCCCTCTTCCAGGTGATATTGAGGAGCCTTGGAAACTGCTACTTGAAACGACACATCTAAAAATAATAATGGATTTGGTAAGTTCTGTGTGAACAGTAAGTTCTGAACTTCATCTGCCTTATGAATACTGTATAATTTAATAGAGAGAAAATAGGGGTTGAAAAGTTTCTTAGCATGCTCGGTCTCTTGCTTTAATCCCAGTATAGACAGCGACAGGGAAGAGACTGAGGAGAAAGAAGAGGGAGCAAGGATGGAGGGTGTGCATTTTACAGTAATGCCAGGTGAAGATCTCTAGAAGGATCAACTTCAGGAAAGAAAGAATGGAATAGTATTCTGTTTAATTATAGAAATCTGTGCAAGTACTCTTGGAATCAGGCATGGAAACACATGTTTTCTAGCACAGTATGTGAGAATAACTGATTAAAATAAAAATAAAAAAGCAACACATATGATTCCCGATTGGAGCAGGTGTGTTGCTGTAGGAGAATGAGGTCACCTGGCTTCCTGCTTATTGTTGTTCACAGCTAGTTCTTCCCTAGTGAGTATTAGTACATAGAAATGAAATCATGCACATGTCCTTTAGCCTTCTCTGTAGTAAATGTCCTTGTGGAGCAAAAGACACCAGTCAATGATACTTAGCCTGAATATCAAACATGTGACACACTGTCTTAGTTAGGATTCTATTGCTGTGAAGAGACACCATGGCCATGACTCCTCTTGTAAATGAAAGCATTTAATTGGGGCTGACTTTCAGTTCAGAGATTTAGTCTATTGTCATCATAACAGGAAGCATGGCTGCACATAAGCAGACACAGTGCTGGAGAAGGAGCCTAAATTTATATATATATATATATATATATATATATATATATATATATATATATATATATATATATATATATGCAGACAGCAGGAAGAGAGAGTGACACTGGGCCTGGCTTGAACATTTGAAATCCACCCCCAGTGATATACTTCCTCCAACAAGGCTTTTATATATTCTTTCATTTTATGTAACTCTGAAAAAAATGTAATATGAGCTTTATTTTTATTTTCTTATTTATTTGGCCTTATTTTAGTTACTTTACTAGAATATATATTTGGTATTAGATATGGGTTCGCTTAATTGCTCAGAGTTTCAATACTAGCTTCTAAAGCATTATTATTGAATTGTATATAAAATTGTTCAAATAGTTTGTTGTTTGACTGTGCTATACACACATATTCCTTCACTGAATAATATGAAAACTGTTACCATTTGTCATTATTCTTTCTCAACTATTTTTATAATACTCTTTTCTTTTGATTTATTTTCTTTTATATAATATGTAATATTTTGAGTTTTAGTTTGATTTTTGGTGAAGCTATTTTGACATTTCTTCTTATTCCTTTTTAATTATCATAACATGAAGGCTGGTAGCAGTGTATTTTATTTATTTCTCCCTTCTGATTAGCAATAATCTTACAATATCTTTCTGTCTAGTCCTTGAGTTCATATGATTCTGCTTGCCAATAGTCTATGATATTTTAAGAATTCATTTCTGAAGTAGTGTACAATATTGTTTTATTATATTTGTGATGACATTTTCTTTATGAATACTTGCACTATTTATTTATAGTACATGTCATTTTGCTCGAATGTTATGTGTATATTTCTTGTATTGTTATCATTATAATGCAATAGTTTTTCATGGACAGTTTTCAACTATGTCTTGGAGAATACAGTCAAATATTTATATTCAGTTTTCATATGTAAGGAATCTTAATGCTGTAACGTCTGTGTATACAAATATATGCAATATTTAAAAATATAAAAGATATGTAGTCTCTTGGAACTCCCTGGCCAATAATGCAAAGGGAGGTATCACATGTCTGGGCATTTTGTTTCATAGTCTATAGCTTCTGTAGGGTCTTACTTTTGTGGAGTAATTACACACACACACACACACACACACACACACACACACACACACATATATATATATACATATATATATATATACATTTCATGTATAAAGTCTTCTTACTCAATGTTCTACTGCTGTGAAGAGGCGTCATAACCACAGAAACTCGTATTTAAAAAAGCATTGAATTGGAGCTTGCTCACAGTTTCAGAGGTGTAATTCATTATCATGGTAGGAAGCATGGTGGCATGCAGGCACTTGTGTTGCTGGAGAAGTAGTTGAAAGTTCTATATTCATATCTTCAGGCAGCAGGAAGAGAGAAAAACTGAGACTGACTTGGGCTTCTGAAACCACAATCCCACCAGTGATGCACTTCTTTCAACAAAGCCACACCTACTCCAACAGATAGTGCCACTCCCTAAGCATTCAAATATATATGCCTATGGGAACCATTCTTATTCAAACCACATCTTTTTCTTTCTTTCTTTCTTTCTTTCTTTCTTTCTTTCTTTCTTTCTTTCTTTCTTTCTTTCTTTCTTTCTTTCTTCTTTCTTCTTCCTTCCTTCCTTCCTTCCTTCCTTCCTTCCTTCCTTTCTTTCTTTCTTTCTTTCTTTCTTTCTTTCTTTCTTTCTTTCTTTCTTTCTTTCTTTCTTCATAACTCACTTAGTCTATTTCCTGCTGTCTATATACTCATGAGTTTAAAGCCTTCCACCAGAGTGGATTGATTCTACAGGGACCACACTCTTAAAGAGAACTGATTCTCCCTTTCCCAAAAAGCATCAGCTGTTAGTAGCTCTTCAGTTAATTGTGAGGACTCATGTTCTCATCACTGATCCATGACAGTGTTGTTTGGCTTGAACTTGCTATAAGTCTTATGCAGATAATCAAAGCTGCTGTGAGTTCATGAGTCCAGGAGTCCTGACGTGTCCATAAGACACTGTTTCCAGTCCCACTGACATCCAGCCCTAGCAGTCTTTTTTCTCTATTGTACTTTTTGGTCCTTGAGTCCTGTGAGAAGACAGTGTGATATAAGATCCATTTATGGCTGAGCATTCCACATACTAATTCTCTGCACTTAGGCCATTTTTGAGTTTCTGTGCTAACTTCCCCTCTTTAAATAAGGAATCTTTGTGGAATAACAAGCAGCTATAATTGCATGAATGTACATCTGAGACTGAAGTTCAACTGAGCCACATACCCATTTTGGTGACATTACCTTTTTTTTTTTTTTTTTTTTTTTTTTTGCTAGTATGGCTCTGTAGTATATCTTGAGATTAAATATAGCAATTCCTACAGCATCATCACCATCATTAGTATTGTTGTTGTTAGTGGTAGTACTAGTAATAGTCATATTTTGCTTCATTTTGGTTCTTCTTTTTTTTTGAGACAGGGTTTCTCTGTGTAGCTTTGCGCCTTTTCCTGGAACTCACTTGGTAGCCCTGGCTGGCCTCGAACTCACAGAGATCTGCCTGCCTCTGACTCCCAAGTGCTGGGATTAAAGGCATGTGCCACCACCCGCCCGGCCCCCATTTTGGTTCTTTTAATCATATTCAAAATTGCTTTAGCCATCTGCTGTATTTTGTGTTTCTGTGTGTATTTTAAGCCCTCTCTTTCTATTTCTGTAAAGAATATCATTAGATTTTTAAAAATTTTTAATTGAGAATTTTTATACAATATATTCTGACCTCAGTTTTTCTTCCCCCAGCTCCTTCATTTCATCAGGATTACATTGACTCTGTGAATTCCTTTTGTTGGGATATTTTTACAACATTAATTCTACTAATGCATTTATTATGGATAATATTGTCATATTCTAGTGTTTATTTTGATTTTTTGTTCTTTTAGTATTTAAATTTTTGTCATAGAGGTCTTTTAACTCCTCAGTAAGAATTATTTCGAGGTTTAAATTTTGAGGCTATTGGGAATAGGGTTGTTTCTATTTATTTCTCAGAATTTTTGTTATTGGGATATAGAAATGCTACTGGTTATTATAAGATAATTTTGTATGATTTGTAATTTTTCTCTTTAAAGTCTGTATGATTTATTAGATTTGTTGGCTTAAGTATGTTGAGCCATTCTAAATTTCTCCTGTGAGTACATCTGTACTTATGGTGGTTTTGTTGTTATTGTTTTGGTTTGGGTTTTTTTTAGGATTGTAATATCTTTCTGGTTGAATGTTTCTTTGATCAGAATGAAGTATTAAAGACTTCTTTATCTTTCCTCCTTAATTTTTTGTTTGAAATCTGTTTTGTCAAATATTAGAAAAGAGATCCTTGCTTGTATTCCAATATTCCACTTAATAAAATATTTGTCTGAGTAGTTTAATTATTATAAAACTATGACTTTAAAAGAGCAAAGGAATATTTCATCCAGGGGTTATTCTGTATTTATCTCACTGTATTTATGTTATTTATGTATTAATATATTAGTCTGTGTCAATTATAGTTTTCTTAAGGGAAGCTATAATCTGATGGTTACAGCAATAGCACCATCTGAAATTCGTCTATATGAGGAATTTCTGGGTTTCTGAAAGAAGAGCCAAGTGCTTCTTTGTATCTGTTTGGGGTGACTTTGGGTGACTTGGGCACTAATGAATGTGTTGGGGGCATCTGACTTACGATATACAGCAGTCTCATAGGAACACATCAGAAACAGGCACAGCTTTTCTGGATTGGTACTTCTAATGGTTCATTTGTGAGGTATACATAAGGATTGTCCACCTAGCACCATAAGATAACCCAGAGATCTTGTTATGGGGGCATTCTATGTGATGCAGTGAGAATATCTGATGTTGTTAATACTTACACAAGAAATCTCCTACCAGGAAATGGTTCTTACTGTCCCAAAACAAACACCAATAATGAATTCTTGCATCAACAACAAAATTAAGCCTCTAATAAAGAGGTCTAAAAAATGTGTAGAATTACTGAAAATAACTGAATAGTGCTGTGGGATGTCCTGCATGCTTAAATGTATGTTGCTATGATTGATTGATAAATAAAATGCTAATTGGCCAGTAGCCAGGCAGGAAGGATAGTGTAGGGGGGACAAGGAGAAAGGAGAATGCTGGGAGGTGGAAGGCTGAGGAGAGGAGATGCTGCCAGCCACCACAAGGAGAAGCATGATGTAAGATACCAGTAAGCCATGAACCAAGCGGCAAGGCATAGATGAATAGAAATGGGTTAATTTAAGATATAAGAACAGATAGCAAGAAGCCTGCCATGGCCATACAGTTTATAAGTAATATAAGTCTCTGTGTGTTTACATGGGGGACGAGAGTGGGAGAGATTTGTCCCGACTGCCGGCAGGCTGGGACACAGGGAAACCTCAGCTACAGAATAGTGTCCCTGAGTTTGCCTCATTTTAGCATTTTTTAAAAGTTATTACAAAATTAAACTACTATTTGTGACCCATCCAAGTAAAAATGTTCCTAAGTGTGATTGTGTATACACTTTTAGTATCCTCCTTTGCATAATTCTTCTCTCCCTTCTGAGCCTAAGTTCTGTCCCTCTCTTCTCTTTTTTCTTTCCTTAAGTTCTTTCCTCCCCTCTCTTCCTCTTTCTACTCCTCCTTTCTTTCATTGTTTCTGTCTTGCTCCGTTTATGCTGCTTTTGAAAAATTAGTTATTAAATATCCTTTCCTTAACTGGGCCTAAATGAAGTGTAGGCATGTAAGAATGAACTCTAAAACCTGGGATTGAAAAAGTAACTTCATTTTAGTACTAAGCCAGTATTTAATGATTCAAGACTGTCAAAATGATCCTGGTGTCCAACCATATGCATATGCAGATAATGTGGATGTTTTATTATGACATAAATAAATTTAAATTTTTTTTTCGTATATCTATCAGGGACAATTAACAAACAGGTTTTGATAGATTACAGTATATAGGGGTCAATTTAATGTTACTTTATTCCTGAGCCTTTGTTAAGAGTATAATTATGTTTTGTTTTGGCATTTTACTATCTTGTTAATTTTTTACTTGATAAGTTTTGATTTTCATCTTAGTGTGTTTTTTTTTTCTTTTGGGAGAGAACATAAAGTTGGGTGGGTAGGGATTTGGGGAGGATTTTGAGTTGGAAGAGGGAAAAACATAATCAAAATATAGTATATGAAAAGCACTTTTAAATAAAAATTCCAATATGATTATTAAAAGTAAAACATTCTAACTAATATGAAGTTCCATATGTGAAAAACATTAAAAGAATGTGTGCTATGATTTGATAACAAAATTATAAAAGCACAAAGTGCTTTAGATGGTAGTAGCACAGACTGGCGTGTAAACCAATGGAAGAGAAGACCCAAATGTGAATTCACATTGTAAAGCTATTTCATATTTCACAAGGATGCCAATGCTCATAGTAGAAAAAAGACAGGATCTTCAACAAATTATACTGCGACAACTGCATGTGAACATGTAGAAGAAAGCTATATCTATCATATTGCCCCAAAATCAACTCCAAATCGATCAAATACCTCAATGTAAAACTGCAATGCTGAAATGGCTAGAAAGAAATACAGGCAGTACCCTATATGAATACAGATGTAGAGAGGACTTTCTGAACGGGACACCTTTTACCCAGAAATTAAGGTCAACAACTGAAAAAAATAGGACCTCAAAAAGTTAAAAAGCTTTTGAATAGGAAAGAAAATTCTCAGTTGAGTGAAGAGGAAGCCCTTAGAGGGAGAGAATCTTTGCCAGGTATATATTTGATAGAAGGTTGATATCTAGAATATAAAAGAATTCAAAGAAACAAATGACAAAATTGAAATTAACTAAAACTTAGGAGCTGAAGAGATGGCCCAGCAGTTAAAAGCACTGGCCACTCTTCCAGAGGAACTAGTTTCAATTGCCAGCATCCACATAAAAGTTGACAATTGTCTGTAACTCCAGCTGCAGGGCACCTGGCATCCTCATACAAACATGAATCCAGACAAAACACTAATGCACATAAGTCAAAAAATTAAAAGAAGTACAATTAGTAAAATACATAAATTAACTATGTGGGTGCTCAACGTCAACTGATATGTCTACAACACACCCCCTATACATGAGGCTGAGAGAACATCACATACAGGGGCAGAAAGATTGTAAGTGCCAGAGGACCAGGATGTCTGAGGTGACCGTGGGAAACTGCGCCTAGGAAATCTCAAAAATCGGTGACCTAAGCAAGACAAGCACACTGGCAATTCCAGCTCACATTCCAGTGAGGATGGCAAAAATTCACAAGACCCCATCCATAACTAAAGATTTACAGGGAATTAAGGCTGGTGAGAAAGGGAGAATCAGTTTTCTCAAGGGAAGAGACTCTGATAAGTTATGCAATCATGAGCAGTGAGCCCTAAAAACATATACATAGGAATAACACTAAAGAAGTTCAGCAGGCTGTATTCACACACACACACACACACACACACACACACACACACACACACACACACACACACACTCATACACATTTTAATCATTTTTCTCCTCTTCACTTAGATTTCTTTTGCTGAACATTTGGGAATCAATCATTTCATGGACTCAATACAGTTCCTTATGAGATTTCAAGAAGTCCCAGCCACTTCTGATGAAACTGTCACTGTGACTGAGACAACTTTCAACAGTGTTCCTGTCCGCATCTACATGCCCAAAAGGAAGTCAGAGACACTCAGGAGGGGCCTGTTTTTTATTCATGGCGGTGGTTGGTGTTTGGGGAGTGCTGGTATGTCCTCTTTGTTGAGCATTCCTGTTTGCCTCATAAAATGTGATATTTGCTTCACATTAAAAACTCATGTATGTTAGTAATAATAACATAAGTCAGTGATATATAAGAAGTAATAATGCTTCGATTGTTTGAAATGTGTTCTTCTCTGAAAGGAGAGATTGATTACTCCTAAGAACTGTAGAAAATCTCAGGTACGAAGAGGAAGGGCTTCTTGAACACAGGGCTTTATTATTGCAGGATGCTGTGAGAAGAAGAGCAGGGTGAGCTAGTAGCAAGTAGAGATGGTGACTGTGCTCTCTTATAATGAGGGAAACAAGAACAAAGATGTTAGGTGTGAAAAGCACAGAGCTGAACGTGCTATTTTTTCTTGGTATTATATATTTCCCTTGTTACATATAGACTGTATAATACAATATTTTACCACATAAAAGTATATTTATTATAATTTTGCTTTACTGAATGTAAATATATAAAATATAAATAATATAGCCAATATATCTTATATATTTTATAATGTATATATTTTATAATAACACCAGGAGGCTACGAAAATTTTATAAGTTGATTTTTAGATAGTGGCATATGAGGTATCCTGGAATTTGAGTTGTGATTAAGGGATTAAGTACATTTGGCCTTGAGACAATGGGAGGTAATTGTGGTTCTCCTTCTTCCTTGGGGATCATCAGCCACTGGTCCATGAGGTTGGAGGCAGCAGAAGTAGGGAACAGGGTTCAGACAGCTGTGGATTTGATGGAGATAGCCCTCAATTTTGAGAGCAGGTCTTTGCAGAGTTTTTTGAGGGTGTTGACATTAGCTTCAACAACATCTGATTCGTTTATGTAGAGGCAACATTCTTGCCCCGATACCAAAGAAGTCGCCCCATGTTCAGCATGTTATGAGATCCAGTGCTCTCCTCTTTGGAGCACAACCCCGGTAAGAGAACGCATCTGTTGCTAGAGGGATTCAAGGCTGTCAGTCATGGATGTCATCGCCTGATTGTATCTGTCTCTGAAGTCCCAAGACAGATGTTGTGTCTGGAGGATGGCAGTTGTTGCAGCCCGGGTAGATCGAAGGGAGATGACAAGTCCTATTCTCACCAGTAAAGGAAGGACTAGCTCTCATCTTTGGTTTGTAGCAGTAGTGTTCCTTCCTCCTCCTCCTAAGGATAGAGCTGGGGAGCAATCACAGTGGGGGTGCAAAACGCTGGCAGAGGCGTGTCTATGCAGGCTATCTTTCCCTTACTCCAAATAGGAAGGAGAAGAGCGGCACATTTCAGCTTGGAAAGAGTGATGGCAGTGAGACGTTGGTAATGTGTAGGTTTGTCCAGGCTGGATACGCAAACTGGACAGCTAGTCAAATAGGAGACTATCAGATGGGCAAGAACCAGTGGAATCTTTTGTGGTCCTGGGGTAAAGGAGAGTGGTATTGACCAGTACAGCTGTCAGCAGAGGTCTATTGCTGGATGCACAAAAGAAACAGTTAGAGGTGTTAGGGTGGGTAGTGAAAGGGGGAAAGTCAGCAGCATATTGAGCATAGTGTGGCCAGCGTGGACTGAGCAATGCTTCTTATATTTTTGGTTGTGAGCCTAGCCTTTAACGGCTGAGCCATCTCTCCAGCCCGAGCAATGCTTCTTAGTTGTGTCTCCTGTTTAAGAATATTTTATGGGCTAGTGTGGATGAGGGGGTCCACAGCAGCTGGTAAGAAATATGAATATCAAGAGAGGGATGTGCAGCAGAATCCATGGGATATAGTTTTCCCACGACTCCTGTTTTTCATCTTCCATTCCAGGGGTGATAATGGTGAGATGGTTATTTAGGTTTTGAAACAGAAATGGCATCCTTGGTTGGGGCAGTCCAAGGACTCAACCTCCTGGATTTTTGCCCTCATCGATTTCCTGAAGGGAAAAAATGCCAGTAGTGGGTGTTGGTTTGATAATTAGGGGGTTGAGCATAGGCAGGACAGGCCTGTAATCTAGCAGAGACCAGAGATTGTTTTTAAAAGAGCAGAGAGGGATGCTTGGGAGAAGAACATTTGGCTTTGACAGTGGCCATCAGATTTTTGTTGTTTTTCAAGAGGTGCCATTTTTCCCATATCCACTGTCCCTGATTGGTCAGTGAGAAGTAGGCAATCTTTCTGGTCATCAGGTGATGTCAGACATTTCTGGATAGGACCCAAATAGGCCTCAGTTGGTCCTTTCTGTGGAACAAACACAAACAGAAAACTTTTTCCGTTGTGAGGAAGGGGTTAGGTCCCTTCCACATTCCATCTCTGGCATAACTCCATCATACCAAGATGGGTTTTTGGAGTTTTTGTAGATATTAATATAATTAGGGTAGCCAGGGCCATTGTCAACTGCATGTTAGGGGTGTAGATGTTCATTTTTTTGTTGTTAAGTTGAGCATTTCGGAGTTTGATATGGTTTTTCTATGATCCCTTAGCCTTGGGGATTGTAAGGAATCCCCGTGTGGTGGGCAATCTCCCATTGTAAGCAAAGGCCTTGAATTGGGAACTGATAAAGGTAGGACCATTGTGAGATTTTTTTTTTTTTAATTTAGGACAGGGAATGTGAGCCATGCCTGTAACTGGTAGGGACTGAGGGACACTGGGAGAACATGGCAGCCAAGTCCAGCTTTGATATGTTAAATAGGCACCTCAGCCTTTTGTCCCAGGTTTGAAACATATATAATATGTGTGTGTGTGTGTGTGTGTGTGTGTGTGTGTGTGTGTGTGTGTGTGTGTGTTAAAGATAAAAAGTAAAGCTAAAAATTAGCTTAAATTTTTAAATACTGACCAAGATGGAATTTAGTCAGGACCACCATCTGCTATGTGGCCCTAAGATGTGTGTCGTTGGGACTTATATGGACAAGACCATTCGTCACCATACCTTTTTATAAGGCTTTGTTGTTGCTTTTTTAAGAACTACAAATTTCAGAATCCCAGGAAGTTACCTGGTCCTTGGGCAGGTGTTATCTTTCTAAAAACTCTAATTCCCAGAATCTCAGGAAGTTACTTCATCTCTTGACAGGTGCTATCTTTTAAGAAGTACAAGTCCCAGAATTCCAGGAAGTTACCCCGTCTTTGGGCAGATAGGACTTATAGGTTACTTCAGGTCTAACATCCCCCCTGTGCAGCTGTATCTTGGGTCAAATATTTGACTCTATGATGGGAACTGGTTTACATTAGGATCTAATAACCATCAGGTTAATGACTCCAAGACAGGAACTATCATTTAGTTATTACATTAATGATGTAAGAGCCAATAGTAATTAACAAAACAGAATGGCCAAAGGCCCCATGATTGACAATATCTCTTATAACCACTTTTTTTTTTTTTTTTTTTTTTGTATATCAATTGACATCATAAGTAGTCATTTTTGTCCCCTATGTCAGGGAGTTTTCTTTTGACTTAGTGTTATTTAGCAACTGATACCGGGGCAGGGATGATGAAGTCTCTTCTGCAGCTCCTTCCAGCTAAGCTGGGAAATGGGTTGTCAAGGTCTAGGAAGGCTAACCAAAGACTGGGCAATGGGGTGTTTGTCAGAAGCATCGGATTATCTGCTCCCGGTGGAGGGACAAGGAGCATTTCTATTGGCTGGACTGCTTCATACCAGCTTTCAGCAAGTCCAGAGCTCAGCAGTTTGAAGTTTGCAGGTGCTCCCGAGATTGTGACTGTCAACCAAGTGGAAACCAGTTGAGTTATAGACTGGACAGAAATGTCTTCAGTTTGATGGGAAGCACCCTTCCGTCTGTAGAGGACAACCAAAAGAAACATAAAATCTTGAGCTTGTGACTAATTTTAGAGCTAGAGTAATAGCTTGTCAGAAATCCACTGGTTAATGGTAAAACTCTGAAATTTTGGAACATTAGTGTAACAATAGCATAGAAGGGAAAAGAATTCTGAAACATTTTATATGCCTTTAGCCATCTTTATATCTTTACAAATTGTATCCCCCCATTTATCTTAAAACACCTTTTAGATCCTCATAACCCAGGTCTTAATGTTCTCAGACCTCTGTAACTTGCATGTACACACATTAATGCATCTTCTTAGACCCTAAAACATTTTTACAGATCCTCACAACTTAAAGTTTAAACTTTACACCTTTTTTTTCTACCTAATCATTTACCAGGAGACACAGGTGATTGATTGCTAAGCGAAGGTATAGTAGAGTAAATTCTTTTAAATAAAAGAATAGGAAACATTTACATTGAAGCCTGTTTTGTGAATTAATCTCATATCTCTGAGTCTGGTAACAATGTAAACCTTGTCTAGACCTAGTAGTAGCTCTAGGAAATTGAGGCCTGTGGCCTGAATTTTACACACAAAGATAACAGAAGGAAGCTGAAGCGTTGGGAAAAGAAATGGGAGCTTGTTGTTAAATCCACTTATTTACCAAGATTGTATTATAATAAAACCTTTTATGAACTTAAGATGTTTACAGCCTTAAAAATAGTAAATATTTTTAAAAGCTGTTTTTTAAAGTATATCTAGCATTTTTGTAATTTAAATGTAAAATTTTAAATTTCTTTCTTAAAAAGGTTTAAGATCTTTCAAAAACAAGGTATCCTTTTTTTACTTCAAGAGGAAAAAAACAGGGCTCAACCATAATCCACATAAGGTAAAAACAAGCTCTAAGATTGTAGATTATTTAATATTTGAGATTTATTTATAAACTTTATTCTTAGGACAGGAATTGTCATACAAAAAAATCTATGCTAATATAAAATATGTTGGAGATCTATTATAGTCTCCTTTGTAGGCCGTCTCCATGTGGTCACTTTTAAATTATATGGTGGTAAGGCCACATGGCATTCATCTTCTCCAACCCTAGCAAAAATGGTGACCAGTCACGTGGTTCTTTAGAGATGGCAGAAAGCCACGTGTTACTTATATGCTTGAATGGGATCAAGGCACATGGTCTCTTTTAAGATTACTTATGTATAGAATTTTAACTATCAACCATGTATTACTAATTTTAAGTTAACCCTTTTTATAGGTTTAACAGAATTTTAGCCAAATCCAATAAAATGAATCTTGAAGTATAGAATGTTTACATAAATCAAGTCTAATTTTTTTGGTTGTTCTGCTTTGCTCTCTGTGCCAGGAGATTCAACCAGACACAGGGCATAGAGGAAACTTCTAAACGTGCTGGAATCTAGAGACAGAGAGAGCCAGACCCCAACTCTAGAAACAGCTTTTGAATAAAACAGAACACCAAAAAACATCTTCAATGTTTTCTGCACCAAAAGGATACCTAAACATTTGTTAACCCAAATCTGTGACCAGAGAGCTCAGAGGTATATTCTGAGGTCTGGTCATAAGGGTGGTGACTACAGAGATAAAGGAGATGGTAGAGACAAAGACATCAACCCATTTCTGTTTCCAAGTCGGGGAATAGTCATGTGTACTTTCAATACCTAAAATCTGCTAAATGTGAAGGAAACACATGGATCTTGAAGAGAATGACTGATTTAGACTAGGCAGTGTGAAGCTAAGAGAGCAAGCCCCTTGACTGTGTCTATGTGAAAAATGCTCAGGATGTGTTATCTACGTTGATGATAAAGTGCTGCAAACAGTAGAAGCATTTGCAGACCGTCTTCTCTGTGAGGAGCAATGTGCGCTGTTGTGCCTCTGCTGACAAGCTTCTCCAGAAGGTGGCTTGCAGATCTCTCACTCTGTGTTCTCAATTTCAGCTTTTGTTAACTACGACCTTCTGGCAAGACAGACAGCTGATAGACTTGATGCTGTTGTCGTGTCAACCAAGTAAGACTGGTTTGCTTCTGTGTTCAGTCATGTACTTTGTGTGGAAAGAAACCAACACTCTTGGCCATTTGGATTGGTTTGTTTTGGTTTGGTTTGGTAATTCCTGGAATATTTCAACTGAAATTAAGAGTGTGAGCAAAGAGAAAGTGAACTTGAGTTGGAGAGAATGGAGCCAGAGATAACAAAACAAAAAAGGTGAACAAAACACTTAAATCAACCAGGAACCAAAATAGAAAGTTCAGAAATCATTAGAACACATTAACATTGGTGCAATACACACACCAATGACCCGCATGGAAATGATACCTTAGCTTCTTCCAACAGAGTGATTACTTAGAGAATCACAGGCAAATAAGGTTTGAAATTTTGCCTTGAGTCTTTCTTTATACATTTCATATATTATTAATTCAGTTTAATCTATCCATATGTGAACTGAGAATCATATATTTTCTACACGATATGGTCTTTCTGAGGATTACACGGTAAACTGTACTTAAGGGATTAGTTTACTGTATGTCATGGCATAATCATCAATGAAAACAATTAGTCCTCAAGCTACATGCGGAAATAGGCAAATAGCATACTAAGCCAATAACTGATAAACAATTAATTTGATAGGAATGAAAAGAAAAATGAAGTAATTAATAAAACATAGTGATCACATACCCATTTGATACTAGGTGAAGTTCAAACATGAAATTAATAAGATTTTTTTGTCATTGATTAATTTCCAATAAAGTATAATAATAGTAAAAAGAAGATGCTGGGAAATGTATTATCTGCTATATTTTTCATTCTTTTATTTTTGCCTCAAGGTGAATTCAATTGGTTTGCTCAAGTTTTTACTAGTATAATAATGAAATCAGACAAGGTTTTGGGATGGATTATGTCTGTGGGTATATAGCTAGCAATAATATTTGTTTATTAAAGTAAAATTAGACTTTTATTTTAGAGAGATACCATATAAATTTTAATTTCATTCATTTGAAATAATTCTTCTTCACACAGCTATGGCTTAGCCCCCAAATACCATTTTCCACATCAGTTTGAAGATGTGTACAGTGCCTTGCGATGGTTCTTACAAGAAAACATTCTTGAAAGATATGGCGTAGACCCTAGAAGAGTTGGTGTATCTGGGGACAGTGCTGGTGGGAACTTAGCTGCAGCTGTGACCCAACAGGTTTGTTTGGGATCTTAAAACACCCTATATGTAATTATATTTGCCTCAACATTTGAAAGATCAGTGAAAACATGCTATTTTAATACCATGTGAAAATATTAGAGAAACACCTGGACTGATGTCAGAAAACATTTTGTCTATATAGTTTTTCTAAGATTGTTCTATGTCAACATTTTCTTTTATATATATACCATGACAGAACACATTTTCTAGTCTGTTGCTTGAATATGATTATTATAGTCAGTTATGTAATATCCTTTATTGTTATATTAGGGGCTGTACTAGTAAAGTTGATTCATGAAACTGATTATCCTAACTGAGAACATGGTAACTGTAGTATAGACAATTGGAGGATGCCAAAACTGATATAATATTTCTTGGTATCAGAATAATGAAAATTTCCAAAGGAATAAGTTATTCCAGAGAACTACGAAAGTAATTAGTAGGTTTATAGTAACCTTTTGCTTGGCAAAGGATTGATAATTTTCAGATCTGAATTGTTCATAAAATTTCAGGGTATTTAGCTAGTATGAGCACATTTCATTTGCCACACACTGCTACACTTAAGGTAGCTTTTTTATTACCAGAGAAAAGAAGCTACACGTTCTGTGGTTTGTTCTGATATCCTGTAAATCAAATATACAGTAAATCCCATGGTTTGAATTCTACACAACATGTGCCTCACTTCTCTGGAAGACAGCATGGTAAATATGAGATACACCTCAAGAGTCAAGAACTTTTGGAACTAAATCAGTATCTGACTATGGGCTTGCCCATTTTTCCTAATTTCTTTAAGCACACATTTGTTTTCTCTGTTACATTATAAACCCTTCTTTTATATGTTACAGCTTCTGTAGTTTTTAAATAATTCTGATCCATAATTATTTAATATCTGTATAAAATACCATATAATATGCTATGGACCATCACAGACTAAAAAGAAGCAGAGCATTCCTAGACCAAAACATTTTCAAGACAAAAAAAGCTCCATTCAGTAAACCTTAACATTTGTTGTCTTGTCTTCCATAATATATGCAATACTTAAAGGAACCCTCTTGTCTGAGATGAGTGTTGGTACTCTCTCAGGGTTACAGCTGTGAGGCTAAATTGAAGAACCTCCCCTCATTCATTCTCCTGCATAGGAGGACATGCATAAACTACCCCCTCTATAATACACTGAAATGATCAGCTCTCAGTGTCAGAGCTAAACAATGTTCATAACAGTTAAAGTTCTGCTTCTCATCATCTTCCTTGATTTTGGCTGAAGTTAATATGTTTAATAGTACATGACTTACCAAAATCATAAAAGTCCTTTCAGGAGAAATATGACATATTATTTCCACTGGTATTTTTGAAATTCAGTCTTGTGTATTCTGCAAAACACGTCTGCATGATGACAATAATTGTATTAGAGAGTAGACACTGACAATATAGAAAATTGGAAAATTCTGTGAGATAGTTTTGTTGTATCTGATTACCTGAATTTATCTAATTTCTACAGAGGAAAATAGAACTACTAATTAAAATATTTATTCAAATGTAATTTTAATTCCTTTTCAGCTCATACATGATACAGAAGTCAAGACCAAACTCAAGGTCCAGGCCTTAGTATATCCTGCTCTTCAGGCTCTTGATATGAAATTACCTTCATACCAAGACGGTTCATATTTTCCATTTTTACCCATCTCATTGATGGTCAGGTTTTGGAGTGAATACTTTACTACTGATCGAACTCTGGAGAAAGCCATGCTTCTCAACCAACATGTACCTATGGAATTCAGCCATCTGTTCCAATTTGTGAACTGGAGTTCCTTGCTCCCTGAGAGATATAAGGCAGGTCACTTTTATGAGAGTCCCACTCCTGGTAGTTCTGAGCTTGCTAAAAAATACCCAGGGTTTCTAGATGTGAAGGCATGCCCTCTGTTGGCCAATGACAACACATTGAGTCATTTACCTCTGACCTATATCATCACTTGTCAGTATGATGTCCTAAGAGATGATGGACTCATGTATGTCACGCGGCTTCAGAATGCTGGAGTTCATGTGACTCATCATCACTTTGAGGATGGATTCCATGGAGCATTCACCCTTCATCGTTTTAAAATTGCAGACAAGATGCAAAATCAGTACTTGAGTTGGCTTATGAAAAATCTATAGCAAATCCTACACAATGATCTGTTAAAGATATATAAGAAATAAACCAGTAAAAAAAAAATCATGGTTTTGACGTTTCGTGTACTGTTTAAAACTTCTGTTGTTCCTAAGGAGCTGATAGCTTTTGTCTTTTGTTCTTATTATTTATTATTAACAGACACTTTTCTATGTTCTAACTCATCCTTTTTTTACCTACAGACACACACCCACCTTCAAACCAGCATTTTATGTGGGTGCTGACAAATTCATGTCGCCATGCTTGTGAAGCAAGTACTTTATCAGCTGAGCCATGTCTCCAGGCCAGAATTCCATCACAATTCTACAGTACACTTTAACTATGCATTATTATTACACATATAAGAAAACTGGGGCTTAAAGAAGTGAAATAATAACATGTGTTCTAAATCTAGATACCAATTGCAAGACTGATACTCAAGTACATGGTATGTCAACACCAGTGGCTTTACATTTGGGAAACTAAATTTCATTTTATACTTCATCATTGCCATTAAATTTGATCATAATTGCCCTTTTCTCTTGATGTATACTTTAAACTATGTTTCAAAAGAAAACACAAGTATAGCATAATTTATATAGTTTCTGAAGTATCATGCTACCCAATGCTTACTTTAAATTATTTTAATGTTGATAACATTCTATCAATTCATTAATACTGAGAAGAAGCTCATCTTATTAGTTCAAAATTCATGTGCTTGTGGCAAATGTGTCTCTACTCTTATACTTAAGAGAGTGAGATTTTGCATGTGGCATTCTTTTTCTTAGGACAAAACAGTAACTTTAATTTCTGACATCTCTAGTTTCTGTTTCCATTGATTCAATGAAAATGCTCTGTATATGTGGTTAAGTTCAATACATTGTACTAAACTCTTGTACTCTTGGCTTTCTTCTCTACTGGTTGTATGAGCTTGTATACATATCTATTTCCTGCACCAGTAAAATGGCTGCAATGATGCATCCGTAATAGGATTGGGTAGCAAATAATTTAAGTCAAGTTTTGAATGAGAAATTATCGTGTTATACATAAAAACTATAAAAAATGTATTTCAGGTAAGGAGGTCCCTGGACCCTGAGACCCAAATCTACATTTTCTCAGCTCACTTAGCTCTGAGGATGACCAGCCTCAAGTCCACAGACCTCCAACTCCTAACCTACACCTTTACTCAACCAGTAAACTTCAGACGTGCAATCCTAGCCCATAGACAAAAACAACATGAAAATGCAAGGTATCATGACTCCTTCAAAATCTGATAATAAGGGATCTGATGAGTATGACCTGGAAAAATAATCAGAAAAATAAATGAAAAGAATGATTGTAACTATGTTTAAACAGCTCAAGAGAGGTCTGACTATGGCCAAAAAGAACAAAAATGTAGAGCTGAAATAAACAAGGAAGTCAATCCAAGATGCAAAAGTAGAATTCAATAAGGAGAAGTACTACAGAAAATACAATCTGAACTGATGCTGGAAACGAAAAACTCAGGAAGCCTCAAAAATACAGTGTGTCATGTAGAAAACAGAGTATTATAGCTAGAAGAAAATGCAGAAGAATGGGATCACGCAGGTAACCCAGACCCAGAAAGACAAACACGGTATTACTCACTGCTAAGTGGATATTAGATGTAAAGCACAATCCATAGCCCCATAGAAGCCAGGTAACAAGGAGGACCCTAAGAGGGACATACATGGATTGGCCTAGGAAAGGGAAATAGATAAGATCTCCTGGGTAAACTGGGGCAAGTGTAGAGGGGAGGGGATGGTCTAGTACTGAGAAGGACAGAGAGGGATAGCAATGAAAGAGTTAACTTAATGGGGTTAGGAAGAAACCTGGTGCTAGGGAAATTCCCAGGAATCCACAAGGAGGACCCCAGCTAAGACTCCTAGCAATAGTGGAGAGGGTGCCTAAACTGGGCTTCTCCTGTTTGTCATCTATGATGACCATCCTAATTGTCATCACACAACCCTCATCCATTTACTGATGGAAGCAGATGCAAAGATCCACAGCCAAGTACTGGGCTGAGCTCCTGAGTCCAGTTGAAGAGAAGGAGAAGGGATTATATGAGCAAGGGGATCAAGATCATGATGGGGTACTCACAGAGACAGCTGACCTGAGCTAGTGGAAGCTCACGGACTCTGGACTGATGGCTGGGGAGCCTGTATGGGAGCAAACTAGGCCCTCTAAATATGGTGACAGCGTATGGCTTGGTCTGTTTGTGGGGCCCCTGGCAGTGGGATTAGGATTTATCCCTGGTTCATGAACTGGCTTTTTGGAGCCCATTCCCTATGATAAGATACCTTGCGCATCCTTGATGGAGTAGAGAGGGTCTTGATCCTGCCTCAACTTGATGTGCCAGGCTTTGTTGACTCCCCATGCAAGGCCTTACTCTCTCTGACGAATGGATAGGGGGAGAAGCAGGAGGAGGGGAGGGGAAGGAACTGTGGTTAGTATGTAAAATGAAAGAAACTTAAATAAAAAAGAATTTGATCACTCAGTAAAGGTTGATAGATTTATGAAAATACATAAACAGATTAGCAGAGTTTGGGAACAGTATAAAAACAATAACCTTATACTATATATCTGTTTACAGATTGTTTATTTTTTATAATGTGAAGGCTTAGTCTTTAAGTTTTATTTAGGTTGATAAGAATTATAGGTTAATACTCACCTTGTATACTGCTTGTGTGGAATGGACAGAGTGCTTACTGTCAGCAGCTGAGGCAAGGGCACTTCTTTACCCAACAGGCCATTTTTTGCCAAGAAGAAGACAAACTCCATATGGGAGAGGGGGTGTCATTTTCTTAAAATTGCTTCCTGATGCCTAGGGGCAATGGTATCTCTGTGGGATCCTGTAGGCCAGGCGGTGGTGGCACAAGCCTTTAATTCCAGCACTAGGGAGGCAGAGGCAGGCAGATCTCTGTGAGTTTGGTCTACAGAGCGAGTTCCAGGATAGGCTCCAAAAGCTACACAGAGAAACCATGTCTCAAAACACCAAAAAAAAAAAGTGATTGCAGGGTCTGCCGGGGGTCTTGGAGAAGGGGAGCCTTCCCGGTAGGGCTAGAAGGGAACCTGCCCAGTGGCCAGAACCTGGGGCCAAGTTGGGCAGGTCTTCCCCAGTGTGGCTGGTGCCCAGGGATGGGGTCTAGGCTGAGCCCAGGCACTCACCTCTGGTCCAGAAGGGAAGTCTGGGGCAGGATGGGAGCTGGGGGCCAGTCTCTAAGTCTCAGGAAGTGACTGGGGTCTTGGGCGGATGGACGTGGGGGCAGGGCATGGAGATTGCAGGGTCTGCCCGGGGTTTTGGAGAAGGGAAGCCTTCCCGGTAGGGCTAGAAGGGAACCTGTCTGGTGGCCAGAACCTGGGGCCAAGTTGGGCAGGTCTTCCCTGGTGTGGCTGGTGCCCAGGGATGGGATCTAGGCTGAGCCCAGACACTCCCATGGTAAATGAAGACCACATGAGAATAGGAAGAAGCAAAGTGCTAGAGAGGCCCACAGAAATCCACCAAGATATCCCCACAATAGACTGCTGGCAATGGTCGAGAGACAGCCCGAACTGACCTACTCTGGTGATGGGATGGCCAAACACCCTAATTGTTGTGCTAGAAACCCCATCCAATGACTGAGGGATCTGGATGTAGAGATCCACGGCTAGGCCCCAGGTGGAGCTCTGGGAGTCCAATTAGCGAGAATGAGGAGGGTTTATATGAGCGAGAATTGTTGAGACCAAGGTTGGATAAAGCACAGGGACAAATAGCCAAACGAATGGAAACACATGAACTATGAACCAGTGGTTGAGGGACCCCCAACTGGATCAGGCCCTCTGAATGGGTGAGACAGTTGATTGGCTTGATCTGTTTGGGAGGCATCCAGGCAGTGGGACCAGGTCCTGTGCTCATTGCATGAGTTGGCTGTTTGAAACCTGGGGCTTATGCAGGGATGCTTGGCTCAGTTTGGGAGGAGGGGACTGGACCTGCCTGGACTGAGTCTACCAGGTTTATCTCCTCGGGGGAGGCTTTGCCCTGGAGGAGGTGGGAATGGGGGGTGGGCTGGGGGGAAGGTGAAGGGGGTGGGGGGGGGGAGAACAAGGGAATCCGTGGCTGATATGTAGAACTGAATTGTATTGTAAAATAAAATATAAAGAAAGAAAGAAAGAAAGAGAGAGAGAGAGAGAAAGAAAGAAAGAAACTAAAACAATAGTTAAGTCTCATAAGCACTAACTGTAACATTTGTAGTGCCAGTCTCAGAGTAATAGGTAAAGCTTATCTGAAGTTCTGGCTAGAGGTGTAAGATGATGCATTATCTTAGTTAGCTACCTTAGAATTGTCCTGAACAATTGGTTGTCCATAGCCAATCTTTGAGTGGTGTTTATCGGCTCAATGGCATTATTATGAACCAGGTAGAATCGTTTTGGGGGGCCCATCTTCCTTCTGAAGACTTCAGAGATCACTGTTAGGAAAATTTGTTGTTCACTGTGGAAAAGTTAAACATTATTAATATCAAAATGGAAAGTTTAAATTTATTTCTAAAGAAAGGTTGTTCCAAAGACTCAAGAATAAGTATGAGGAAAAATAGAATTTTGACAATAGTCCCTAGATTTTGGGAGAATCAAATTCGTAAAAACAATCAGTTGCGTCCTTCCTCACATTGTATGGAGAACATCAGTCTCTGGAGTCCCTGCATTCTATAAGGATGCAAATAAATCAGGAAAGGCAGGATATAAATGAGGAGATTTAATTAAAGTGGTTCAAAGCCCTTACAATTCCGTATAAAAGTCAGAATCTATATGCCATTCTTATGATACTAATGGACTTCACAGAATTTCTTAATATAGTTACTGACTCTCAATATGCAGAAAGAGTTATTTTACATATTCAAACTGCTGAATTTATTACTGATAAAACAGAATTAGCTTAGCTATTTATACAATCATAGGAAATGATCAGAAATAGGGATATATATATATATAACACATCAGATCCCATATGGGTCTGCTAGGTCCTCTAGCACAAGGTAACGATGAACTGGATCAATTATTAATAGGAAGTGTGATGGAGGCCTCATCATTTCATAAAAACAACATGTCAATAGCTAAGGTTTAAAAAGAGTTTTCTTCATTACTTGGCAACAAGCTAAGGAAACAGTGAAAAAAATGTCCTACTTTTTCCTTCTATAACCAAATTCCATTACCTGCTTGAAGTAATCCTAAAGGTATACAGAGAAATGAAATTTGGCAGATGGATGTGTTTCATTTTGCAAAATTTGTAAAATTAATATATGAACACTATACAATAAATACATTTTCAAGATTTCAATGGGCAACTGCTTTGAGTTCTGAAAAGACTGACTCTGTAATTACATACCTATAGGAAGTCATGGCCATAATGGGTATACCTGTACAAAATAAGACTGACAATGCTCCAACATACGTCTTCAGTAAAATGAAACCTTTTTTTGCATATTATAATATAAAACATATTATAAGCATACCACACAATTCTACAGGACAAGCTATTGTTGAAAGCTCTAACCACACCTTAAAAGAAATGCTTAATAAACAGAAAGGAGGAAATAAAACTCCCAAATATAGAATGCATAATGCCTTGTTAATGTTGAATTTTCTTAATGCTAATGAGAAAGGAACAACAGCTGTGGAGAGACATTGAACTATAGAAAAAAACTACTGAGCTAAATCAGCCTGTGTACTTCAAATATGTGACCTCAGAATGGAAACCAGAATATGTTACTTTGGAAAAGAGGTTCTGCTTTTGCTTCCACAGAAGATAAGAACCTGGGATAGCTTCTAGGTTAATATGGTTTGATCAAGCAAGACCCCTCTGAAAAATCTCCAATGGGAACAGATGGCCCAGATGATCCAATATTTCAGGGTGCCTCTGTTGCAGTTTCCTTTGAGTTCTGCATCCAGAAAGGCTTCAAAGCTGCTGGCTGAGATGATCCAGCCTCACAGATTACTCTAGTCAGGACCTGACCAAAATCCTAAATTTTCTTTTGGTCCTCATAAGATTACCAATGCCCCCAATCAGCAGAAAGTAACCTAGAAAACTATGTCCACATTCACCAAAAAAAAAATGGATTATGGATATTTGTCTTTGTTTAGAAAGTTGGTTATAAGTTGTTATGGATAATGGTCAGGAAAAAACTAAACGAAGGACATTACATTCAGAGTTTTTTTTTTTTTTCTGAAAAGAAAAAAGGGGAAATGCTGTAGAATAATGCTCTTGTACACTGTAAAGATTAGTCACTCCTGTTGGTTTAATAAAACTCTGATTGGACAGTAGCTGGGCAGGAAGTGTAGGCAGGGTGACCAGACTAAGAGAAAGCTGGGAAGAGGAGAGGCAGAGGAAGTAATATGAGAACATTGGACTGAGAAAAGGTACCAAGCCACATGTCTAAATATAGACAAGAATTATTGGTTAATTTAAACATAAGAGCCAATTAGTTATAAATCTGAGCAGAAGGCCAAAATAGCTTCTTTCTTAACCAATAGGAGCAACACATATTCACAGCGTACAGAAAGACCATCCCATAGCATTTTGGTTTTGGTTTTCCAACTAGGCAAATTTCTGTTGGCTTGTTTTCATTGGACAGGATTCAGCTATCTGATTACAGAAGACATCAGGGAAATAGGAGCCTGGTAGCACATTGTTGCCACTGTGGTAAGGACAATTTTGACTTGGAGAGCATGAAGAGAATAGTGGTTTTTTTAAGATTTATTTTTTAATTATGTTTATGTGTATGTATGTGAGGGTGTATGCATGTGTGTGCCAGTGTCCACCATGGCCAGATGCATTTGAGGCTTTTAAGCTGGAGTTATAGGCTGCTATGATGTGGGTGCTGGAAACTAAACACAGGCCCTCTATAAGCTCTGTCAGTTCCAGAATTTTGGTTTTTCATGTTAGCAATAATAGAACAATTTTCCTCTGAGGAGGAAACAAAAGACTATATTGGGGGCTGGAGGGATGACTCAGAGGTTAAGAGCACTGGCTGCTCTCCCAGAGGTCCTGAGTTCAATTCCCAGCAACCATGTGGTGGCTCACAAACATCTACAGTAAGATCTGGTGCCCTCTTCTGGCAGAACACTGTACACATAATAATCAAACCTTAAAAAAAAAGCCTCCTTAATAATAAAACTTATGGGGAAAACAAACTGATCAGATTTCAAAAAAAAAAAAAAAAAGACTAATGTTGATTCAAATGATTAGCAAGGGGATGGAAATTCAAATTATCTGAACTATAAGAAATAGAATAATCAATAATATTTCTAAAAATAGCTTAGTTCAGATTATATATTCCATTAATGTATGAAGCAAATGATTGTGTCCATTGTGCTACTACAGAAGGGAAACTAACAAGCAAGAACAGCAAGAACAGATACATAGCCTGAACTGGCCATCTCCTCTGACCAGGCAAGCCTTCAAGTAGAGGGAGTGGGAAACCAATTGAGTCACTTAACCTTTAACCTATAGTCTGTCCTAAAGGATGTGCTGGGGTAAGGGTGGCCTAGAGAATGAGGGAGTGGCCAACCAATGACCAGCCTAGCCTAAAACCCATGCCAGGAGAGTAAGCCTGACACTGGCTGTAGTACCAGGACCCGTAGGTACTAAGATAGAACCAAACATGACTGGAGTAAAGAAAAATGCCTATGTAATGATGCCTAATGATATTCTGCTATATACATAGATTGGTATCTAGCCCAATTGTCATCACTGAGGCTTCACTCAGCAACTGATGGAAAATGATGCAGACCCACAACCAAACATTAGGCAGAGCTCAGAGGGTCCTGCAGAAGAGAGGGAGAAAGGACTGTAGCAGCCAGAGGGGTCAAGGACACCACAAGAAAACTCATAGGATCAGCTAACCTGGGCTCACAGAGACTGAACCTACAACCAGGGAGCCTACAAGACACCAACCTAGGTACTCTGCATACATGTTATAGTTGTGTAGCTTGGTCCTCTTGTGGGACTCCTAACAGTGGAAACAGGGGTTATCTCTGACTCTTTTACTGGCTTTTGGTACCCTACTCCTCATACTGGGTCACCTTGCCCAGCCTTAGTACATGGGGAGGTGCTTAGTCTTACTGCAACTTGGTATGACATGTTTTGCTGATACTCTTGGGAGACCTGCCATTTCCTAAATAGAAATGGAGGAGAAGTGGATTGGGGGGTAGGGGTGGGAACAGAGGCTGGGTATGTGGGGGGTAGGGTGGGACTGGGAGGAGAGGGAGGGAAATTGTGACTGGGATGTAAAACAAATAAATACATTTATTAATTAAAAAAATCTATACTCCACCAAACTGGAAAAGTCTAAAAGATAGAAATAAATGTCTACATATGTATATAATGCACCAAAGTAAAATCAGGATGATTAATTATTTAAATAGATTCATAATATCCAGTAATATAAAAAATGGTAATTAAAATTCTCCCAATTAAATAAGGCCTGGGACCAGATGGATTCAGGGCAGAATTCTGCGAGACCTCAAAGAACTAAATACAATACTCCTTAACTCTTATGCAACATAGAAAAACAGAGAACATTTCCAAATTCCTTTTATGAAGCAGCATTAACCTGACTACAAAACCAAAGCCCATGACCCCCCAAAAAGACCAAGAAGAAAAGAAAATTATAGGTTACTATCTCTGATCTATGCTGGACCTAGACACAAAAAATTTTCAATAAAATACATGCAAACCAAATTCAAGAAAATTTCAAAAAGATTATCCACCACAAATGCAGCAGCTTCATCACAGACATTCAGGAATCACATAGCAAGTATAAATCAATAGTATAATCTTCCACATACACTAAATGACAGAAAGCACATGATTATCTTACTAGATACAAAAAGGGCCTTTGGCAAAATCCAACATCCAACAACTATTGATGATAAAAATCATGGAGAGAATAGGGATGCAGGTACAATATATAGGAAGTCCACAGCCAACATCATTCTAAACAAAGAAAAACTGAAAATATTTCCACAAAAATTAAGAACAAAACAAGGATGTCCACTCTCTTACCTCTTGTTCAACATAGTACTTGAAGTCTTAGCTAGAGCAATAAGACAACTGAAGAAAAAAATGGAATACAAAGAGGAAAGGAAGAAGTTTAAGTATCTTTATTCAAATTATATAGAAAAAATAATTATCTTATCCATAAAGATACTTATAAATGTATATTATCTGTAAATAAATCTGTAATACACATACATACACATATATATATCCATAAAGAATCCACCCACCAGAAAACACCTACAGCTGATAAATACATTCATCAAATAGCAGTAAACAGAATTAACACACAAAAATTAATAGCCTTTACATATACAAATGAGAAACACATCAAAATAAAAAGCACAAGAGCCTCAAAAAAATAAAAGAATAAATCTAGCCAACGAAGTAAAAGGCTTTTACATGAAAACTTTAAAAACTGAAAAAAGAAATTGAAGAAGATACCAAAAGATGAAAAGATTTCCTCTGTTCATGAATGGGTAGGATTGTGAAAATGGCCATTTTTCAAAAGCAATCTATGATTAAATACAACCCCCATAAAAATTTCAATTCAGTTTCACAGAAGTTGAAAAAACAATCAAATTACATATAGAAATATCAAAGACTCGAGATAGCCAAAAAACCTTGAACAATAACAACAAAAACCTTCTGGATGTATCACTCTCCCAGATTTGAAATTATTTTATAGAGCTACAGAGCTATAGTAATAAAGACAGTATGGTACTGGCATAAAAATACTCATTGGTCAATGGAATGCTATGGAGTGTCCACATAAACCCCCACACTCCCACAGCCACATGATTTATGACAAAGAGGCTATTACTACACACTGGAAAAAAAGAGCATCTTCAACAAATGGTGCTACCTACACATAGAAGAAAGAGAGTCAATCTCTAAGCTTTCATGAAGCTCAACTCCAAATGATCAAGGACCTCAACATAAGACCTGTTGTCTTATATCGAATAGAGAAGAAAATAGGGAATATGCTTAGATTCAAGGCCATGGGCAAGGATTTTCTAAACATGATTCTATAGCACAATTAATAAATCGGATCCTGTGAAACTACAAAACTTGTAAAGTGCACCATCATTTGAGTAAAGAGGTAGCTTACAAAATGAGAAAAAATATCTTACCATCAACATGTCTGGTTATAACACACACTAAACAAAGAACTCAAAATATTAATCATCAAGAAAACAATCCAATTTAAAAAAATAGGACATAGAACTAAACAGATTCTCAAAAGAAGTAATAAAAATGGCTCAGAAACATTAAAAAAAGTTTGATATCAAATCCATAGGGAAGTGTGAGTTAACACTAGCTTGAGATTCTTCTTACTCCAGTTGGAATGACTAAGACTAACAAAAACAAACAACAACTGAAAAATAACAACAAAAATAAATGACAAAAAAATGCTGGAGTGGATGTGGAGAAAGGGAAACAACTTATTCATTGCTATTGGGAATGAAACATTTTGAAGATACTATGGAAATTAATATTGTTGTTCCCCCCAAAAAGCTGAAAATTAATCTACCATATGACCTAGCTATACCAGTATTGTGCATATACCCAAAGGAGTTTATACTCTACTAGCAAGATGCCTACTCAATCAAACTCATTGCTGCTCTATTAAAGTCAGCACCAGCTTGGATTTTCCATGTCCTATAACTGGTGCTGACTTTAAAGCTTCATGTCTACAGGCTAACCTCCATAATGCTGGAAGGTGCTATGCACATTGCAGAAGTGGGGGTTCCACACTTCTTCCTTGGGATCATCGGCTGCCTCCGCTTGGGGGGTTGGAGGAGCCAAGGTGAGTGAGCAGGGTTCCATGGCTTTCTAGTGGTTAAGTGTTACAACTCTCTTTATTCCAGGAAGAAAGGGGAATATAGAGGCTGGGGAAAGTGGCAGGGGCATCACCTAATTTGCATTAAGAGGCATGTTCCTATCATATGGCTCCTAGCGTGTGCAGCAAGGGAGCCTTCTAGTATGGATCTGGGTCAGGGTTCAAGCTAAAGATAAATCAGGCATCTGGTTTAGAGAAAGCTTTCAGATAAGGTCAGGCCTCCAGGCCCAGGCATATCCTCCAGATAAAGCTAGGTAGAGAGCAGGAAGCTTTGCTGGGGAGGGAGGGAGCCCAGTTCAGAGAAAGCTTCCAGGCTATGGCAGACTGCGACCTCTACCAGCCAGCAATGCCTTCCAACACAGGAGAAAAGTAATCATCAGTCTTACTACTCAGCTGTGAACACCAGTCACAGTGACTGACCTGACAGGACACACCCAGTAATGAAACAATTAAGAATGTGATAGGAGTAACCAATCAATTTCTGTTTGAATTTAAGGCCCACTCCAAAGATGAACCCCCTACCTGGCACCATTATTTGGCCAAGAATCTGTGGCTAGACAGGTCACAGGCCCTAGGAGAGAACTTATTACTATCATTCTGATAAACTGACATAATGTTAAACAGACACCTAATGACATCATTATACCCATAGATTAATGAGTCTCTCAACACTTATCTGAGAAGCTTCTATTTGGAACAGGTGATCATTAAGACAGAAACCCACAACTAGCCAAACTGCAGAGAATAAGAGACTGTGGAATTCTCAGTCATAAATGGAACATACATACCACACCCTCCTCCAAAGGTCAGGGATCATTGCGGAAGAAGGGGTGGAAAGGATGTAAACCCCATTGATGGTGGATAATTACAAGTATCTTCTTGATACAGGAGGACAGCTACATGTATGAACTCACAGGGGTTATGAAACCATGCAGAAGACCTGTGCAAGTGCAAGCCAGACCAAATCTCACTATTGAGAGAGGAGTTGGGCACTAAGTCCCACCTATATCCAAAGAGCTATCGGCAATTAGTAGCAGCTGGGAGAGGGACAGTCATTTTTTTTTCCCTAAGAATGTAGCCTTTTATAAGTCACCATGCTCCAGTAGAAGACCATAAATACAAGAATATTTTGGTATCACAAATTAGCCTTTATTGGAAAAGGGGAACAGAAAGTTGGATGGGTAAGAAAGTGGTATTGGGTCTGGGTAGAATTTAGGGAGGAGGTAGAGTGAGGGTAAATATGAGCAAAACACCTTAGTATGAAATTCTCAAAATAATAATAAATTATATGTATATACAAAGAAATGGTAAAAGACATCTGAGAGAAAGAGATTACAAGAATGACAGGGAAACATAAAAAGAAAAAAGACTTCCTGGAAAAGTAACCATTCAAACAAATTCAGGATGCTTTAACACAAACATGATGCATAGTTCTATTATATTTTTAGTATGAACAGTAAAATAAATCAATTAAAATTATCCATATAAGTAGGTCTATGCATTAGCAATATAGAATATGTAAAATGGGATGTCAAATGTTAAATGTAAAAATGTAATGATAAAAATCAAGCATGGGTATTTCTATTATTATTATTGGTTACTTTAGTACTTTGTATTTGGTTTTATAATTAATGTTAAGATACCATCACCTTAAAATAACTTGTTATACAAAAAAAAGCATTTCTGTAAGCCTCATAGCAACCAAAAAGCAAAATTTAGTAACAGAAAATCTAAAAATAATAATCAAGAAAAAACACCAGAGAAAAATCATTTACACAAGAAAAAGTAAGAGACAGAAGAAAGGAAAGAAGGAACAGGAACAGGGGAGGGGAGGGTGAGAGGAGGGATGAAGAGGGATGAAATAACAATAGCAATACCTTACACAGCAATAAGTATAAATTGAGTCATCCACCTAAAAGACCTGCAGTGACTCAGCATATTTTTTAAAAGAGAAAGAAAACAGGCACTGATGACAAGAAACTCACCTTGTGAATTTGTGAAGGTCTACCGTGAAAAGCACCACACACCAAAAGCAGGAGACTGAAACAATATTTTTAATGTAAACAGAATCTAACACAGATCACAAACACCTGTGCTGATATAAAATGAAATAGAATTTAAATACAACTATAAAAAGAAAGGAAATTCATTATATAAGATGTCATGTTTGCAAAATAAAGCAGTTATAAATGCATATATCTTCAACATCGGAGTACCTAAATGCATAAAAGTATTAATAAGCAAAAGAGAGCAATAGACATCAATACAGTAATTGTGAAGAGACTTTAGCACCTCTCTTGTGTTAATGACCCAGGGAGAAAGCCCACCAAAAAGCAGCAGCATGAAATTCATCATGTGGGGGTCTTCTCTGGAAGATGGCACATGAGAAGACAAATCTATGAAAACACATGGAGGAAAGTCAAGATAAAAAGCCACAAATGCAGAAATAAGAGAAAACCTAAGGAAACAGAAATAAGACTGGATGGGATTTTTTTTTTCTCCAAAGCAGCTAGCTAGTGTCCTTGCCTAGCTGCTAGAGCAGAGCTGCGTCTTGCTAATGGAAGCGTGTTCAGTGACTCTGAGCCTGGGTGCTCTGAGAGCCAGCCATAGTTTATGCTACCATAAACTGAAATCTGAGGCTGAATTCAGCGTCTGCCAAGAGGAAAGTGAAGACATACCACTTGAAGAGGTGTATGGAGTCTGAAATAGAGAGAATTACAGTATGTTTCAAGGCCCTGCCTTCACAACTGCTGTGAAAAGCAAGCGATTGCGGATGTATGACGCACATTGCAGAACTTAGAACATGGTATGGCACCATGATGAGAGCACCAGACCTGAAGTAACACAGATGGTTGGGATGGCAGAATGGATTAAGGGAATCTGAATTCAATAGTCTCGATGCCTACACCACAGCCAGGACAGGCTAAATGGAGACTGGGATCAGGTATCAGATCTAACTAATGCTGTGGTTAAACTTGCTGCAGTCTTCTGATAGACCAGAAAAAAGGCGAACACAGATGGATAGGCCCTCCACACTCCATCATCCTCAGACACAAAACATCCTTTGTAAATTAACTGACATTCAGAGCACCAGAGATAGGATGTAATTTTGCCCCTCTAGGAAACCAGACAGTGAAAGGGTGACTGAAAGTAGTCTTGGGTTACAGTAGTCCTTCCTGTCTGAAAGCATAAGAATTTAAATTGAATTACTAAGACTATTAGCTCTCCTGCACGCCAATGGAAACAAATAAGAAAGAAAAGGACAGTACGAAGGCAGAGAAAAACAATGCATCCCTAACCAAGAGAAAAAACAAAACAAAACACTGACTAAAGACATACTAACAGAGAATTCATTTTATTACTTCATTTTAATATTTTTTATTTTTATTTTTTAAATTATTTATTCTTTGAGAATTTCATACATGTATACAATATCTTTTGTTCATACCCATCCCAACATTCCTTTCAACTTTTCCTACCCCTCCTCTATGCCCCCTCCCAATTTCATATCCTCTTTTTTTTTTTTTCAAAAAACTGGCTCCTATTAGTGCTATGCATATGTATGAGTGTGGGGTCATGCACAGGAACATGCACAACCCATGACAGACCACACCCAGGAAGAAAACAGACCCTTCCTTCCCCAGCAGCCATAACATGCCCCTATCTCAGCTAGGACCTTGTGAACCCTTCTCCAATCCATAGGAGTTTTGACTGTCTTGATCTTTTACAGGCTGGGTGTAGGTAGCCAAGCTGGTATAGGTTTATGTGTAAAAGAACCTCGATGAAAAGAAAACACTATTTTGCAACAGTCATCCCTCATCCTGGCTCTTATAATCCTTTCTATCCTGTCTTCCAAGATGCTCCTAGAGCCTTGGTGGAGGGATTATACAAACGGTCCATTTGATGCAGAGTACTCTGCAATCATTTATTCTCTGCACTTCCATTATTTATTAGTTTTTGTGTAAACCAACATACAGTGAAATGAAAAGCTTTTTGACAAGGAGTAAGAGTGACAGTAATCTACAGATATAAGAATTCATGCTTAGAAGGAAGTTTGATATTGTTAATCTGAGAAACAGCAATAGATTCTAAGGATTTATGACTTCTCCAGCCATGGGCTCTTAACCAAGTTTACAGTATCAGATAAGAGTTCATTCTTGTGAAATGGGCTTTTAATCAAACCAGAAAGCTGTTGTGTTATGCCATAACACTTATACCACTATTGTGCCACTGGGCATATATTGCTACGCTTTTTTATCTTTCAGGGTTAACATCAGAGTAAGATTTATTTTTAATTATACTTTATGCTTATACTTCTGTGGTTTAATTTTTCAATTGTGTTTTAACTTGTAGCTCACTGCAAATGCTAGTGTGCCTGTATGCTGACTAGCTTTATGTCAGCTTGACACAAGTAGGGTCATTAGAGAGGAGAGAACCTCCATAAGATCAGGCTGTAGGCAGGCTTGTTGGACATTTTCCTAATTAGTTATTGATGGGGGAGGGCCCAGCCCACCGCGGGTAGGGACAGCCCTGGGATGGTGATCATGGGTTCTGTGAGAAAGCAAGCTGAGCAAAGCATGAGGAGCAAGGTGTTAAGCAGCAATCTTCCATGACCTCTGTCTGCATCAGTTCCTGCCTCCAGGTTCCTGATGAGTTTGAGCTGGATTGCAACTCCAGATACATCAGCCAAATAAACCCTTTCCTCCTCAAGTTGCTTTTGGTCATAGTGTTTCATTACAGTAATAGTAACCTTAACTAAGATAACCTGTTTTTCTTCTATCTAATCCTGAAATATTATTTTCTCTACTGTTTTTCATTCCTCTAAGCTATATACTTCCCTTTACATTTTTACTTCATGTCTTCACTCCCTGTTTTCTATTCCCTTACCACTTTGATAATGGTAACTGATTTGAGGACTCCACCTGATTTGAGACTAAACACACAGATAATGTGTGTTTTTTTTTTTTTTCAGGTAATAATGCATTTATTTGGTTGGCTGAGATTCTCACCTGCATGAACTATGTATGCACACTCCACTTTATAGCTAGCAACCTGTTGGCAGCATAATACCCTCACCCGCAGCAGGCTGCAAACACACCCCTCTATAAACAATGGAACAAGTTTCTCTTCCATTGTATAATGACCATCAAATTTAAATTGTGTTAAATCGTATTATATGTATGATATAAGACCAAAAAGTCCAGTCCATCCTGAACTTGTTTTGGGTACATCTACAATGCACAATAAGAATGAGTGTGTTGCCGGGCGGTGGTGGCGCACGCCTTTAATCCCAGCACTCGGGAGGCAGAGCCAGGCGGATCTCTGTGAGTTCGAGGCCAGCCTGGTCTCCAAATCGAGTTCCAGAGAAACCCTGTCTCGAAAAACCAAAAAAAAAAAAAAAAAAAAAAAAAAAAAAAAAGAATGAGTGTGACCTTGAGTTAGTGCTTAAGGGGAATCCTCTGTTTACTATCTTATGATCCGAATACATAAACTTGCATATAATTAATATCAGATGCATAATGAAAGGAAACATGTGCAGTAGAGGAATGATTATATAACTTTGCTGTGGGATGTTTTTCTGTATGCTGTGAATGTATGTTGCTCTCATTGTTAATAATAAAGCTGATTGGCTGGTAGCCAGGCAGGATGTATGGGCAGGACAACCAAACTAAGGAAGTGAAGAGAGCGGCAGAGTCAGGAGCAGATGCCAGCCAGCTGCTGGAGGAACAAGATGTATTACAAAACAGGTAAAGCCATGAGACACGGGGCAAAACACAGATTAATAGAGATGGGTTAATTTAAGTTGTGAGAACTAGTTAGTAAAAAGCCTGAGCAATAGGCCAAACAGTTTGTAGTTAATATTAAGCCTTTGAGTGATTATTTTAAAAGTGGCTGCAGGATCGGGTGGGACAGAAAAGCCCCACAGAAAAGCTTATGTAACTTAATCTAGTAATTAAAATAATAACTATCAAACTTCACCCTTTGTAATCATCCTCTTTTCCTTTTAATTCCATACAAAGAGACACTGGATAGTAAGCTGGAGTCCCTGTCACTATTCATTATGTGGCCTGCAGCCCTCTTGCAATGTATTCTGACCCTTTCAATAACTTTGCTACGGATAAAATTTCTTTGATACTTTGCAATAAATTTGGGCTTTATTTCATTCTTCCGTAAGAGCCAAGAACTTGGAAATGCTAAGCTTAGACTTCAACAGCTTCACTGCTCAAACATCCTATCCCTAGTAACATCTGAAGTACTTTTTCACCAGACAGGAAGCTAATGCTGCTCCCTCTGAAACTTGTTAGGGACACAAATGAAGTGTGTGTGTGTGTGTGTGTGTGTGTGTGTGTGTGTGTGTGTGTGTGTGTAATCATCATTCTTTCAAGCATAAATCCAAGTGAAGACAACTTATTAAGGGTCTCAAGTAAAATAAAATTTAAAAAGCAGTGGGAAAGGAATAAAATCTACAAACACTTGGAAAATATACACTGTCAGATGCACAGAACAATCTGAAACATTCATTTTTGATGAGACAGCCCTCTGTTGTGACATTCCCAGAAGCTCATTAACTTCTCAGTACCAGAAAACAAAGATAGCTGAAATGGCAGAAAACTATTTCAGAGTCCTACTTGAAAATTATAAATGGTATATAGAGGAAAAGCAAATGAATGGAGTAAGGCAATAAAGTCTTAAAAAAGAAAGCTAGAAGTCAATTCAGAACTGAGATAAGAAAATAATCCAAGTGGACAAAACAGTAACTTGGAAGAAAATGTACAAGAAATTCAGATGCTTAAACAGACTCAAACAAAAATTCTTGAAATAATCAATTGATAAAATAAAAGCATCATCAAAAAACATAATGCAATAGAAGAATGAATTTCAAGAATGAAGAACAAGATAGACACAATATTACATATAAACATATATTAAAAGTATACAAACATGACCCAAACTTCTCAATACTCTGAGATACGTTCAAGAGAAAAATCTAAGAATCAGAGTAGAACATAGAACTAAGATGTCTGTGCTGGTTACATTTTTGTCAGCTTGACACAGCTAGAGTCATCTGAGAAGAGGGAATTCAACTGAAGAAAGGCCTCTATATTGGCTTCTGGACAAGCCTTTGAAGTATTTTCTTGACTGATGACTAAATTGTGAGGACCCAGCTCTTTAAGGGCAATGATCACCCAGGTAGGTGATCCTGGATGCTATTAGAAAGCAGGCTGAGCATTCCATGGGGAGCAATCCTGTAAACAGCACCTTTCCATGGCCTCTGCTTCAGTTCCTGCCTTCGGGTTCCTGCCTTGAGTTACTGCCTGGATTTCCCTCATTGATGGAGTGTGACTTGATAGTTTTAATCCAACATAAATGATTTTCTCCTCAATTTAGTTTGGTTATGCTATTTCATCACATCAATAGAAACCCTACCCAAGATGATGTCTGAAAGCTGAGACAATTTATTCAGTGAAATTATAGCCTAAAAGTTCCCAAACATAAAGAGATGGATATCCCAATACAAGAGGAATTTACAACTCCAAATAGAGAATTTCTCTACACATATCACAATCAAGATGTCAAAAATAAAACAGTGAAACAATACCAAAAACCATAAAGGTAAGAGCTAACTGAGGTTACTCATAAATCTAGAAAAATTAACAATGAATATTCTACATTACATGTGAAGCCTAGCTTTTATATACATATATTAATATGGAAGTGAGTATGCATATAAGACATAAAAATAGGAAGGGACAGTGAGAAGGGGAAAGAATTTTTCTGAAGGACGAGTGGGCAGGGTAATAGGATGCATGTACCTGAAGGACCACTGGTGAGGAAAGGAAGATGGAATGGGAATAGAAATCTAGGAGGAAGATCAACCAAAGCAAAGTTTTTTTTTTACATACCATAATGAAACCTATTAATTAATCCAGACCATTGTGTCCTATCATCGCTGAAGACCCATCCTCACCCATCCTCATCAGCATGAAGTGACACTCTATTGTCTAGGCCACAAAAGAGTAATCAATATTATTGGTTTAAAAAAATAGAAACCACATATCATTTTTTTCTATTTACATTGTCATAAAATTAAAATTTTGTAACAATACAAGCTTTGGAAACTATACAAATACATGAAAATTGTGCATGTTCCTGAGCATTCACTCAACTGAGGCTGCTTACTCCCTTTCATTCTTTCTTTCCTTCCTTCCTTCCTTCTCTTCTCCTTCTCCTCCTCCTTCTCCTCGTTGCCATCCTCCTCCTCCTTCTTCTTCTTCTTCTTCATCTTCTTATTTTTGTTTTTGTTTTTTGAAAAATTTCTTATCTGTATATACTACCTATCCCACTCTCTGGACACTCTCGAACACATCTCCCTTCCTAAAAGTATTCTTTTAAATAACCCATTCCATTTGAATAGTGTTGCCTCTGTACACATGGGTGGAGAGTGGGTAGAGACTCATCTACTGGACATGGAGAACCTACCAATCCTGTGTCCACCTCCCAAAGCAAAGTGACTCTCCTACCACAAGCAGCCACCAGTTACTCGCAGCACCTCAAAGCTGAGCTCCTTGGATTCCCCCCTCTATCCATGCTGAAAAATTTGAGTAGATGGTTCTTGTGCTGCTCTTGTGCAGGGTGACCAAGCTTATATGATTTCATTTGTGCAACAGTCATGTCATGTCCCAAAGACAGCATTTCACAGCATTCTTCCCATTTGTCAGCTCTTATATCCTTCCTCTCATTCTGTTCCCTGAGGCTTGTGGGAGTTACATGTATGGCCTGTCTACAGCTGAATATTCACAGGTAAGTGGTTAGATGGAAGAAATATGACAGTGTGACAGTAAGTAGGAATTTCCATCAATACAAATGAGTGAATTCCAGTGGAAATATAGCTTAGAGACCTGGGATAGAAAAAAAAAAAGATATTCTAATGATATTCTGCTATTCTCATAGATCGGTGCCTAGCCCTATCATCATCAGAGAGACTTTCTCCAGCAGTTGATGGGAGGAGATGCAAAGAACCACAGTCAAACATTAAGTGGAAATCAGGGAGTCACATAGGAGAGTGGGAAGAAGAATTGTAGGACCCAGAGGGGTAGATGACACAAGGAGAACACAGCCCACAGAATCAACTAAGCAGGGCTAGTAGGGGCTCACAGAGCCTGAAGTGACAGAGATCCTGCATGGGTCTGTGCTAGGTCCTCTGCATATACTTTGTGGTTGAGTAGCTTGAGCTTTTTGTGGGACTCTTAACAGTGGGAGTGGGGGTGTCTCTGACTCTTTTGTCTGCTCTTGGGACCCTTTCCCTCCTACTGGGTTGCCTCATTCAGCTTTGATATGAGGGTTTGGACCTAGTCTTATTGCATCTTGTTATGCCCTGTTCTGTTGATATCCCTGGCGGGGGGGGGGGGGGGGGGGGGGGGGGGGCGGGGCTGCTCTTTTCTGAAGGGAAACAGAGAAAAAGTGGATCTGGGGGAGAGGGGAGGTGGAGGAAGACTGGGATAATTGGAAGAAGAGGAGGCTGTGGTTGGGATGTACTATATGAGAGAAGAATAAATAAGAAGAAAGAAAAAAGGTTTTATTTTTAATTATTTGTACATAGTGTTTCTGTATGTGGGTGTATGCAAATGTGAGTACCTACTGAGGCTACAAAGCATCCAGTCCTCTAGATCTAGAATTACAGGTGGTGTGGGCTACCCAACATGATTGTTGGGAACTGAACTCAGGTCCTCTGAAAAAGCAGCAAGCACTCTTAATTAGTGAACCAACTCTTTACCTCAAGGGAAACACTTTAAGTACAAAAGTATGGGGACAATGATATAAAAATGAATATAGACCCATGAGTCAAAGACTAACCAGAAGAAAATTTAGTCAATTATAGTAATATCACACAATGCAGATTCACATTAAGAAAAAAACAGCTGTAAAGCACAAAAACAAAACAAACCCTGAATCACAAATCATTGTGGTTCAATATATCACAACAGTATGACCAAGTTAAAGATATTATAATGAAGAAAATTAGAAATTAATAATGTAAATATGAGCACCAAAAATATATTTTAAAAATGAGCTCATCAAATCATATTTTTAAAGAAAACTTGAAATAAATGTTAACCAACTAGCAATTATCTTAGATAATTCAAATTTTGGTTTGCATACAAAAATAAATGAATCTTCTAAAATCATGTTAAAATTCTAAAACAAAGCTAATTTTCTCCTTTACTGTAAAAAGTGATCAAATTCAAAACAAAATTATATTGAATATTTCCCAGACTTTCAGGACTTGATAAGAGTGTCTATGGAGAAAATCAAATGAAATTATGCAAAGTAGTAAAATTTGAATGCTTTCTTTTAAGGTTGAATAAAAAATAAAAATGTGTCATTATTTCCATTCATTATTATACTAAGAATCACATGCAATACAAATGATGACAAAAATACAAAGGTCTCTGAAATAAGAAAGGGAAAGTTAAACTTTTCTCAGTAGGATATGATCATTTGTTAAAAAAAAAAATCCCAAGCAATAATGAATAATGAATAAACATAGTGAATAATGTTTGGAATGCTAGCTCTATATACAAATATAAATTATCTTTTACATGTTGTTATTAGATGTGTATACTGGTCTTCCTGACTTCCCAATGATACATACACACACACACACACACACACACACACACACACACACACACACACACACACACACACACAGAGTCTGTTTACTAACTGCCTAGCAACATAATAAGGCTGTTGGAGTTTTAGAGCTTGCAGATAAGAGCTATTTCCTATGCAAAGTTCTTCCTTGTATATCTGCGAAGTATAATTTTCCTGTGCTTCCTAAGAAAATTCAAAGTGAGCAGTGAAATGTATACTGAGTAAATTGTGCAATGTTTTATGATAGAGGCTTTAACAAACTAAAAAATAGACATCAGTGTTTCAAAGGGCATCTGTTTACATTGCCAACATACAAAGGACAGAGGGAGCATCTCAGACAGAAAGATTCTTTTACTTCTTAGTACAGAGTTACTTTTGTTGTTGTTTTTTTGGTTTTTTTGAGACAGGGTTTCTCTGTGTAGCTTTGGTGCCTGTCATGGATCTCGCTCTGTAGACCAGGCTGGCCTCAAACTCACAGAGATCCACCAGCCTCTGCTTCCCGAGAGTTATTTGGGCATACTGTATCTCCTCGACAGGGCTGGGGAACCTTGGAACTTCAAGTGGAGGAACCAATATCAAAAACAGTAAAATATTTTGTAAGTTTAGAGTTTTGTCAACCCTGAATATTTAGTAATATAATTTAAAATTTTCTACCGCCTTGAAAATTCTATATTGAAGTTTGCTGGTTTCTCTCTCTCTCTCTCTCTCTCTCTCTCTCTCTCTCTCTCTCTCTCTCTCTCTCTCTGTGTGTGTGTGTGTGTGTGTGTGTGTGTGTGTGTGTGTGTGTGTGTGTATGGACATATTCACTAGAGATTAAACTCAAGATCTTGCATGTGCTAAGCAAGTGCAATACACTGAGAATAATGCCCCACCCAATTTTAACTATTTTTTAATGCAGATATCTTAGAGGATGTATAAGGAGAAATTCTAGTCACTTGACTTTTCAATTTATATTAATATGCAATATATTAGTTAAAATAAACAAACAACAAAACCCCCTTACATGTGTTCTATGAAAAATTAACATTGAAAGAAAAATTTTGAAAAAAAAATCAGAAAAGGTAGAGCTAAGACACATGTTTTTCTGAAACAGAGTTATTTGTAATAAATAGTATTCAGACATTAAAATGAACTAATTGAAATACTTTGGATCACAATTACCTTGTAAAGGACCACAGAAACTGGGCAAATATCATTACAGAGGTGAGCTGTGACCTGTCTATCCACTACTCTGAGATGGTCTTGTGGTTCTTTTCTAGTGAGATATTTACTCAATTTCTTGAGTGTATACATTGTCTCAGGTGTGGGGACATTTACCCACCAACCCCACAGCTCCCCAGGGTTTTCTTGAGTGTGAGCAGCAGGAAATATTAGATGGAAGGATTTATGTTTCAGAGATAAACAGATAGAAAATAAAGGATAGCCTCAAGAGGGCCTGGAACCTTTTCCAACTGGGCCCCGACTGTCTCTGCCCCAGGGTATTTATAGAGACGACAAGCGGTGGAGCAAAAGACCTCCTCCCCCAAGCACAGCCAAGTGCAGACCATCTCAGACATCTGCACTCAGGCCTGTGGTCCTAATCATCCTCTATGGGGACATGCTGGTTAAAGCCACGAGGAACCCCAAAAACGGGCTCCCACACTCAGGTTTATGTAAGGTTATGCCCTCCAGCCCAGCCTGGTGAGTGACCCAGACCTCCAACTACTCAAGATGCCCCCACATTCCCAGAAAGTCTAGCTCAGACCATGCAGCTTGTGGTCCAGAGAAGTGAGTGTCCAAGATCCCTCATGAAAACTTCACATTTCCGGTTCCAGCTGGGTGTTGTATGACACTATTTCTGGGGAGATATAAACAAATGTCTATTCACTCAAAATAGGGAAACAAAGATAGGCCAATGTAGAGATACCACTAAAATTCAACTTGGGGAACCAATGAGTTTTTTAGAGCTACTTACAGAAACATAGCTGAGAGTTATATACAGGAGCAGAAATGACTCAAAGGCAGTTGCATCATCAAAGCATACCCTAGCATGGGTGAAAACTGATGGAAACTAGAAACCTGAAGCTCACTGCACAATCTGCAGGCACCCCAACATGTAAAATGTTCTTTCCATGTAATTCAGTTGGCCTGAGGTCCCAGGAAACTCATTTCATCTCTGCTTCTTCTAGCTTAGTCTACTGGTCTCAGCTTCTTTCAGACAATTCAGCTTGTATGAGTGTTTCTCCATATCCTTACTGCTTACACATGTTTGGGAGGAAGAGACCTAGTGAATTTGGTTAGTTTCAGGGACTTTCTGAAGTCACTGAGTTCCTGAGCTTAGAGTTTCTCTTTAGAATGGGATGTTTCATCTCCCCTTAGGGTATTCTGTTGTTTCTCTTCTGTGTCAACTCTTGTCTTAAAATGTAATTTTGACCTCCCTTTTAACATCTTGTGTCTTAATGAGCTTCCCTCCAAGATGCAAGGTTTTAATCTCTAAGGAAACTGTAGCGCACACCCAGGTAGCACATCTTCTGCATTAGCCCAGGCAGACCCAGGCAGGAGTTCCACATTCAGACCCTTTCTTGGTTACCATTGAATTGGAATCACACCCATCACTCTGATCAATAACCAACATGAGCATCTAAAGACTGACCTACTAACTTCATACTTGATTTGAAATCAACCAAGCTTGAGCAACAGCAAAAACAGGACCAAAGTTTTACTCAACGGAGGCAGGCTAGTATCTCATATCAGATACACAATGAAAGAGTTCTCATGGCCACACCACCTAACAAAACCAAAATCAATGTGAAAGGCAATGACAATATGAGTCCCTTCCCCCCACCAAAAAAATGAGTCCTATAGAAATGTTCTCCAGTTTAATTATCTAGATGAACCCCAGTACATAGAGTTTAAAAGAGCAATCATAAACAATAATCAAAGGATCTGAGCAAATTTGAAGAGGGTGGGAACCAATTCCTGAGCAAAATGCAAGCAAACAATAATAGAAGTCTTCCTGAAGACATCCCGTCTGTTCCATACTCATCATCCAGGCCTAGCCAATGATCAGCCAGGACTGTTAAGCCCTGTACTCACTATTCAGAGTCTACAGGATTGGCCCTGATTGTACAACTTTCACATCAGTCCAGAATGCTGGGCCCTGCTTCCCCCTAGTTACATATCCTACGGCGCAGCCCAGCCGATTCAGACTGCTGCAGCCTAGCCCACTCAACTGCCATATCCGAATTCCAGGATTCGCCTGGGTTACACATCTTGTGAGCTGGTTCAGTCTGGTGAGTCTTTATGAGTCTAGCCCACCGGCACCACAGCCAGCCCCCAGTCCTAACCTGGGATGCACATTTATATGGGGCCCTCACTTGCCTCTCCAGCCCTGTTTCTGTGCTATGGTAACCAGACTTGGGTATGGAGGTGCCTTTTAGAGCTAACAGAAGTTCCATTGTTACTGCTTTCCCTTTTAGATCTTACATGCTAGAAAAGACAGAAACTACATTATGGAATCATCTGTAAGGGTATTTTGTGGAGGTTCTCACAGGCACATGCTCTTTCAGTCTTGTTGCAGCACTAAGAAATCGATCACCAAAGCCCAGAAATGGTGGCACACGCCTTTAATCCCAGCACTCAGGAGGCAGAGCCAGGCGGATCTCTGTGAGTTCGAGGCCAGCCTGGTCTACAGAGCGAGATCCAGGACAGGCACCAAAACAACACAGAGAATCCCTGTCTCGAAGAACCAAAAAAAAAAAAAAAAAAAAAAAATCGATCCATCGATCACCAAGCAGCCAGCAAACTAGGGACTTACATCTCTGCCTACATCTACTCAGGGCAGAAAACTGAGGTATATACAAGGATGGAAAAAACAATTTTTAAAAAATTTTTTAAAACTTTTTTGAAGGCATTGGGTCTGGGTAATTTGAATGTGTATTTGCAAGATTTTTATAATAAAGTTTATAAAGCCTTTATTATAAATAACTTGCAAATTAAAAACAAAATCACAGCAAAAGAAACTAGACCCAAATTCTATACATATCAATGAATTTCTATACAGTTAGAATTTTAAAAATATTTAAAGATCATAAAACAAAAAAGTGACCCATCTATTTTTATCTTGGAGATCTGCTATTCTGCTGAAAGCCATTTTCTGCAGTAAATTTTCTAGAATGGTTTTTAATGTGTTGTTTTTCTTCCCAGTCTCTTGAACTCTGAAGTTTTTAGCTTCCCATACAGAAAAGAGAAGTGCACACACTCTTTAAGATTCCAGATATTTCATGGGAAATGTTGTAAAGTTCACTTAAAGAAAACAAATAAACAAACAAACAAAACTTCCTGTGAATAAAATTAGGGTAATTTCAGGGGGACAGAGATGGAACCTGTTGTGTGAGATGATAAAACACACGTACTTTCAGTCTTTTTATTTGAAGAGTCACTAGTTGATTGGTTTCACTTAATTTCCCTCATAATAATTTCTCATAATTTAAAATATGACCTGCTGCTGGAGGAGTTAATAGTTATACAATGCTGTTTTGCCAAGACTACAGATCCTGAAGCAGGACAGACTGAGCTTTCTGCAGCGTGAAACAAAACACACAAGTAGCTCAGCTGCACACATTGCGCCCTGTTCCCCCTCCCTCTGTGGTACTATTTAACAAAGAACCTTATGGGAATCTTCTAAAGCAGATCCAGGTCTCCTTCCAGAGGAGGCAAGCCTGAAGGACAGGTGAGGACCTATAGAGACAATTCCAAGGCGTCCCCACAGGGTGGCGAACACAGCAGTTAGAAATGTTAACTAGGTGAATGCCAAGCCACGGAGTCAGCAAGGATCACAAGGTGATGCTTCTTAGGCATATGTTTCTTAGACAGTTTAAGGTCTGAAGGAATCGACATTTAGTGTTAAATCACTGCTCGACTCATTGAGACGCCCGCAATTCCGTTTCCGCTCTGGATGACCTCCACTGGCCTTTTAAAAGGATTGCTCTATGCAGTAACTGTGTCTTGCTCCACCCTACCCTCACCAGACACTATTTAGAGCTGACTAAAAGTAAAGGAGTTTGCTTGGGTTAGGGCTAAATTGTTTGGAGTTTGGCTTCTGAAGAATGTAGAGTTCTTACTGTCCGATGTTCACTGAGAGCGTCTCTGCTGAACCCAGGCAACGTTCTGTGACTGCCTCTTTTCAAAATTTGCTAGCATGTGCCTGCCTTAGGGGACTGTCACTCATGTTTATTTTAAAAACTGGATTTGTAAAATTGGATAGTATATCACAGGGAGTAGTAAACCACTTTTTGTGGGCATCCTATAGTTGTTTTTTTTTTTTTGGGGGGGGAGGAGGAGAGAAGCAAAGCAAAGCAAAGCAAAACAAACCAAAAGTTTACCTAATCCAAGCCACTAAGCACAGGTACCCAGGAAGTTCAGGCCTGGAGGACTAGTAATCATCCTTCTGAGTTACTTCAACAGAGGATTTAAAAAAAATTTATTTTATATTTCATTTTGGCTGAAGTATTTGTAGTATAATAGACTACTTTAATCCTATTTATTTATTTTTGACTAGACCTCAATTCACAGTTGTCTTCTTTTTTTTTCCAGAATGTATTATATGCAGTCATGTACTCTGTATTAATATATCGGAAATCAACAGATCTGTTTTCTACATGTTATACTGTTAGATAATTATAATCAAAACGTTTACTAGAGTCTTGAACAAGTTTAGTATTCCTAGAAAGGAGATAAAATAAAACAAAATAAAAAACATTCTGATAGTGCTCATGACTTAGAGAATTCCTTCTCCTCTTCTGCCCCCTTGTGGTCACCAAGGCTGTTACCCAGTACAAGCTAAAATGAGGAGAAGTAGACTTGGAACACATACCTAATCATTCCACGTTTGTGTGTTTCAATGTGAGTTTAAGGAAAATATTTGTATTTCCTCGGGTGAGAAAAGTATTCCAGGTTATAAATATCTCAAAGTCATCTCTGAATAAAGATATATCCAGTTCCTAAATTTTAAGCATTCAGCACTATCACCAATAAAATTTTCTTCATTCTTAAATGTTTTTTTTAGCTCCTAATAAGAAAAAAAAATCGAATAGACTTGGCTCTAACTTCTTTTTCTTTGCCTTTTCTCCTTATGTTTCTTTTATTTTTTGAGACTACAATTACATCATTTCTCCATTTTCTTTCCTCTCTCAAAACCCTTTTATATACCCTCCTTTCTCTCTTTCAAATTCAGGGTCCCCCCCCCCATTAATTGTTGTTACAAGTGTGTGTGTGTGTGTGTGTGTGTGTGTGTGTGTGTGTGTGTGTGTGTGTGTGTGTGTGTATTCTTAAATATACCCTGCTCAGTCTGTATGTTACTTGTAGGCATGTTTTCAAAACTGATCACTAGGAATTGGATAGCCAGTTAGTGTGCTCTTTCCCGGGGAAGAATAATTCTTCCTCCATCAGCATTCCTTAGTTGCTTGTAGCTCTAGTAATGTCAGAAGCTACACCCATAAAGTCTCACCAACATGGCTGCCAAAACATGAGCTGAACAAGGACAATAATGGACATACTAAAGTAGATAAGAAAAAGGCCACAGGGTCCCAGCTCTAAGTACATTTTATAGAGTTCAAGACTTTTCTTCTAGTGAATCTATAGAAACTAGAATGCCAAAACAATTGCCAGGAATGGCACAGGAAGCAACCCAACAGGTGGCCTTTCACAGGTGGCCTTTTGCATGCGTTTAATGTACCATGGATTGTTTTTATGGTATTTATGATTTTCTGAAAATAAAAAAAAGATAAAAAGGTCAACTGAGTTATTTTTATCCCAGGGAGAAAGAGGCAAATCACACATCCACTGATGGGTGTTGTAATTGATACTGCAAGGCAGATTTGGACTCCAGCAGATGGTATCAGTCCCTGGCTGGCTTAATTTTTAAATGTTCACACTTACAGGTTACAAAAAGTGTTTAGTGATAACTGTCTCATGACATGTTTTGGTAACTAATAGCTAAACATGGCTAGTGTCTTTTGATTTCTAAATTTCAACTGTTCAAACAGGCAGTCTCTAAGCTACAAGATCATCAGTCAATATTATACACTCAACTTAGTTTTTTCTTGCTCATGTTTCATTCATTTGATCTTCTCCAGTACACATTCTTCTCTCGGGAATTAGAGCATATGCTAAGTTTGCCTTTTAAGTGGCACCATAGATTTTTAGCTTTCTAGGCTTGGGTGAGTGAGTGAATTCTTAAATGAGATAAATAAGAATGAAAACAAATGATTATAAGTAATTAGAATGTCATTTTCCCAATGTGAACAGAAGTTCCTAGGGAAAAAAATATTCCTAGCTATGTTAAAAATTCTGCAAGACAAACTGACTAGAATGTCTGTGATTGTGGGGAATCAGAGTGTTGCAGATACTCTTACCTTACACTATCTTTAGCCTCTTAATAGTCATTCATTGCCCACTTAACATGTTTCACCCAATATACTGTGACTGGAGGGGGAAGCAAGTAAAGCCTGCTAATGAATTTGTAGTTTCTACAAACCCAAAAGCAAAGAATGTCATCAGCTTGCATTTGAGACCCAAAGAAGAGATTTCCTTCTCTTACTTTAACATGCCTTTAAAGTGTCTTGACTTAGAGTTTTCACTATTCTATTACTATGAAACTATTACTATGCTGGAGCATGGAATTGTGGATAACCTGGATTCATGTTCCCAGGCCATGGCTACTCATAATGGTTTCATCATTAAGTATCTCGTATTCCCCTTGAGCTCAGAGCAGAGGTTTTGCATTAGCACCAAGTGGTGTCGGGAGATTCAGTATGACAATAGCCTTTTCTTTTTTAAAATTGAAAATAGATTCTCCTCCCATATAATATGATCACATTTCCCCTCCCTATACTCCTCCCAGCTTCCCCATACCCACGCCCCACTCCCAGATTTTTCCTCCATTTCCTCTTCAGAAAAGAGCATACCTCCAAGAGACAATAGCCAAACAGGACAAGACAAAATACAATAAGACAAGGCAAAAGCCCTCATGTCAAAGCTGGCCAAGGCAAGCCAATAGGAGGAAGACTCTCAAGAGCAGGCAAAGGACTCAGAAATACGCCCACTCCCACTGTTAGGAGTCCCACAAAAACACCAAGCTAACAGCCATAACGTATACACAGAGGACCAGGTAATATGCTACTTCAAAACCTAAAGCCAAGGGAAACCAAGGGATACAAACTATGCCATGTGCCCATGTGGGTACACCGGTATGCACAGAAACACCATTTTCTTTTATTTATAGCTGCCTATAAACTTTGGTTATCCCAAACAGGGCCATTAGCTGTTTAAACTCATTTTTCTCCTCTATAAAATAAGATTGTAAGACCTGGTCAATTACTGTAGGAAAGTATGCTGGTCTCTTCTGTAATGAAAATTTGCACACTGAAGTGTCTGCATGATTTGCTCTCATAACTACAACCTTCTGCAGCTGGATGTTTTCCTGTGTCATGCAAAGGTCCCGCAGCCACTCAGACCCAAATAAACACACAGAGTTATATTATTTAAAAACTATATGGCCTAATGGCTCAGGCTTCTCCTTGGCTAGCTCTCACATCTTAAATTAACCCATTTCTATAAATATATACTTATGCCACGTGGCTTGTGGCTTTCTGGTACTTTACATCTTGCTTCTCCTGGTGGCAGCCAGCAGGGTCTCCTCAGCTCTGACTTTTTCCTTCCTCTCTCTCTAGTTGGAATGTCCTTCCTAACTTTATTCTGCCTCACCATTGGCCAGCTTTATTTATCAACAATCAGAGCAACATATATTCACAGCATACAGAACGACATCTCACAGCACTTCCCCTTTTCTGTCTAATCAAAAAGGAAGGTTTTAGCTTTAACATAGTAAAATTACATATAACAAAACAGTTGTCAAGCAAGAATTACAGTTACCATATCAAGTCTATTTGTATTTTGTAAAATTAAAGAAAACATTCTATCATCTATCCTATATTTGTGAGTCTAAAGTTTCAAATCTAATTTATCTTTTATCATAACCAAGGAAAATTATAATTATAACTACCTAGTCTTCAACTACATCAAAGACCCCAGAAGGATATAATATTACCTAAGTAAACAGGTAGAGCATTGTAAGCAACTTCCAAAAATCTAGAATGACAGAGACAGCTGACTGCCTGGACAGTCACCCAAAGTTCTTCTGCAACATTGGGGCATCCATTTTCAGCCTATAGGCCTAGTCTCTCAGTCACTTCTCTCTGTGTCCTGTAGGTTGTCTGGCAGTTTCTTCTGCAAAGCAGGAACCTAAAGGACCATCTCCATCTCGCCTTGCCACGTTCAGTGGTCACCTTCCTAGGGTCCTGCACGTCCAGTTTATACAACATACTGTCAATCAGTTGACACAAGGGCACTTTTTTTGCACAGTGGCTAAATTTTGCCACAAAAAACCCCCAAACTCCATAATGAGTTTATTTAATGCCCATCATTCTCCTTGAAGTAATTGGTGCTGCCATGAGCAGACATGTCTCATTGTCCAGAAAAGTCTAAGTTTTTAAAACATTTTAAATGCCATATTCTGTAGGTCTTTGAAGTGTTTGAAGATGACCTGTCTACCTATAATATATCTCTGTTTGATCTTTAAAACATACCTAATAAAGCAAGTTTGATTATAATGGATGACTAATTATTAATCTGTATTTCTTAATTATATGTTACAGTTTCAAGTGAGCTAGCTGTACATAGTATCTTTAAAAAAGTAGAAATATACATACAGTATAACAAAATTAACTTTAAATTTGTATCAATAAACTAAAATTTACAACAATATAAAACATTTTAAACAAGTTACTCTTTAAAAGTATATTCAACAATCTACCCATTCATCCCATCATATCTGTATTCTATTCCCCTTTTTTCTTTTAGAAAAATAATGACTATGACCAATAACAATTTGTAACCAATCTCTAACAAAGACAAATATCCATAATCTATTTTTTGGGAATATTGGTGTAGTGTTCTAGGTTACTTCCTGTTGATAGAGGGTGCTGGTAGTCTCCTGGGGATCCCGAGAAAATTAAGAATTATGGTCAAGTCCTGACCAGATTAGTCTGTGACACTATATTCTCTGAGCCAGTTTTCTTGAAGTTGTTCTGGATGTTGGATCATCTGGAGATCTCTCAGAGGTTCTTCCTTGATCAAACCATGTTAGCCTAGAAGCAATCAATAGGTTTTCATCTTTTGTGGAAACAAAAGCAGAACCTCTTTTCTAAAGCAACATATCCTTGGACATAAATTTTGAAATCAAGATATCTTTAAAATATACATATTGATTTAACTCAGCATCTTTTATAATCAAAAGTCTCTCTGTAGTTAAAAATCCCAAAGATAATATAATCCAGACCCTCTGTGTGACAATCATCTTTTTTTTTTTAAATATTTTATTTTATTTTTTTGGTTTTTTCGAGACAGGGTTTCTCTGTGTAGCTTTGCGCCTCTCCTGAAACTCACTTGGTAGCCCAGGCTGGCCTCGAACTCACAGAGATCCGCCTGGCTCTGCCTCCCGAGTGCTGGGATTAAAGGCGGTGCGCCACCACCGCCGGCTGACAATCATCTTTACATGGCTTATTTTTTATATTACCTTTACTATCTCTTTAAAGACTTTATTTTTAAAAACTATTTCTTTATATAACTGTCTACATTTATTTTCTTCTCTCTTCCAAGTCTATGTACATTTTTGCACACATTGTGAACAGTTTAGAGTTTTATTTCATCTGAATCTATCTTATCGTAAATGTATAATCTTTCTCTGACCAGGAGAGATTTTAAATTGTTAAACTTCATGGCTAGTACAAAAAGTGGCAGCCGTGACTGCTGACTCCACCCACCTCAGTTTCCCAATATGATGGCAGTATGTTTATAGCCAGTCCTGGACACCATGCTCTCTGCTGACTCTGGGAGGCAGTGAGTCTATGCCTCCATCCAGCAGCATGTAACCCAGAAACAACTTCTTCTTATTATTTTTTTTTTTTTTTGTACTAGCAAAAGCTAAATTGAGCACACAGCATACTGTGTGGCAGCTTGGAGATGTGTACCATGGTGGGAATCTGTCATGCTGTGTTTCAGCCTGTACCCTGTGAGCCTGTCATACTGTAGATCAAGTCAGCACATCATGGCATCTCTGTACCTTGACGTCTCTATATCTCAGCCCACACAAGACATAAAGTTGAAAGCTGTTTTTGGCTCCATTATTGTGTGTTTAGAACCCTTTATAAACACTTTTAGGCCTTATGGAAATTCAAGAGCCCCACATTGTTATGCCAATTATACCTGAAAATTTTCTCACGCTTGGCTCCAAGGTCCTGTAGCCACTTATAAAATAATCACTCAGAAGCTTAAATTAATTATAACTGCTCAGCCATTAGCTCAGTCTTATTACTGACTAGCTCTTACACTTAAATTAACCCCATAATTTTTATCTATGTTTAGCCACATGACTTGGTACCTTTTCTCAGTTCTGCCTTGTTATCTTGCTTCCTCTGTGTCTGGCTGGTGACTCCTGACTCAGCCTTTCTCTTCCCAGAATTCTCCTTATCTGCTTATCCCTCCTATACTTCCTGCCTGGCTACTAGCCAATCAGCATTTTATGTATCAACCAATCAGAGCAACACACATTCATAGCATACAGAACGATATTCTACAGTAACCTTCTAAGTATACATCTGAATTGGGGATGGTTTGGATAGGTACATTATAAGTGCTGTGTGTGACCTTGCAGTCCATCTGAAGGTGATGTCTTGAGCTCTAAGATGATGCTTCTCAATACAACATTTCTGGGTCTTTTTGGTCCTCAAATTATTTTTTATGATTTATTTATTTATTCTATATATAGTGTTTTGCTTATATGTATGACTGCATACCAGAAGAAGGCACTAAATCTCATTACAGATGGTTGTGAGCCACCATGTGATTGCTGGGAACTGAAACTCAGGACCTCTGGAAGAACAGCCTTAACTCTTAACCTCTTACTCTTAACCTCTGAACCATCTCCCCAACTCCATCAAAGGTATTATTGATAGCCTACTACTTCAGAGTTGAGAAACCTTTCTCAAATTACTTTCAACTTTTGATGTTTATTTTACAACATTATTTTCACTAGGTAAGTAGAGTTATCAGCAGAAATCAGCACATTGTAAAAGAGAAAAAAAATTGTTTTCCTCTACATTTTGAGCTCTCAGCAATTATAACCATTGAAAAAAAGAAATAAAATGAGCCAAGTAAGACAAGATTCAGAATGTGTGTGGTAAAGTTCCAGCAAGGTTGGTGAAGGAAAGCTATCAAACATCAGAAACCTGTGCACTGTGCTTTGCAGCATTGTGACAGAAATTTCCAGTGCTCTTTCTCAAAATATGAAGGGATGTTTGTAAACTCTGACAGAAAGCAAAAGCCAAAAATAGCAAGCTTTTATGACTTTTATGGTGCCAAGCATGGTATGCTAACAATTTTAAGGACATATACTTAACTAGAACAAAAGATCCTTTAGGAAAACATCAAAATAATAAAGCTGGTGCCAAGATGAAGTTACAAACCAATGAAGTGAATGTTGATAAGGACAGCTGATCCAAACACAGGTGGTTGGCCTATCGATTCCAGAATAAACATACAGTGAAGAGCCGCACTGGTCACACAGAAATCACCCAGAGAGACGGAGAGCAGAAGGAAAATGACAGAACTGTTAGGTGTGTATTTCAGTCTGATTATTTTTTAGAAGCATCAACTAATTCAAAAACAGAAGTTCAAACTTGACTTCCATTCACAAGCAATTTATGATCCATAAAATTTGTTCATATCACAAAAAAATTCATAATTAAAAAAAACATTGAATAGAACATGTATGTAGTTTTTCTGGAGCTAAAAAAGAGCAGTTCAATTATTTTCCTGATATACTTTTCTTGAGGGTGATTTTCATTTTATGAGATCTGATAATTATTATCAAAATAAAAATTCTTACCTACACAAGCATTTTATTATAAAATAATACCCACTGTGCTACAAATTTACATTTTATTGTAAATTTTACAATTTACATTTTATTGTAAAATAATACCAACTATGCTATAATTACCTTATTTCTTATTACTTTATGTTTTTATTTCTACTCATATTACAAATGATATACTTTATAACTAGTATTGAAATTATGACTTTAATTTAAAAACTAAATGTAGTTCTTTACACATGTATTTTTAAGCTGTAAAAGACTACTTCTCATTCTATATATTCATTTATTATCAAACACATTAAAATAAATATAAAAATGCAGATAAAATTATATTTGTCCATATAACTTGGTCTACTTCCTTTCTAAGTCATGATTGGAAATAACCACCTTGAGTAACACTGACGACAAGACACATCTGGCCCAAAAGAACAAGACAGCAGATGAGCAAGCCTCCTTCCTATTTTATATGATGTTCACACAAACAAGAGAGAAAGCAAACATTATTCCCTCTGCTTTCAGAGAACAAAAGATTAAAGCACCAGCTGGTGCTGCCTTCCTGAAGCCATCGATCACAGACGTGATTGCCTAACAGCAACTTGAAGAGGACAACATTTCATATACTGGGGTGAAGTTATATGGCAAGAAGAGACTCACCTCTTCAATCTTAGGACTTCTGGACAGACAGACAGACAGACAGACACACACACACACACACACACACACACACACCATACTCACCATGTGTGTGATCTTTGTCCACATATTTAAAGTGTATCATTTTTGACATAACTGCGTACCAGGAAACCATGACCAGCTCAAGATAATAAGCATGTCTCTCAGCCCTGACCATTTCCTTTTATATCATTTTTATTGTACAGTTACTGTACAAAATGATAGGCTTTTATAATGGCATTTTCATTCAAGTTTACCATGTACTTTGACTATATTTAACTATAGATTAGCCTCTTCTGTCTGCTCCCTTGCCTTTCACTAGTCCTTTTCTTATTTGCAGAAAAATATTCCTCCTATTTTCATGGTGTGTGTGTGTGTTGTGTGTGTGTGTGTGTGTGTGTTGTGTGTGTGTGTGTGTGTATGTGTGTGTGTGTGTGTGTGCAGGTTCCACATATGAGAGAAAATATGGTACTTGTTTTTGTGAGATTGAGTTGTTTTGTTTAACATGATGATCCACAGTTACATACATTTTCCTTGTAAATAAAATAATTTCGTTCTTCTTTACCCTGTGGTATATGTGATAGTTGATCATGATTGTCAGCTTGACTGCGTTAAGAAACACCTAGGGCCACTCCTGCCAGGGAAGCAGGTAGACTACCTGCAGCCCTTCACCTCTCCAATTCCCCAGTCTCATGCCAAGCTTTGCAACAGAATGCCTGCTGCAGCCTCCCTCTCCATTTACCTCTCTCTCCAGCTAATCCCTCAATAGTCCTCTCCTAATTGTCCTCCTCCACTCTTTGGTTTATTTCAATACCCGAATATTGAATATCCAGCAGGCACTATCTAGGAACTCACAGGCCACTTCTGACAGGGAAGTAGGCAGATTAACTACATGTTCTCACCTCTTCCTCCATTCCTCCAAGTCCAATTCCACACTCATCCTCAACTCTCTAGACTTCCTGTGCTTTCTCCTAACTCTATGCTTTCACTCTCAGGGGAATAACTAAGCAGATCTTGGGTGGAACACTCAACTTTCTGCTCTCTTGGGAAAGTCCAGCCAGGTGCCGAGCCCATTCCCAGTCCTAAGTTTCAGGTCCCAATAGACAGAAACACATTTTACCTGAAACTGTAGTCCTCACACTTATCAAGAATTCAGAAGATTTTCCAACAGGCAACACAGCCACCACACTCTTCTAAGAACCTGATAGAATACAGAAACAAAGGAACAAAATACACACCCAACAAAGATAAGACCAGCTGTCAGCATATGGAACTACAATCACTACAATCCCAGATGCCTAGATGCCAGCATAAAAAGCACAATCAATAACAGCCAGGACAATATGAATGCACTAGAGACCAGCAACCCTACAACAGATCCGGAGTATTCCAACATACTTGAAACACAAATAAAGACTTTAAAAAACCTTTATAAATATGATAGAAGTCTATAAAGAGGAAATTAATAAATTCCTTAAAGAAATCAGGGAAAGCACAAACAAACAACGGAAGGAAATGAATAAGACTGTGAAAGTCCTGAAAATGAAAGACAGACAATAAAGAAAACCAAAACTGAGAGAAATTTAGGCCGGGCGGGTGGGTGGGGTGGCATATGCCTTTAATCCCAGCACTCGGGAGGCAGAGGCAGGCAGATCTCTGTGAGTTCCAGGCCAGCCTGGTCTACAGAGTGAGATCCAGGAAAGGCACAAAGCTACACAGAGAAACCCTGTCAAGAAAAACCAAAAAAAAGAAAAAGAAAAATTTAGGAACTCAAGCATGAGCCTCAAGGCAAGCTTCATCAACAAAATACAAGAAACAGAAGAAAGAATCTCAGGCATTGAAGACAGAATAGAAATAAATAAATACATCAGTCAAATAGGTTATTTTTAAAAAACTACTGCCACAAATTATACAGGAAACTTGAGACACTATGAAAAAAAAAAAACAAATTTAAGGATAATACTAATAAAGGAAGGAGAAGAAACCCAGGTCAAAGGCACAAAACATATTTTCAATAAAATAATAAAAGTAAATTTTCCTAACCTAAAGAAGGAGATGCCTAATAAAGTACAAAAAGCACACAGAACAACAAAATGACTGGATCAGAAAAGAAAGTTCCCTTGGCATATAATCAAAACACTGAATGTACAGAACAAAGAAAGTATATTAAAAACAACCACTATGGAAGTCAATAAGGTTGTTCCTCAGAAAACTGGGAATCAATCTACCTCAAGACCCAGCTATACCATTCTTGGGCATATACCCAAAGGATGCTCCATCCAACTACAAAGATACTTGCCCAACTATGTTCACAGCAGCTTTATTCATAATAGTCAAAACTAGAAACAACCTAGATATCCCTCAGCCAAAGAATGGATAAAGAAAATGTGGTACATTTGCACAATGGAGTATTACTCAGTTGTTAAAATAATGATATCTGTAGCCTCCAACTCCAGATCCTTCTGCCTCTCCTCCTTCAACAAATCCTCCTGGCCTGCACCTAGGCCCTCTGCAAATAGTAGACAGTTGTGTAGCTTAGTCTGTTTGAGGGGCCCCTGGCAGTGGGATCAGGATGTATTCCTGGTGCATGAGCTGGCTTTTTCTGGAGCCCATTACCTATGGTTGGACACTTTGTTCACCCTTGATCCAGTGGAGAGGAGCTTGGTCCTGCCTCAACTAAATGTACTAGTTTTGGAAGAGGGGGATAGGGGTAGGTCTTGGAGGAAGCTGGGGGGAGTGGGGTGGAGGGTTGAGAGGGAGATCTTTGGTTGGTATGTAAAATGAATTAAAAAAAATTAAATAAAAAATAAAAGAAAACACCCCCCCCCCCAAAAAAAAAAATAATGACATCATGAAATTTGTAGGCAAATGGATGGAACTAGAAAAAAAATCATCCTGAGCAGGGAAATCCAGACCTAGAAAGACAAATTTTATATGTACTAACATATTCACTTCTAAGTGGATATTAGCTATTAAGCAAATGATAATCATGCTACAATCTACAGACCCAGAGAGGCTAAGTAACAAGGACAGCTCTAAGGGGGATGCATGGCTCTCCCTGGAAGGGGAAATAGAATAGATTTTGTAAGTGGACTGGGGGCATGTGGAAATGAGAACAGGTTCAGGGATAGATGGAGGGAGAGAGGTATGGGGAGAAACAACTGGAATTTGGGGACATTTGGGGGTGGCAATGTGGAAACCTAGTGCAATAAAGAATTCTATGATGGTGATCCAAATGAGGACTCCAAGTAATGGATGATATGGAGCCTGAATTGGCCATCTTCTGTAACCAGGGAAGGCTTCTAGTGGTGGGACTGGGACACCAATTCAGCCACAAAACCTTTGACCTATAACTATCATGTTTGTAAAATATGCTGGCACAATGGTGGTATAGAACTTCTGGGAGGGGCCAACCAATGACTGGTCTAATTTGAGGCCCAAACCATGAGAGGGATACATCCATATGCTGCATCTAAGAAACACATACCTCAACATCAAGAATACACATCACCTAAAGGTAAAGGGTTGGAAAAGAGATATTCCAAGCAAATGTACTGGAAAAACAAACTGGCATGGCTAGTAAAATATCTGACAAAATATACTTTTAAACCAAAACTAATCACACTACATACTCATCAAAAGAAAATCTACCAAGAGGATACTGCAATTCTTAACATCTATACCCTGAAACAAGGCTACCCATATTTGTAAAAGAAATACGGTCTACAACTTAAATCACATACTGACCTAAAAAACACTGGTAGTGGGAGAATTTGATACCACTATCTCACCAATAGACAGGTCATCCAGACAAAAATTAAATTAAACAGAAATTCTAGAGCTAAAAGAAATGGACCTAACAGATATTTACAGAACATTTTATCCAAACACAAAAGGATATACCTCCTTCTCTTCACCTCAAGGAACTTTATCCAAAATTGTTCACATATTTAAGACAGACACAAAGTAAGTCTTAACTTATACAATAAAATGGAAATAACACCCTTCATCCTATCTGACCTCACACAGAATAAAGCTGGATATCAACAACAACAGAAATAACAGAAAGTTTACAAACTAATAGAAATCAAATAGCTCTATACTGACTGAAAAATGGGACAAGCCACAAATTAAAAAAGAAGTCAAAGACTTTTCTCAAAATGACTGAAAATGAATACACAACATACCCAAACTTATGGTATACAACGAAGGTAGTTCTAAAAGGCAAGTTCATTAAGTGCCTAAATAAAAAAAATTATTGGAGATATCATCTCATACTAGAAACTTAACAGCACACTTGAAAGCTCTAGAACAAAAAGAAGAAATAATCAAATTCAGGGATGAAATCAATAAAATAGAAACAAAGGAAACAAAACAATAAAAAGAATCAATGAAACAAAGAGCTGGTTCTTTGAGAAAAATTAATGAGATTAACAAATCCTTATCCAAATTAACTAAAAGGCAGACAAAAATATCCAAATTAACAAAATTAGAAGTGAAAAGTGGGACATAACAATAGGACACAGAGGAAACCAAGAGAAACATACTTTAAAAACTGTCCTCTAATAAATTGGAAAATCTAAAAGAAATAGATAATTTTCTCAATGCATATCACTTACCAAAGTTAAATCAAGATCAGATAAGCATTTAAACAGACCTCTAATTCCCAGTGAAACAGAAGGACTAATGAAAAGTATCTAAAACAAAAGAAGCCTAGGGCCAGATGGTTTTAGTACAGAATTCTACCAAACTTTCAAAGAAGAGTTAACCCCAATACTCCTCAAATTACTCCACAAAATAGAAACAGAAGGAACATTGCCCAAATTCATTTTATCAGGCCACAAAATACACTGATATCCAAACCACATGAAGACCCAAGAAAGAAAGAATTACAGATTAGTTTCCCTAATGAATATAGATGCAAAAAATACTCAATAAAGTACTTGAAAATCTAGTCCAAGAACATATCAACCACCATGACTAAGTAAGCTTCATCCCATAGATGCAGAGATGCTTTAACAAATATAAATCAATAAATATAATCCACTTTGTAAACAACTGAAAGACAAAAACTACATTATTTTCTCATTAGATCAGAAAAGGTCTCCAAGAAAACCCAACACTATTTCATGAGAAAAGTACTGGAAAGTTTGGGAATATAAGGAACATACTTCAACACAATAAAGGCAGTTTACAGAAAGCCCATACTCAACATGATTGGCAAGAAGATCAGAGCAATTCCACTAAAATCTAGAACAAGCCAAGGTTGCCCACTCTCTCCATTCCTATTCAATATAGCATTTGAAGTCTTAGAAAGGGCAATAGGACAACTGAAATAGATCAAGCAGATACAAATTGGAAGGGAAGAAGTCAAAGCATTTTTTTTTTTTTTGCAGATGATAAGAGAATATACATAAGTGACCTGAAAAATTCTACCAGGAAACTCCTACACCTGATAAATGCTTTCAACAAAGTAGCAGGATACAAAATTCACTCCCAAAAAATCAGTAGTCTTCCTATATACAAATGACAAATCAACTGAGAAAGGAATCAAGGAAACAACACCTTTCAAAATTGTCTCAAATAATATAAAATATCTTGGGGAATCTATAACCAATCAAGTGAAAGACATATATGATAAAAACTTCAAGCCATTGAAGAAATAAATTGCAGAAGATATCAGAATATGGAAAAGTCTCCCACATTCATAGGTCAAGAGGATTAATAGTGTAAAAAAATGGCCATCCTACCAAAAGCAATGAACATATTCAGTGCAATCCCTACCAAAATTCCAACACAATTCTTCAAAGATCTTGAAATGACTACATTTGACTACGTATGAACACACACACACACACACACACACACAAAAAAAAAAAAAAAAAAACAAAAACGGGATAGTTATAACAATGCTGAATGATAGGGAAAAAAACTGCTGGAGATGTCACCATGCCCAATTTCAAGCTGTACTACAAAGCTATGGTAGTAGTAGTAGTAGTAGTAATAATAATAATAATAATAATCATGGTATTGTCACAAATACAGACATGTTGATCATGGAATAGAATCAAAGGTCCTGACATAAATCCACTCACCTATGAACATCTGATTTTTGATAAAGAGGCCAGAAATATACACTGGAAAAAAAGAAGCATCTTTAATAAATGATGCTGGTCAAAATGGATGGCTGTATTAGAAGAATCTAAATACATTCATACTTATGACCCTGCACAAACTCAACTCCAGATGGATCAAAGACAACAATTTAAAAAAAAAAAGAACAGATACACTGAGCCTAACAAAAGAGAAAATTGGGAATAGACTTGAACTCATGGGCACAGGAAAAGACTTTTTGAACTGAACATTGTTAAAAACAGGTACTAAGATATAAAGTTAGTAAATGGGACCTCATGAACCTGAGAAGCTTTGCAATGGCAAAAGACACTGTCATTTGAACAAAGCAACAGCTTCCAGAAGGCTAATATCCAAAATATATAAAGAACTCAAGAAACTAGATACCAAGAAAATAAATAACCCAAATAAAAATGGGGTACATATCCAAATGCAATCTTCAACAAAGGAACTCAAATTGTTGAAAGACACTTAAAGAAATACTCAACGTACTTAGCCATCTAGGAAATATAAATCAAAACTACTTTGGGATTTCATCTTACACCTGTGTGAATGACTAAGGTCCAACAAAACAAGTGACAGCTCATGCTGGTGAGGATGTGGAGTAAGTGGAACACCCGATACATTGCTGGTAGGAGTACACAGCCACTGTGGAATTTCACATGATGTTTCCTCAGGAAAATGCAAGTTAATCTTCTTGGAGATCCAGCTATACTATTCTTCGGCATATACCCAAAGGATGCTTCATCCTACCACAGGGACACTTACTCAACCACATTCATTGCTGCTCTCTTTATAATAACAAGCCAATGGAAACAACCTAGATGCCCCTCAACAGAAGAATGAATAAAGGAAACGTGGTGCATTTACACAGTGACGTATTACTCAGTCTTTAAGAAAAAAATAACATCATGAAAAAATAACATTATAATAACAAATGGAATGTACTAGGGAAAAAAGGTATCCCACACTAATAAAGACAAGTATGGTATAGAATCTCTTATATGTGGATATTAGCTGTGAAGTTAGGGATAAGGAAGCTGCAATCCATAGAATCACAGAAGGAAATTGTAGAGTAAGGGACTAGAAGGAACAGATCTCATTAGAAAAGAGAAATAGAATATATATTTATGGATGAATGGTGGGGGTTGGATGGAATGGAAGGAGGATCAGGTGGGGATGGAAACAGGAGAGAGGGTAATAGAAGGGAATATGGGGAGAGGTGGCTAAAATTAAGGGGCATTTGAGGAGTAGTATGAAAGCCTCATACAGTAGAAACCTCCTAAAGTACTTACATATATGAAGAATGATCGAAGCAAAATTGCCAAATAATGGGGAAGATAGAGCCCCAATTAGCTATCTCTTGTCACCAAATAAAACATCCAATACTGAGTTTGGATTGCATCTAATTGAATATTGGCCAAGGGGTTTCCACAGGAATGCCTCCCCCACCCCCCACCCCAACCCCCAAAACCCAGGCTTTTGCCAAGATTGCAGGTTGCTCTCCAAAACCTGACAGCAAGGCCTCATTGCTAAAGACAATGCCTATACAACACAATGAACACTGAGATGGCATGGTGGTGCCTACAAAGAGCCTTCACCCCTATGTTCCAATGTCTTTGTTACAGGAAGGTAATCTGCTCACTATTAAAAGAGAAATCTAAGCACCAAGCCATCCACAAATGCTTTATGTACAATGATGTACTACCTGCAAGATATGCTAGGGTAATGGTGGCACAAAGCTTGTGGGAGTAATCAACCAATAACTGTTATGACTTAAGGCACATTACATGAGATGGAACTTATACCTGACACAGTTTGGGTTACCAACAAGCTGAGAAAAGATGGCCCAGGGACCTAGGGCAAATCCAAATAAAACTGTTCAAAAAGAAAAAAGAAAAGATATGAAGTGGAAAGAATGTAAGAACCAGAGGAAACAGAGAACATTAAGGAAACAAGGTCCTCGAAGTCAGCACGAGCAAAGCTCATATGAACTCACAGAGACTGAAGCAGCAAGCACAGGGCCTGCAGGAGTCTACACCAGGCCCTCTGTGTTTATATTATGGCTTCCAGTTTAGTGTTTTTATGGGATTCTTAAGTGTGTAAATGAGTGGGTCATTGACTCTTGTGCCTTCTCTTGGGCTTTTTTCCTTCTGTTGGCTTGGCTTGTCCAACTTTGATGCAATAGATTTTGTTTTATTATATGTTAAAAAACCAATTAATTAATTAATTAATGAAAATATAGCAACTAGGGTAAAGGTTCACAACTGAATCATCACTTATATCTCTGTAAGATGGAAAATCAGTTTTTTTCCAATGGAATGAAGGACATTTTGTATAACAACTACTCCAGGACAGCTCTCAAGTTCAAGACTAGTTGACCAAGAACAGACTTTTAGTGTTGTTACAGTTTTGTTTTTGTATTTTTTTTTAATTTCAATGATGTATATTGTTTTTTTAGGTTTTGTTATTGTATTGGGCTTTTGGTTTTTGGTTTTGGTTTTGGCTTTTTTTTTTAAAGAAATGTACATTCATTTTCTTCATATATCTTTTGCTATCCCTTTACTCTAAGCTGATAACTACCATTGAGCAGATATGGTTTTCTGATCTGCCATTTCTTTTCTTAAATGTTTTATTTTTACTTTATTCACATGTATGAATACTTTACCTGAATGTACGTCTATGAGCACCTTTATTCCTGCTGCTACCAGAAGAGGCCATTACATCCCCTGGAACTGGCGTTACAGATAGTTGTGAGCCATCATGTGGGGTCTGGGAACAGAACCTAGGTCCTCTGGAGGGTAAGAACTTCTCTTTACTATACTGCCACCTCTCCAACCCCATAGTTGGAGGCAGTAACAGGTGAGAAAACACATTCAATGTACGTAGAAGTTCTACTGGTCAGTCTTTCTTCACCTTCTCCTCTCGATCCTCTTATTCCACCCCCTGATGCATCCATGACTATCTATTCTATTTCCCTTTCCTAATGAGAGCTATCTATCCTCACTAGTCCATTACTCTATACCTAATCTCTGTGATTCTAAGGGTTGTAGCTTCATTATCATTGACTTAACAGCTAATATCCACATATTAGAAAAAAACTTGCTGCATTTTCTTTCTAGGTCTGGGATACCTGCATACATTCACACAATCTTAATCACTCAAAACACAGCTCTTTGCTTTCTCTCTGCAAAAATGATCTATTTGCATACTCACAACAAATGAAATTAAGGAAAATCAGACCATCCTGTGCCTTCTCACATTCATGGCATCTAACACCAACTGCACCTTTAAACTTCTAGAACTGCCCTACTTTTCCCCTATTCTACTCATGTTCACTTGAACACAAACACATATTTCATGCCTCCTTCCCTCTTAGCCTTCTGACCCACATTTCTCACTTTTAGCTAACAGTTTATTTACTGAAAATGCAGACACAATCAAAGGACAGCTTTCCAACAGGTGAACAGCATATCCACTATCTATCACCAATGACCAAACAAAGCAATAGGGTTTAAAATAAGTCCACAAAAATATCATTGAGCTCATTTTGTATTGGTCATCTTTTTATTTTAAAATGTTTCTCCTTCTCCAATCTTTACAGACTCACCTATGATCTGTTGTAAAACATTTCCATGAATGCACTCTATGGCTCTTCCTAAACTTCCTAAATAAACTCTTTGAAAAGTCACTGTAGCACAATGTACCTAGATGTTGAATGGATGGATAGATAGATGATACATAGATAGATAGATAGATGGATAGATAGATAGATAGATAGATAGATAGATAGATAGATAGATAGACAAATACATAGATAGATACATAGAGTGATAGATAAGGTACATATGTACATACATAGATGATGGATTGCTCCATTCATTAATAGTTGACTTTTAATTTTCTAAGTCATATATTTATATTCTTCACTATAATTGCATACTTATAAGTAGCATTTCCCCAACTATGATCCCTGGGTAAAGTGATCTTTCAGAGATATTTTTGGTTTCATGTAATCCACAAAGGAATCTAACATGTCCTTATTATATATGGTCAATAAAACTCATGGATTGTTGATGTCAGCAAGATTAGCATGATGATATTACAAAGAAATTCATGTCACAATGATGAAGTTTTAACTACATATATATACTCTTTATTTTCGAGTTGATTTGACATGGAAGATCATATTTATTTCATTGGATTTGTAGAATCGCTGAAATTCTATAATCGAAGAAATCAACTGTGTCTTAGGGTTTCTGTTACTGTGATGAAAACACTATGACAAAACATGAAGAAAAGGTTTATTTGCCTTACACTTTCACATTGTAGTCCACCACTGAAAGAAGCCAGGACAGGAATCTAGGGGCAGGAGCTGATGTAGAGGCCATGGAGGGGAGCTGCTTACTGGCTTGCTTTCCCATGACTTGCTCAGCTTCTTATAGAACCCAGGACCACCATCCCAGGGATGGCACCACCCACAATTGGCTAGGGCCTCCTCCATCAATCACTAATTAATAAAATACCCTACAGCTGGATCACATGGAGACATCTTATTTTCTCAATTGAGGCTCCCTTTTTTCAGGTGACTCTAGCTTGTTTCAAGTTGACATAAAATTAGCCAAGACAGACTGTATTTGATCCAAAATCTCTTTCCAATATTGTTTGTTATACAGGATTGCTTAATGAAGATAAAACATAAATGTATGAAATACAGTGCATGTAGAGATCAACCCTATGAGTACACATTTTTCTAGGTAAAAAAAAGTTTATCTGCATGCCAGTTAGTCTAAAGAAAAGTGGGAAGGTGTAAAGCAATGTGATGATATTTTATTTGTGCTGTAATGTGGGGATATTTTATTTGTGCTTTAATAAATAAAACTTGCCTGGAGATCAGAGGAAAAAGCGAGCCACAACACAGAAGTCATGCAATGTTAGCACCTGCCTTGAATCCTATCACTTGGCAAGCAGGATCTCTGTGTGTTCAAGGCCACAATGGAAGCAGAGCCAGGTGTGGTGGCACACGCCCTTAATTCCAACACTAGTTAACCATGGAGGTCTGGAGGTCTGTACAGACAGACAGGAAGTGACAGAGCTGGGCAGGAAGAGGAAGTGATGTAGCTGAATAGAGAGAGAGCAAATCAGATGGTAGAACAGCAAGGTATGTAGGCATGGGTAGACAGGAAGTAACTAGCATTTGGAAGCTGCAGAGTTGGTGAGGTAAGGTTGGCTGGTGGCTTTCCCTATTTCCCTGATCTCTCTAAGGCTTTTACCCCTATATTTAGCTACATGGTTTTTATTTAATAAGACAATTTAGAAAATCATCTACAAAGTAACTCTTCAAGAGTCTACATCCTTGGGGGATCCAGGGTTGTAACTGAAGGCTTCAAATATACAAGCAAATACAATGTTTTAATATAGGTACATTTCCAAACATGTTTAATGCTCCTCAAGAAAACTGGTATAATAGGAAACAATAGCAGACATAGTTTAAGCACATCACTAATGTGTTTATCATTTAACAAATACAGATATGGATGCCAGTGTGTTTCTATTATTCAATTTGTGGGAGGCACTGGATAATATGTTATAATTTATTATAGAAAGGTTATTATTAGTCACAATTATTTCTAAGAACCATGGCAGTCAAATATAAGCAGCTTTTTTTTCCCACCCCATGGAACCTTCTCTAAAATCGACCACATACTTGGCCACAAAACAAATCTAAACAGATACAAAACAATTGGAATAACCTCCTGTGTTCTATCAGACCACCATGGTCTAAAGTTGGATTTCAACAACAACAAAAACTACAGAAAACCTACAATCTCATGGAACTGAATAATACCCAACTGAATCACCAATGGGTTAAGGAAGAAATAAAGAAAGAAATTAAAGACTTCCTAGAGATCAATGAAAATGAAGACACCACATATCCAAACATATGGGACACTATGAAAGCAGTACTAAGAGGGAAATTCATAGCACAAAATGCCCACATAAATAAGTTGGAGAAATCTCACACTAGTGACTTAACAGCACACCTGAAAGATCTAGAACAAGAAGAAGCAAAGTCTCCCAGGAAGAATAGACGCCAGGAAATTATCAAAGTGAGAGCTGAAATCAATAAAATAGAAACAAAGAGAACAATACAAAAAATTAATGAAACAAAGAGTTGGTTCTTTGAGAAAATCAACAAGATAGACAAGCCCTTATCCAAAACTAACCAAAAGACAGAGAGAGAGCATCGAAATCAACAAAATCAGAAATGAAAAGGGGGACATAACAACAGACATTGAGGAAATCCAGAGAATCATCAGGTCATACTTCAAAAACCTCTATTCCACAAAACTGGAAAACCTAAAAGAAATGGATAACTTTCTGGATAGGTGCCACATACCTAAGTTAAATCAAGACCAGATAAACTATTTAAATAGTCCAATAACCCCTAACAAAATAGAAAGAGTCATTAAAAGTCTCCCAACCAAAAAAAGCCCAGGACCAGATGGTTTCAGCGCAGAATTCTACCAGATCTTCAAAGAAGAGTTAATACCAATACTCTCTAAATTGTTCCACACAATAGAAACAGAAGGAACATTACCAAACTCCTTCTACGAGGCTACAATTACCCTGATTCCTAAACCAAACAAGGATACAACAAAGAAAGAGAACTACAGACCGATCTCCCTCATGAACATTGATGCAAAAATACTCAATAAAATACTGGCAAACAGAATCCGAGAACACATCAAAACAATTATCCAACATGATCAAGTAGGATTCATTCCAGGGATGCAAGGGTGGATCAACATACGAAAGTCCGTCAATGTAATACACCATATAAACAAACTCAAAGAAGAAAACCACATGATCATCTCACTGGATGCAGAAAAGGCATTTGACAAAATCGAACACCCCTTCATGATAAAGGTCATGGAGCGATCAGGGATACAGGGAACATACCTAAACATAATAAAGGCAATTTACAGCAAGCCAACAGCCAACATCAAATTAAATGGAGAGAAACTCAAAGTAATTCCACTAAAATCAGGAATGAGGCAAGGCTGTCCGCTCTCCCCATACTTATTCAATATAGTACTTGAAGTTCTAGCCAGAGCAATAAGACAACATAAGGAGATTAAGGGGATACAAATTGGAAAGGAAGAAGTCAAGCTTTCCCTATTTGCAGATGACATGATAGTATACTTGAGCAACCCCAAAGATTCCACCAAGGAACTGATACAGCTTATAAACACCTTCAGCAACATAGCAGGATACAAGATCAACTCAAAAAAATCAGTAGCCTCCTATATACAATGGACAAAGAAGCAGAGAAGGAATTCAGAGATACATCACCCTTTACTATAGCCACAAATGACATAAAATACCTTGGGGTAACACTAACCAAGCAAGTGAAGGACCTATATGACAAGAACTTTAAGTCCCTGAAAAAAGAAATTGAAGAAGATGTCAGAAAATGGAAAGATCTCCCATGCTCATGGATAGGCAGGACTAACATATTAAAAATGGCAATCTTACCAAAAGCAATCTACAGATTCAATGCAATCCCCATCAAAATACCAACACAATTCTTCACAGACCTGGAAAGAATAATACTCAACTTCATATGGAAAAACAAAAAAACCCAGGATAGCCAAAGGAATCCTGTACAATAACACAACCTCTGGAGGCATCACGATCCCTGACTTCAAGCTCTACTATAGAGCTACAGTAATAAAAACAGCTTGGTACTGGCATAAAAACCGACATGTGGACCAATGGAATCGAATTGAAGACCCTGACATTAATCCGCACACCTATGAACATATAATTTTTGACAAAGAAGCCAAAAGTGCACAATGGAAAAAAGAAAGCATCTTCAACAAATGGTGCTGGCAAAACTGGATATCAACATGTAGAATGTTGCAAATAGATCCATATCTATCACCGTGCACAAAACTTAAGTCCAAGTGAATCAAGGACCTCAACATAAATCCAGCTACTTTGAACCTGTTAGAACAGAAAGTAGGAAGTAGTCTTGAACGCATTGGCATAGGAGACCACTTCCTAAATAGAACACCAGTAGTACAGACTCTGAGAGAAACAATCAATCAATGGGACCTCTTGAAACTGAGAAGCTTTTGTAGAGCCAAGGATATGGTCAACAAGGCAAGGTGACAGCCTACAGAATGGGAAAAGATCTTCACCAACCCCACATCTGACAGAGGACTGATATCCAGAATATATAAGGAACTCAAGAAATTAGACATTAAAATGCCCAACAGTTCAATTAAGAAATGGGCTATAGAACTAAACAGAGAATTCTCAACAGAGGAAACTCAAATGGCTGAAAGACATTTAAGGAATTGCTCAACACCCCTAATCATCAGGGAAATGCAAATCAAAACAACTCTGAGATACCATCTTACGCCTGTCAGAATGGCTAAGATCAAAAACACTGAAGACACCTTATGCTGGAGAGGATGTGGAGCTAGGGGAACTCTCCTCCACTGCTGGTGGGAATGCAAGCTTGTACAACCACTTTGGAAATCAATATGGCGCTTTCTTAGAAAATTGGGAATCCATCTCCCCCAAGATCCAGCTATACCACTCTTGAGCATATACCCAAGGAATGCTCAACCACACCATAAGAGCACTTGTTCAGCTATGTTCATATCAGCATTGTTTGTAATAGCCAGAACATGGAAACAACCTAGATGCCCTTCAACTGAAGAATGGATAAACAAAATGTGATACATATACACAATGGAATACTACTCAGCAGAGAAAAACAATGACATCATGAGGTTTGCAGATAAATGGATGGATCTAGAAAAAATCATCCTGAGTGAGGTAACCCAGACTCAGAAAGACAAACGTGGTATGTACTCACTCATAGCAGGATACTAGATGTGGAACAAGGATGATTTGTCTGCTACTCACATCACCAGGGAGGCTACCTGGAAAACAGGACCCCAAGAAAGACACAGGGATCGCCCAATGACAGAGAAATGGAATGAGATCTACATGAACAGCCTGGACATGAGTGGGGGTAGTGAAAGGCGAGGGTCGAGGGAAAGAGAGCTTGGGGGAGCGGGAGATCCCAGCTGGATCAACAACAGAGAGGGAGAACAAGGAATAGGAGACCATGGTAAATGAAGACCACATGAGAATAGGAAGAAGCAAAGTGCTAGAGAGGCCCACAGAAATCCACAAAGATACCCACACAACAGACTGCTGGCAATGGTCGAGAGACAGCCCAAACTGACCTACTCTGGTGATGGGATGGCCAAACACCCTAATTGTCATGCTAGATACCTCATCCAACTACTGAGGGATCTGGATGCAGAGATCCATGACTAGGCCCTGGGTGGATCTCTGGGAGTCCAATTAGCGAGAATGAGGAGGGTTAATATGAGCGAGAATTGTTGAGACCAAGGTTGGATAAAGCACAGGGACAAATAGCCAAATGAATGGAAACACATGAACTATGAACCAATGGCTGAGGGGTCCCCACTGGATCAGGCCCTCTGAATGAGTGAGACTGTTGATTGGCTTGATCTGTTTGGGAGGCATTCAGGCAGTGGGACCGGGTCCTGTGCTCATTGCATGAGTTGGCTGTTTGAAACCTGGGGCCTATGCAGGATTGCTTGGCTCAGTCTGGGAGGAGGGGACTGGACCTACCTGGACTGAGTCTACCAGGTTGATCTCAGTCTGTGGGGAAGGCTTTGCCCTGGAGGAGATGGGAATGGGGGGGGGGGGCTGGGGGGAAGGTGAGGGAGGCGGGAGGGGGGAGAACAAGGGAATCCGTGGCTGATATGTAGAACTGAATTGTATTGCAAAATAAAAAAAAAAGGAAAAAAATATAAGCAGCTTAAAATGTACATCTCTGGTTCACACATTTGATCAAGTAATTCTATTGCTGTCCTACTTAGAAGTCAGATTTTCAGGGCAAGAAGAACCCTTGGAATGAGAACATTGTTGAGTTACAAGCTGTGGGAATTTAAAGATATAAAGGGTCAAAGAACCAAATTCCACAGGACATGGAAGCACAGCAACTATGAAGCATAAACAAAGAAAGACTTCAAAAATTAAAGTGAAAATGTAAGATAATAATGTATTTAAATGATTTGTATAAAATTTCAGATATTACTGAATGATTTTAGCCATGTGAATCCTATTATTGTTAACAACATTAAAAATTGTTCCAATATATAACTGCTTATTAAAAATGGCATTTTGAATGATATTTATTGTGGATATTCTTGAGAGTTTCAATTTTTAGCCTGTAACATTATATCTCTGGGATTTGAAATCTCAGAGGAAATATGCAAGTCCAAAAGGATACTTTATAATTAAGTCTGTGTGATAAACTCCATTCCAGAATTTGGAAGGCCCTGTATCCCAGGGGCTCCCACATCAGTCTTGACCTCTGGTATGTAGGAACTGTCAGTGACCCCTGTGCACACACATGTAGACATGACTTTATAAAAATCAAAACAAGCTTTTTTGAAATATCTTGCTAATTTATCATATCCCTGAATGTCCTTTTTTTTTTTTGGTTTTTTCGAGACAGGGTTTCTCTGTGTAGCTTTGCGCCTTTCCTGGGACTCACTTGGTAGCCCAGGCTGGCCTCGAACTCACAGAGATCCGCCTGCCTCTGCCTCCCGAGTGCTGGGATTAAAGGCGTGTGCCGCCGCCGCCGCCACCGCCGCCGCCGCCGCCACCACCATCCGGCTCCTTATGTTTTAAAACTGAAGAATATCTAAGATATTTTTGTAAGGACACCAAGGGGTAGAATGATGTATGGTTCATGCTCTTAACATCTTTTAGTACATAATAAGTTTAGGCTTGACTTTGAGAAAAACAGAAAATCCCAAAGCATTTATTCCCTGTTTTCATTAAATAGTATCTTCAAATAGATGGTCCAGGAAATTCTTAAAGATGGGTTTAATTTTGCCCAAGTTGAAGAGTAGTCATTCTTTAAAATAGCACACAGTTCCTAACTGATACATCTACAACACAACTCCTGCACCCAAGCCCCAGGGATCATTGTGGAAGAAAGCGCAGGAAGATTGTAAGAGCCAGAGGAACAGCCAGTTCTGTGAGATTGTGCTTCCTAGAAATGCCAGATGCTACACCCATAAAGCCTCACCACCATGACTGCCTAAACATGAAATGAACAAGCACAAGAACAATAGATACACATGAAATTGATGGGGAAAGCCCATGAGGTTTCAACCCTACAAAGAATACAGACTAAAGAATGCAGAGAGTATGAGAAAATCTTCTCCATGGAGGAGCACACCAACCAGTTATTCAATATCAGATAGTCAGCACCGAAAACATGCATATAAATAACACTATACAGATTGAGAAGGGTAGAGTTATGTACTTAGGAATATATATGCAAATGTACATGTACATACACACACGCATGCACACACGCATGTATATATGCATGTATATAACAACAAGTAATGAGAATAAGAGGTCATGGTTTTAAAAAAAAGAGGGTTCTGTGGGAGGATTTAGATGGATGAAAGAGAAAGGGAGAGAGAGATGTAATTTTATTATGATACAAGAAAAATAAATAAATGGAACAGGGTTGACTCTGGCCCTGATAAGGTCCCCTGTTCTAAGTGTGTGTGGTGGAATTGACTGCTTTGACAGACAAGCGCAAAGAATAATGTTTTGGAAACAATTCCTCTCTTAGATGTGAACCTTTAAAACACCAATAGTGCAACATCTTTTTGTTCTGGTTCACAGAGGCAAACCTGTGAGGAAGGTGTCCCATGTCCTTGACTATGAAGTCCACTTATGAGAATGAGATTCAGGACACTTTTGGAACACGCATGCTTCGTATCAGTATTGTTAGCTTTTAACTCATTTCAGTGAAAGAGTCTACTGTGAGCACTAAGGAGACTAAGGAACTTTCCAGTAATCATTTCTGTAAGGATTTCATTACCATCCTTTTCAAGAAACATTTGTCTCATGACTCTAAGGGGTAAATAAGGCAGGGGAGGAAAGAAACATGCTGGGTGGTTTTTTTTTTTTTTTTTTATTGCTAAGCTTGGAGCTTTTAAAGTTAGACCCTCCTGTGCAGACAAAGCAAAGTACTTTTACAAGTCAATTTTGTGTTTGCTAAAGTATTTAGTTTCTGACATAATAGGTTTTCAAGTGCACAGTGGTTTAAAATATGGTGGTTTCTTGCATGTGTATTATATATATATATATATATATATATATATATATATATATATATATATATATATATATATATATATATATCTTTGACCACATAGGTGTGTGCATGCCATATTTCTACTAGCTATGTGTGTGTGTGTGTGTGTCATATGAGGGCATGTCAGTGATGTTTAGTTGCAAGTTCAAGGACTTATGGTGTGGTTTGTTGATAAATGCTTAACAGCCATGCCTGTGAAAAGTATGGTTTGGAAGTACAGTGGAATTAAAGTGCCCATGAATGGTTCCGACTCCACTTGGATTGCTTTATGCCTAATGTGGGCCAGGCAAGGAGTGACTGAAGCTGACATTGCAGAAAGTGCAGTGGGTACAGACAAGAACATGAGGAATCTCGATGAAAATCTGTGTCCACCAAACAAATGGGAAACCTAATCTGTCTACCTAGTATAGTAACACATGAAGTTTTTAGATAACACCACTCCAGTTAAAACAGACACCACAAAAATGCCTGGTTGGTCCAGCATTGCCCACAGCAGAAAAAGGCTGAGGGCTGAGCCCAGCTTTACATAGTTGTCTGCCTGTAGTGAGTACCACAGCAGCCCAAGCAGTTTGGTGTCAAAGACATCTAATATGAACAAGGCACCACCTTGATTCTCTGCTGGAGTGGCATCACAAAAAACTTACAGAGTAGAGAATCATCGAGACCTTTACCACTATGCAGTACTGATGAGCTGTTCTCCATCACAATGTCAGCCTGTGTTCTCCAAGGGCAGCAGCAATGATCCAGAATGAGTAAAAACATATGCAATACAGATCTGACAAAGGTCTAATATGTGAAATATGTAAGTAACCCCCAAAATTTAGTAGTCAAAATAACGCACATAATTTGTCTTGAATAAAAAATAGTCATATATACAGGTGATAAAAGAATGACTCTTATGATTTGAGAAATCTCAATACTCATATTAAGTTGCACAACTCCAATCCCAGCAATTGAGAGTCTGAGACAGGAGGTAGAGGAGTTCAAAGCCAACCTGTATTACATACTGAAAAATGTCTAAAAATATGGTCAAGTTAGAACATGGACAGTCATTTCACTAAAAAAAGACATGCAAAAGGAAACTAACTATATAAAATGTATTTGGTTAAATATATTTCCAAGGAGTTGAAAATAAAATTAGAGAAGCACTAGATGCTGTTGAAGGTGTAGAGAAACTTGGAGAATCATACACTCTGGTGAAAAAATAAAGCGATACCTCCACATCCAGTTCCTACAGCACTGAATGTGATGCCTTCATACAGCCCTCAAGGTTCAAACTCAGGTATTTACCCTGGAGAAATAAAAACTTCCATGTACAGAGAAACCTATATGCAAGTGGTTGTAGCAACTTCATTCTTACTAGCTCCAAACTGGAAACATCTGGAAACAACCCAGATGTCCTTCAACTGTTGAATAAATAGTTAAAATGAACTTTTGTATATACATGCCATTGAACAGTCCTCAACCTTAAAAATGAATGAATGAATTAGAAAATGCAACCACAGAGCTGTATCCCCAGAGAATCGCAAAGTCCTAGAAGACTGCATGCTTCATAATTCATGCTTAAATTATAGAAATGGATATCATATTACAAAGATTTAAGGATATGGGACACTGAGGCATGGCCAGAATACAGAAGGGCAGCATCCTGGTCCTCGGGATGACAAAAGTGCCGTGTCCTAAGTAAGTCTGTCAGGGTGAATCAACAGCTTTGCAGGACTGGACCAGGGGGACCGTAAAGGACACCTGTGGCTTCTCTCAGTTGTTTCGTATGACTACTGGTGACATCATAATTATCCCCAATAAAACACTTAATATTAGAATGTGACCAGAGCGCACACAACGAAGCAGAATTACACAAATGAAACACATTTGTGAGCAATACCCGTACTGTTTGTTGTCACAATCTGAGTAGAAACCTCTTTGGCCACATTGATCTGTTCTCGACACTTACATTTTCTTCATCCTATACCTCGTTTACCCTTTTACTTTTGTACTCAACTTAGTGTTAGATGTTACATGGGGGTTTGATTATTGGAAGCAATAGGTGATTTTTATTTCTTCAGAATTAAAAACAATATCATTTTATAACAAATTTAGGACTTTGTCCTAATGGAACACCTATAAATAAGTTTTATAGTATGGATTGATGGCAAGTGTTAACAATTTCTTAAAGACATGGAATGCAAACTATAGTCAACAAAAAGGATATAAATTCTGGAAAAAAATCTTTCCCATTTGTGCAGATAAAACTTAACAGCTATGAAATAAATGAAGAATACTGTGATAATTAAATACTTAAACTACTGACACTGGTAAGAGAAAGTAAGCTATATGCCTTGAAATTTACATATTTTAGCAAATGTACTATTTATTTGATGTCAATGACATGCTTGCCCTTCCCATTGTCCACTGGACTGGCACACAGATCCAGCTTCCATACATATCAGTATACCTTTGATGTCCTGATTTCTGCTCCTTGCTGTGATCTCTTCCCCTCCCCGCTTGGTTTTAAATTCACAAAGTGGTAGAATATGTTAGAACATGTTCCCCTGCCTTCCCTGTTACACAAACCATCTGATAGACTGGGTTCCTGCTCTTCTTTGTATGCATGATTCTTCTCACTATTTAAAAAAAAAGACTTGTGTAATGAACAGAAAATAGCACTGTCCTTTCATTAGTCACAAACCCAAATACCACAAAATTAATTGTGCATAGCATTCTAATCAATGCCCTAGATTCCTTTAAGTTGTGACCCTATAAATCTAGAGTAAGAGAGTAAAGTTCATACTAAAAACATTAGTGAGCATTAAACCAGTCACTCATTATTTAGACCCTGATATTTTGTGAAATGTTTTAAACAAAAATTTCAGACATAATAAAATGACTAAAGCCACAGTAAGTGAATCAACTATGTTCAAACTGACCAGTAGTGAAAATCAAGGATTTTATTGTTGTTGTTAAATTCTAGCATAGTGGGCCAAATAGAAGCTAGACAAATTGTGTCTAACATGGAACCAAGTGTGGAGAAAGACTGTCCTCATACCTCTTGTTTGCCATCTGTCACTCAGCCCAAATTTGCTTCAAGTGCATAACAACAAAGACTCAATGATGATGGCAAGTTTTCAAAGTCAAATGTTAGATAATATTTAACTCAACAAATAACACAATGACACATTTGCTAGTAGAGACTGCAGAAAAGACAGCCACTTAGGAGAGTATTACATAAACTCGATTCTTTGAAACCCAAACAGTAACAGTACTGTGTTATAGACTAGCTGATGTGATACGGATGGACTGCAAAAGGAAACTTCACATTTGACAAGAGCATTGACAATTTGGCAAGGACTTGAATAGAAGAAGACAATTAATTCCTTGGGGTCACACACACAAAAAAAATACTTGCAGTTAGGGTTTGCATATGAGGGGACATTTGCTGTTTATCTTTCTGTACCTGAGTTACAACACTCAGTTTAATTTTTTCCTTTGAATTTCAATTCTTCTGTATAGGCAAGAAAGAGTCAGTTACATATAGGTGCTATGTGTGCTTGTCCATTCATCTGATTAGTGGGCATTCATCTGATTATGTTGAATACCTGCTCTGTAGTTCAGAGGCTACAGGTGGGGACCTACCATGATGGTTTTGCACAGTGGATATGCTGTCAAACTGCCTTCTAAACACTCATGTTTACACACTTCCATTTGTTCTATGGTCGGCCTTGGTTAAATAGCTTCTTTGTACACTGGGCAGTGGTCAATGAAGAGATTCATAACTGCTCAGAGTCCTGAGGATAAATTACTGGAAGTGCTTAGCCCTAAATGAGATATCAGTATCAACCCCCTTGCCAAGGCTCAGGAAATATCCCAGGAGACTAAGCAGAAATAATGTAAGAGCTAGAAGATGTCGAGGAGTGCTGCAGAAGGTTGTCTTCTGGACATGACATGACTATTGCACTCATGAACACAGCAGCTGTGATTATTTGAGCAGGATTGAGACCGGAGGAATTCCACATGGATGTGGGAGGAGCTTATGAAATCTCACCCCTAGTTGAGGAGCTACTGGTAGCTGATAGTGGCTGGGAGAGGGATCGTCATTTGTTTTGGTCAGTGTGGCCACTATAGGTTGCCCATGTTCTGATTCGTGACTCCACATTTAAGCACACACAGATAACAACAGTTGGATGCGGTGGGATATAGAAAGAGGGGTCATGAGATTGGAAGGAGACACATGAGAAGGGTCCCAGGAGAGAGGTGGGAGGGGATGGAATAAACATATATGAAATTCTTAATATATAGGAAAAAATTCTTGATGTTGGGTTTTATGCCTATGTGTACACTTATTTCCCATGACTTTAACTGGTTAGGAGACATGTCTTTGAATTTATTATTGAAAAGAAAGTGAAGAGTGAGATAAGTGATGAAATAGCACCTCAGGTATGAGAATAAAGTAGAAATTAAGAGAGAAAAGAGAGCTGTTTCTAGTCTCTGCCTTTTTCTTCAATCAGGAACCTAATCTCAATAAACAATTAATTGAGTCAACGTATACGAAATATAATAAAAATAAACAGAATAAGACAAAGCAGTTGAACAGCCAATTAGCAAATAAAATTTTTCAAATTTGAGGGTGCCACTCTCCTACCTTAATGAATCCAGCGCTCTTTGATCACGTTATGAGCATGTAATTTGATTTTAGACTTCACACAAATGTTTGGATTTCACAGATCTTGATTTCCATCAGGGAAGCAAGAAAATATTATTTGGGGGGACTAGGTGCTACTCGAACCTCTCACAACCATTTGCCTGGTGAAATCTGAATTTAAACTGGAAGGCAAAAGGTAAGTTCTTTGTGTTTCTCAGCACTAATACCAGAAGGACTCAGAATCAACTGTCACTAGATATTTTTGCAAATAGTACGTTTTAATTAAACAAAAAGCAATTATTTGAGTGGGACCTAGTGATACAAACCAATATTCTAGCTGCTTAGGAGACTGAAACAGAAAGATTGTAAATCCAAGGCTAACCTGGACAAGTTAGTAAGACCCTGTTCCAAAACCAAAACAAAACAAAGTAAAAAAAATAGGATGGAGGATATATCTCATTGGTATAGAGGGGTAAAGGGTTTACTTTGTCAAAAATGAGGTCTTGCATTCAACACTCCCAATAGTGCAAAAAAGGTGGGGGGCCACTAAGAGTATACCCCTACAATTCCAGTGCTTGTGACATAGAGGAATGAGAATAAAGATCTTAAGGCTAGTCTTGGCCTCATCCATAGGGAATGTAGATGAACCTGGGATATATGAGACTCTGGATTACAGCAGCTAAATAAAGTAAGTTTTAAAAATATGGAACTTCACACTATGAATGTAACTTTTTTTTTAAGATGAGGTTTTCTTGACTGGCCTTGAGCTCAATATATAAACCAAGATAGCCATAAACTCATAGAGATCCTTCTGCCTGTACCTTCTGAATGCTAGGATTGAAGTTGTATGCCACCATGTCCAGCTAATGTGACTCTCAAATGACAAGTTTTTATCTATTTTCCCTTTAGAGAAGAAATGGATATTTGCTCAGACAGAATTATAAATAGACTGTATTTCATGATAAAGTAAATTCAGCTAGTAGAGCAGGGTTGGTGTCTAAAAACTGCAAGAATATAGACATACCCTCCTCTACTGTATTCCCTTTGCTCTGATCTCTACAAAACCACTGTTAAATGAAGGCGTTCATCATCTTCTTAGGTTCATTTGACCCTTGGGGGTTGTTATGAATATTTCTCCTTAAGGATTTAGGGAAATTTTCTTGGCATGAATAATTTTCCTGGCTTGTTATCCGGTGAAAATGCTTGACCCTTAGGCCAACTGCTTTTCCATACAGACTGTTTTTATAATGAAAGAATGTATCTTGTAAGCATGCCCAGAGGCGTTGCTAACAGGACCATCACATAAACACTTCAATATTTTATCTTTGACTCTTGTTTATGTAAAATGCTCTGGGTTTTAGATGGAAAAATCTAATTCTTAAATTTGATAAATAATAAATCTTGTAAATAATTGCTAACTTTAATAGTATTCTTCAAAATTTATTTTATTAGAGAAAATCACATAAAATTACCATATTTATGGTAAAAAGTATTTAATAGCACTAATTTTACATTTTGACCTAGCAGTTTCTTCTTTTGTATGAGAGCCAGAGTAAGGCCTAATGCTCAGTTTGAAGAGAAAACACAAGCCCAGAAGGTCTGGCCCAGTCCTTAGTCAGCTGTGTGTTATGGGCAATGTATGTAAGTTTTGTTGGGCCTCAGTTTCTTCAGCTGAAAATTTGGGCATTCATAGTTTGCTCTGTACCACATTTTTGTGAATATAAAGGAATTGGTAGGTGGAGAAAATTGGTATGTGGCCCTAAAGACCACAGAAGACACATTGGGAATCATTGTCTTAGATGGAACTGGCATTTGATTTCTCTCTTCCCTCTGAATTTTTTTTTCTCTTGAATTCCCTGCTGAGTGAATTTGATTTTTTCCCCCTGTGGACTTCTGGTGCATGCTTACTGGACTTTCAAGCTTTATTTTCCTCTACTGTGAACATAGGGAGCTTTATGGAATGGAGTCCCTGCCCCTTCTGAACAAGGAAATCAGCTTAGGCAAGTTTGTTTCACAGCTCACACAGCCAGTAAAATGCAAAATCAGGACAAGGATTCAGTGATCTTCTTCCCTTGCTGGTTCTTAGAAGAACGTTTAAAATTAGCATGCCTGTGCCAAAACCAACAGCATTAAATCAAAGTTACCATTCAGAAGGAAGTTTGATTTATCAAAAATTTCTGTAATAATTAATCTTTAGCAAGCAACTATCACACACTGTATTGGTCAACAGGGCTAAGCCAATCTCCAATCTACAGTATAATTAATATATACACTTCTATGTAGACAAACATGCTTTCTAGGATTGTCACAAGTGTCCCTACTTTACAGACAGGAAAACTAAAAATGAATAGGTAGTGAGCTTCAATGTGTGACCTTGTTTCTATAAACAAAGAAAGCAAAACCCCAAAGTTTTTCCCTCTGAAATATTATATTCCTGAGAGACGTGTGCTCTCCTGGGCAGAATTTGCAGATCTAGTACAAAGGGAAATATTTGGCCCCTTGTTATAAAATTAATAAAAATTTAGAACAAGTATGTGACCACACTGTGTGGAATCAAGAGTGCAAAGTCTGTGTGCTGGACCTGGGAGGTGGCCCAGCAGCATGACAATAATCCTGTCCTGACTGGACAGACTCTTAGTCTGCTCTCTGTACCTGTGCTCTGTAACTCTGAGTAAGGCAGCATGGTAGGAAAAGAAGAGCAGTGTTCAGTCTGTTTATTATGTCTGCCTGGTTGTCAGCAGAGGGATCCTGAGGCAATGCCGCACTGGGCAGGACAGCAAAGGTATCAGGTTGCAGTCCCTCCTCTTGGAAAAAAAAGAGAAGTACAAACCACTTTTTTTTTGACTATCAGGATGTAGGGCAAAGAAACAGGAAGCTTTGGGGAACTCCAGGCACCCACAAAGGGGGAATCACCTTGCCCCCCTCATAACGGCAGTCAAAATTTATGAAATACTCTCTTGTACCTTTTCAGCTTGGAGGAGTCTGCCTAAGAGATGTCTGAAATGAACCAGCCTGACTGGCTACTCCAACACATTCTCTTTCTGAAAATGATACTCAAAAGTAATCTCTAGCCTTTTCCCTCTGTAAGTAGAAAATGCCTGTGATTATTTCTCAGACCCTAGCATGATCCTCAGTATAATCCCTATGATTCAGGTCAAGCCAACCAGGTGTTTACTTGAATATAAAACTGATGTAGCCCTGAGAAAAGGCCAGGTGTGTTTCCTGTCTGAAATGGTTGGTCGGCTCTTCCAGGTGCCTATTCAGGGCACCGACTGGGATGCGTCTACTGCCATCTCTTGAGATTGTCATTTTAAATAGTGCCTCTTTCCTTAATCCCTAGCCATTTGATGTACTTTTTTATGTCTCCTGAATTTAAGCATCGGAAATAAAATGGATACAATCAAAAGTTCTAGCAGTCTTTCAACAGCACATTGATTGGGTGCATGTTCAGACTGGCTTCCAAGGGTTCATGTTATAGTTCCCTCAGGATTTCTACGAAGCAGTTTAGTTATTGTATGCTTAATACAGACGTCACCAAAAATGTGAAAAGCAAGGAAAAAAGTGACTCCAACTATATATTAAACATAAAGTGTTTGCTATTCCTTATTATCTAAATGTGTGCACACACGTGGAAAGAAAGAATGCTTCTTTGCTGTTTTGGAAGTGCATACAATAATTTCTATTAGAGCGTTCTCAAGATGTCTCTGTTAAAAGTGTTTCCTGCGAAATGAGTCATCTGTTGCGTGTCTTCACTCTTCAAGAGCTCCTCTGCATGACTTGTAGATTTATCTGAATAAATTATCCCTGCCTTTTGAATTATTAATCTTGGCTGCATGATATGCAAATCAGACTGCACTGGCCGTGTCCAGCGACACAGCACTGGGTCAGAAGCTGTCTCCAGTTCCTGGCAGAGTTTCTGTCAAGAGAGAGGCTGTCAGCAGAATGGTAAGGGACACTATAGCCCATGCCTCCTGGACATACTAAGGAAGGCCAGGCTTTGTGGGGAGGGTTTCTTTTGAAAGTGGCTTGTGAGCTGAATGGTGCTCAGGGAAATCTTCTTAAGTAGATGTGAAGCAGCAAAGGGCAATGCAGTCACATCTGACTTTCACATCTGCTTCCAATGGCTCACACTAAATGCACTGATTTGGTGGTTAAATACTAAGTTTACTTTACTTTAAAAGGTCCACTGTATTTGATAATGCCTCAGCAAAAATAATTAGAATGATTTAAATAAATAAAAGTATTTACAGAAGAGGGGAACTATCTTGCACCGTGAAAAATAACTTACCAGGTAAATTTAAAGAAAAATATAATAAGGTGAATTTTAAATCATTGCAAACTTTAAATTTTGTATTTACATGTAGCAAAATGAGTGTATTCAAGAATAAGATTTTCTAAAGTCAAAAATTGAAGAAGTGATTGCTATTCTACTCACCAGAACTTTTCAAACTGTATAAGCTATTCTTTAACAATTTAATGAAAGATGTAACTTGATACATACTATAATTTTTAGTATTTCGGTGTCATTTGTGGAATATAGAAAAATGAAGTAATTCATGAGTACCAAATGCTTATATTTTTATACATGCAAATACAGTTTCATTTAAATTGTTTAATAATGAAAGTAACTTGTTAAAATATCTTTATTACTATGTAACTTTCTAGTGGCAGTTAAAATTTTAATTTCTGTTAGGCTCTCTATAATGGTCAAGGATATAGAAAAACTTTTTATTAGAATAGAGGGGATTTTTATTAATGTCAATTTTCTAAATTTCTGGTAAAGAGCATACATTATTTTTACATTTAGGAGAACTGATTATAGTGAATTTTCCATCAGTTCAAATTAAAAATGAATACTAATTGTCCCCTGCGAGTGCATTCAGCTTACTTGTAGCTTGTTAATTCTAACAGACTTGGTATTTGTGGGCTAAGAACTAATGATTTCACTTTAGTTATCAATGTTCTTTTTAAAGAACATGTTCTGTTATTGGTTCACTCGAATAAGTAACAGCATACTAGTCTGCTAGTCAGCATGTCCATTGCCTATAAACAGGATGGCTCCCAGAAAGTGAGAGGATAGTAATATTCCTTGAGAAATGCCCCTTGTATTGGGAGTTTTGCTTAAACGAACACACTTTGATTCTCTAATTTGTATAATTACGTCATAACAAAAACACACTCCAATATACACATTACTGAATTTGGAATACATTATTCTCAAAATAGTGTGTCCTCATGAAGTTGAATCAGCCTACAAATATTGGATAGCCTATCTCAAGAAAACCCTAACCTGTTAATATTATGAATGTGGAAAGGGCTATAAGAATGACTAATTGAAACATTTATATTAAAGAAATAGCTTATAAGACATCTTGAAAAGTAGAACTGCATTTTAACAAATAAAATTTCAGTAATATTAAAGTATAAAAATATTAGGACTGATTGGTTATTGAGAGCCGCTGGTAGTAAAAGTCCATGGAGTATACAGCAGTGACTTTGGGAGCAAACAATATAGGCTGGACCTATTATTGTTTCCATTAATTGGTTTAAATTTTTTCTGATGTTTTGCTATTTGTATCCACACTGTATTATGCAATTAATATGTACTTTATCCACACACTTTTGTTTTTGTTTGTTTAATTATTTCTTGTACTTTAGAGATTATATTATAATTACATTATTTTCCCCTTCCCTTTCCTCTCTCAAAACCTTCCTCTATACCCTTCCTTGCTCTCTTTCAAATTCATGGCCTATTTCTTCATTAATTGTTGTCACATGCATACATGAAAATGTATATTCCAAAATACGACCTATTCAGTCTATATAACATTATTTACAAAACAACTTCCAAAACAAAGACTTGGGGCTTATTGTGGAAGAGGGGGCATTGTTGTGGTAGACTGTAAGATTATAAGAGCAGAGAGTTTCCCGTGAGACTGTGTCTCCTAGTAATGGCAGAAGCTGAACCCACAAAGTCTCACCAACATGACTGCCAACACTGGGCTGAACAAAGACAATAGACATGCAGAAGTGGATAGGGAAAGACCACGAGTTCTCAACCCAAAAAAGAACTACAGTCAACTAAGGAATGTCCAGAGTGGGAGCAATAGTGTTACTCAGGGAAGAGCATACCAACTGTTTATCCAAAGCCACACAGTCAACCTGAATATAGACACTTTGAAAGTTGTGGAGGTAGTACTGGGTGTTTGTTCTTAAAGCAAGATTCACTCTGTGAGAAGCAAGACAAAAAGGTACAGATTAATAAATAAAAGTAATCAATTAATTTAGCCATTTATTTTCCTTAACTGGCCCTGGTAGTCTCTGTTTTTACTAAACCATCAGTCTTCAGACTTTCAAGATCACTGGAAAACAGAATTCTCTATCACTTCCACTTGTCCCCTGACTTGATGATTGGTAGCTACTGGCAGCTGGGCATCGAGTTGCACATGTCTTTGTGGATATATTTTCCATTCCATTTTGTGATCCATATAAATTACATAAACCCATGGCACTTCCTCAGCTTAAATGGGATCCGGTATAATCAGAGAAAGAGGAAGAGGAAATTTAAAATGAAACAAATGAGTTTCTTATCTCAAGGAAACTTTCTAATGTCTTAATTTTCATTTAATGCATGCACCAGCAAATCAGTATTTCCTACATGACATAATGATCACAAACTGAGTCTTGAAGAACTTCAACATTAAAGCCTAGACAAGTAAGGATTAGCTACAAAAGAGCTGGCAAATGAAGAAAAGGGAGAAAGAGATTGCAATGTTCTAGAAGGCAAGGAGGAAAAAGCTTCCAGACTCATGGCATTGAAAGCTGCAGCAGATTTGAGTCTAACAGTGAGAAACATTCATTGTCTAACGAGCCATGCATGTTTAAAAGTCCATATCCCTCCTTTTTTTTTGCTGTTTTTTAATTTTTGAAAATTTCACCCATAAGTACTACAGTTTCATCATTTCCCCCTCTGTCTCGCCCCCATCCAACTTCTCTTGTGTTCTTCCTTTCCTCAAATTCTTCTGTAGTTTTTAGTTAGACACACATATATACACACGGAAAGACATATATTTAGTGAATAGATACATACAAATATAGATACATAGATAGATGTATATGTATATGTATACATAACCCATCATTAAGTCCATCTAGTGTTGATTGTACATACACATGCTTAGAGGTGATCACTTGGGATTCAATAACACCAGGAGGCTCATCCCTAGAGAAAACTAATTTTCCCCTCTCCCAACAGTTGTGGATTGCCATTAACTCTTCATCTAAGGGTGGCTTCTTCTAAAATCTCTCCCATTCATACTGGCATCTCAACAGGTGTTGTCATAATGTAAGTCTTGTTTAGGCAGGCATTTTGTTGAGATTTTCTGCGTGCAACTTCCCTGCCATGTCTAGAAGACACTATTTCACAGGAGGCACCTGTTCCTCTACCTTTTAAGTCATTCTGCCCCCATTCCACAATGTTGTCTGAGCCTTAGGTTTAGAGGTTGTAGATGTACTGACTGGGGCTGGATAACCTACGGTTACTTATTCTCTAGGTTTACCAGTTGTGGATATCTGCAATAGTCTCCATCTGGGAAAAAAGGAACTTCTTTAATGAGGGGTGGAAGCTATTCTTATCTGACTGGACTGATGTACAGGGTCCATTTTTTAATTTTTTGTAATTTAAAAGTTTTGTGTTAATAACTATATGCATACTTTGGTGTATTTAAAAACTAAATAAGTATGGACAGACAGACAGATAGAACACAAAGATAAATCAAAGGAGAAATAACACAATAAAAGTGATCTGGAATCTTACCGCTAATTCTGGAGCCATTAGTATTTTGGTATATATCTTTTTAGAATTCTACATGTTTAGCAATTTCAGATTAAACTCTATGTAAATGTCTTAAATCCTTAAACCAATTCTTGAAGTTACATATTAAAGTTTGCTTTATACAAATATGTTTATAAATCAGAGGTCTCACTACCATAGTGACTGATTTTATATATATATAAATATAATATATATATTATGTGTGTCCTATTATATACAGGGTAAGCTTTTATGGTGAAGTAGATTGGTAGATCTCATTTTGTGGATTTACTATTTCTCTAGCCTTGGAGGAAGTATTTATGAAATTGCTTTATAAGCAGTCAGGTTCCGGCCCTCTCTATTCAGCATGCAATTCCAGACCACATACTATCTATTAGCCACTGTGCAGATGTAGAAGATAAGCAATGAACAAAACAACTTTGTAAAAACAGGTAAGACAAAATTTAATGGGTAAGGAAAGCATGCAGTGAGGGCACCTAGTTCATTTAGATTTGGTGGACAGACAGCCGACTCAGGGAAAGCATCTTTGAACTGGCATCTGAAAGAAGTACAGATAAAATATGTGGGCATGAGCGGGAAAGAGCAGTGAAGAGATGCAGGCGGGGCCAGGGCAGTGGGCCTGCTTTGTGCAGTCAGAGGGCAGGAGGAGGGCAGAGCTAGAACAGAGCGGGTGAGCTGAAGTGACTGCGGGGGCGGTGGGCAGACTGTAAGAATCCGGACTTCAGTCCTTGGAAGGATTTTAACACAGGATCTCAATGTGATTTGATTTTTGAGCTATAGATTTTTCAAGACTGGCTATTTGTGGAAAAGCTGAAATGAACAAGAGCCAGAAAAGGCATGAGGGTACAGCAGGAAAATATGACAACTGCTCTCTTCCGCAGACTGATGGGATTATATATAGTGAGCAACAGTGACAGATTTGAGAAATACATAGAAATTAAAGTCAACAAGGCTTGGTAGTTTGTTCTTGATGGAGATTAAATTGCGGCTGACTGTAAGGATTTCTGTAGTAAGCATTTGGATAAATGGAAAAAATATTTTACTGGTAAAGGTGCTTCAAGATTGGCTAACAAGATAGGATTTCTGAAGTCAGAGATGCCTGTAAGAAACGAATCCACAGCAATAGAATAAACTACTAGAATTCATTAGACAGATCTGAGATAGGTTACAAGTGTGGGAGTTGTTGTAGATAAATAGTCAATAAAGCTTGAACATGAATAACATCACCCAAGACGAGTGGAGAGAAGGGAGGTCAGAACTGAGACAGGACATCAGTATCTCACTCTTGAGCCACAAAAGATGCAGAAAGCACCCAGGAAGAGGAAAAGAAAGCCAGGATTCTGCCTTTTCACAAAAGGCAAATGAAGGGTGTATTCCTAACAATCTTACTGCAGGCTAATAAATCAACTGGCAAAAACTGACCACTGGATTGGTAAATGTGGTGGCTGTTTGAAGAACTCAGAGTCACAAACCAGATTAGGGAGTACTAGACAGAAAATGGGGTCCAGATGACAAAGCCCTTGGTGAGACATTTCCCCAGAAACCAAGCCTGAAGAGGAGGGCAACCTGGGATGCAGGGAAAGTCTTTAAACCTGGGACAAAATTTTCAGATTGATAGACAAGGGTGTTTAAGTGCTGGTAGGCAAGATACAGACGGATGGATCTAGAAATAAACCTGGAACATTGGGGATGTGACATCCAGTGTGTGGAAAAAGTCTGAAACATCCTGGAGAAAAGGAGTGATCCAAAGAGCAGGTGGACCTGAGAATGGGTGGCTCCAGAGCCAAAGAAGAAGACTCTCCATCTTGGTGAGCTAAGCAGCAAAGACAGCTGTCTGATGGTTGTGGTGAGCAGGGTGGAGTACCTGGAAAGACGTCTGAAAGCAGAAAGATATGAAATTAGAGACGTAATGAACTCTACTATCATCTACAGAGGAATTGAAAGTGAAAACACAATACTTGGTTCTCCAACGGTGTTTATGGGAACTGGCTCAGCATGAAGGCCTGAGGTGGTTGCCCAGTGCCCATGTTAAAAAGAGAGGTGGGTCATGGAAAACCCCAAGGCTGGAGAGGCAGAGACAGGAGGATCCCTGATGCTTTCTGAACAATTGTTCTAGCTGAATGGTGAGCTCCCGGTTCAGAGAGAAAGCCTGTCTCAACAAATCAGGGATTGCGTGAGGAAATATATGCTAACCTCTGGCCATCACATGTACAAATACATATGTGAACACAAAGGCACTTATACACATACACAACACACACACACACACACACACACACACACACACACACACACCTCACAAGAGTAACGATAAAATACTGATGTCATCTACAAATTTATGATGTGTTTTCATAAATAAAACACTGCCAAATTACCAGCAATAAACTTGAATAAAATTTGAATTTGCCAAAAGTAGATATATTTTATACATATCTTCCTCATAGAAAACTCTACTGAGTGTATAAAAGCTTCATATGAAAATAGGTCAGGTTATTTGTACTTACAATGAAATAATTATTTGGCTCTAACTAATACTCTGAAACCTGCTTAACAGGAAATTTTTAGAAAATTTTGTTTTCAACCTTGTTTTCTCTATTAGAAATAATTGGGATCTAATTTTTTTAAATCAACATATTTCCAGATTACTGAAGTCCTTGAAATATTCCAACTATAATGTAGCCTCATTGCTAGAGATTGAGAATTTATCAGAATATTGGAGGTTTGGATCAGTATTTACAGGGTCTTACTACAATGTTTTATTAGTTGGTGTGTTGCTGAGTTTAAAGGTCAAGGTGACATGACCTAGAATTACCTGGACATAGGTTCTCAATGAGAGACTGTCTACATTGAGTTGGCCTGTGAGTGACTGTCTTAATAAGTGATGTTGGAAATGCAGCCCACTGTAGATAGTACCATTTCCTAAAAATGTGGAGAAATCCAGCTGAGTAAAGCAAGCAAGGGAATGAACACACACACATTGATTTCGCTCTACTCTTGACTGTGTATGTGATGCACTAGTTGTTTTCCATGCTGTCATGGACTAGAAACGGAAACTGTGAGCTTAAATAAACTCTCCCTAAGCTACTTTTTTGTCAGGGCATTTTGTCTCAGCAAGAGAAATGAAACTAGAAAAGTTAGGAACGCGGCCTCAGCGAGGGCTCAGTCTGAGTGTTGTGCTCTCAAAATCCACAAGCTGGGACCTAATCGTACGGGATGGCAGAACTTCTGTGAAAGCAAAGGGTTTTGCTCTCATAATTTGGATAGTGCCTTTGTAACGGAGGATGAAGGGAGCTGCCATGCCCTTATGTCATTGCTAAGAGAATAGCGTGACACTGAATCTGCTGGCACTTTCTTCTTGTACTTCCCTAACTGTGCAAAGAAGTAAAATAGTTCTAGTGTTGCTAAATTGCCCACTACAAGATGTATTGCGATAGCCACAGGAATTGACTCAAATAGCATGATACTGAAGTTTCTACACTTCAATGAAATCCTTCCTCAAATGATTCTACTACCAGTCCCAACTTCATACTTGTATTAAATGAAGCAGTCCTTAGAAAGTGTTCAGCCCAATGCCTGCTGCCCTCTTAGCTTTCAAGACATGGTGACCATTGTTATTTCTAGGTTTCCAGTATCTTGTTTTAAATCTGAAGAAACTGTATTTTAAAGTGGAGTAATATGTTCTAAGTTTAATAAAATGAGAAAAAAATGTTTACTATATACAACTAGGTAAAAGCTATTCAAAAAGACAACTGTATCCAACAGCCCTACTCCATTTCCTGGGTTAGAGTTCAATTCAGTTTAACTCAGCAAAATTTGTAGAGATCTGTGTCTGGCCCTGAAGATACAAAGGTGAGTTAGAGTCATCTTCTTGCTTAATTAATCACTTTCTTTTACCTTTTTATTAAGCCCTCTTTTTGTTTCTGTGCTGAGCTCTGGCACGTGTTCTTCCTGTGTCTGGAAACAACTCTTCTTCTGGTAGAGATCTAGTTCTTATTTCCCAGACATCAAGCTGCACTCCATCCCAAAACTTGCTCACATTTTTATTATACTTATTATTTATGTATGTATTTACGTGTGTGTGTGTGTGTGTGTGTGTGTGTGTGTTTGTGTGTGTGTGTGTGTATGCTCATGCATGAGCATGCACATGTGTATATGAGCAGGCACAGGTGTGGAGGTCAAAGAACAAATTCCAGGAGTCAGTTTTTGTCTTCTAACATTTTAATTAGTACTCATTTTTGTTCATATCTATAATACAGCATCCAGTATATTTTTCCCAGGAAATCATCTATTGACTCACATTAGCCACCCTGCTCTACTCTTTGCTATCACACCCAGCGATAAGGATACAGTTTGAACATGTTCAATGAAGCCTTGTTGAAATAATATAGTTGCATACACATATAGTATTTGTGATTGCATACAGTGTACTAATGTGTACGAACATGTGCTTTTTTTTTTTTTTTTTTTTTTTTTTTTGAGACAGGGTCTCACTTCATAGCCCTGGTTTGTCTGAAACTCACTTTGTAGACTAGGTTGTCCTGGAACTCACAGAGATCTGCTTGCCTCTTCTTCCCAGCCCTGGTGTTAAAGGCATGCCCCATCATGCATGACTAATGTATGTATTCTTCACCAACTCTCCACAGTTAAGTGTTAGGTTTTCAATTAGTGTTCTACCATTTGTCCTTGGTCACAGTCTAGTGTTTGATCTTGTATTTCCTTTCTGCTTTAGTCACAGAATTCATCTTGTCAAAACTGGCTGGCTACAGAGAATATCCTGAAAAAGTACTACCTATCCACATTTTACGGGATGGAGTTCATTTTCGGGATGTTTGGGAATATCACCGTGGTGTTCGGGTACCTCTTCTGTCTGAAGAACTGGAACAGCAGCAACATCTATCTCTTTAACCTTTCCATCTCTGACTTTGCTTTCCTGTGCACCCTTCCGGTGCTGATAAGGAGTTATGCCAATGAGACCTGGATCTATGGAGATGTTCTCTGCATAGGCAACCGATACTTGCTTCATGCCAACCTCTACACCAGCATCCTCTTCCTCACTTTCATCAGCATCGATCGATACCTGCTCATGAAGTATCCTTTCCGAGAACACGTTCTGCAAAAGAAGGAGTTTGCCGTTCTAATCTCTTTAGCTGTCTGGGTCTTAGTGACCTTAGAAGTCCTACCCATACTCCCTTTCATAAATTCTGACCCAACAGACAAAGACTCCATCTGCAAAGACTACGCAAGTTCTGGAAACCCTAAATACAACCTCATTTACAGCCTGTGCCTGACTTTGCTAGGCTTCCTCCTTCCTCTCTCTGTGATGTGCTTCTTCTATTACAAGATGGTAGTCTTCCTAAGAATGAGGAGTAGGCAGCAGGTAACTGCCCTGCCGCTGGACAAGCCTCTGCGCCTGGTAGTCCTGGCAGTGGTGGTCTTCTCTGTACTCTTCACACCCTACCATATCATGCGCAATGTGAGGATCGCCTCACGCCTGGACAGCTGGCCACAGGGATGTTCACAGGAAGTCATCAAAACCTTGTACATCGTGACCCGGCCTCTGGCCTTTCTAAACAGTGCCATCAACCCCATCTTCTACTTTCTCATGGGAGACCACTTCAGAGAGATGTTGATTAGTAAGCTGAGACAGTATTTCAAGTCCCTTACATCCTTTAGGACATGAGCTGCTGGATGCTGGTCTTCACTCAGCTAAATTGCTCTGCAGCTGAGTTAAAACCAAGTAGACCACTATCTCCAGGCTTTAGCTCCTCTGTCACCCACAATGCTGGAGTACAAGCTGGGTCTTGACACCCAGCTAGTCTGTTTAAATAGGTATACATATATCAGAAGAATAGCTATCTGTCCTTATTTTAGGTTGTACCCAGAGTATGGGAAAATATGCATTAAAAAGTATTGATATCTTCACCTAAGAACTGAAAAAAGTGAACTAACGCTGTCAATGTTTAGGAGACTTAAGATTCAAAACTTTGTTAATTTTAAGAACTCTTCTCTCAGTGTAAAAGAAATAAAAGATAGCTAGATTATCATGCTACATGCATTTCATCATTGGCCAGGCTGATTATCATGGTTAGGAAATATTCTATGCTATTTTTATTCTTGTAATATTAAAACATTATGTGAAAAATAAATGGAACTCAATCTACACCATTAACTGTTATTTTTGGAAATTGTATTCTTGAAAAATGTAAATAACAGCAATGCTTAATAAAGCAATATAATTTGTTTCTCTGTACTAATCATGGACTGTAATTAACCTGTAATGTATCAGTCCTTTTCTTTTAGATGGACTATATAGCAAATAGGAATCTTAGTTTGTGTTGGCAGGATGTAAAATGTTCAGCAAAGGAAATTGGTAAATTCTAATTTGTCTCTCAGGAAATTTGGCCATGATGAAATTCCATAGTAATTTTACTCAAATATGGAAGACACATGCCAAGGATGGATTTAGAAAATCCACCATTTCAGAACTCTAGATGTGTTGGAAACTCATAGCAAAATAAAGCACACCAAAATGAGTTCATTGTTTCTATGATGATTGTGCTGTCTGGAATTTTGATGTCACATTCTGATGCTGTGGAAATAGAGTAAACGTCGCCTCCGTTTCCATCTCCTCTAAACAGAGAACTTTAAAACACATTATTGGGGCTTCTGTTTTTTCATGGGAAACTCTTCACATGTTTTTCACATGTCCTCAGATCTTACAGACACTGTTTTTTTGGTAAGAAATGTGACTAAACCATTAGCAGAATAATTTCCCCATAGAAGAAAATAGGCTTAAAAATATAAGGTAATCCCCCTCCTCCCAGGCAGGCCAAGCCAAGCGATCCTGCATAGGTCCCAGGTTTCAAACAGCCAACTCATGCAATGAGCACAGGACCCGGTCCCACTGCCTGGATGCCTCCCAAACAGATCAAGTCAATCAACTGTCTCACCCATTCAGAGGGCCTGATCCAGTTGGGGACTCCTCAGCCATTGGTTCATAGTTCATGTGTTTCCATTCATTTGGCTATTTGTCCCTGTGCTTTATCCAACCTTGGTCTCAACAATTCTCGCTCATATAAACCCTCCTCTTTCTCACTAATTGGACTCCCAGAGCTCCCCCCGGGGCCTAGCCATGGATCTCTGCATCCAGATCCCTCAGTAGTTGGATGGGGTTTCTAGCACGACAATTAGGGTGTTTGGCCATCCCATCACCAGAGTAGGTCAGTTCGGGCTGTATCTCTACCATTGAGTCTACCAATGACCTCATTCTGCGGGGGAAGCTTTGCCCTGGAGGAGGTGGCAATGGGGGGTGGGCTGGGGGGAGAACAAGGGAATCTGTGGCTGATATGTAGAACTGAATTGTATTGCAAAATAAAAATAAAAATTAAAAAAATATATAAGGTAACTCTACATCCCACACTAGCTTGAATTACCATTTAAAATATTGTCCTACTCATTGTCATAGGAAGACAAGGAAACCAGTTGAGACAAGTGTACAGACAGAACACAGGAATGATGAGATTGCATTAGAAAGTCACATCAAAATTAAGCCCAATCATGTACACTACACTGGTCCTGGAGTACAGCATGTTCCTTTTTCACCCCCGCTCCTCTTGCTCTCTTCTGTCCATTATCATCAGCAGGAGATGTATTCTGTCATTCAGTGAGGAATACGAGCTGTTTAAGTATTGGCGCAGCAGGTCAGGAAAAACAACACAACATGTGCACATGCATAAAATCAAGTCAGCATTTATTCAGACCTGCCTTCAATCCTGGGACAGTCTTCCTTCTGTTCCTATTCCAACATAAGAGATCCGGAAGCAATCAACTCCCAAGGTTTCCCAGCTGCTGTCTCTGACTAGATCTGCAGGTGCAAATTAGTCTAGAAACCTTGCTATGATCTGAGGGTCCAGTTCACTTTCTAATCCATGGTTATTAGTACCAAACCAGGTGTTCTCTTCTTTTTCTTTATTTTGGATTTCTATTAGAAATTTTTTCAGAACCTTAGAGGGAAAGACATATTATTGATTAGAATTCAGGCACCAAGTTTCATTCTAAATATTTAATCCAAATGATGGCACTTCACTCAGGGAGAACTTTAAAGTACGCCAGGCTCGGCTCATGAGAACTCACAGAGTCTGAAACAACAACCAGGGAGCCTGCATGGAACAGACCTAAGCCCTCTGCATATAGGTGACCACTGTGTGGATCGCCCTATATTTTGAACTCCTGGCAATGAAAGCAGAAGCACTTTGACTGGCTTTTGGGAACCAGTTCTCATGCTGGATTGCCTTTGTCCAGCCTGAATACAGAGAGGTGCTTGGTCTTGCGGCAGCTTTATATGCCATGCTTTGCTGAAGCCCGTGGGAAGCCTGTCCCTTGCTGAGTGATTATGGAAGAGGGGTAGATAGAAGGGCAGAGGGGAGGAGTGGAGAGTGAGTGGGAGGGGAAACTGCAGTCAGGCTGTGAAATAAATAAGTAAATAAATAAATAAATAAATAAATAAATAAATAAATAAATAAATAAATAAATAAGAAAAAAAAAAGAATGCCAGGCTCTGTTGCTTTGTACATGAACTATCATCAAAGCTAGTGGTGTTAATAGATGCCGAAATCCAAGTGTGGAGTTTAGTGGTGGCTCAGGGTTATATGGCTGAACTCCAGAGACCATGACTGATAAACTCACCACACCACAAGGGCAAGGAAGAAATAATACTTCCATGTCAACTTTAGATCATCTGTGATGATGTTGACTTGGAAGATCATCATGTGATTAACCTCAGTGAAATCTGCTGACATGGAAACTATGGAAGAAGACTCCAAAACCATGTGAGGATGGACTTTTGTCTGATTCATTCCAGGTACAGAGGCAGGATATGAAATTCTTTAATAGTTTTGAACCTTGTCATAGAGGGTGGAACCCAGGAACAACATTTTCACAAGACACAGCAAGCTTGAGGCTATGTACTCTGTCTAGATAGAAGTTTTCTTTTTTCCTAAATAATGAGCACCCCTGTAATGTTTGTATAAAGGATCTTTAATAATGTAATCCTGCCCTATGACACAGAAAGTCCTGTTTTAATGAGATTTCCAGCAAAATCCATGAGCCATAGCCGTATTCACCCACACACTAATCATACAAAATGTACTTAATTAGAAGACCTATTTTTCTGGCTTTGTATTGAAAGTAACTTTATGTTTAAATCACAAAATTTCTTGGGCTATTTGCTCTAGCTAGAAAAATAGCGATTTGACCTGGTTTCTAAAGATGGTAAATCATTTCACATCAACTTTCATGTCACATTGGCCCATCCTACTTGGGTCAATAAGTAAAATGTACTGCTACAGTGATATATTTGCATCATTCTCAAGGAGAAATGAAGCAAGGGATATTCTGGGCATAGTTTCTAGCTTTGCTACATAAACTCACTAGGCCTGTGGCATTCCTCTCCCCCATGTGCTACTGATGAAACAGGCCTTAAGAGATTTCATAAAGACGTTTCCAGAAACAGGGTCAGAGATGACTCTGAGTCTTAGATCTGCCTGACTTCAACATATGCCAGAATCTTGCTCTAGCATTCTGTTTGAACATGAATTCGCCATGGCGTTTCCTTGTGAAATGCTGCCCAAATGACCACCTTAGCCTTTAATCTCGAGAGATCTAAGCACCGAGGTGTTTGCTCAACTATGGGTCACAGTTGCTATATGAGAGGACTGATCTCGGGAAAGATTTTTAATTGTTTTGTTCCTGAAAAAAAAAAATATAGTTTTTGTCATATAATGTTTAATCTTTGAGACTAGAGCTTGAAGTCAATGTAAAGAATGTCAACTTCACGACTTTCTATGGAAAGTTGTATTAAGTGTACAAAGGTATGTGTAATTAAAAAGCCTTCACTCCAGTTCACTCATGGCTGTGAGATGATGATGATGATGGTGGTGGGGAAGGAGGAGATGAGCCATCTTGACACTTGATCAGCCATTGCTGATGCTGTGGTTAGCTCCCACATACTGCGCAAGCTTCCTGTCATGTTCAAATAGGTGATAAACATTTTATCAGAAAGTTAGCAAATTCTGTAAGACTAATGTATATTTGTGGAATTGTCACCACACTTAACATTTACTATGTCTGCCACTGGGGAAAGCAGCATGTGGTTTGCATGCAGAAAGGGTTCTCTGAAGGGTAAACAGAATGTCACCACTGTCAAAACACAGTCACAGAGGCAAATTCAGTTGTTTCTCATCCAGGGAAATGGTCTTACACACAGAACACAGGCAGTGCTAAGGACAGGCACAATGTTAGTCCCATGGATTTTTTTGTTTCCTGGCTGGAGCCTGCAAGGATAATGTCTGAATTATTTGAAGAAAGGTGAATATGACCTGATTCCAGATGAGTTATTTATTTCCAATATTGCAAAGCACTGAGGCACAAGCAGCATACCTTTGTAAACAACAAGCATACACAGTAGCAAAACCCCCAAGTAATGAAAGACAAACGTGAGTATTTTCACACACTTAACCTAAAAAAACAGTAAGTTATTTTGAAACGATGACATGTATAATCATCTGGTAATGGTTTTGGTGCCTGTGAGAACCTGGGATACTAGATGAAAGGGAAGATGTATGGGGGTAAGGAAGTAGTCAGAACTCTTGGATTCAACAATCCCAAGGGGATGCATGCAAATGGATCTGGAGCAAAGGAAAAACAAAGTGTGAGCTTATGTAAGAAAGCAAGTGAGGCATGTGCTTTCACAAGCATTTGGTGTCCCATATTAATTCTTGTGCAGGATTTTAGAGCTTCTGAGTAGGCACAGCATAAAAGAGGAAACTCATTGACATATTACAATTCTATCATGTTCACAAATGAGTGGAGCTGACAAAGTCTCACTATATTAGTCAATCATTTTCTTCCTGTGTTCCATTTGCTCATTAAACTCTCTACAGCAGGGACTGATAAGATAAAGTAAAACACTGATAAGGAGATGGATCCTAATTCATTAAAAATAAGCATAAAAGTCATGTTTTTATATACAGGTGGAATTCTGTGACAGCTTGCCTGCTCTGCGATGAACCCATTTTTTAATAAATATCTTTTGAGATTCTTAATGTTTGCCAGGCATTCTGTTGTATATTGGGCTATAAATAAACAATACTTCCTTTTGATTATCTCAGGGTGTTACACACACAAACAGACATGAGTATTATAGTCTAAGCAAATGCAGAAATGTACCAAGGTAACTAGAATTGCGTGGAAGAAGAAATGTAATTCCAGATCATTGTGAATTTGGAGATAATCAAAGTCCTACAAAGGTCTGTCATGTTCCAGAGTATTGATCAGAGACTGAAGCTGGGGTTTGCCTGTGCAAAACAATGGGACAATATGGTAAAGACAATGATTCCACCAGTGTGCGGTTTCAGACATCATCATTGGTGTCTCTGGGAAAAGACAGTTGTCACACTTGAAAGTTGAGCAGCTTGCACTGCAGTACAGATAGAACCTTCAAGAGTTTTTATTTAGATCAGAACTTTTTAGAAAGCTCTTTTTTCTTTTGGAGGGAGAAGGCTTAAGCAAGAAAGAAAACAAAACTTACTGAATGGTTAAGTAATTATTTTATCAGACATCATCTTACCCTTGTCCCACTTTCTCTGTTGCCTTTTTTTCGGCATAAACAGCTTCCAGTATACACTTCAATTTCCTCGTTTTTCCTCCCAGAAATTCATTCTCATACATTGTCTTTTGCATGTGACTTTTCTTTTTTCTTTCTTTCTTTTTTTTTTTTTTTTTTTTTTTTGGTTTTTTCGAGACAGGGTTTCTCTGTGTAGCTTTGTGCCTTTCCTGGAACTCGCTTTGGAGACCAGGCTGGCCTCGAACTCACAGAGATCTGCCTGCCTCTGCCTCCCGAGTGCTGGGATTAAAGGCATGCGCCACCACCACCTGGCCAACTTTTCTTAACAATATGGTTAACTAAACAAGATCCAAATAATACCAACACCAATCAACATGCCAATGCAGAAAAGAAAAATTTCGAAGGCTCACTACTAGATGAAGAGCTTGAGACAATCAATGACTATTGAAAGAACAATCAATCTTCTCCAGGGAAGAGGTCCCTGATAGGTTACATACATACATACATATGTATATACTTAAGAGTAACACTAAATGGACTCTAGATTTTATACACACACACATTAATATACATGTATATTAATGCGTACAGAATGGGTGCAACAATAATAATTAAGAAAAAACTTGAACTTGAGAGAGAGAGGGGATGTGGGAGGAATTAGAAGTGGTACTTGGAAGCACAGAAATCATGTAAATATAGTACTTCCATATCAAACTCTCCAAAAAATTATGAACTTAAAGAGCACCATAATGGATAGATAACATATTAAATTTTAGGTATGTAAAATAAACAGTAAAATAATCCCTACAATATCATATCACAAACAGAAAAATGAAGTGATTTATCTTGAGAACAATGAAAGAATTTTAAAATTTGACAGCAACTGGATTATGTTGAATTTGAGAAGGGATTGTAAGTTGACGTTTATGCTGCATTTAGTAATATTGATATGATGCAAAGATCTAAAAGTATTCATTTTGCAAAGCTACCAAATAATTACTAAGTATGTATTTGGGAATATATTTGATCTTTGAATGAAGTGGCTTCATTGGAAAGCATTCACTTGTGTTGGTAAAATATTTTTCTCAAAAGGAGCTTTTTATGACTATTTTTTTTAAATCATTTGACATTTCACCAGGCTTTCACAACTCAAAAACTTTCTCATTTTCAGTAAATCATCTCATTTATGAGAAATCTTTCTTTCCCAAGATGGTATTTAACTGTTTAACTCCAAGTATATATTGGAAAATTAAACAAATATTAGCTTAGAATTTTATGGAGTACAAATGATAAAAGTACATTGAACTTGTATAAACTGAGGCTTTTGGCACCAGATGTATAATCTCACAGCATGACTGCTCCAAGGTATGGTCAAGCAAATGGTTTTTGTTGTAGATATGAGAAAGAGCATAGCAACATGCATCTAGAAGGTCCCAGAGCAGAGAGAGAAAGCAGTAGACTGAACGTGGCTAGGAGACTGCATTCGGTCACGCCAGAGAAGAGAGTGGGGGAGAATGAGAGAGGAAGACAAGGAGGACCAAGAGTGAGGACCACAAGAGGGCATAGAGGCAGGATTAAGAGAGGAAGACAAAAGAGGGAACATAACCAAAGTAGCAGGGTTCTAAGGAGAAATGAGGAGCTGGGCAGAGGGAACTCCATGGGACTGAGAGCCCCGAAAGCCAGGATGCCAGCATGGACTCTGGAATGTGTAACAGGCATTTGTGATCTCTAGGGAGCCCGGAGGACCAGTATTCACTTTGGTGTTCTGATAGGCAGCACACATAGCCTTTCTGTCAGTGATAAGGAAAAGGTTCCTTTGGTAGAGGGGAACCAGCTTTATGAGTTCCTGAGGCACGCTGGCTTTTGTATAACTGCCAGAATCTGAACTGACAGAAAGCTGTATTAACTTTCCAATAATCTAAAAACCTTTACTTTTTTAATTTAGAAAAATAATAATAAGATAACAATAATAGCAAAACAATAGTACTAGCATTCACATGAGCCTAGGTTCATTCTCCAGCACCACTTTACAAAACAAACAAACAAGCAAAAACAGTAAGTGAAACTTCAATATTGCTTTGATGTAGGCTCAATATTTATCAGTTCAAGGAGACTTTTTTAAGATTTTATTTTATGTTTATAGGTGATTTGCCTGCATGTCTGTGCTTCATGTACCAGAAATACTCATTGAAGGCCAGAAGAGGACATCAGATCCCTTAGAACTGAATTTACTGACTCTTGTGAGCTGTCATACTGGTGCTAGGATTTGAACCTGGGTCCTCTGGAAGATCAACCAGTACTCTTAACTGCTGAGACAGCTCTCTAGCCAAGATTTTTTTCTTCTGTCACCTCACCTATATTACTCTAAAGTACATCCCAGACAGTGTATCTTTTGATCCATAAATGTTACAAACTGTATCTGAAGGAACTTCTTTTGAAATAGAGGGCTAATAGAATGTGTAATTGTTTTTGTCTTCCAGTCACTCCAGTTTAGAATCACTCATCCAAGAACTTTCCAGCCCCTTTGGAGTGTACCCTACCATTTCAGAGTGTTTGTTATTACTTATATATTAAACTTGGCCATGCACAAACCTTAGAACAGTGGTGTTCAACCCTTTGGGATTAAACAACTCTTACACAGGAGTCGCCTAAGACCATTGGGAAACACAGGTAGCAAAACTACAGTTATGAAGTAGTAACAGAAATAATTTTGTGGTTGGGGGTCACCACAGCATGAAGAACTGTATTAAAGGGTCACAGCGTCACAGCGTTGGGAAGGTTGAGAACCACTTCCTTAGAGTGGTAGTGCTATACCATGAGCTGAGACTCAGCCGTGCTACTTGATTAAGTCTGCCATATAAACTAGACAAATTCTGAGATTAGAAAAGAATATGCAGTCTCAGGGCACTGACAAACTCATGGGACACAGCTGAACAGTCATGTTCTTTTGCAAGATTCGTACAGGAGCTACATTTTGCCTCAGAATTAACTTCAGGGAAATGATCTATGATAAAGCTAAGGCAATTAACCCTATAATAATTTTATGTCAACTTGACACAAGCTAATGTCATCCTAGAAGAGGGAGCCTCAGTTGAAGAAATGCCTCCTTAAGATCATGCTGTAGGGCATTTTCTTAGTGAGTGGTGGGGTAGGGCCCAGCCTATTGCTGGTGGTGCTGTCTCTCGGCTGGTGGTTCTAAGTTCTATAAAAATGCAGGCTGAGAAATCTACAGGGAGCAAACCATTAAGCAGCACACCTCCATGGCCTCTCCATTAGCTCCTGCCTCCAGGTTCCTGTCCAGTTTGAGTTCCTGACCTGACTTCTCTCAGTGAGGAACATTGATGTGGAAGCATAAGCCAAATAAACCCTTTCCTTCCCAATTTGCTTTTGGTCATGGTGTTTTATCATAGCAATAGTAACCCCAACTAAGACAACTATGAATAAAGAGAGCATTCTGTAAAATCTAATACATATAGCAGAATGGCCTGTGGATGCATCTGTGGTGGGTTGCCTTGATTGTTACTTGATGTGGGGCAGCCCAGCCCACCATGGGTGGCACCATTCCCTGGGCAGGTGGCCCAAGGTTATGGACTACAACCTAGAATTCAAAGCCAAGTAAATCCTTTCTTCCCACAAAACGCTTTTAGCTATAGTGTTTGTTAGAGAAACAGAAAGAAATCTAGAGCAGATACTATTGCTTTAGACTTCATCTTCCCAAAATTAGTATACTACTAAAATAATTCTCAGTTGTTAACAAATTACCTAGGGAGGATATTAGGGTGTGAATGTTTTGAAGGTGGTAAGGTATTGAGGGTGGAATTCTTATAAGAGGAATCACTGCCCTTATAAAAGAGTAATGAGAGAACTTTTTCTCAAGAAAATGGCTGTCTGTGAAACAGGAAGCACCCTGCATTAGACTTAGAATCTGCCAATATCTTCGTCTTGAACTTCTCCACCTCCAAACTGTGAGCAATATATTTTTGTTACCTATAAGCCTCACATTTTATTAGCAGGGAATTTGTTGTAGTGGGTAGAATGGACTAAGATTTTTGAATATTTGAAAGAGCTACCTAATAAGAAGGAATTAGATTTTTACAATTGAAAATTGTAAAATATTGAATTTGTATTGCTATGAGGTAGAGTGTGTCCAGTAAGCAGCATAAAATTTAAAAACAGCATCCTCCAGACACAACAGGAATTGATACATATGAACTCACAGAGACTGCGACAGCAATCACATTCCCAGCACAGGTTCAAACCAAAGTCCAAGCACTGAGAAGGGGAAGTAGACACTAAGTCTCTGCCATAACTAAGGAGATATTAATAAGTGATACCTGTTGGGGAAGGAAAAGAATAAATTATATCAACCGTACTTCAAAGTAGGCATCATGTCCAGGAGTAGTTGAGTAATACAAAACAAACACCATGATTATTTTCGTGTGTACTTTTTGTTTAGTTTAGTTTTACTTTGCTATTTTTGTCTAATTGTTTTTGTTGTTGTTTGTTTGCTTTGATATTTATTTTGTGGCTGTTTTTATTTTTTGAGAGAAGGAAAGAACTTGAAGTTGGGTGGGAAGGAGATGGAAGGATCTGGGAGGAGTTGGGAAAGGGAACAGGATATGATTAAAATATATTGTAAGAAAAAAATAAAAACAAAAAAAAAGATTATTCCAGTTCCAGAAAACAACAAACTCTGTCTCAATGACTGTCTGAAAATGAAATGGGCTACCTTGCAAAGCAATGTGTTATATAACTGAAGACATTGAAGAAAAATCATATTTCAAATGAATTTGAGGTTCTTTTCTGTTTGGAGATTCTATAATTGAAATTACTTTATGTAGAAAATAATCTCAAACTTCTTGTACCTGAGGCCAATTGAACAATTCTTTTTAAAACATTATCAGGCTAGGGAGAGCTATTGTTTGGCAGTGTGCCTGATGTACGTGCATGAAGACTGGAGTTTGGATCCCCGGGACTTACATAAAAACAAAAACCTGGGTACAATAGTGTGTCCCTGGAGGAGCAGAGACAAGCAGATCCCTGAAGTTCACTGGCCTGCCAGCCTAGCCAAATCAGTAGGCTTCAGGTTCAGTGTCTCGAAAAATAGAAGGTGGAGAGCGACTGAAGAAGACATTTTGTCTCTACTCCTTGTTTCCACATGCATAGCCACATGCTCATGCACATACTTCCAAGCTCATATAAGATACCCAGCATATGCACAAATAACACACACACACCCAACACAGACACACACACACACACACACACACACACACACACTTCTCATTCCTTTCCAAACTGTCATTGTTCTATCCAGGGTCTCTCTATAACATTTTAAACTCATCCAGATATAGTATTTATTGAGTGTTAACTATTGCAAATTTCAGTGGTTCTAACGGAATGGACTCATTGCCTCCTAACAAATTTCAAAGTAGGTATTACTGTCTCCATTTTAAGGACTAGAAGGTGAAGACCTTTCTGAGTTCAAGTGTGCTGCAAAGGTCTGCAAAGTTAATGAAGGAGAGGACTCCTGCAGCCCCAGAGAAATCAGCATACAGGGTTAGGAGCATCTCTGGCTCCAGTTCAGTCATCACCGGGCTACATCTCTCCTCGAGGATTCTTTGCACTACAAATTGTGCAATGGCATCCTTTTAGGGAGAGTTATCTGCACTACCAAACTCCAAAGGGAGAACAGAGATGGCATGAGATTGTAGGAAGTAGTTAGTTTCTGGTTTTATTATCGCAACATCAGAGAACTCTTTCATACAGCTGTGTGTGTCAATCTAACTCTGACCACACAATTCGTTTCTACCACTTCTTCATAACACTTGGTATTTCTTAAATCTATTCAGCCATTTCTTCTTTCACCATTTGTTAGTGTTTTGTTTCTAATAATCAAATCATAGTTCAGTTAGTTGAATGGTTTATTATTCACAAGTTGCATAAAGGGAAAATTAATAAAGAAAGCAGAAAATGGAATCCTCGGTTCTTTCAGGAGAGACTTCAGAGGTCAAGGTTCTGTGACTCACGGCAGAATGCATAGACCCAGAGACCAGCATCATGGACAATCATTAAAACTATGTCATTCAGGCTAAATACAGCATTAAGAAATAGCTTCAGTAAACTTTCCTATTAACATTTAAGCAAAAAGTACTATGAAGGGCTAGGATGATGGCTTAATGGTTAAGAGCAGCTGCTGCTCTTGCAGAGGACCTGACTTTGGTCCTCAGCATCCCTATGAGGCAGCTCACAAATGTCTGTAATTCCAGCTGCTCCTTTGGCACCTGCACACATATTTGCACACACACACACACACACACACACACACACACACACACACACACACACACATTTTAAAATAAAATAAAACTTTTAAGTATTTTGAGCAATGGTACAATTTTTAACAATGTCATTCTTGAATTTCATAGTGGTACTAACTTTCCAAGGTCATGGGTGATAATTTTCTCATGATCCTGAACTTCTTGGACATCAGAGTCACTAATCAGAGCTACTGAACATGTTATTTCTATACACATGCTAGAGTTCCAGTGATCAAAATGTTTCAACTGAAGTTGAGCAGGTGGCTCAAGCCTGCAATACCAACAGGAGAAGCCAGAGGCAGGAGGATAGGCCTGAGTTTGAGGCCAACCTGATATAAGTGTATGTGATGTGATTTCTAGGCAAGCCATAGTTATAGAGTGAGATCTTTGTCTCCATAAAATAAAAACAAAATTAACAAAAAATTAAATAATTCTAGTTTAAAAGAACAAATGTTAGGAAAGATCATGATGAGGAATATAAAATATAAATATATTTCTACCTTCTGTGCTACTAAAGATGAAGTGATGTCACAGGCAATGTTATTCAAAGTGAAATACAAATAAAATCTGAATTATATGGGTGTTTAACAACAGATTTTCCTTCCTTGCAAATGTCCCACTTCAGTATTAAAATCTATTTGCATTCTTCCAATACAAACAGACTGGCAGAAACAATTGCATGTGTCTTAAATAAGAACAAGAAACTGTCACAAATTTTTAAATTTATCTGAGCTACACACATACACACCACACACACACACACACATGCACACACAAACATATTACACACATATATACAAACATACAGACACTCACACACACAACACACGTGCACGCAAGTACCCTCATACATACACACACTCACACAAACACATGCATGCACACATGCACCCCCCACACACACATTCACATGCACATGTGTACCCAAACCCCTACATACACACTCACACAATACACATACATACAGACACACACACAACACACAAACAACACGCACTTGCATGCACACACCCACACACAGCCACACACAGTCACACACCACACACACACACATACTCAACACAATACACACACATATACACACATACTGACACACACACAACACACAAACAGCACACACACACATGCATGCATGCACCCCGACACAGCCACACATACTCACACAACATATACATAAACACATATACATACACACACACACATATACACTTACAAAAGTAGAGAACTGGTTTTGTAGGTTTTCTCAGTTTGGTCAGGGTCAAGGCTCCACAGCTAAGCAGCACCCTTGACTTTTGCTTGCTATGGAGACTCAGGCTCAGATCCAGATCCAGCCCAGGGCTCCACCCCAAGTCCCAGTCTCAGTTCACTTAGCCTTTGCTCCAGTCCTCAGACTAAAGCTCATCCTAGTGCCAGGCAGGGCCTGTGCCCAGTCATGTTTCTAGGAAAGAACATGGCACAATTCTACTCTTAGGCTCAAAGCTGAGACAAGCCCAGCCTCAGCTCCGAGCTGAGCATACACCCTGGGACAAGAAGAGACCCAGGCTCCTGAGCTTTTGACCTTAACCCTTTGCCCTGCTACCTAGAAGTCACACCTGTATGAACACTAACATTTTGAAGTGAGAACTGTACTAAAGTGTGGAGCAGGTACATGCTTAAATCAATTATACTTAGTTTCTAAAACTCCAGCAAAGACAAGGCAAATACTAGATTCTCATGCATTTTGGGAGAAGGTTCTGTATTACCCTTGTTCTCTGTAGTTTGCTTACATGTGAAAACTTCATGACTGTGCTTTAATCATGGGTGTTTTAGTGGTTTTGTTCAATTTCTCAGTGGCTGTGTGTAGATGGCTGTGGCCGTTTTCATGAGTGCATCTGACCAGAGTGGACATGTCTGTCTGGTGGCACTGATTCCCTTCTGTTCTTTACTGTGATGGAGTTTTGGAGTCATCACCTCTCATATTTCTCTCAGAGATTCAGACAACTTCTCATTTTCTTTCTTCTCCTTCATTTCTTTCTTCTCCTTCTCCTTCTCCTCCTCCTTGTTGTTTTTCCCCTACTTTTCCTTCCTTCCTCATTTTCTTCTGTCTTTCTCCTCCTCTTCTTCTTGAAAGTGTCTCAGTGCTATCCCCGGCTATTCTGGAACTCACTATGTAGACAATGTTAACCTCAGATTCATGGAGATTGACTACCCCCTCCTTGTGGGTGCTGTGACTAAAGTTATGCACCATCACTCCAGCTGCAGACATCTTTCTAAAGATGTCTGATAGTGCAAATTTATGAGAAGCTTGGGTTATTTCATCATCTGCTTTTACTCCTCCACAGTTACAGAGGAATTTTAATAGGGTACATGTTCAATAAGAAGTCATAACTTTCGGGCTTGTATTCATTCAGGGTTCATAGAAAAGTTGTCTCTTTCATTCCAAGCTCTCTGAAAATCCACCAGGACTCTTTATTTTAACACTCAGATGGTCATTTACCATCAGCATTCAAACTAACAATAATCTCTCTAAAAATAGTCTTCCCCTCCTCATAAGACCTCCTTCCCTTTTGTGTGGGAAACATTCTCATATCAGCACACATTTTCTCCTAATTATCCTTAAAACTCTATGTTCAGCAACCTCTGGAGGATAAGCCTTTTGTAGCTCAGTCTTGAAGATCTCAAAATCTTAACTGTTATGATGCTTGGCTTTTGAAATTCCTGACTCATATGAGTGTTTTTAAAATAAAATTTGTATTTATTCTTCAAAAAACCCATACATGTACACACTGTGTCTTAATCATATCCATCCCCGTTCTCCTCTTCCAACTCACCCAATAACCTCCCAAACAGCTCCATCCCAACTTCATGGCTTACTTATGGGTGCCTTTATTGATTTATTAACCCACTAAGTCCAATAAGTGCTACTAATACACTTAATACGTGAATGGTTTTGAGGTCATCCACTGGGGCATAGGCAAGTTCCAGTGGCTGTCTTTCCACAGAAGGAAGTGATTCTCTGTCCCTGGCAGTCATCAGATCCCAAGCTCATCGGCTAGGGGTGGGGCATGAGCAACCTTTTTTTTTTTTTTTTTTTTTTTTTTTTTTGGTTTTTCGAGACAGGGTCTCTCTATGTAGCTTTGCTCCTTTCCTGGAACCCACTTGGTAGCCCAGGGTGGCCTTGAACTCACAAAGATCCACCTGGCTCTGCCTCCCGAGGGCTGGGATTAAAGGTGTGCGCCACCACCGCCCGGCCTTCTGCTGTTCTTATACAGGCAATCACAACTGTTGTGAGCTCACATGTGCAATAGTCACGTCATGTCTAGTATATAGCACTTTACAGTGCTCTACCCTACTCTCCAGCTCGAATATTTTAACCCCTCCCTTCAATGTTCCCAACTGCATCGAGAAGGAGGTATGGGTGAGTTGTTATAGACATCCCACCAGCAGCTGAGCACCCGTAGTAATTTATTCTCCATACTTTGAACAGCATGAGTCTCTGCATTAACCACTAAGCACTGTAATAAGACACTTCTCTGCTCAAGGTTGAGAGCAGTACAAATATGTCACCCAAACCATAGATACTTACAAGGCAGCTTAGCAATATGACCATTTAGGAAATTAGCAGTACTTCCCTGCTTCTCCAAGGCTTATGACTCTAGCCATGGGTCTTGACCATGACCAAGCATAAATTCTTTCCTGTGGAATTAGACCTCAAATCAAATCAAGAGAGCTTTTGATTACCCCATAAACATTTTGCCATTATTGTACCAGTGGAAACATCTATCCTGACAGGTCAGTATTGTAGCATGCAGTGTCAAGTCCTGGATAAGACCACTAATGCCAGCAGCCTGCAGATCTCCTACACTATGAAAGCTAGCTATCAGGGAGAGAATTTCCTCATTAGTTCAAAATGATTTCTCTATTTACCTGTCTAGTAATGGTGAACAGCCAAGTGCAATGGCTATGGACATTTCTCCCCTTTGCTTTTTTGTAGTTCTTTTATATTTTGAAATTGCAATTACATTATCCCCCCTTTTTCTTTCCTCCTTGAAAGCCCCCTCATACACTCCTCCTTGCTCTCTTTCAAATCAATGGCCTCATCTTTGATTACATGTACATGAGCACACTTGCATGTGCATACACAATTGGTGTGCTCTTCCCTGGGAATGAATGTGTGTGTGTGTGTGTGTGTGTGCATGTGCGCGTGCACACACCAATTATTATCTGAAACCAAATGGTCTGTCTTTCACCTCCAAAATCTTCTCTCTATTCAATATTTTAATGCTTTCACTGTAATATGTCTTTATGTCATGGGGAGTTTCTTTTCTGGTCCTGTTTATTTGATATTCTGAGGCCTCTTGTACCTGAATGTGTATCTGTTTCTCAAGATTTTGAATTTTTTTTCTTCTTTGATGTTATTGAAAATACTTCATTTCTATGCCTCTTTTTTCCCCTCTGTGCCCGTATCAGAATGTTAGGTCATACAGTTTCTCAGAGTTTTCCCATGTTCTGTTCATTTTCTTTTCTAAATTTGTGCTAGTCTTTACCTTGCCATTCAATCCCTCTACCTTATCTTCCAGCCTTATGCTTTGTTTTTCACATGACCCGTCCTATGGGTGAAACTTTGCACTCAGACTTTTATTGCTTTATTGAGTTTTTTCAATTTTAGCATATTTCAGTTTGGCTTTTATTCACCAACCCTATATGCTTTTTAAATTGCATTGTTCTATTTTGCATTTTCCTTATTTTATTCAACTCTCTGTTTTTTGTTTTCCTGGAGCATACCCTTGTCTTCTTTGAGTTTTTTAATATAGTTATAATCACACAGAATCTCACTGTGCAGCCATGCTGGCACAGAACCTGCCGTGAAGATCAAGCTGGTCTTGAGCCCACAGATATTTGCCTGCGTTCACCTCCCAAGTCCTGGGGTTGAAAGTGTTCACCACAACACCCAGTTGTTGTTTTCTTTTTTAATTATGTGGATATGTGTGCCAGTGTGTGGGCTTGTTCATATTAGTGCAGTGCCTGTAGAGGTGAATGATACACTTATATCCTCTGAAGCTGGAGTTATAGGCATTGTAAGCCACCCAACGTGAGTGCTGAGAATCAAACTCACTTCACCTGGACGAGCAGTCCTCACTCTCAACCACTGAGTCGTCTCTCCAGCCTCCTCTTTTGGATTCTTCATCTGGACCTTCTTCTGAAACATTCTCCCTGGGAGCCATTATTATGAGATTACCTATTTGGGGTGGATACGTGTGTGTGTGTGTGTGTGTGTGTGTGTGTGTGTGTGTGTGTGTGTGTATGTGTGTGTTGCATGTTGTTTTTATTTCTGCATCACCAAGACTTAAATGTACTGAATGTTCTTTCTTTGTTTCCTTTTCTTCCTTTTTCCCTCCCTCCCTCTTTCTTTCTTTTTTTCATGATTCTTAGTTTGTATGATCCCTGTCTTCTCTGACTGCTACAAAGTGTAGTGGCTGTGGATAATATGATTTCTTCTGCAAAGTTGTCTGTTTCCTTCTGTCTGTCAGCCAGCTGTATTGATCAATTTTTTCTGACCTTTGTATTAAGTATTCTAATCTATGTGAGTATGCTATCTGTCTCCTGTAATGCTACTTACTCCTTATTATCATCCAGAAAAGTAAATCCAGTATCTAGTTAGCATTAGTAGAAGTCAAATTGAAGAAATGAAAGTGCCGCCCCTCAAAAATAAAAAAAAAGCTTTGGTTCAAAGAAGTGCACTGCTTTTGGTCTAAAGCAGTCCAGCAGGAAACAGCGAGGGCAATGCAAATAGGTGACTATGACTCTCTGCCATAGGGACATGCAAGGACATAAGTTTCTTCCTTTCCCATTTCTCTACTACATCCAGTAATTTCTTATTCACATTTGCAAGTACAGACACCACTGGCATCATGTCATAACTTGTAGCATGAGAGAAGGGACAGGGATAAGAGTTTCCTCTTTTAAGGACACAAAGCAAATATCACTCTTATTCATTTCCATTAACTAAAATCCAGTCTGATAATTAATTCTGGCTTCTGGAGTGTGTCACCAATTTAGTTTCTAGTGTGTAGGTCAGACAGGAGAAGAATGGTATATTTTAAAGGAACGAAAGAACCGCAATACTGAGACGAAGAGTAACGACATCACTTGTTGGTCTAACAACTGCAACTTACAAGTTTTCAAATGGGCCAGTAGGCAAGAAAAAAATCTTTGAATCCAGATGATCCAGCATATTACTTATAAACCTTGACTGCAGTTATTCGGGACAAGCAAATTCTCCAGTGGTGGGTGGGTTAGGAGATGTTCTGCTCATTGCAAATATTGAGCAACATTCCCTGCCTTGAGGCCCTGGATGCCAGCTGTAACCCTTATCCGAGATGAGACAACCAAAACATACCTCCAAGCACTTTCTAAAGGAGGAATGGTTCAAAGTAGCAAACTTGTCCCAATTGAGAATTACTACTGTAACTATACAGTGTTACCCTGGGTATTCTAGCCTATGAATGAGGTTAATCCTATATCCTATGCCCTAATCCTTTTACACACATGTGCGCGCACGCGCGCGCGCACACACACACACACACACACACACACACACACACACACACACACACAGGACTGTAACACTCATAATAATATGAGAGAGAAAAAGAAACACATTCTGCTTGTGCATTAACAACTCTTTTAGACATCTTGTGTGGCTTAGCTGGCAAGTCCTCTCTTGTCTGTTAACAGATGACTGAGCTGACTAACACCCAAACCTTGAAGTACAAGACTAAACAGGGGTGACAAAATAGCAATATTTGCTTTCAGATGGTTGACAGAAAACACAGTGTCAGTTTAATGGACAGAGCACTGGGGCCTGGAGAGAAGGCCCAGTGGTTTAGAACACTTGATGTTCTTTGCAGAGGACTTAGGTTTGATTCCCAGCACCGATGTGGTGGATCACACCCACCTGTAATTACAGTTTCCGGGGATCTGATTCCTTGGAAAAGCAACAGACTAGAAACAGCGTGACCCCTGGCAGAAGTTAACAGTTGCAAGTTCAGAGCAGAGAGAAGACCTGTGATGCAGGGAGGTGAGAGGAGGAAGCGACCTCTTTCTCTGCACACATATCCACCATGGGGAAAAAAAAAACATTCATGCATATAAAAAAATAAAATAAATACGTCTAAAAGAAGTATAAAAGAAGACTAGAGTACTAAAGAAGAGTTCCTGGGGAGTATATAACCCCCGGGTGTTTGAAGAAAGGCCCAAATATGGTGATATAAATTGTTTCTTACCCAGAAAGTTGTGATTAATATCCTGCTGGGATAATCCATTTCAGCAAAAATATGTGCAAAAAATATACCAAGGTCAAATGTTTGGTCTTGCATATGTAGGTAAGGGACTCTTAAAAGAGAGTTAGATGCAGAGTGATTGGAAAGAGGCTGCTGAAAAAAAAAAAAAAACGTGACCATGCTGAGGGTCCACAGCAGGGAGGCTCACTGTGGGCATGCAGAAAATGTGGACCTGTGGAGGCTCAGTAGCTATGGCATATCAGAAACTAAAGGCTACAGGAGTGTGTGAGTTGATCCCATTTATCTATGCATAGTAATTTGAAGCAGTAGTAAAAATCTATCAGAGGAATATAGTTCCCAAAGCATGAAAAACTAATTACAGTATCCAGTCAACTTTTTCTAGTAGCTGAATAGGACTACATGCACCTACATGCTTGTGGATACAATTAAGACATTTCCAAAATATTCCAGTTAATGGTTTTAAATGAACATAACATGGAAGTCTGAGTTTAGACAGTTGGGTACCATGAAAACTCAGAATCAGTCAGCCTTCTGATGGTGAGTTTCCAATGAAGATGCATAATGTATTCTCTAAGAATGGGACAGACTAGAAAGTGATATAGAGCTGAGCACAGCCCTGAGACACTTCGCTCTTTGAGGGTGGAGGTTACAAAGTCATGCTGCTATAGTAACCACCTTGCAATCAGGAGAGAAATGTGTTTTAGTTCAAATGAATTTTGATAGATTGAGAAAAAATATATAAGTTGTCAATAACACACTAAACAGGGAATCAATTTGATCAATATACTTGTTAGCATGCCCTGGGACTTCTGATAAAGAAGATTCTTACTGCTGTGTTTACATAGCATCTGTGTGAAGCTAAAAGTTGGGGAGGGGGTAATTAATCAGGAATGTTTGTGCAGTCTGGAAAAATATGTATCTTCCACCTCCCCTTGACTGATATAGGTGCATAATTCAAAGTTCAAAGTACAACATTATTTAGAAAGCTGACTGTATTGGAGAGAATTTTATGGAGAAAAACCAAATCCCTAGAGTATTGGTCTGCTCGGAGGAGGCAGAATTGAAAATGTCCTGTGAGGACTGTTAGTCCTGCTGAGCCTCACCTTGTGTTTATCACACAGCTGGTGGAGTTTCCCATGCGGAGGGTGGCATCTTTATCTGCTGTGTTCAGACACTGGCTGGTGGCCTTTCACATGCTGGAGGGTGGTGCCATTATGTGCTGTTCCCCACTCTTTCCTTTGGAGACGTAATGAAGCTTTCGGGGTTCAGCTACAGGGTTAATGTGAAAGATCACACCTGGGTCCTCACTGATTTGACTCCTGAGAATTTGGCTGGCACTATGCTTCCTCTGATTGTGGGCAGATGTGCCTGGCATCTGTGACAGAGAAAAGGAATGACGCACCACAGGCACACTCTAATGAGGCATTTTTTATTCCTACATTACTCATTCCCAGCAGGGCAGACTCTTGAGAATCACCTGCAGTGTTACTAGAATTCAAAAATTCTGATTCAACTAATCTCTTCCAGAATAAAAATTACCCAGTTACCTGTAGTGTTTAGTTAGGATACAGAAGCTCTTTCCATCAAAACATCTTTATTTTCATTTTTTGGAACTGGCTAAGAATTACACCTCAAACACTGGTGTTGGCTTGGAACTCTGAAGAGTGGCATAGTATAAAAAATAAAATAAGCTGTGCTGATATATTGTGCACCCCAATGAAACTTATCTGGGAATCAGAGGACAGAGCCAGGCACTAGATTAGACATAGAGGCCAGACAGTGATGGCACACATGCCTTTAATCTTATCACTCAGGAAACAGAGATCCATCTGGATCTCTGAGAGTCCAGGGTCACACTGGGAACCAATCCCAGGACTTGAGATCTCATGTCTTTGCCTAGGAAGCACACACGCCTTTAATCGCAGGAAGTGACATGGCTGGGTGGAGAATGGTATATAAGGTGTGAGGAGACAGGAACTAAGCAGCAGTTCAGCTGAGATCCATTTGGGTAAGGACTCAGAGGCTTTCAGTCTGAAAAAACAAGATCAGCTGAGGATTTGATGAAGTGAGGTTGGTTATGGCTTGTTCTGTTTCTCTGATCTTTCAACTTTCAACTTTCAACCCCAATATCTGGCTCCGTGATTTTTTTTATTATTATTAATAAGACCATTTAGCAATTTGTGTTACAATAAGCTCTTAAAGAAAACAAAGATGCCAATGGCTGCCAGCAGAGTTCGGTGGAGTCTAAGAGACCCATGGAGGCTCCAAAGGGTGATGAAGCAGTGGAAAGAGAGTCTACAGAGCCTGGAGTAGCTCCTGACAACCAAAAAAAAAAAAAAAAAAGGAGGGGTGGGGCAAGTCATATGAGAAGATGCCTTTAAAAAGTGGACTCACAAGACTGGAAAGAAAGATGGAGGAACAGAGTCACATGAAACAGAGAATGACAATCTATGCCCTTTGCCAAGGTGTCTGTCCCAGCCAACCGGCTGCAATTACAAAACTTGTCCTTGATGAGCCTTGGGACTGGCACCGTAAACAGGGAGATGTACGGTGGCTTGGAACTCCATCAGAAACAGGTCATTACAGAATAGGGTCAGCACTATGCTTCCTGGCAAGCTCCGGACATGGAGCTACCATGGCTGCAGCCTCTGCTGCTTGCCTTGTTGGGAGATGGAGAGCAAGGGGCAGGGGAGCTGCTACAAGCACAAAGGTGGAGCCTGGGAGCCTTGGGTCAGCAGAGGGTGGGAAGTTGTTCAGCAGCTGGAACCTAACACGGATCCTGCCCCCCACCCTCCAAACTCCACTCCCTCCACCTCCCACTCTCAAACCCCTCCCCTAACCCCCATACCCTGCCTAGCTGCAATACACCAGGACTCTGGAAAACAGCAGGGATATCCAAGACGAGTCTCAGCAATGGTTCAGTATTTATGGTTCTTCTGAGGCCAGAGACCTAGAACCAGACAACAATTCTTTATAATAAATGTTTGCATGTGGCCGGGCGGTGGTGGCCCACGCCTTTAATCCCAGCACTCGGGAGGCAGAGCCAGGCGGATCTCTGTGAGTTCAAGGCCAGCCTGGGCTACCAAGTGAGTTCCAGGACAGGCGCAAAGCTACACAGAGAAACCCTGTCTCAAAAAAAACCAAAAAAAAAAAAAAATTTTTTTGCATGTAAGGTTGTTTGGGGAAAAAAAAAAAAAAAAAAAAAAAATATATATATATATATATATATATATATATATATATATATATATATATGACACACTGCAGTTTCCAATGCTACTATAACAAATGAGCATGCAATGGAGAGGTAGGGAAGATGGAGAAATGGAGTGGTGAGTGCTTGGTGGAGAGAGGTGGAACTAGATACAAGATGGTGGTAACAGATGTGAGAGAAGGCTGTGGTGGAAAAATGGAACATGTTGTTGCTAACTAAGTACAGCTGACAGAGTGGTGTGTAGCAGGCTGGAGCTTGTGCAGACTCAGTCCCTGAACACACTGCCCAGCTGCACCTCACCCTGGTTCTGAGCAAAGACAGGGTATCCAAGATGGAGAATGGTTCCTTTTCTGCATTGGACCTCCTTGAAAGATCTCTTTGGTCTGTGCTGGCCCTGGAGGCCATGTTGGTATCCACGATCTGCTGCCCAAAGCCCTGTTGAAGCCTGAGGTTCACGTGGATGTTCTTAGTCTGGGCTGCCACTAGAGGCCATGTGAATGTCCTAGGCCCTTGCTGCTGCCAGAGACCACGTGGACTTCCACAGTCCATGTTACCATAGGGGGCCATATTAGTGTCCATGGTCCCAGTTGCTACCAGAGGCTACATGGATGTGAGTAGCCTATACTATTAACTATAGCCATATCTGGGTCCTCAATCCTACTGCAGCCAAGGGCCTTGTTGATGTCTGTGGTCCATGTTACCACTGAGGGCCATTCAAATATCCTTGGCCTGTGCTGTGGCCTGAAGGCATGTTAACTGATATCCATGGGTCATGCTGTCCACTTTGATATTCACCAGGAGCCACGTTGATGTGAGTGGCCTATGCAGTCAACTGAGGCCTTGTCGATGTCCTGGGCCTGTGCAGCTGCCGAGGGCTCTTTGATGGTGTCCATGGTCCATGCTGACTCCTGAGACCATGTGGATGTCTGTGGTCTGTGCTGTCACCGGAAACCATGTGTAAGTCCGTGATCTGTTCTCCTCCTGACTGTACAAAGCAAGGAAGCTACTTTTGCAGTGGCATCAATGACAGCAGACTCACAGTTGAGAAAGAGGGACATAGAAGACTTCTGTGACCACCTCTTACCCTCCCCCACCCCCCAACGTATACAAAAAAGTAACAGACTAGACAGGAAACCATTGAAGAGAACTCTTAAAAACTTCGATCAGGATGCTGAAATGTAGCTCTCTACAATTGATGGTTTCTGGCAGGTGGGGAGGGGGGAGGTGATGAAAGACTCAGTTTCCTTTAAGGGGCTGGCCACTGGGAGTTTGACCACCATCAAGTGAGTCTATAGACAACACACATTGGACTTGTGGGGGTTTTCTTCTTCTTTTTTGAGGGAGGTAGGTCACAAGGGTGGGGGGGTGGAATTCAGAGGACTAGGAAGTGTTATTGAGGTGCATGATGTAAAATTCCCAAATAATCAATAAAACTGTTATGTGGAAAAAAATAAGTTCTTAAGAATTTGCTAGTCCGTGATCAAAAGCTTAACCTTCCATTCACAGCTACACTGTTAGGCAGTGAAGCCAGAAGCTATACTTAAGATGCATGTGTCTGGGGAGCCTTTCCAACAGCAACAGCGGCTGCTGCTGACGACATTTTTGCATGCACCCTCACTGTTTAACCGGCTAGACAACACTACAGCTCACAGTTGTGAGCATGTAATGTCTGGACTTGTGGCTGGCACAGGCGGGCTGGAAAAGACAAATTCTTTGCTGTGCAGATGTTAGTCTCGGATCAATGACGCCCTAGCGTATGTGTGGAAGTAAAACCCCTTTAGGGTGATAAACTGAGGTGGCCTCACAGTGCCAGGGTGACAGAGAAACGATTGGTAATTTTAGGCTTCCACCAGGGCTCTTCTTAACAGTGGCTGGATTAAACAGCCCGGAATCTAGGGACAAATGAACTGCTGATAACCAGAGTCTTGGGAAGGGGGTTGGGAGGTGAAGATGAGCACAGAGTGACAGATGTGAGTTTCGGAGTACATGACACTTTCCTTAGAAGCCTGAGGAACCTATCCCAAGCTCCATAGAAATCATCTACCACAAATGACATGCGGCTTGCAGGCCTCCTGCCCAAGACATAGGCTGTGGCAGCACTTGGTGTCCCTTCAGAAAACCTCCCCTCTCTGCTGAGGGAGAGGATGGCAGCACTCTAGGAAGGACACATCGCAGAGACCTGAGACACCATACACAGAGGGCATTTATACAAAGTGTGGCTGTAGTTTCCAAGTTAATGCTGTCTAGAGATAATTCAGCCACCAAACCTTTTAATCAATACACATTCACTTTCTGTGTTTAGAACACAGGCGAATTCTAGACCACCTCTTAGCTATTGCCTACCTGCTTTAGAGTTGCTATGACCGTGACATTTCAGCCTGAGCATGTTCTGTCTATTTAAAGGGAGTTAATGTGTTTTCAAACATATGATAAATTGTTACCACCACAATACAGCAGAGAAATTAACACAGTGGCTGTGGATGGCACTTGGTTATTGTTTTTGAGGTAAGAAGTGTTTAAGAAAATGGAGGGGCTTAGACCTGCCTCAACTGAATGCACCAGGCTCTGCTGACTCCCCATGGGAGACCTTGCCTTGGAGGAGGTGGGAATCAGAGGTGGGTTGAGGGGGAAGGCTGGGAGACAGGAGGAGAATCTGTGGTTGGTATGTAAAATGAATGGAAAATCTCTTAATAAAAAAATTTATTAAAAAAAAAAGAAAATGCCTAATAACCCAAGTTAGCCTGCAAACCACTACGTAGCCAAGGATGGATTTGCCTTAGACACCTGATCCTTCTGCCTTCACTTCCTAAGTCCTAGGATTATAGGCTTGTGACACTAGACTCAGCCTGCCACTTACTCTTGAACTTCATATTGAAGGTGTCATATAATACTTACATTTTGATGGCTAAATTTCTGCCACACAACCTAATCCCTCTGCTGTTCCTGTCTGTGCTGTTACAGTTCACTGGTTTGTGTTGAGTGGGGTCATGAAGCTGTCGTTTCTGCCACAGGAGAACAATGGAGTGTCCATGCCCAGGTTTGTTATCTATTCAGGGTATTGTTGTTGTTTTTTGAATAAATATGTAATAAATATTTTATTTTTGGAGACAGGTGTTCTCATTTTTCTTGGTATGCATGTAGAAGTAAGACTTCTTTATAAATTGGTTAAGTACCTTTACTGGAAACTTCCAATCCCTAGTCCAAAAAAAAATACCATTTACATTCCCATCAGCAATTCACATAGAATAGAATCAATCTTTGATGGGTTAATTTAAATTACTTTACACAGGAAGTCACTTAAAATTTAATATCATTATTCTCTTCAGAATTATTTTAAGTAGACTTACTTCAGGAAATTACCAGAATTTTAAGCAATGACATTTGGCAAATGGCAGACAAGTTCCTGCATCAAATGTATTATATAAAATATATGCCCAATTCTGTAAGTATACTTTTATTGCTTGATAGTTGAATAAAAATAGATTAACATGAAAATGGATATTATAGTGTTATTACTTTTCACATGGCAGGTATTTTGGAATTCATTTCTTATTATAACACTCTTTAACCTTTTTTCTCTTGGTCTTACTGTCCACTGTTTTCTTTGATTTCCGTCCTCTGTTTATGCTTTAGTTTTCTTCCTCCAAAGACCTTTGCTTTGTTCAGGCCCTTATCCTGGTGCCTGGGTTGGTTCAGTAGCCTCTGAATTGATTTTTGCCTTTGGTTTGAAGTTAGTTCTCACATTTCACCCAATGTCTTTTTGTTGTCCACCAGCAAGCCATGCCTAAACTGTCCGGATGCACTTCCCCGGTGCCAGCTTGTATTTCTGAGTGACTTCACAGAATCTGCTCTACTTTATTGCAACTCATCTTATTTAAATTTTTTTTAAAAAAATTAATATTTAATTTATGTGTATGTCTGCACGAACTCTATGTATGTGTGTACGCCAAAAGTGTTCCAGGTGCCTGGCTGTCACTGGGGTTACAGATGGTTGTGAGCTGCCGTGTGGATGCTGGAAACTGAACCCAGGTCCTCAGTAAGAGCTGTAAGTACTCTTAACAGCTGAGCCATGTCTTTGGCCATAAATTTTATATTTTAATATTGTCCAGAGTCCCTTGTATCTAACTGGGAGCCCCTCGAGGTTGTAGGGCCATCCAGGTAACTTGCCCATCAGCAGAACTTACTATCAGTTTCTGCACAAAAGGACTTAAACTACCCCCTTGTGGTGGTTTAAAAGAAAGTGGCCCCCAAAGGGAGTGGCACTCTTTGGAGGTGTGGCTTTGTTGGAATAGGTGTGGCCTTGTTGGAGGAAGAGTGTCACTGTGGAGGTGAGCTGTGAGGTCTCATATAGGCTCAAGACACCACTCAGTGTCTCAGATCACTTCCTGCAGCCTGCTGGTCAAGATGTAGGACACTTGACTACTTCTGCAGCATGATGTCTGCCTGTATGCCACCTTGTCCCACCATGATGATAATGGACTAAACCTCTGAATTGTAAGCAAGCCACCCCAAGTAAATGTTTGTTTGTTTGGTTGGTTTTGTTTTTCATAAGAGTTGCCGTGGTCATGGTGTCTCTTCACAGCAATAGAAATCCTAACTAAGATGACTCTGAATGAAACTTATTTCTCCTATTGACAAGGAGATTGGTGTCTTCATGGAATTGAGATCAGCTAACATGGTTCTCAAATAACCACTCAAATTACAAAGTCTCCAATTTTGGCTAATATTTTGTTATGAATGATGTGGCTGGCCATTGTATGAGATTATATTTGTCCCTATTTCTATTTGGGTTACCTAAAAATTGAGAACAAAACAATAGAGACCAAGAAGTGTAGACGAATTTCTAAACCGTCTTATTAAATAAGAAACACACAGCCAAATACACAGGTGCAAGCCGTAGAGATCAGAGCAATAGCCACCAACTAGCCTTAACTCACTACATCACCGTAGCTTCCCAAGGGAGCCTCTTCCTGTCTAACCTGCGCCTTTATTGCCTTGCTGTTCTGCCTTCTCATTGGCTCTTAGCCCAGCCACCTCACTTCCTCATCACTGCCTGTCTATACAGACCTCCAGGTCTCTATGGTTGGTAATGGGATTAAAGGCGTATGTCACCATGCTTGGCTGTGTCCTTGACCACACAGAGACTCTGCCTGCCATGTGATTGGATTAAGGGTGTGTACTACCAACTTCTGACTTCTGTTTATGGCTATGACCTCTGATCTCCAGGCAAACTTTATTTATTAACATACAAATAAAATATCACATTTCAGCACAAATAAAATATCACCACAAAGAATTGAAATTTTCAAAGTAAGTCTAAACCCATATGCAGACCTAGGGCTGGAAGGGCCAAACCTGAAGTTCCTCCCCATCTCTGGGTGTCAGAGAGTTAAGTAGGCAATGTCAGGGAGTTAGGAAAACAGATTTTGTGAGTGTCATCTGAAGGGAGGAGCATGATGCTCCATCACTCCAGCCCAGAAGGCTTTCAAGGGAAGGGAGCTGCTGGAGGCGACTCTCTGACTCGTGCCAGGAAAGCAGGGGACAAGGCCTGGCCTGGGAATCCGTGATATTTGTAATGACTGCACTTACGAAATGTGCGTGCCTTCTTTTATTTTATATATTTTAGGGTTGCTGAGGATTCAGCATAGGGTGCTGAACATACCAGGCATGCACTCTGCCACCTCCCCAGCCCTTCTGTGCTCTTCATCCGTGGGATCCTCACCAAGATAAAATCTGACTAATAAGAGGCTAAAGGGAGGTCAGAAGCTGCCAGCTGGAGCAGAGACCCAGCCCTGCTGTAGAGCTGAGGCTACAGTCAGGCCAAGCCCTGTAATGTGTGGGGCTCTACAGAGAATAACCATTTTGATCTTGACCTTTTTTTAGAATTTAGGGAATTTTATTAAAAGTAACGAACTAAACACCAGCACAGTGGGTTTTCAGGACCATGACTTGAAAAAAAAAGGAAAAATGGAAGTACTTTATAAAAGTGTCCAAAAGAATTCTACTTGCTTACTGTTGTGGTTACAGCGAATTTTACGTATTTTTTTTCAAACTTCTCAGGGTGATCACCTGCATGTGCACAGTCTATCACTGTGCAAGCCCACATTCCTGAATGGATGTTGAAATATACTTTCACGAACTTAAAAGTCAATGAGGTTAAGTTGAACTTGCTGCTCAATTGAGCAACATTCCAGAATCACATTCCTTATAAGTCATCATATAAGAATGATTGATGAAAGTAAACAAAATGATAATAAGTGTGTTAATGTTTTGATGTTTCTGTTTTTTCATTTACAAAAGAAGTCCCTGTGGATACAAATCTTGTCCACAATATAAGGGCAAGCTATGTGCTTTTACTGCTCTCTTGTGGTCCTCCTTTGTCACTGCAATGTCTCTGACTGCAGGTCTTCAGCAGGCTATTTGATAAAGGAAATTTAGAATAATGGTCTTCTATTCTAAAACATTTTCTCAATAATAAAATCACAAACTTGGCCAGGTGGCTTTATGTAGTTAATTAAAATATTTCCTCTTGTACTGATCTGTCAAGACGACTGCCTAGGGAAGTGTGCAGATGTTTCCATGCCAGAAAACAGTCCCGGTTGGCAAGAATTTTAATTCAACTTGTTGGTAATTGGGCATGAAGACATTTTGGTGGTGAATTAACATCTTCTTCTAAATGAAGTTTATGTAAGTATTCTGCCCTAAGCTTTGATCCTTTGTAAATGCAGTTCTTCCCCTGCATTTCACAGAACATCTGGGGTGCTGGACACTCACTGTGCTAACCCATAAATTAAGGACTTACAGCAGTGCGTGGCCAGACCACCATGTTGCCAGAGGGTCTTCCTTGATGCTTCTCATGCTTGCTATGATCTGAGACTAAGCCGAGTCCCTCTCTATCTGCCCTGATCCTTAACCTCAGCCTCCTGTTCAGAATGTACCTGCAGACTCTGCTTCTGGGACATTGATTCTTCAGCTTGAATTGATCTGGCCATTACAGGACAGCTAGCTCTCATTAGCCTTCTTTCCCAAAGCTAAGAAGAACAGAGAAGTGTCCAGATGTTTTCACTCCAGAAAACAGCCCATGCTGACCTGGGGTATCACTGTTTAGGTCACAAGGATGTGCAAAAACACCCGAAATCATGTATAAAGTCTGTTTTTTTGTTTGAATGATTTTTTTGTCTTTTTGTATAAAGTCTGTTTTTTGCTTGTTTGCTTTGTTTTTATTTTGCCTTATAGTTCTGGAGGTTGGAAGTCAAAGGCTGAAATGTGTACATCTCTCTCTTACGGCAGAAGGTGAAAAGGCAAGCAAGCACATGTAGGAGGGTCAGGAAGGGGGCTGCTGAACCCCTTCTCATCAAAACCCTCTTCTCATGATAACCAGTCCACTCCCATAATAACTGACAGTATTAAATCATTTGAAGGGTAGCACTCTCATGTCCCACTCACTTCTGTTAGGGGTTACCTTTCAGCATAAGCTTTTGGGGACACATTCAAGCCCCAGCACAAGGTGCCAATCCCACAATCCCTATTACTCAAGCAATACCTAAGCTAGACCGTTCTGGACCCTCTGATAACACACAGCTTTTCCAGCCACTCCCGGAAAGTCCTTACTAACTCAGTGGGTCCAGTTGAGTTCTGACTTGCGCATTTCCACAGACTGCCAGATGTGTTGCTGCCAGTCCTCCTAAAATCACGCTTTACAGACCACTATTCTGAACTCTCTCTCCTCCTGAGGATTCACATTGAGGCCTGTGCAAAATGTAATAACACTTTGCAGGGGTAAACCTTAAAATTATGGCGTCTCTGCACACAGAGGTCGGTGTAAACATGTCATGTTTCCTGGGGATACTGAATTCTGATGACGTAATGCGGGATTTGAGAGTGACTTAAATGGTTAATAGTTGATAATTCTATAAAACATGTAACTAAGACCGTCTCACTATTTTAATGATGGGCTTCTGACACTACTGTGATTCCCTTGTGGCTCTGACGAAATGCATGACAGAACGCAATGGGGGGTGTGTGTGTGTTAGCCCTCAGGGCCTGGAAGGCAGGGAGTTGGAGTTGAGATCTTGAGGTATTTGGTCAGATTGCACCAGGAGGTGAAGACAGGTGGGCCCTGGGATTCCTCTCACTTCTTCTTTTTTTCATCTCTTTCTAATTCAGTCTGGACCCCTGTGGTGGTTTGAAAGAAAATGGCCCCCAAAGGAAATGGCACTTTTAGGAGGTGTGACCTTGTGGGAGTAGGTGTGGTCTTGTTGGAGGAAGTAAGTGTGTCACTGTGGAGGGAGGCTTTGAGGTCTCATCTAAGCTCAGTCCACGCCCAGTGTCTCAGTTCATTTCTTGTTGCCTGTGCGAGACGTGGAACTCTCAGCTACCTCTCCAGTACCATGTTCCACCAGGATGATAATGGAATGAACCTCTGAAATGTAAGCCACCTCAATTAAACGTTTTCCTTATAAGAGTTGCCTTGGTCATGGTGTCTCTTCACAGCAATAGAAACCCTAAGACAGCCCCAACCCATGGGAAGTTGCCACCAACATTCAGAGTGGTCTTCCCTTCCCAGTTAAAATTCCTTGCAAATGTTCTCAGACCCATCTAGAGGTGTGTCTCCCGGGGATTCCAAACTCAGTCAAGCTGACAAGGTAGTTGAATCATCACAACTATAAATCACAAATAACAGGCTTCATGCTTGAAAGAGCTCAGAGATTCCTGATCATGCTTTCATATTCCTGACAGATAACATAAACTTTACCTTCAACTGTAAGGAAAAAACAATTTTACCACCTTTCAATCATTTAACACGTTTGACATTTAGTTAATAGCTGTAATGATTTTTCCTTTTCACTGGAAGGTTAAAATTTTTGAAGCTTCTTGTGATAATAGAAACAAGTTTCAACAACAACGGAGCTTGTGTGTGTCCAGTATTCTAGACAAAGTGTATACTCACCATGCCAGGGCAGTCAGCTCCTGGCTAGATGGCTCTGCGGAAGGACATAGACTATTTCCAATTCATGTGAAGGGTAAGATTCAAAGGCCTAGCCTGAGCTGAGCTGGCCTCCTGCCAGGTCCCCTATACCAGGCCCCACTCTGCAAACCATGCTATGGACTTTGTGTCCTGCTCCTATGGCAAGGTCTGCAGACCTTCTCACCATGCTGAGTCTGTCTGCTCACGGTAGGAAGTGGCGTCCTTCTTGGTTCTGATTGCTGTTGTAGCCGCTACCTCCTTTCCTGTAGAGGAGGGGAAGAGGTCGTCAGCGACTTAGGGCTGAGGTGCTTGTAGGTGCCAGGTGCCCAGTGCTATTTACCAAGCGCGGGAACGAACCACGAGGGACAACAAAACCCACTTTCAGAGTTCAGTGGGGGACAGGAAAGGACAACGAGTGAGCGAGCTGGACCACTGGAGAAGAAGTGTGCAGAAAAAGGGAGGGGGGATGGGTGGAGTCTGTTTTTAAGGATCACCTCCAGCATTCAAGCATTCCTATAGGGGTTTACATAGCTACATCAGGGATCCGCATAGATTACGTGACCACGATAGGCATGAACTACGTAGGACGTAGGCCCTGGAGTGACTGGGCATTTTGCCTGACTGCTAACAGCACGTGCGCGGTCATGTGACTCTAGAAGCGGCCAGGAGGGTGTGGAGAACGATAACACCCAGGACTGTTTTTCCCTGAAGGTCAGAAGGAAGCAGTGTCATGGGAGCATCTGCAGCATTTTCATAGCAGAGTCCAGTAACCGCAGCAGATGCTCTGCTGATAACAAGGACCCTGGCCTCTGCTTCCAGCCTCCTGTTCTACTTCCTTAGTTTTAGTGTTACGCCTGTATTAGTTTTTGTTAAGTCCCTTTAAAGGGGCCGGGCGGTGGTGGCGCACGCCTTTAATCCCAGCACTCGGGAAGCAGAGGCATGCGGATCTGTGTGAGTTCGAGGCCAGCCTGGTCTACAGAGTGAGATCCAGGAAAGGCACAAAGCTACACAGAGAAACCCTGAGAAACCCTGTCTCGAAAGACCAAAAGAAAAAAAAAATCTCTCTCTTGTTTTCTGGTGTCTTTCTATAAAATATGGAAGCAAACTATTTTCCTATTCATCATAATATACCTGGCATACATCACATTGACTTTATCACATAAGGGAGATTCTGCAGTTTTCCTTCCATGGTGAGTATCAGAATAATCCCAAGAAAAGAAGATTCATTAGGAAAATTTAAAAACTCAAAGTACTGTTGGTAAACATGAATATTAATCTAAATTTTTCTGAGCTCTGAACATCCCATGTAGCTGTACACAGCCGATAAGCCTGCCAGAAGGAGATTCTGGGATTCCATGTTGACCATTCACAGTTCACTCTAATGTGAAAAGTAAAAGACAAACAACTTTTAAATAAATCCCAGGCTTGAACCACCCACACCGGCCAGCCAGCTTGTGTCCATCTTTTTCTCATGTTTCTAACCCTGCAAATCTTCCTCTAGGAGCTCTTTTCCTACTGCCCATTCATGGGGATGGATAAGCCGTGTCTCCTTCAGTACAAAACATGCCTTGGTTTCCCCTGATTTTCTTTGACTTACATGTTATTTCGAAACGGAGTATTTGCTTTTTACACTTTGGAGAGAACTCTCAGCTATCCCTTTGTTACTGATTTCTAGTTTACAGTTTGAAACCATGCTGTGCAGGATTTTTAATCTTTGTAAATTTCTTAAGGTGCCTTTCTGCCTTATAAAACAGAATGCCCTGGTAAATACTGAATCAGAATACTGAATATTAGGAGCTCAGCACAAAGGTCCTTATGTCCACAGATTACCAGGGAGACCAGAAGTGTTGAACCTGCAGGACTGTCTTTCCAATGAGAATCATGTAAAAAAACCTATTCTTCCACCCAGAAAGCTAAGAATTGGGGTGATCAGTTAACAGCCTGGTGATCTGCATTATTTGTTGGGCCAGGCCAAGTCAAGATCCTACAACCAGGACCAGAGGTGGCTAGTAATCTAAATGACCCTTATAGCCAGAGGTTCCCCCAAGCTCCCACAACCAGGACCAGAGGTGGCTAGTAATCTAAATGACCCTTATAGCCAGAGGTTCCCCCAAGCCCCCACAACCAGGACCAGAGGTGGCTAGTAACCGGAAAGACCTCTCTGCTAGCTCTGTGACTAAGACCAGACTCTAGGCCCTTAAGCTCTACAGGCAGGGTATCTCTAGAACCCATCTTCTTGGAGGAAATGGCATGTACCCTGAGTGGAGTTTCCATGTAATTATCCTTCCTTATGCACCAATGATTTTAGTACACCAGGAAACTTTTTTCCAAATTATACCGTGTTTAAATTTGTTGGGAATAAAACACCTGGCATCAGACTCCCTGAGGTTTGATCCAGGTTGTCAAAGTCAATCCGAATGTTTTCATTCTCACCTCTTCCGGGTTCACTTCCCTGCCTGCTGCGACCACCTGCTGTGTTCCTCTCATTAAAAAACTATCTTTCATCTCCGATGCCCACCTCCTTTTTCTTTGGGCTTCTCCAAGGACTCCTGCTTACAGCCTCTTACCTGTGAGTCACTGTTGTGTTGGTGTCCTGAAGTGGTGGGAGGGTAATTATGGCTCAGTGTCTTTTTTTCTTTGTCAGCTTGCTCTCTGAGCTGTACCTACCCCTCACTAATGTTTTTCTCACAGTGCAGCCTTTTTATGCTGATATCAGAGTAGAGAGAACTAGAGTTGGATGCATGTCCTTTGGCCACCGCTGCAGGGTCCAGCTGAGTGCTCTTTCTCTGCAATGGTGCTCATTATTACAGAGCATAATGAATAGCCTTACCTTTCCTGCCAAAGCCTCAAGACTTCTTTCTTGGCTCTTTATCTATAACCTTGGATGGGTTCCTGGAGGTGGCATTCATGAAAGTCTTGAATCCTTCCTAAACCTGTGGTCCCCGGTGCTTATTCCACCCTTAACTAATGGCCTCAGCCACCAGGAATTTGGCAAGTGCCCTCTTGGCAATCAGTAGATTGAAACCTTGTGGCCCCTGTATCTTTTGCTCTAACTAAGCCACGCTACTGTGACTCTGGATTACCTGGGTGTGACCTTCCTATTGCTGCATAGAACATCACAAACAACCAAACAACTCAAATTCATTATCTTAAACATTCTGGAATCCGGTGTCTAAAGTAAACATCATGGCACTAACATCTATGAGCCTGTAGGCTTACATTCCTTTTTGGAAGTCATAGGAAACATTCAGGGTCGTTGGCCTGTCCACTTCCAAAGGCCACTCACCTTGTTTTGGGTAGAGATGGCAGTAAGAGATGGGGCTGGAGAGATAACTCTGCGGTTAAGTGCACTGGATGTTCTCCTGGGGGTCCAGGCTTTGATTCCCAGCACCCACATGAAGGCTCAGAACTGTCTGTAACTCCAGCCTAGATGATATGTCACCCTTGACTCCCTTCTGAGGACACTGTATGTAAGAGGTACACAAATGTATGCTGGCAAAAAGCCCATACATATAAAAAGAAAGAGAAAGAGAGAGGGAGAGCTAGAGGAGGGAAAGGGGGGAAGAAGGGGGAGGAGGGGAGGGAGGGGAAGAGGGAGGGAGGAAAGAAAAAAAAAACCAAACCAACTTCAGCATCACAGTCATGGGATGCAGGATGGAATGTGATTTCATTAGTAAAAGCCACAATAATCTCTATACTTAGTTCCCAGTTTACCAGCAACCAAATCCATCTTCTGCCTTAACTCCCCCTTGCTATGTCAAATATCATATTCATAGGTACCCTCAGCAGGGCTAGGCCTGAATTTCTCTTGGAAATCGTTGCTCTGCTTCCCCATTGAGTTTCCAACAGTTGTTTTACCTGCAAACTGGGATGAGTCTAAGAACAGTCATTGATCTTTGGTCTCTCTCTCTCTCTCTCTCTCTCTCTCTCTCTCTCTCTCTCTCTCTTTCTCTCTTCCTCCCTCTCCCTTCCTTCCTTTCTTCTTGTTTCTTTCAAGAACAGATAATTATCCTAAACTTTATACACATGAGGATAACTTCATAAGGAGCAAGCACTATAGCCTATCATCCCTATGATTCTCAAACAGCATAAGCCACGTGAGTTTTAACAGAGGAGATACAGGAGCTGGAGAGATGGTTCTGTGGGTAAAACCCATTCAGATTGGAGCTTGATCCTCAGACCCATTCAGTGGAAACAAAGAGCCAATGCTGGCAAGTTGTCCTCTGATCTCCACACATTGCACCCCGCGCGCACACACACACATATACACACACACACACCGCGCACGCACTCACACACACACACACACACACACACACACACACACACACACACACACACTCTGGGGATGCTGTGAATGTGTTGCTCTGATTGATCAATAAATAAAACATTGATTGGTCAGTAGCCAGGCAGAAAGTATAGTGTAGGCAGGATAAGGAGAGAGGAGAATTCTGGGAGGTGGAAGGCTGAGTCAGGAGACGCTGCCAGCTGCTGCCACCATGAGAAGCAAGATGTAAAGTGCTGGAAGCCACAAGCCACATGGCAACTTATAGGTTACTAGAAATGGGTTAATTTAAGATATAAGAACAAGAGAGCAAGAAGCTTGAGCCATTAGGCCAAACAGTTTAAATAATATAAACATCTTTGTATTATTATAAATATATTTTAAAATATATATAATAATATTATATTATTATAATATAACACCTCTTATATGCAGTGTCCTCTGAGGGGAGTCAAGGGTGACATATCCTCTAGGCTGGAGTTATAGACAGTTCTGAGCCTTCATGTGGCTGTGTGTTTATTTGGGTCTGAGTGGCTGTGGGTCTGAATGGGACAGGAGAAAACTCCAACTACACACACACACACACACACACACACACACACACACACACACACAAATGAATACATAGAAAATTTCAACAGAGAAAGATCATGGAAGGATGATGCTCTTTTCATTAAATAGCTTTTTATTTAAATTGGGAGAATTAGAGAAAAAGAACAAATATGGTATAATTCAGTTTACACTTCTAGATGTGTTCAAGTCTGCAGAGGAGACTTTGCCCTGGAGGAGGTGGGAATGGGGGGTGGGCTGGGGGGAAGGTGAGGGGGGCCATTGGGGGGAGAACAAGGGAATCTGTGGCTGATATGTAGAACTGAATTATATTGCAAAATAAAAATAAAAAGTAAAAAAAATAAAGTAAAAAAAATGCCTCCATAAAAAAAAAGAAAAAGAATTAGAGTAAAATAGAGACAGACTCAGAGGAGAAGGCTTGTGTCTGGGAACCTGTGGTGTGAAGAGCACACTGTATGTCCTTGGAGAAGTAAAGAGACATTTGAACATTGCCCAAACCAAACAAATCCATCTAACCACATATCAAGTCATTAAATCTGTCTTGAAAATCAACAACAAACAGTGCAAAAGCATAGAGAATGCTATTATAAGGAATTAAAATGTGTGACTATCATTTAAACTTCTCTTTCTATAGACAAAGAGTATGTTTAAACACAACTTCAAAAGCCAAGGATTAACAGTAAGCTATCAGGAAAAATTTTAAAAAATTGAAAATTGTCCCACACATATTTCCTAGAAAATATGGCTAAAATGTAAATAACTGAAGAAAAAAATTGCAAAATGAGACTCAGGTATTCATTCAATGAAAGTCTCCAAAAATTCATCCTAATAAATGTAGGCCTTATTAATCACTAGTAAATGTAATTATCTATGTAAGAATATATAATTCTGTACAGAAGTCAGGAAATATGCTCTTCCACAGTTTTTTTGGATAAAATTGATTACATTTCCATTTTCTTCTGATAAAAAATGCTCAGAGTCAACTCCCACTGATCTTTTACATTATGACTCAGAAGTGAATGTGGATTTTTGAAATGTGATAAATTTTGGGACAGCTGAGTGTCTTTTCTGTAACACAAATCTTAAAAGCTTTTATAACAAAAACCCGGAGCCAAATATTGGGGTGAAAGCTGAACAATCAGAGAAACAGAACCAGCCAGCCATGTTTTTACCTCTATGAAATCCTCAACCTCAAGAGAGCAAGTTCCTGTTTCCTCACGCCTTATATACCTTTCTGTGCCCTGCCATATTACTTCCTGGGATTAAGGCATGTGTCACCACTGCCTGCTTCTGTTTCTCTCATGTAGCGCAGTGTGGCCTTGAACTCCCAGAGATCCAGATGGATCTCTGCCTTCCCAGAGATAGGATTAAAGGTGTGTGCCACCACCGCCTGACCTCTGTGTCTAATTTAGTGGATGGCCCTGCTCTCTGATCCCCAGGTAAGCTTTATTGGGGTACACAATACATCACCACACTTTTCCGTGCTACTGCATCCTGTGTTGTATTAAATCTGGCTAGTAGACCTTTTTAAAAAGATTAAATAAGTTGTGTGTGTGTATTTTTGAGAGAGAAAGAGAGAAAGCATGAAGCTGGGTAGGAAACGAGGGAGGATCTAGGAGGAGTTGTGGGTAGTTGCATGCCTAAGATCAACTGGAAGAATAAATGTCTGACCCTACCTGAAAGCTAATAGGTATACACAGATACAGAAGTAACGTATTGAATGATACAGAAACAGCTGTGCCTCCAAAGAGAGACAAGTGAGCGGCAGTGTTGACAGCACTGAACAAGGCACAGAGGATAAGAGTATTGAGCAGGAATATGTTGCTTGTGCTGTCTTATAAACGTATTTTCCTTGGAATGCTACGAATTCATTTGGGCACACTGCAGCACATTTCTTGAAGACACTGGTTTGCTTAAAGTTACCTACATGCAATTCTTACACTAAGTGATTTCAAAGGGAACCCCACAGTACTTGTAAGCCTCTCTCAGCCCCCTGTTGCCTGGATCTGGGACAGAACACACCCAGACACCAAATTTTCAACACAAAGTAAATTGATTGGCATAGAGGGACAAGTGGGAAAGCGCTGTCTTTGGATCAGGCAAAGCCAGCAGCAGGTGTCTCTGCAGAAGTGGATCTTAAGGGAAAAGGGGAAAGTCTGTGTTAGGATGAGTTGGCAAGTCCTGACTGGACATGTTAGGTAGTATAGCCAAATAACGAACTTGATTGCTGGACCTTGGTGTTTGGATAGCTGGACCTTTGTGATCATCCTAAGGAATGAGTCAGTTGCTAAATAAGGGAATAGACCGTGTGGACTACCTTTAGGAATGTAATCTAATGGTTTAGCAAGGGAGAGGGAGAGGGTGGGCAAGACCTGTAGGTACCATGTTTGGGCCTGTTAGAGAGACCTTCCTATCTTCACTACCTTCCTAGCTCCCTCTTCTCCCTCATCTCTCACTTTCTTCTCTCCTTCCTTGCTTCTCTTCCTTCTTCTCCTCCTTGCATTCTTTCTTTCTTTCCCCTGTGACAGTGTTTATTAAGTCTTCACTTACATGCCAGCTACTTTTTAGGGTGTCAAGATCAATAGTGAATGAAACAGTCCTGTTTTCTAATCCTAAGCATTTAAACACCACAGGTAGATGCAGACAACAGACAGAAGTCTTCCTAGGGTATCTATGGTCAACATTTGCCCGATATATCCTTGACAGACGCATCAAGCATAACCAAGCATAACCTCCATCTGAATAGAAGCCTGTGCAAGACTAGACCAGCAGTCGTAAGCCTGATTATTTCTCCCTCCTAATCCATGCTCGCCTATGTTTCTTTGTGCAGGAATTATTCTCTTGCCTAAGAATGTTTTAAGAATGAAGAATCAAACAAAGAATCACTCGTCTTAATGTTTTAACCTTTCCTTTCAAGCACTGACATGAGCCCAGAGTCGGTTACGTTTACCTTCTAAGGCGCTGCAGCAGCATGCCACCTCTCAAGGACAAGGCCACTTTATTCCTAGTTTGAAAAAGTTGAATGGAGCTAATTTTCCCTGACTGAAAACAAACCGAAAAGCTAGGCTCTAAATGAAGTAACCACTGGGAATAAATCCTGTCCAAATATGTACCTTCTTCCTCTCCTGTAATGGCCTTCATTCAGTGTGTTCTCTGGTTTAATTAGAAGCAAAAAGTACCTTCTGCCTTCTAAAAGCGCTCAAGGGCAACAAGGAACTAAGCTCCCTCTCCTGAATACTCCCAAGCCTTTAGTTCTTAATTACAGCCACTTGCCAGCAGTTATTAGTACAGTGTCAACTTCCAGCAAAAGGAGGCACCCGAGACAGCGCGGCAGGCTGCTCAGAGGGGAGAAAGACCGTGGGGTGGGGGCCTGGTCAGTTCCCACTGCGGGGGTGTTAAACAGCAAGGGAAATGATACAAAGCAAACTAAAAAAAAAAAAAAATACACATCTTCCATTGCCTCATGCTGAACTTGGGGCCAAGCATGCCTCTTTATTTCCGAAAATTTAAGACCTCATAAAATGAGTACTGCTTAAGGCAAATTAATTGTGTTGAAAGTGAATCTACCAATATATTAATTAAGTGTGCTCCTATTATTGGGCTGTATATATTTTATGTCCTCTGTAGGACATAGAATGGGGACTGAAACCTTTCTGTATAAATAATTGAGAAGGATTTCTTTGTGTTCCACTGAGACTGAAATGTCTCCAAATATATATTAATGGTAACCCAGTCTCTAAAAATAAACTGGGTGTCTGTAACTTACAATTCTGGCTTCATTGAGAATTGGTTTTACATGGTTTTTTCCATGCCCAGAAAAGAAAAAAAAAGGTGTGGTTACCAGTGCAAGCACTTTTGAAGGTCTGTTTGATGGTTTTGTATGACCCATAAAGTGCCTAAGCATTACTCATGTATTGCTGGCTTCAGAGTAACCAAAATGATCATAGTGATTGTTTTTTAACTCCCTTCAGATGTTGGAAAATTACAAGTCTAGTGCTTCGTAAAATAAAACATCGCTCTGCCTATGCACAGCACAGCTCCTGTCTTTATTTTAATGAATGGAATTCTTTAAAACTTTTGAATTGTGTGCACTTAGCTTCTCTAAGCACTGATTAGAAGTTACTCACTGATTATACAACTGTGCAAAAATCGAAGTTGAGTTTCTCATATTTCGTGAGCTCCTACCAAAAGAAAACAGACTTATTATTTTTACTTTTCTTTTATTGGCCCTTTATATTTTATTTAAACATGTATAATGATGCTGTTTTGGTGGCTAGGGAGGGGAGAAAAAGCACATTTTCCCATTCTACATTTTATGTGCGGGAAGCTGTTGCTAAGGTGAGAAATAACTGGAGAACGAACAGTGAACGTGGTATGCATGTATTTTCTGGCCTGTAGTCTTTTCTGGCCTGTAGTATTTTCTGGCCCTTGAATGGTGACCTTCTGACCTGGTGCTCTGCATGGAAAAACTATATGAGAAAATGCTAAACCTTTAGTAAATTCTGAACATCTTTACCTGATCCCCAAAGGTTTATACTGAAGCCTTTGAGGAATTGACATGAAGGAGGTCCTGAGCCCACACCTGAGAAAGAATAGATACAAGAGATGAGAAAAGATGGGAAGCCATTACTCTGTGTGCTGCTGATTATGAAAAGGACATTCTGGAGGGGCTGAAATAAGAAGTCAGGACTTGCAACTCAAAGAACTAGGTGGATTCTGATAGCCCTGGCTAGCGGAATTTGTACCAAAGCAAATGCATCCACCAAATAGTCCCACACTCAGAAGGTCATTCAAAGGATTTAGCTTTCACAAAGTATTTTTACAGGAAGCAACTATCTAAGCAAAAATAAGTTAAACCTAAAGGATTTTCTTTTTAGATTGTGAGTTGTGCGTATTCCTGTACAAACAATAGCTTTCATTATCTTGTTTTCTCCATCTGATTCATCACCCCATTAGCTTCTCTTACACCCTCTCCCTGTCTGTCACTGGTCCCTTCCTCTGTACAGAAGTCCACCCCCTACTTTCTTGTCTTATAGATCCTAAAGGAATTTTCACTATTGGACACCTACCCCTACAGAATTCCAGAGAAGCTGGATGTCAGACGCTAAACATAGGCAGGGATAAAGAAAGGCTGAGTACTAAAGAAAAAAGTCAACATTATTACTCAAGAAAGAGTGAAACGAACATTATGATCCCAGCTGCAGGGTATCAGACATTCCCATGTCCACCCCAGATCTTGCCTGCTGTCACCACTGCTGCCAGCACTGACTCCGGAGCTGTTTTCTCTGCTCTATGCACTGGAGAATGTTTCCTTAACTCTGTCTTTGCATGCCTTATCCTGGTGTGACATGATCAATATCAAGATTATAAGTCTTTGTCGTATTATAAAACATGCGTAAGCAAAGATCTGTGATCTGTGGATGCTAAGAATAATGTGCAGCTCTTCACCCTGTTCCTTGCCCAGGAGAAGCATATGGATGTGCTAAGCAGACAATGTCACCAATGACAACAGCAAGACACATTTTATTTGACTTTCCCATTTGGAGAGGAGCTACTTTTAAAAATAATTTGCAAAGTAAAGAGTCAAATAATATAACAGAGACGCTTCCCAAGCCAGCCTAGGTTTAACAGAACCCCACCCCCTAATCTGCACCAAACCTCTACTGTGCTGCCCTTCTCCTTCCCTCCTTCCTCCAACTGACAAATAAAAGGATAGGACAAAGTGGAGTTAAGGGTCCGTTTTGCTGTGACAGTCTCTAACTTGAACATGAGGGTGTTACTGTATTCAGGTTTCTCTTTCATCATTTCATAGTTCTTAATTTTGTCATTCATATTTCATCATTTCATGCTCAAATCTAGAAATAGAGAAGATTTCTAAAATTCACCTCAAAGATTAAAATATTCCTGTCAAAATACAGAAAGTGAGGAATCCTGGGTGGAAACACAATTGGTGTAGCCATCAGATTTGTTAAGGACTTATCCAGAAAAGTCAAGTCAGTGTGCTTTCTCCTGCCTTTAAAAGAGAAGGAGCATCCCAGTTACTGAGGCAGCCTTCTTTATTACTGAGTGAGGGCATCACATCAGGATCTCTACAGTATTGAGAGACCTGACTTCTGGACAGTAAGACATTGTATTAGGGTTTTGAGTAGTGTTCTACCAAGAATCCTCATCATCAGATCATATTTCCCTGACTTTATTTTTCCCAAATATGAAAATTTCAAATGTGAACTTTGAATATACACTTAAGTTTCTTTATGCCTAAGATCATGTGTCACTATATTGATACTCAATTTGGTAGCATTGCATATATAAATGTAAGACCATGATAGAAAAGAACTAAGAATGATAAGCGATATTTATGCTAATTTCTAAACTAAATAACTTTCAAGTAAATTTTATTTAAAATATGCTTTTTTCAATGATCAAGAATGGGTAAAAGAATAAGAAACTAAGGAGAGTTACTTAAATAATATTTTATATTGTGTTTAATTAAAAGTTCATTATTTACAGACAGAAATGGAACATTTATCAACCTCAACTCTACACAATTGAGATTTGGTTATAATATTTTACATACCTGTCCAGTTGTGGATAAAAGTTGTGTTCCACTTTTTGACTTTTCTATTTATTTTTGGGCATTTAAACTCGATTAGCTAATTATTGGGTGTGGATGTCTGTGGCTTCATCTTTTCTCATGAAAATCAATGTTTATTTAATATTTTTGAAGGATACAATTATCATCTTTTTTCAGGGTGGTCCTGGTACTTTCCAGATATAAAATAAAACCAGCTGAGAACTCAGGCAGTCTGTGCAGGTTAAGGATAAACAGAATTGTGGTTGTTTTAGAGTTGAAACTAGGGCAAGTCAGAGACTCATAATTATTATTATGCAAAACATAAGGTCATGGGATCACTACTGAATATATGAATCACTACAAGGAGTGTCTTAGCATGAGCCTTTTAAATATCAATAAGAAAGAAAGAACAGATTCAGTCTCCCCTCCTCCAAACTAAGTTCAGGAGAGTGACTGAATGCTGGGGAGGCAGAGCTCATGTCTAGCATGTCTGAGGTCTAGCTCCACCACAGATCTGTCAGGAGGAAGGAGAGAGGAGACAACAAAAACCAATTTTAAAAAACAGCTTGGCACGGTGGCTCATGCCTAAAATTCTAACATTAAGGAGGCTGAGGTAGGAGGATTAGTTTGAGGCTAGTCTAGTTAGTATTGGGCTAGCCAGGGCTACCTAGAAAATACTTCCTCAAAAATTCAAAAACAGAAGATGAATAAATTTGACATTGGCAGAATTAATTCCTTAGCTTGTGCAAAATCAAGAAGAAGCACGCTAAGCTGAGACGAAGGCTAGACTACAGTGTTGCACTCATGGATGAGGCTGTATTTACCAATCATGTATTTAAATATCCCTTTAATTAAAAAAAGCATAAAATTCAATTTTAAAAATTTTTGGTTAAACCATCAATTCATCTTCCAAAGAGCTCAAAAGAATGTAAATAAAGAGTATTATCCTTCATTTTACAGACCAAAGTAATAATCCTCACTCAGTGACCTGCAGAAAGGTCAGTGTTTAGACTGCCTCGGCATCTGGGGTAAGTTTAGAAAGATGAGAAGGCCACATGAAAACAAAAAGAAAGAAAAAAAAGTAATAAAACGAAAAGCAGACCAGATGCTGATTGCTGGATGTCAGTGACAACAGGAGGGAGTCAGGACATGTGGCTTCAATGTTCTTTCCGCAGACAGAATCTCAGAAAAACAGACTCTGGAAGACCAGACCAATTCTGCTGGACTGCAAGCCACCGCCTTGAACGCTCAGCTGCATTCCTTTGCCTAGAGAAACAGGAGGGTGGAGAGGAAAAACACAGCTCAAACTTCGGGAGAAGAATCAGAAACCGCCAGTGAAAGAGGTACCCCAGAACCCCCTGGTCAGTAGACCTCAACATCAAGACCTAGATGGCTCGCTAGATAATCCTTTTTCCTGTTCACACATACCTACAGTGAAGCTTAACTTATAAATTATATACGGTGAGAAATTAGCATTAATAGCTAATATTGAAATTGAAAATGATATAACACACTGTAATAAAAATTGTTTAAAATTTAGTAAGTGTTTATCCTTGGAATTTTCCATTTAGTATGTTTAGCTTTTAGTTGACCATGGGTAATTAAATCTAGAAGCAGAACCACAAGACTGCTGTACGGGGGCCACTCTGAGTTAGAGCCCATGCCTTGTGGGTAGGAGTCACCACACCACATTTTTGTCTGCCTAGAAGAAAACCAACCACTTTATGATGTAAGCATGAGCTATGGGGATAGTAAATATTCTCCTCAAAAAGAGGAGGCCCACTGCATAGAATCTCTCAGCAGAGAGGTTACAGAGTGGGTTCCATATAGGCTCTGTTTATTCTCATTTCCAACAAACATGTTCTGTTTTCTATGATCTCTGTCAATTAAGAATATTTACAACCTAACTCTAATGCCGTTTCAGGAAGTATAAAAGGAAATGTCCAAAACGGATCTCTGAGACTGGGACTTATCATTATAGATTCTTAAAAAAAAATGTGTTGTTTTTTCTTTTCTTCTTAATTATGTGTATGAGTGTGTTTTGAGCAGGTATGTGCTTGTCAGTACAGGAAACCTTGGAGACCAGAGACACCAGATCCTCATGGAGCAGGAGTTACAGGGATTGGGAACCCACTTAATATGGGGACTGGGAACTCAGCTTAGATTGTCTGCTCAAGCAGCATTAACCTCTCAGCCATCTCCCCACCTCCGAGCCTCAGCATTATTTTGTTTTACATTTGCTATGTTGATGAACATCCATTCCCTGGTTTGGTTTTGTTTTCCTCTCCATAGTGTCCCAAATACTGAGAGTTAAGTCATGGCACCAGGATCTAATACAGTCAATGAGAATGGTAACACAGAGCCCCTTCTCAGGAGGATTTCACGGTTAACATAGGAAGATAGACGTGGGTGAGTGCTGAGAGAGAGGTAAGTCTGGAAACCGATGTCCATTTTACCCAGGCAGGAGTCTGGATAGGAGTCACAGCCGTCTTCTTCAGCGATGCATCATCATCCTGCTGGATTTTGGAGAAGTGGTGCCAACAAACCAGATCAGGAAATGAGGGGAATCCAGAGGACCCACAGGACCTGCAAGCTGTTGCCGGAGAGGGAGAAGCAGAACTGTGCTTTGTATTTTCAGTTCCTTGATAAGTGGTGGGTGCAAGGAAGCCTCAAGGCCTGAATGACAGGAGGAGGAACACATTCTGTTTAACAAACATGTCTGACTATTGGCGGAATGAGGAGCAGACCGGAGGCCGCCCAGAGGCTTCTGCTTCAGTCCGGATACATGAAGTTGAAGATGAGGCTTTGGCAGAGCCAGGTGATAGAGGAACCTGGGGGAATCTGAAAAATAAAGAAGCTTTGTATTGGAAGTATGAAGGGAATCGATGAAGGATATCTCTGTGACCACAGGTGTCCAGGGAGTAGTTCGATCCCCTCAAATCCAGCAGTGGAAACGGGTAGTGATGAATGCAAATCAGCACAGGTGTGCAACGTTGATAGTGACCTGAAGGGTGTGTAAGTGATGCCAGTATTTGTTCTAGCTGTACTATGGTTTTGTACCACAAGACAAACAAATGCTAGAGAAAGTTTTACTTAATTATCAGCTGCCTTTTTTACTTTTAAAAGCAATAGTTGTGTTTCTTAATAGCTTAACAACTTCTTTTTCCTTCATTGTCCATCAGGTTTATCGCCTGTTTCACAATGGCCATATAATTAGAGTGATCCCCTTTTATGCAGTTGATCTATCCCTGAAACTGTTGTATAACCAATGTTTACAAAACCCAAGGCTCAATTCAGTTGAGCAGAGCTGACATTTCCATTAAGCATCTATAGTACTGTACAGGCACAAACACATTTTCCCATTCAATGTCTTTCTAGTTAATATCATTGCAAAATTGGCAAAAGAGGAGATTTTTGAAGTACTTGTACTTAAAACTCTGTGGTTGATATCCTAATAAAACTTATCTGAAGGTCAGAGAACAGAACAGCCACTAGATTTGACACAGAGGCCAGAAAATGGTGGCACACATGCCTTTAATCCTATCACTTGAGAGGCAGAGATCTGTCTGCATCTCTGTTGAATTCAAGGCCACACTGGGAACAGAGCCAGGCATGGTGACACACACCTTTAATCCCAGCACTTGAGATCTCATGTCTTTGCTTGGGAAGGATACATGCCTTTAATCCCAGGAAGTGATGGCAGAAAGCAGAAAGGTGTATAAGGACCAGGAACAAGAGGTTTTGTAGGCGTTCAGCAGCAGCTCAGCTGAGATCCATTCTGATGAGGACTCAGAGGCTTCCAGCTTGAGGAAACAGGATCGGCTGAGAAGTTGGTGAGGTGAGGTTAGCTGTGACTTATTCTGTCTCTCTGACCTTTCAGAATTCACCCCAATACCTGGCTCCCCTGAGTTTTTTTATTTAATAAAACTGTTTAGAAATTTATGTTACAAAACTCAGATAAGTAAAATGTACATTTTCAGAGGGGTGTGTGTGTGTGTGTGTGTGTAACTGTATGTTTGAATTTTAAACTGCCTCTTGCCTTTGGGTTTTGCTTTTTATTTGCAAGGTTTATACTGTGCAGACAAGGGTGACCTACCCAGATACCACAGCATTCTACTGATTGATACCAACTTGAAGATACATTAGTCATGAGAAAAATCAAACCCCAAATGTGTTTGGCACACCAAAACTCAAAGGGGTTATAAAATGCAATGGATATTGCCTGAGTAACAAAGAAACTATGATTACTCTTGTATCATTGTAAATGACACAAAATAGTAAATGGGATTAAATTTTTCTAATTTATTGCTGTAGTTTTATCTCATTCCCTGTCTGGGAAATCTGAGAAATTTTGTGTCTAAGTTGAAAATCCAGGTCATGTTACTAGCCCTGTGCAGACACCATCTATCTTCTTTATTTAAGAAGGGAACCCCAAGAGAAAACCCCTTTCCACCTAAATTGTATGTGCACTGGCAGTCTGAGTCTTGGCTTTACTATTTTCATCAACTGGCATTGGACACATATGAAAAAATAAAAAAATCAGATGCTGAATGAGGCAGGAGTGACAGACACCCAGAGGCCAGGTTCTCTGTGATCCCCGCACTCTGACTGATAGCACCATTTGTTCTCCTTCATACTTGTCCTGTGTCTTTCCACGGGAAGCAGGTCTGTAATCTGATAAACAAAGAGAATGTTCTTTCTTTTTCTAACCAAACGTTATTGCTGCAAGAGTACCTTGAGAGGCTACAGGCCCTTACTTCCTAAAGTTTCCTGCAGTCTCAGGACAGAAACACATGACTGGACTCCTATGGAGAGCTACCCTCCTCCACACACATCACCACACAAAATGTGGAAAGTGGGCGGCAGGAAAGAACCTCAGAAACCTTTTTGTGAGATGGTTCATGGAATGGAGTATGATCACACATAAACCTAGACAGACAAACAAACATGTCCTTGTTTACCCAGGTTAAAATTCCCAACCATCTGAATTCTGCCATTCATTAGAAGACATTTCATTATTCATGGACCAGTTACAAAATATGCACTTATTTTTCCAGGAAATGTAAGTAGAAAATGACATACCCGTGGAGTTAAATAAAACCCTATCTGTGTAGAAGACATTTGACTCATTCATAATAAATTGGTGCCTCCAGAAATATGACTCTTGTCAAGGTGCCAAAGCTGGCCAGCAGCTGCCCTATCTCCTATGTAAGCTCCTACCTGGGGACATAAGGATAAACCTTTGAGTTCTTGGGTCCATTTGGGAAATGTACATATTTGTACATATATATTTCCATAAGAGATTTTATTTTTCTGTTCATCTTTCTAACTTTATTGAAACATAGCAGTTTTAGTGTAGGAAAGATCAGTTCAAAGTTTTTTTTTGTTTTTTTTTTTTGTTTTTTTTTTTTTTTTTGGTTCTTCCCTTCTGTTTACAGTGAGTAGTTTGTAAGAAGAATGAACTCTCAAAACTTGTCGTTTGGACATTCCGAGAAATACTGGTACAATTTGACTTTTAGTTTGAGAATGGGGCTCATTTTAGTAGTCTAGACTGATCAGAAGCTAGTACCTAAAGATCATTTTGCAGCTTAACATTGTGGTAAGATTGTTCTTAAAGACCCCCAAGTCCTTGATTTTCTTCCTATAAAATAGGAAGCTAAAACTTAAAATTTATTAATTGGGCCCTTAATTGTATATAACTAGTTCTTTGTTCAGGAGCATAAGAAAAAATTTTAATGTAATTTGTTTTTGTGATTTACCAACTAAAATTTTCCTACCAGTGTAATGTGGGGCGGCCTTTCTAGTCACACTGTTTAACTCCACAGTGTACATGATGGCCTCATAAATATGAGAGATGTACATTGTTAGTCTGATGTCATATTTCATGATAGTATCAGAAGGTCTAGCAGTCCTCAAGAGATACAGCCAATGACTCTAACAAAGTGGAATTATTTTAAGTCTAAGGAAAATAAGAAAGGTAAGGGCACAAGGGAGTAATCAGAAGGAGGACACGAAATGGAAAAACATTATGTAATTATTTTAATTTATTTTTTAATTATTAACAAAAAGAAAACTAAGCATAAAATTAAGTTTATTGTGACCTAGATGTCAAAAACCCATGCATGTAAAATAAAGAGACATTCAGTGCAAATAACAATAATTACAAAAAGGTGTGGCCAATTTCATTCCCAGAAGGAAGAGGAGTAAGAACTGTTCATGGTCTAGGCTCTCTACCTCCCTCCATTACAAGGTACACTTAACACCCCACATATGCTAGCCACTCTTATATAACCAGGCAACAAATCATCTCAGATGACTGGTTACAGTAGCCTGCCTTCTTGAAGGAAGAAGTAGAGAGATATATTCTGTTACCGCCAGTGCAATAACCATAGCTACAGCACATTGATCTAGGCATGCCCCAAAGGGTGACTCAGGAAGCATTTGGATGTTTTTCTTAAGTCCCACTACAACAGCAAGAAATGCAGACTATTCTCGAAAGAAATCATGATCTGAAAGAAGCTTAATGTAACTGTGGGACTCATCTGGGGAATGGACACCGAATTTCACTAGCTGGACTTTGCTGATTTTTAGGAAATCAAACATAAAATTCACCACAGTTCTAAGCAAGGCTCATGGTGATCATGGTCCTATTCCAATTGTTTGGGTGAAATATGCTAGCAATGCTTTTCAGTTGCACTAACTGAAAATTCCTATGTCAGTATTAACTTATTTAAAAAATTCTATTTTTATTTAACAATGAGTCTAAAATTTGGTTTACCACCATGGAAGTGTAATAAAAGTTCTGGTACCATAATATTTTAGCTGATCACTTCATTAATTTTTATTCTCATCTCATCACTTCATATCTCCAGTGAGTGGCTGAAACTCCAAGAATACTCAGAAGCAAACCAGATGAAGGAAGCATAAGAGAGGGGAAACGATATGCCCCTGCTCTCCCGCTTCTCCTTAATAAGAGAGAGCCAAACAAATGAGGTTAAGTTGAGAATAAGGCAAATCCCCGCATCTTGATAATAGGGGTTTGCTTTTTGAGATCAAGATGAATCATCCTTTTTCTTTGTAGGATAGAAGAGTCTAAAAGAACTGCTCAGGCAAACTTTCCTTTAGATCCCTCAATCTACTTCATACTCTGAGATTTGAGCCAATGCCCCTTGTTAATATTTACATGCTGTTATTTAAGCATAGTTTCTATAGTTACAATACATTATGTTTTCAAATCATTATTTTTTTCACTTATTTATTTATTTTTCTATTATCAGCTTGATACAGTATAAATTCCTATCCTAATTGTGAAATGTTTCATTGAGGCTTGTCTAGTAATTGAGTAAAACCAAAACTTACTATAAGCCACAGTCATCATAGGGTCCCCCCTGCTATATACCCTCCCTGGTTCTGTGGGTTGCAGTCTGATTGTTCTTTGCTTTATATCTAGAATCTACTTATGAGTGAGTACATGCCATATTTATCCTTCTGGGTTTGGGTTACCTCACTCAGGATGATTTTTTCTAGTTCTATCCATTTGCCTGCAAATTTCATGCTGTGATTGTTTTTCTCTGCTGAGTAGTACTCCGTTGTGTATATGTACCACATTTCCTTAATCCATTCTTCAGTTGATGGGCATCTAGGTTGTTTCCAGGTTCTGGCTATTACAAATAATGCTGCTATGAACATAGTTGAGCATGTATCTTTGTGGTATGATTGAGCATTCCTTGGGTATATGCCCAAGAGTGGTATGGCTGGGTCTTGAGGTAGATCGATTCCCAATTTTCTGAGAAACTGCCATACTGTCAAATCATTATTTTATATCAAATAGCGATGTATGTGAGAAAAACACAAGAAAATTTCACAAAGATAATATAGGGTAGTAAAAGTATGAAAACAGGAGTGCAGGTTGTATAATTTGATTTACACACAGTTTAAAGGCAGACAAAATTCTTTGGATTACTGATTAATGACTGGAAGGAATTATGAGAATACTTTTAAGATGTGGTATTTATTTCTGTTTAAAATACAAATTGTGATTATTTTGTGAAAGCTTATTAAATTATTTCCTATTGTCTTTGCACTTTTATACACACACATATACATTATACAGCATATTACATGCTCTTAATTTGGTTCAGTATAATCTGTTCAAAATCAACATAAATAATAATATGAAATTTGAATTACTGAGGCTAAGTCCTGCTACAGAGTAGAGCATGGGTAGCAATTAGATAAAAAAGTTTTAAAAAACATTCATATATCCACTGTCATACAGCTGGATCTCTCAGAATGAAGCTGGATGCATTTCAATTGATTGTGTACGGGGATTTATTTGGGAGGAAGAAAACTAAATTGGTAAGTACACATGCACACACACACCCACGTTTATTGGTGTCTGTGTATAAGTTTCTAAAGTTCTAAATGCTTCTAATTTCTAAACTATTAAGTGAAATATTGATCCAGCTTATGCTATTTGTTTTAGATATTAATCCCAAGGGGTCTGTGACATATTTCCCTATGTAAATCTCTATACTTGGTAGTAGAATTCTCTAAAGAAGAAATTGTGGATTTTTGCCATATTATTAAATGCCAAGAGTGACTTTTCTGTGAACAGTGTAACGATTGTATTACACAGGAAAACACCATTACTCCTGTATCTACTGCAAAAGAGTCATAAAGTATATTCGTGACTCACATAGAAAGAGACTAGCATTCAAGAGCTCTTGCCAGTGTTCAAATACATCCATTTTCTAACTTGCTATTTCCTTGCATGAAACAGTGCTGAATTTAACCCTTCAGATCAATGTACCTATTCATAGATGTATGAACTAGCCAGCAAAGTGTTTCATATGACACAGTAAAAGAAACTCTCTTCTAAAACTCTGTGCTTAGTTCAAGGAATAGTCACTGAATCTTGCATGAATTAGCTATCTGAGGAGGAAAACTTAAAGCTACATTTTTAGTTTTAAAAGTCAGAAAAGCCAAGAATCACAGGGAAGGAGAAAATCCTGGCATTTGAAATACATTGAGTTGAAGAATTTTCTGTCAAAGGCAATGTAGTAGAAATAAGTGAGATTACAATTCATTCTCGTGGATTTCCTCTGCTCACTACTCTTGTTTAATTGAGTGGACAGGCATTCTTTCTTCTCATATTCCAGATCTGACTTTGGCAACTACAACACCGTACAAATAGAGCAATAATGCTCTGAAAATTTTGGATTTAAAAACCTACTATTGAAGTGTGGATAGTATGTTCTAGAAGGAAGGACCACTTCTGTGGCAGCATTTTCTTGACTTTGTCCCAATCGATGATTCATTTATAGCTTGTGAACCCACACAGAGAGTGTGGCAGAATGAAAGAAAGGCTTCTAAAACATAAATCTACAACATAAAGTCCAGTAGGAGCAGATATATACCATACAGTGGTATATTCTACGTCTAGCAGTTGGAAAACATTACACACTACCACAATTTAGTGGTGCCTCTTTAATTACATATTCCTAAACAAAACACCACAGTATAATTATACTTGGTATTTTAAAAGGTCAAGAGTTAGAGACTGGAATGTATTACTGAGAAAAATGATAACCAAATAACCCCCTATCTTCACACAGCTTTTGGGGTAAGCATAGTAATCCAGGTTTAGGATTTCATAGGAAGGTGTTTCATTGTGCAATTTTGTTGTTTTATTGAAACCTACAGAGAAGAGTATATAAATACATTTGTCAACTTAAAAGATTTTAATGGCACTTTGATGTGTGAGCTATCTACTGTGAAGATACGAAATAGAAACTGAACAGGTTTTTCTGAGGCCCTTGCACCCCCACCTACACCCATTTATTTGACTTCTAACATTTCACCAGCAAGTTTCATCATTCCAACTTTTTTTTTTTAGGGTCGACTTTTTCTTCTTTTTTATTATTAAGAAATTTTCTATTCATTTTACATACCAACCACAGATCCCCCTCTCCTCCCTCCTCCTGCCCCCCAACTCATGCCCCATTCCCACCTTCTCCAAGGCAAGGTCTCCCATGGGGAGTCAGCAGAGCCTGGTACATTCAGTTGAGGCAGGTCCAAGCCCCTTCTCCCTGCACCAAGGCTGTGCAAGGTGTCCCATCATAGGCACTGGGCTCCAAAAAGCTGGCTCATGCACTGGGGACATATCCCGATCCCACTGCCTGGGCGCCCTCTAAATACTTCAAACTAAACAACTGTCTAGCTTATCCAGAGGGCCTAGTCCAGTACCATGGGAACTCCACAGCTATTGGTCCACAGTTCATGCATTTCCACTAGTTTGGCTGGCAGTCTTTGTACATTTTCCCATCATGATCTCGATGTCCCTTGCTCATAGAATCTCTCCTCTCTCTCATTAATTCATAGAGCCTTCATCCAGTGACTGATGGAAGCAGATGCAGAGATCCACAGCTGAGCACCAGGCCGAACATCATTTCAACTTTTACAGTGGTCATCTCATTTTTCTTGTGTTTTGAATGAAATTATTACTTACAGATATAGAGTTCCTATTTTTCAGAATCATGAATTTATACTCTGTATAACGTTTTGTTTGTTTTTATTATTTCCTTCAGTATAAGATTTGGAAGCATCATTGTCTAAAGTTTCCATGCTGCTGTTTTATACTGTGTCTCTGATCAACAGCCTTTCCATTTTAACATTACACACAGCATATCTCTAATTTTATCATTGATGGACATCTGAGTTACTTATGAAATTTACTGATAATGTTCATAAACATTAACTCCAGGAATGGCAGCCTTGAGTCCAATTTTATGTACCCAGTCAACTGTCCCACTGTACTGGCTAATTTTATGTCCACTTGACATAAGCCAGAGTAATTTGAGAAGAGGAAATCTCAACTAAGAAATCACAGTGGCCTGTTGTCAAGCCTGTGTTACATTTCCTTGATTAATGATTAATGTGGAAGGTCTCACTTAGCACCCTGGGCTAGTGGTCCTGGCTTCTATATAAGAAAGCAAGCTGGGCAAGCCATGGGAGAGCAAGACAATGAACTGTTGTGGCCTCTTCATCAGTTCCTGCTGTGAGTTCTCTCCTGACTTCCCTCAGTGAAGGACTGTTACCTGGAAGTGTAAACAAATAAACCCTCTCCTCCCCAACTTTCTTATGATCCTGGTATTTATCACAGCAATAGACCCTAATTAGACACTCATGGGAGGCCAGTCTGATTCTGACGCGTTTGGACGAAGTTGTACTTCACAGTGCAGGGCACCCACCAGAAGACCCTTGCAAGGTTAGGTTTTGTCAGCTTGACACAAACTAGACTTACCTGAGAAGGGAGAACTTCACATGAGGAAATGCTTCCAGAAGATTGCCCATAGACAAGTCCATGGGACATTCTCTCGATTAATGTTAGAGACCACTGTGGGTGGTGCTGCGCATGGGCAGGTGAACAGAGGTGGGAGAAGGAAGCAGCTGAGCAAGCCATGGAGAGCAAGCCAGTAGGCAGCATTCCTTTAGGGTCACTGCTTCAGTTCCCGCTTCCAGGTTCCTACTCAGGCTTTCTTTGGTTAGAACTGTAAGTCCAACAAGCACTTTCCTCCTCCTCAACTTGCTTTTGGTCATTTGTTGTTGTTGTTGATTCTTTTGTTTGTTTGCACAGCATTAGAAAAACCAAACTAAGATGGTCCTGTTGCTTCCTGTGTATGCCGACCTGTGACACATCAGATTTTAAATATTCTGCCTAAGAAGGTATTGTTGTCACTGTAATCTCTTAATTTGCAACTTTATTGTTATAAAGTTGAGTATCTTTCTATGTTTGCTGGTTAACTTGCAATTTGATGATGCAACCCCCACCTTATTCCCCCCCAAATTTCTATCGCTTATTTTGTGTTTCTTAACAATTTGTATAAGAAATCCATGTGATCAGGACAGTAGTTTTTTTTGTTATACATAGTAAAATGCTCTCTGAGGATTGTTTTGTTTTGTTTTTTACATTTTTCCTGTTATTTTGCTAAATATGAGATTTTAATAAGTTTATTAACTTATTCTGTGGGGCTTCTTATACATTTTACATTCTGTTTCAATTTATTTTTTAAAATTTTATTTAAAATCATATTCATCCAGGTTCTTTAAGATATTCCAAGAATTTTCATTTAAAAGGATTTTATTTGTACCTTTTACATTTAAGCCTTTAGTGTGTTTGAAACTTTTAAAACAGTGGTTCTCAACCTTCCTGATGCTGCGACCTCTTAATACAATTCCTCATGTTATGCTGATCCCCAACCATATCATTGCTACTTCATAACTGTTATGGATTGTACTGTAAATATCTGATATGTGGCTCCTGTGAAAGGGTCCTCTGATCCCAAAGGGGTCATGATCCACAGGTTGAGAACCACAATTTTAAAATACATGCTAGGGCTTTGGGGGTTTTTGTTTGTTTGTTTTCATTTTCTTTTTTTTTTTTTTCTTCTTCGTAGAATTTCTATATGTGGTAGCATCCCAGTAAAATGTCAAAATTGTGCATTTGTCTGGAACTCTTTCTGTGTTTTCTGCCTAGTTGCTCTGGCCTATTTGTTTGCCCCATTAATTTGCCACACTCCCAGACTATAACTGGGATTACTATCTGGTGGGAAATCTTCTAATTTGCATTTTTGCTTCAAAATATTCTTTACTACTCTTGGCTATAAAATAAAATGTGTATTTTTCCTATCAAATTCAGCAGAGAAACATTAGTATTATGAAGGAGAGGAGACAGGTTCCCTCTGCTGTGCCAAAAATACCCAAGAAAACAATTTAGAAAGACAAACAATTTGTTTGGGCTTCAACTCATGGTAGACATGTTACATTACTTTGGAACTGAGGCAAGGCAGAAGAGGGCACAGTCCAGAGAATGGCTCACCTCATGATGGGCCAAGAAGCAAAGAAAGCAAGAAAAGGGGATCAAAAACAAGAAGTACTTGCCAGTGCAGAGGACTAGAGAACTCCTTCCTCCTAGTTCCCATCAGTCCCCAGTACTGTCAATGAATTATGAGTTAGTAAAAGGACTAACCTTTTGATTAGCTAAGGGATTTCACGGCATGATTATCTCCCAAATTCTCTACCACTTGACTGTTCCATCATGGACCAAGCCTACAACTCATGAGCCCTTGGGAGACATTATAAACCTAAGCCACAACATGCTTGCTGGTTTGTGTTGTTATTAACTTCAGAGGCATCCCCATCTCCCCTATCAGGAGTCTTGAACTCTTAGGCACCGTATTTTTATTTAAGAGTTTCTTGAAGCAATTTTCTAAGGTTTACTAACTAACATAAGAAAGTCTGACACCTTTTTCTTTTCTTTTCTTTTTTTTTTTTTTTTTTGCTTTTTTTTGCTTAGGCTTACCTAAGATACTGAAGATACTGCAAGCTCTATGTATTGTAAATATATTTTTAAATTGTCACACAATCAATGAATTCCATTATGCACTTTCAGACATACTCTGTTGTAGTTGATCCTCCTCCCCTGCTCTGCTCCTCTTTCTGCCCCCACCACACATACATTTCGACTTTCTTCCTCCCAGAGTCTTCTTTCCCCTTCCGTATCACATTTATTCTATCATATTCCTCATCCTGTGTCTTCAAAGCCTCTCCTTCCCCATTCCCGTTCTAGATTTTCTTCCTATCCTCACTCCCACTTAAATACACTTATATAAAAAGTGGGAGACAGAATAGGACATGGGAGAACATGTGGCATCTCTCTTTTTGAATCTGGAATATCTCAGTTGATATAATGATTTCCAGATGGATCCATGCTCTTACAAATTTTAAAATTTTTATTTTTCTTTACTTTGAAATGAAATTTCATTGTGTATATGTACCAATTTTTTGTTATTCAGTCCCACGTTGGTGGACATCTAGTGTAATTCTGTTCTTCTGCTATTATGAGTAAGGAACTACAGACATAGATATGCAGGTATCTCTGTGGTAAAATAAAGGACCCTTTGCATATATGCCCATTACTACTATAGCTGGGTCATATGGTAATTCTATTTTTAAACTTTTGAGAAACTTCCAGACTGATTTCCAGAGGAGCTGTGCCAATTTATTCACCCACCAGCCGTCAATAAGTGTTTGTCTTCCAACATCATTATTAATATTTGTTGTCATTTCTTTGCTTGATGATTGTAGGATACAAAGGACCAGTGAAAGAAAACCCTGGCCCTGAGACCAGAGCCAAAGCAACACACCCTGTCCCTAACGAATTCAGGAATTGAAATCCAATCAATCCCTGAACACCAAATCCAACCAATCTCTGAGCTAGTCTCAAATTCAAGAATTGAAATCCTACTAATCCCCATCCTGAAAATCTCCACCTTGGAAAGCTCCACCCTTAAAAAATTCAATATAAGCCCTGTTCCTGTTCAGTTTGGGGCTGCCCTTTTCCCACCCTGGCAGAGGCAGCCATTCTCCTGGATTCCTTCCTCCCAATAAATCACTTGAGGGAGGTTTGCGGCAATGACTTTATTTTGCCAGAGTGAGCAGAGCAGAATTGTAAAGACTCTCCCTGTAGTGGATAAGAACTGCTACATTTCTGTGGAGAAACTCCCTTAGCAGAGTGGAGAAGAGCTATAATAGCCTTTACTGGAGTGGAGCAGGAGCAGAGTAGAACTGTAACAGTTTGGCTGGGGAAACTTTCCCTTGCTAGAGCAGAATTGTTACACCCCAGGGAAGCAGAGCAGAGCTGTAACGTCCCCCCACGCCCCCTGTGACAACCTCACTGGGGAAACCCTCCCCTGCTGGAGCAGAGTTGTTACACTTGCATTAGGGAAACCTTTCCCAGAACAAGGGAAACCATCCTTCACCAGAGTAGAGCTGTAACACTTTTGTTGGGCTACCTTTCCCTTCCCAGCTATAGGTAATCCTTGGCTTCCGACGGCTGGGATATCTTTCCCTTCAGAGCTGTAACATTTACAGGTATTCCTTAGCTTCCCACTACCAAGGTACCTTTCCATTCAGAGAGTTAAAACTTAAACAATGATAGCTGTTCTGACTGGGATAAGATTGGATATGAAAGTAGTTTTATTTTGCATATTCTTGATGGCTAAGGTCCAATAGTTTTAAAACTATTTTTAGTTGTAGTGGCTAGTGTTAATTGACTCAATGTAAAATCACTTGGGAAGTAAGTCTCAATGAGGGATTGTCTAGATTAGGCTGGCTAGTGGGCATGTCTTTGGGGTATTATCTTTATTATATTAATTGAAATGGGAAGATTCACCCACTGTGTGTGAAAATATATTCAGACAGGGGATCCTGGAGAGTATAAGAATGGTGAAAGTGAGCTGAACTCTCTCTTGCACATGTTCACTGCTCTCTGATCCTGAGTATAGATGTGGTGATACCAGTTTCCTCAAACTCCTTTCATATTGGCTTCACTGCTGTGATGGACTATAAAATGAAACTCTGAGCCAAAGAAACTCTTTCTCCCCTAAGTTGATTTGGTCAGAGTATTTTTCATAAAAGAATTATAAACTAAAATATGGAGCACTTATATTTCTTTTTTTTTGAGAGCTGTCTGTAGTGGGTGGCTGTTTGAACCATGCCCTGAAGCACCACCCCTAGTGAGGCAGCTGTAGCTGTTACATCTGCTTATGACCTTAAAGTACCTGCCCCTGAGGCATGACAGCTGGGGACCCTTAAGACCTGGGATGCACATACTTGGCTCTCTCTTGGCTACCTCGTGGTTTGTATGCTGAGATCTTGAACCAAGCTGTTCAGTGTGGGACATAGCTCAGCTTTCCCAGACCCTAGGATAAATCTCCCATGGTTGTGAGTTAACCCACAAATAAATTACTTTGATCATTAAGCTGATTTCATGGGTTGCTAATGATTTAATCACATTAGTGGTCTGTTTAATTCTTTGACCCATTGGCAGTGATGTGTGTGTGTGTGTGTGTGTGTGTGTGTGTGTGTGTGTGTGTGTGTTAGGATTTCTATTGCTGTGAAGAGACACCATGACCACAGCAACTCTTAAAAAGGGAAAACATTTAATTGGGGTAGCTTACATTTTCAAAGGTTTAGTTCATTATCATCATAGTATGACATGGTAGTGTACAGGCAGGTATGGTGCTGGAGAAGGAGCTGAGAGTTCTACATCTTGACCCACAGGAAATAGGAAGTGGTCTTAGTGGCACACCAAACAAAGCTTGAGCAAAGGAGACCACAAAGCCCACCTCCACAGTGACACACTTCCTCCAACAAGGCCACATCTACTAATAATGCCACTCCCTATGAGCTCATGGAGGTCAATTACATTCAAACTACCACATTTCACTCCTTGGCTCACATAAGCTTGTAAAAATATCATAATACAAAATACATTTAGTCCAACTTCAAAAGTCCCCATAGTCCATCACAGTCTCAACAATGTTTAAAAGCCCAAAATTCAAAGTCTCTTCTGAGATTCATGTAATCTCCTAACTACAATCCCCTATAAAATCAAAATTAAAAAAACAACAACAGATTACATACTTCCAACATATAATGGCACAGGATATACATTACAATTATAAAATGTAAGGAAGAGAGCATAGTGAGAAAATACTGGACCAAAGCAAGACTGAAAACCAGATGGGCATACTCAAAACTCTGCATCTCCATGTCTGATGTCAAAACATTCATAAGATCTCCGACTCCTTTCAGCTTTGTTGACTGCAACATATTTCTTTCTCTTGGAATGGTTCCACTTCCTGTTAGCAGCTTTCTTTGGCAGATATCCCACAGCTCTAGCATCTCCAACATCTTGGGGGGCTCCAAAGGAATCCAGAATTCAACTTCACAGCTTCAAGCAGTGGCCTCTCTAAGCTTCCATTCAGGAACACCCCGACACATGCCTAGCCTCAGTGTCTTTCCTTAGTCTCAGAGGCAAATTAAATAACCCCTTTCTTCTATCATTAAAGCCAGAACCATGTGGCTGAAGCTGCCAAGTTCTTCTGTTTACTGGTGCTGGAACTTGGCCCCCTCATTCAATTACATCTTCATCATCTTTCTGTTTTCTATGGTTACCCTTACTGCCTAGGCTTGGCTATTCTGGAACTTGCTCTGTAGACCAGGCTGGCCTCAAACTCAGAGATCCACCATCCTCTGCCTCTGAAGTTCTAGGATTAAAGGCATGCACCACCATACCTGACTCTAAGCTTTTCTTTATTTTCTTTTTATAAGTTGGAAACTCAGCTGGATGGGATCTTGCCCTGAGGTTACCATTCCCTTTATTCCATTTCTTAATCTTTTTATCCTTCGAACATAGAACCCAGCTCAAATCTACTTCCTGGTGCTCCTTTTCTCCTCAAATTGTACATTTTGCATTTTTCCTTATTCAGCTTGCTCCTTTTCATTATAAATCTTCCTTAGAGTTATCATTAATAACCACATGACAGAGTCATAGCAAGCTGTTTTAAAATTTCCTCTGCCAACAGAATTAATCCAAAATTCTTTACTTTAGCATCAGGCAGACTCTTTGGATAAGGACAAAAGGCAACCACATTCTTCACCAAAATATCACAAGAATGATTTCTAGGCAGCATACTAAAATTCTTCTCCTCTGAAACCTCTTGAGCTTGGCCTCCACAGTTCATCAAATCACACTCAGCACCACTGTCTTCCATGCACCTATTAGTATGGCCCATTAAGCAGCACTTCAAGTGTTCAACTGCTTTTCTAATCCACAGTCCCAAAGTCAATATTCCTTTGAACAAAAGCATGATCAGGACTACCCCAGTCCTTGGTATCAACTTCTGTCTTAGTTAGGGTTTCTATTGCTGTAGAGAGACACCATGAGCATGGCATTTCTTATAAGGGGAAAGTATTTAATTGGTGTGGTTTACATTTTCAGAGGTTTAGTCCATTGTCATCATGGTATGACATGGTGGTGTGTTGGAGAAGGAGCTGAGAGTTCTACATCTTGACCTCCAGGCAGTAGGAAGTAACCTGAGTGTCACATTGAGCAAAGATTGAGCAAAGGAGACCTCAAAGCCCACCCAACAAGGTCACACCTACTAATAATGCCACTCCCTATGAGTTTATGGGGACCAATTACATTCAAACTACCACTGTGTGTGTGTGTGTGTGTGTGTGTGTGTGTGTGTGTGTGTGTGTGTGTGTGTTTAATGCCCCTCTGGCTAATACATAGCTTGCAAAGATTATTTCCTGTTCTGTGGGTTCACTCTACCAATAGTTTCCTGTGCTGTGCAAGAGATGTGCAAGTAGAGAAGCTTTCTACTTCTCTCTATATAATCCTATTTGTCAATGTTTGGAGTTATTTCTTATGCTACCAGAGTCTCAGAGTCTTATTCAGAAAGTTCTCACCTATTGCCTTTTTATTCAAATGTTTACCATATGTTTTTCTCTAGTATTTGCAGCATCTCAGATTTTAAATTAAGGTCTTTGATCCATTTGAGTTAATTTTTTAAAAGATAAGAGTTATATACCTAATTTATTTCTTCTGAAAGTGACTATCTAGTTTTATAAGAACAATCTGTTGAAAAGACTATCTTTTTCTTGAGTATGTTTTTGATCCTCTGGTAAAAAAAATAGGTACTAATAACAATGTGAGGTTTTTTTTCTGTGTCCTCTATTCTGTTGCATTGGTATAAAAGTTCATTTTTGTGTCATTACTGTATTACCTTTGCCACTATGGCTCAGTAGTATAGTTTAAAGTCAGATGCTATGATCCTTTCCACATTGTTCTTTCTGCTTAGAATTCCTTTGGCTGTCTGTGGTCTTTTGTATTTCCACATGAATTTTCAATTTTTTTTTCTAGTTCTTTAAAGAATGGCATTGGAATTTTGATGAGGTAAATATGGCATTTTGATGAAAGAAATATGGTAAATACCAATGACAATAAATCTACTGAAAGTTGTAAAAAGTTTTGTTGCCATTTTGTTACCAGTGTGATTATTTTCTGTGTAATTTGCTACCAAATTGCTGATTTCTTCCTTATCTAAAAGAAACAAATTTAACTATTAGGACAATGTGTCTAAAGGAACACAATATTTATGGTAAAAATCAGAAGTATAATTTATTTACTTGATCTAATTTAAATGCAAGTTTAATAGCAATATGTTACTGCTGTGAGAGTACAAGAGCATCAAAGCCAGATGTTTCAGAGATTTCTTTTATGATAGAAAAAAAGGTGTCAATTATTTTTAATGTTCCACCATTTTCAGCTATTTGATATTTAAAAATACATCATGAAGTTGAAGTGCAAATTGAATAATGAATTTAGCTTAATTGGTTTTCAATTTTTTTTTTTTAGTTTTCAAAGAAGCAAATAAGAAACTTAAGTTCAAAACATCAGCCTAGCATTCTCAGTTGTCCCATAAAACACTTTGCTTAATTTATTAAGATGCTCTGCCTAAGTCAGAAAATGTTTTACTGTTGTTATCTGGTTCAGCTGCATATCATGAGAAGTAATTCTTGTGTGAAGCCAGGTCTCTACTTTCTTTATGGTGAAACTTTTAAAAATATGTTCCTCTAATTTTTTCATGCAAAGTACTTTATTGTTATGGACAGTCACCCAATTGTGTAGTTCACACCAGAATGTTTTGTTACCAGCTGTAGTGGGATGTCAACTTGAAGTCACCTGAAATCAACTAAACACAAGCTGCTGGGTCTGTCTGTGAGAGCTTTTCTAGGTAAGCAGAAAGATTTATCCTAAATGTGGGGTGGCACCTTCTGCTGATAACGTAGATAAAAGGGCACAGAAGAAGCAATCTTTTTACCTGTTGATACTTACTCTATCTGTACGGTTTATCTGTCCTGTTGCTGGGGCATTCCTCTACTGATGTTAGAACCAATTTCTTTGGCAATCCAATGTAGACTGAAGACCAGCTGTTCTCCAGGAATCCTGTAGGCTTTCAGCCCCAAAATAGTATGTCTTAGACATCTGGCCTCACAAACTGAGCAATTCCTGGATTCTTGGCCTCTCAACTTAAGACAAACATTGTTGGGTTGTGTGGACCAAATCCCATAAGTCATTCTAAAACACACACACACACACACACACACACACACACACACACACACACACACACACACAGAGAGAGAGAGACAGACAGACAGACAGATACATAGACACACACACGCATATATATATACACATTTTGTAATTTCTGTTCCTTTAGAAAAACCTGACAACTATATTAATTTTAATTTAGTATCCATTGATCAACCTCCATTTACTCAACTCTCCTAGACCTTGGTAACAACTGTTTTACTCTTAACTTCTGTGAGATCAACATTTTTGATACTAATAAGAGTGAAATAATAAAGAAGTCTTTCTATGCCCAACTTATTTCATTTAACTTAAGTAGTTCTAGTTCCATCATGTTGTATTTTGTTTGAAATTCCAATAGGACATTCTTTTGAGTGACAAGTAGCAGTTCACTGTGCACCACATTTCCTTTTTCTGACACCGGATTTATTCCAAACGTTCCATCTCCAGGTAGCCTGGGAGCAAGAGCCATTAAGGATCTTCCCAGTGGTAATTTTCACCAACTCAGTGCTGAGTTTCAGGACAAAGTCTTGGGTACTATCTTGTTCTAATGCAGTGAATGAGAATTGTACTATATTGCTAGAGTGGTATTAGTATAGACAGTACTTTGTTGCCCTTGGCTAATCTTAAACTGAGTCAATCAAGGACCTTCATAATCTCAGATGCACTCAATCCCAGAGCTGACAATAATATGAGCCAAAATACAACTCCATCCTTTGTAGTGGGTAGCCATTCCAGCTTTGATCTGGAAGTTCCAACCCCCATTGAGACTTTGACAACTGTCACACCTATAAGGCAGGGCCAAGGGAGGCGCCTGGAGACCCGAGATCTGGATGGGCCAGCGCTCTCTCTCTGTTCTGGGACCCTGGACGGTGGAGGTGGGCCAAGCAGAGCTCCAGAGAACACCGCTGGACTGTGATACACCTTCCCCAGACGCCGCAACCTACCTATCCCTTAATTTTTAAGTTACGCCATTAAATAAATCTCCTTTTAACTATGTGGAGTGGCCTTAATAATTTCACCAATATCTGGCGCTCACGTGGGGCAAATTCCAAAGGCCTGGTTGGCTCCCACCCTTAGCCTCCTCCCTGGCTAGCAGGTACCTAAACCCGCGCTGGAATGGCTACCCACTACAATCCTTCTGCAAGAGGTGGCATTGGGGGTGGAGCAGGTAGTCCTTATGTCTTACCTGTGAATGCTGGGGTAGAAATAGTTAAACTCGTCGAGATTTAGAATATGGGTATCAGAAACCTTGTGTTGGCTACTAAGTCTCACCTTAAACTGTGCCCCACTTAAGTCTCAACTTCTAGGACCTGAATAATATCAGAAAGAAATGGGTGCAACTTAAGTTTATTCAAAGGCTGGACATAATGCTAGACAAATCTTAATCTGTCTCACTGACAATAAGTCCCCTCTTGACACAAAGGTGTGTCTAGAGGTTTTAGCTGTGGTTTGTAGCCTATGCCAGGGCCTTTAGTTTTTTTCTTGGGTAGCTGGCATGGTCCTCAACTCCAAAACAAAGTCCTGCTTTAGTATTTGCGCCGTACTCCCCAGAGGAAGATGTCTTCTTCCCTACTCTGATGCCCAGGCTTCAAAGAGGGATGATGGCCTTCAAGTGCCTAAGCTACAGCAGCTCTTAGGCTGGGTCTCTGGGCATTAGATGCAAGGCATTATCCAGCACCAAGTGCCATGATGGTGGGAGTGGTACTGGGTTTCAAGACTAAGACCTGAGCTTAACTATTTCTCCACTCACCAATCAGTGAGCATCTCTCATTTGTCCTGCTGTTAAAAGACATGGAGTCATGTAGGCAGCCATTTTCTTCCTGCTTGCTTTAATATATTTTTCATGTTGTTATACTAAAAGCTGGCATTGCAGTTGCTGACATGATTATGTTAGTTATTGGTGAATGACTAGCTGTTCACTTGATAGGTCTGTTGGGAGAAAGCTACTATTGCTCAGATAAAATTTTGTCCTGTTTCTTTACCCATGTAAGTCTGGAACACAACAAAATGAAGCAATAGAATATTAAAATAATCTCTCTTGTTTATTCAAAGTAATAGAAACTTCTATTTTTCTACATTCCTTTGATGCACATTTTCTAGTTATTCCCACTGGAGTTATATATGCTTATAAGGTGTTTCCCCAATCACTAAGTAACATTTCACCCCTGAAACCAGCCTTCCTTTCCCCTTTGAAATGAGGGCTGCATGAAGGGATTGGAAATTATCCCTCACAAGGCTAACTCACTGCATTATTTTATAAGCCAGACCTTCAAAGATGGCAACATGTGACTCCTTATCAAAGTTTCTCAAGAATTGTTTTCACTATGACTAAGTCTTGACATTCTGAAAGTCAGTTTTCTGCTCAGCCTTTTTAGTTTATTTTATGTAAAATGATCTCCTCATCCTGTAACCATTATCACCTCTTGAAACATCCTCCCAGATGCTGAAACATGATGAAATGTATCTTGTTGGCACTTCCAGAGGTTCCTATCTGTCCCCAGAGACTTCTCTGAGCCACTTATAAAAATGGCTTAGGTTTCTAGCTCATTTCTTTTTAAAAAGTGTTTTTTTCTTACATGGTTCCTTCCAAACCCCTTATAAAACTGTATTCCAAATGTCTTCACTCAACATTTATTTCTCTTCTGCTTTTCAGAATTAAATCCCAACATTGAGTTGGAACAAGGAAATAAATATGTAAGGGCCTTCAGATCTGCTATATGGCAGACAGTACTCCTGAGTCTGCCTGCTGTATTTATTCTGAAGCTTCACACTCCTGAATTATATTCTCTGTTGTTCTTGATGTTTTCCTCATCCCAGTGAAGAGCTGCAGGTTGGTCTGAATCCCTTCTTGGCCTTCTGTTCCTGCTCTTCCAGATGCTAAGTTCTCAAGTCAGCATCATCATGTCGGTTGCCTTTTCATATGTGGCTTTAGGCAAACATACCTAAGGCAGCAACCAGACCTTCCTTCCCTCCTTTAATTTTAAAAAATTAGACTTGAATTCCAACAATCTGGAGAGCTGGTCAAACAAAGTAGTCTTATGTAGCCAGAAGTTTCTCAAGTCCTGCCCAGCCCTAAGGTCCTGCAGCCATTTATAAAATAATCACTCAGGGGCTTACTATTATTTATAACTTCTCTGCCATTAGCTCAGGCTTATTACTAACTAGCTCTTACACTTAAATTAACCTGTAATTTTTATCTATGTTTAGCCACATGGCTTGATACCTTTTCTCAGTTCTGCCTTGTCATCTTGCTTCCTCTGTGTCTGGGGGTGACTCCTCACTCTGCCCTTCCTCTTCCCAGCATTCTACTAGTCAGCTCACCCCACCTATACTTCCTGCCTGGCTACTGGTCAATTAGCATTTTATTAAACCGGTGTACAAGAGCATTATCCCACAGCAGCCTTGGCCTGTAAAGTGTCATGGAACTGCAGAGTTTTCTTCCTTAGCCTTTACTAATCATGAAACACATTTTCTATCAATGGAAGAAGAAAGGGTCACTTTTACGACTATGGTGGTTAAATAAGAATGGCCCCCATAGGCTTATACATTTGAATGCTCAGTCATCACAGAATGGTACTACTTAGAAGGATTAGGAGGTGTGGTCTTGTTGGAGGAAGTATGTCACTGGGGGATGGGTCATGAGGTTTCAGAAACCCAAAGCAAACCCAGTGGCTTCACTTCTTCCTGCTGTCTGTGGATCCACATGTAGAACTCTTAGCTACTTCTCCAGCACCATGTCTGTGTATGTGCAACCACGCTACCTCTCATGCTGACAATGGACTAAACCTTTGAAATTGTAAGTAAGCCCCAAAGAAATGTTTTCCTTTAGAAGACTTGCCACAGTCATGGTGTCTTTTCATAGCAATAGAACAGTGACTAAGATAAGGATTCACAGCTGTTATATTAGTAGGGTTTCAGTGCTGTGACAAAATACCCAAGAAAAGTGAGTCAAGGGAGAAAAGATTTATTTAGGTTCAGGATTTCAGGGACTTCAGCCCAGGGTTGACTGACTCCATTGTTGGGGGCTCAGCAAAGTTGAAGTATTTCAGTTGCAGGGTATCACAGAAGAAAGCTGATCACTTCATGATGGTTAGGAAACAGAGAAAGGAAGGAAAGTTACTGGAAAAAATACCAGGCATCCCCCTCAGAGCATACCCCCAGTTACCCAATTCCTTCAACTGAAACCCACCTCTTGTCTTTCATAATCCTCCAGTAATACCATCAAATTATGAGTCCAGGATGGATGGAGCCCTCTCATAGGTTTCATCTCTCATGACTTGGTTACTTCCCAAATGTTCCAACTCTGCATATTGTACTTGGGACTGACCTACCAGCATATAATGCTTTAAGGATGATTCTCGTACAAGATTCCATAGGAGGAGGTAAATGCTGGCAATGGAAGCCACTCATGGGGGAGGTAAGATTTATCAAATATCTGTAACTGTCATGCAAACTGTGAACCTCAAATTGCTCTGAAAGAATAGATTTTTAAAAGCTACAAACATGTCTTCTATGTTTTGTTGCTTTTATAACAACAATTTACTTCTTACATTTACGGGCAAGAATACTCATATTAGGAAAACAAACAAACAAACAATAAAAAGCAAGGTGGGAAGAATGAATGTCCAAAAGATGCCTTAGTTAAATATCTAAATTCTATTTGTTAATGTTGATGAATGGTGCACATTGATAAGCTTACAAGGTTTTGTTGACTGAAGAATTCTACAACTCTAGCTTTCTGTGTCCTATTTAAATGAGTTTACAGATACAATAAATGTATTGATCATCAATACAGACATATGAATAGAAGTCCACAGAAAGATACAGTGTGGTTAAGAGTTCTAGGGGTGTGGTGGTTGTCCAAAGAATGACAGGGCACATGCACTGAGGCCAAAACTCTTCAAAGTAGTCTCACTTCTCTCGAGAATAGTCAATAGACCTGGCTTAGAGGTGAAGAACAGTTGGATTTTTCTGTTAACCAAACAGACAATTTTGGTCTCTTAATTGGTAGACATCCTTTTACACAAAATTCTCTTTTTATTCTTTTTTTATTTTGAGCCCTTAAGGCCCTTTACAGAGTGACAAAATTTTCAAAAAAAAAAAAAAAAAAAAAGATCATTTGGTTTGTCTTATGAGTTTATTTATAAAAATTCTTAGCATTTACAAAGCTCATACTTTCTAATAATAACATTGTTCATCATTATTTTGAACCTTTCCTTGGAGATAGAGAAGACCCTATTGTCTCAGTAAGAAGTTTCTTATTACTGTTGCAAAGTAATTCAGTTGTTTATTCATTTCTCATAAACAAACACAAAACTCTAGTTACATTTTACTCATATATTTATTTGCTTGCTGTATTTATTTGTCTATCATTGATTTCTTTGGGATTATTTTCCTTCTTGCTAATTAGGGCAGATTTTCTTTATTGTACACACAAAAGCCATCTTCTGATTTTTTAAAAAAAAATCATAGCACAACCTTTACTGTCCATATAAAAGGGAAAATAAGGGTAGATTGCTACTACGGAGCCTCCATCTCCATGTGAGAAGTCATGATTGCTGCAAACTAGTGGAGGTGATCACATGCTCTTTGGCTGGTAATTATTCTAAAGTTAGGCACTTAGTGATAATGAAGAGAAAAGTGTATCAGAATATCATTTGAGGTGGCCTTCTCTTCCTTATTACATTTATAAGAGATCTTATCAAGAAAATCCATTGCCTTTTCCTTTCTTCTTCCTTCTTTTAATGCAAAGATGATTATGGAAATGTGACAGCCCTTTTGTGGCTCTGTTGTAATATATAAGTATATAAATATATATATTATATTATATTATATTACATTATATTCATCAAGTATGATATTAGAAAAACTTAATAATACCTAGACAGGCAGTGGGGGTGCACGCCTTTAATCCCAGCACTCAGTAAGCAGAGTCAGGCAGATCTCTGTGAGTTTGAAGCCAGCCTGGTCTACAGAGCGAGATCCAGGACAGGCACCAAAACTACACAGAGAAACCCTGTCTCAACAACCCCCCCCCCCCCCCACCGCCACCGCCAAAAAAGCCAAAAAAAATAATACCTTGAATGCTACTGGCATCATTCAGGGTCTAACTATATCCCATTTTGAGACTTATGTCATCATCTTTTCATCCTCATTTTATGGGGGAAGAGCATCCTCCCCATCCCCTAGCTTTGTAGGGATCTAGGTTCCATGGGTGTCGTCATATGGTGCCTAGAGAGTTTCCGGTGCTTTGGCCTCCTTCAGGTTCCAAGCTGAGCAAATGCATTCTTTAACCTGTCTATCATTTTCCTTCCCTTTGAAAAGTCTTCATAGAGTTTAATTTTATCTGTAATTTGGAGTATGGTTTTGTTTTCCTATATTTTTATGTGTTTTTTCCTTCATGTTAGATATATACATAATGTGTTTGAGTATAATTTGGGCATAACAAATTATGAACTCTGAGTCACTTTTGTGTTCCATCTCAAGGTTCAAATGGCAAAGCAATCCCTTTCCTGTTGAGAGTGGACCTTGGGCCCAGTAAGTGTGTGCACTGACCCGTGTGCACTGACCCGTGTGCTCAGAGTTGCCTCTGTCTTAGTCAGTATAATGAAAAGCTAGGGCAGAGCTAACTCATTGAACACAAAGTCCTTTTGATTCTGAAGCCTTACCTCTGTGGGATTATTTCACCCACGGTCCTCTTTAGGGACTCCTGCAACTGCTTGTTTTACTTTATTTAAAAACGACAACAAAAACAAAAAACAAAAGAACCCTCACTCTTTGTTTTTGTTTTTGTTTTTGAAATGGGATCTTGCAATATAGCCCAGGCGGGCCTTAATTTGCAATCCTGCTGCCAGTTGCAGAGATTTTTGTCATGGATGACAATCTCAGCTGGAAAAAATATCCTTAAGTATTTTAAGTATTAATATTTCTGCGTTTCCTGATCTTTACAGTTTTGATTGATTTATGATGATTTTTGTCATTCTTGCATTTCAGAATTCAAATTATTTTTTTATCCAGAATTTAGGTGTGTTGGTGGGGTTTCTAGACATCACTATAGCAGTGGTGGTATTTCACTCCTCCTTATAACAATATAGGGAGAATCCAGAAAGAAGATACAAAGAAAGGAGATGTCCTCCAGACTAACTAAAATAAACAAGAATTTATATAAATTCATTTATAAAATGTCTTTAAAATTTTATGAATACCTACTCATTTCTTACCATATCTCCTTTACCTTTATTTCCCTTATATTTTTTTAAAATCTGCATTTATTTATTTTGTGTATATAAAATGTATATGGGTGCACACATGCTATAGTATAAAACTTTGATAGAAAGCAATACTTCCCCAAACTGTCTCAGGCTTCAAGGGGCTCATAGTCAACAACAATGACTGACATATAAGCAGAGATTTCCATGTAGCGGCAAGATGGAAAGCTCTTACGAAGTAGAAATGTGATTAAAAAAAAACCTTTCAGAAAAATAGTCCTAGATCTTCATCTTTTCAGATGATCCATCCTTGGTGATGGTTAAACATGGTTATCAAATCACTGGCTATAGAATTTCCTGGGAGACATACCTGTAGGTCTGTTGTAGGACCATTTCCAGAAAGCATTAACTGATTGGGAAAGACCTTTCCTGAAAGTGGGCAACGAAGAGCCCAATATAAATAGGTCTGAGGAAAAAGCAGTGTCCATTGCCTGCCTTCGCTTCCTTCTGGCAGAGTGCATCTACAGTCATGCTGGATCCCACTGACACCAGATGCCAGCTTCTTGAGCCCTTCAGTAAGGTCTGAACACCAGCCACTCACCCAGAACCTTGCAGAACTCCAGCACCAGATCCCAATTGCTGAGTCATTCAGCTTTTTGAATTGAGCAGGCTCTTAGCTTCCCCAGCAGGCAGACTGACATTTTTAGACTACTCAGTTCCTATTGTGTAAGCCAACCTAAGAAATCTCTTTCTACAATATGAGTTGTTTCTTGAAAGAACCCTGACTGTACATTTAACAATATGACATACAACAGTAACATTCAAATATAGGATCAATGTGCAAAAACTTGAAAGCTTATGTTCAGAAATTAATGTGGGAATTAGGTGTCAAGTGCGTACTGATACAGTTAGAAAATCAGATAATAAAAGGAGGTTTGGGTAAAGTAAAAGCCCTCTATACAGTGTTAAGGGATCAAATTGGATCCTGAAATCTTTGGAGAATTTAGCTAAATATTATAAATTTTTTTTTGAGTTCATTTTTTTTTTATTTTGCAATACAATTCAGTTCTACATATCAGCCACGGATTCCCTTGTTCTCCCCACTCCCGCCACTCCCTCACCTTCCCCCCAGCCCACGCCCCGTTCCCACCTCATCCAGGGCAAAGCCTCCCCCGAGGACTGAGATCAACCTGGTAGACTCAATCCAGGTAGGTCCAGGCCCCTCCTCACAGGCCAAGCCAAGCAACCCTGCATAGGCCCCAGGTTTCAAACAGCCAACTCATGCAATGAGCAGAGGACCCAGTCCCACTGCCTGGATGACTCCCAAACAGATCAAGAAAATCAACTGTCTCACCCATTCATAGGGCCTGATCCAGTTGGGGACCCCTCAGCCACTGGTTCATAGTTCATGTGTTTCCATTCGTTTGGCTATTTGTCCCTGTGCTTTATCCAACCTTGGTCTCAACAATTCTCGCTCATATAAACCCTCCTCATTCTCGATAATTGCACTCCCAAAGCTCCACCCGGGGCCTAGCCATGGATCTCTGCATCCAGATCCATCAGTCGTTGGATGGGGTTTCTAGCACAACAATTAGGGTGTTTGGCCATCCCATCACCAGAGTAGGTCAGTTCGGGCTGTCTCTCGACCATTGCCAGCAGTCTGTTGTGGGGGTATCTTTGTGGATTTCTGTGGGCCTCTCTAGCACTTTGCTTCTTCCTATTCTCATGTGGTCTTCATTTACCATGGCCTCCTATTCCTTGTTCTCCCTCTCTGTTGTTGATCCAGCTGGGATCTCCCGCTCCCCCAAGCTCACTTTCCCTCGACCCTCGCCCTTCATTACCCCCACTCATGTCCAGGCTGTTCATGTAGATCTCTTCCATTTCTCCGTCACTGGGCGATCCCTGTGTCTTTCTTGGGGTCCTGTTTTCCAGGTAGCCTCCCTGGTGATGTGAGTAGCAGTCTATCATCCTTGTTCCACATCTAGTATCCTCCTATGAGTGAGTACATACCATGTTTGTCTTTCTGAGTCTGGGTTACCTCACTCAGGATGATTTTTTCTAGATCCATCCATTTGTCTGCAAACCTCATGATGTCATTGTTTTTCTCTGCTGAGTAGTATTCCATTGTGTATATGTACCACATTTTCTTTATCCATTCTTCAATTGAAGGGCATCTAGGTTGTTTCCATGTTCCGGCTATTATAAACAATGCTGATATGAACATAGCTGAACAAGTGCTCTTGTGGTATGATTGAGCATTCCTTGGGTATATGCCCAAGAGTGGTATAGCTGGATCTTGGGGGAGATTGATTCCCAATTTTCTAAGAAAGCACCATATTGATTTCCAAAGTGGTTGTACAAGCTTGCATTCCCACCAGCAGTGGAGGAGAGTTCCCCTAGCTCCACATCCTCTCCAGCATAAGGTGTCTTCAGTGTTTTTGATCTTAGCCATTCTGACAGGCGTAAGGTGGTATCTCAGAGTTGTTTTGCTTTGCATTTCCCTGATGATTAGGGATGTTGAGCAATTCCTTAAATGTCTTTCAGCCATTTGAGTTTCCTCTGTTGAGAATTCTCTGTTTAGTTCTTAATTGGACTGTTGGGCATTTTCATGTCTAATTTCTTGAGTTCCTTATATATTCTGGATATCAGTCCTCTGTCAGATGTGGGGTTGGTGAAGACCTTTTCCCATTCTGTAGGCTGTTGCTTTGCCTTGTTGACCATATCCTTTGCTCTACAAAAGATTCTCAGATTCAAGAGGTCCCAATGATTGATTGTTTCTCTCAGTGTCTGTGCTACTGGTGTTATATTTAGGAAGTGATCTCCTATGCCTATGTGTTCAAGACTACTTCCTACTTTCTGTTCTAGCAGGTTCAGAGTAGCTGGATTTATGTTGAGGTCCTTGATCCACTTGAACTTAAGTTTTGTGCACGGTGATAGATATGGATCTATTTGCAGCCTTCTACATGTTGATATCCAGTTATGCCAGCACCATTTGTTGAAGATGCTTTCTTTTTTCCATTGTACAGTTTTGGCTTCTTTGTCAAAAATTATATGTTCATTGGTGTGCAGATTAATGTCAGGGTCTTCAATTTGATTTCATTGGTCCACATGTTGGCTTTTATGCCAGTATCAAGCTGCTTTTATTACTGTAGCTCCATGGTAGAGCTTGAAGTCAGGGATCGTGATGCCTCCAGAGGTTGTGTTATTGTACAGGATTCTTTTGGCTGTCCTGGGTTTTTTGTTTTTCCATATGAAGTTGAGTATTATTCTTTACATGTCTATGAAGAATTGTGTTGATATTTTGATGGGGATTGCATTGAATCTGTAGATTGCTTTTGGTAAGATTGCCATTTTTACTATGTTTGTCCTGCCTATCCATGAGCATGGGAGATCTTTCCATTTTCTGACATCTTCTTCAATTTCTTTTTTCAGGGACTAAAAGTTCTTGTCATATAGGTCCTTCACTTGCTTGGTTAGTGTTACCCCGAGGTATTTTATGTCATTTGTGGCTATAGTAAAGGGTGATGTATCTCTGATTTCCTTCTCCACTTCTTTGTCCATTGTATATAGGAGTGCTACTGATTTCTTTGAGTTGATCTTGTGTCCTGCTATATTTCTGAAGGTGTTTATAAGCTGTATCAGTTCCTTGGTGGAATCTTTGGGGTCACTCAAGTATACTATCATGTCATCTGTAAATAGGGAAAGCTTGACTTCTTCCTTTCCAATTTGTATCCTCTTAATCTCCTTATGTTGTCTTACTGCTCTGGCTAGAACTTCAAGTACTATATTGAATAAGTATGGGGAGAGCAGACAGCATTGCCTCGTTCCTGATTTTAGTGGAATTGCTTTGAGTTTCTCTCCATTTAATTTGATGTTGGCTATTGGCTTGCTGTAAATTGCCTTTATTATGTTTAGGTATGTTCCCTGTATTCCTGATTGCTCCAAGACCTTTATCATGAAGGGGTATTGAATTTTGTCAAATGCTTTTTCTGCATCTAGTGAGATGATCATGTGGTTTTTTTCTTTGAGTTTGTTTATATGGTGTATTACATTGACGGACTTTAGTATGTTGAACCACCCTTGTATCACTGGAATGAAGCCAACTTGATCATGGTGGATAATTGTTTTAATGTGTTCTTGGAGTCTGTTTGCCAGTATTTTATTGAGTATTTTTGCATCAATGTTCATGAGGGAGATCGGTCTATAGTTCTCTTTCTTTGTTGTATCCTTGTTTGATTTAGGAATCAGTGTAATTGTAGCCTCATAGAAGGAGTTTGGTAATGTTCCTTCTGTTTCTATTGTGTGGAACAATTTAGAGAGTATTGGTATTAACTCTTCTTTGAAGATCTGGTAGAATTCTGTGCTGAAACCATCTGGTCCTGGGCTTTTTTTGGTTGGGAGACTTTTAATGACTGTTTCTATTTCGTTAGGACTTATTGGACTAATAAAATAGTTTATCTGGTCTTGATTTAACTTAGGTATGTGGTACCTATCCAGAAAGTTATCCATTTCTTTTAGGTTTTCCAGTTTTGTGGAGTAGAGATTTTTGAAGTATGACCTGATGATTCTCCGGATTTCCTCAATGTCTGTTGTTATGTCCTCCTTTTCATTTCTGATTTTGTTGATTTCGATGCTCTCTCTCTGTCTTTTGGTTAGTTTGGATAAGGGCTTGTCTATCTTGTTGATTTTCTCAAAGAACCAACTCTTTGTTTCATTAATTTTTTGTATTGTTCTCTTTGTTTCTATTTTATTGATTTCAGCTCTCACTTTGATAATTTCCTGGCGTCTATTCTTCCTGGGAGATTTTGCTTCTTCTTGTTCTAGAGCTTTCAGGTGTGCTGTTAAGTCACTAGTGTGAGATTTCTCCAACTTATTTATGTGGGCATTTAGTGCTATGAATTTCCCTCTTAGCACTGCTTTCATAGTGTCCCATAGGTTTGGGTATGTGGTGTCTTCATTTTCGTTGATCTCTAAGAAGTCTTTAATTTCTTTCTTTATTTCTTCCTTAACCCATTGGTGAGTCAGTTGAGTATTATTCAGTTTCCATGAGATTGTAGGTTTTCTGTAGTTTTTGGTGTTGTTGAAATCTAACTTTAGACCTTGGTGGTCTGATAGAATACAGGAGGTTATTCCAATTGTTTTGTATCTGTTGAGATTTGTTTTGTGGCCAAGTATGTGGTCAATTTTAGAGAAGGTTCCATGGGGTGCTGAGAAGAAGGTATATTCTTTTTTGTTAGGATGGAATGTTCAGTAGATATCGATTAAGTCCATTTGAGTCATAACATCAGTTAAGTCCTTTATTTCTCTGTTAAGTTTAGATTTGGGAGATCTGTCCAGTGGTAAAAGTGGGGTGTTGAGGTCTCCCACTATTAATGTGTGGGGTTTTATATGTGGTTTAAGCTTTACTAATGTTTTTTTTACATATGTGGGTGCCCTTGTGTTTGGGGCATAAATGTTCAGAATTGAAACTTCATCTTGATGGATCTTTCCTGTGATGAGTATGTAATGCACTTCTTGATCTCTTTTGATTGATTTCAGTTTGAAGTCTATTTTGCTGGATATCAGGATGGCTACACCTGCTTGTTTTTTAAGACCATTTCATTGGAAAGTCTTTTCCCAGCCTTTTATTCTTAGGTAGTGTCTATCTTTGAATTTGAGATGTGTTTCTTGTATGCAGCAGAAAGATGGGTCCTGCTTTCGTATCCATTCTTTAAGCCTATGTCTTTTTTTTTTTTTTTTTTGGTTTTTCGAGACAGGGTTTCTCTGTGTAGCTTTGCGCCTTTCCTGGAACTCACTTGGTAGTCCCAGGCTGGCCTCGAACTCACAGAGATCTGCCTGGCTCTGCCTCCCGAGTGCTGGGATTAAAGGCGTGTGCCACCACCGCCTGGCTGCCTATGTCTTTTTATAGGTGAATTAAGTCCATTGATATTGAGGGATATTAATGACCAGTGATTGTTCATTCCTGTTATTTTTTGGTGGTAATGTGTGTGTACTTCTCTTCTTTGGGGTTTACTGCTGTGGCTTTATCTATTGCCTGTGTTTTTGAGGGTGTATCTGACTTCCTTAGGTTAGAATTTTCCTTGTAGTGCTTTTTGTAGGGCTGGGTTTGTGGATAAGTATTGTTTAAATCTGGCTTTGTCTTGGAATGTCTTGTTCACTCCATCTATGATGATTGAAAGTTTTGCTGGGTATATTAGGCTAGGCTGGCATTCATGGTCTCTTAGTGTCTGCATTACATCTGTCCAGGTCCTTCTGGCTTTCAAAGTCTCCACTGAGAAATTGGGTGTTATTCTGATGGGTTTGCCTTTATAAGTCACTTGGCCTTTTTCCTTTGGTGCTCTTAATATTCTTTCTTTAGTTGTTTAATTATTATGTGGTGAGGGAACTTTTTGGGGGGGGTCTCGTCTGTTTGGTGTTCTATAGGCTTCTTGCATCTTCATAGACATTTTCTTCTTTAAGTTGGGAAAGTTTTCTTCTATGATCTTGTTGAATATATTTTCTGTGCCTTTGAGTTGATATTCTTCTCCTTCTTCTACCCCTATTATTCATAGGTTTGGTCTTTTCATGGTGTCCCAAATTTCTTGGACATTTTGGTTCATGACTTTGTTGGCTTTAGTGTTTTCTTTGACTGATGAATCTATTTCTTCTACTGTATCATCCACGCCAGAGATCCTCTCTTCCATCTCTTGAATTCTCTTGGCTATACTTGCATCTGAAGTTCCCGTTCGTTTACTCAGATTTTCTATTTCCAGCATTCCCTCTGTTTGTGTCTTCTTCATTTTTTCTATTTCCCTTTTCAGGTCTTGGACTGTTTCCTTTATTTGTTTCATTGCTTTTTCTTGATTTTCTTTCAGTACTTTATTGTTTTCTTCCAGGACTTTATTGTTTTCTTCTAATTTGTTTGACCTTTCCTCTAGTTGTTTACAGCGTTCTTCCCATTTTTTTGTCTTTTCCTCTACACAAGCCTCTACCTTCTTCCTGATGTCATTGATAAGGCTGTTTTCTTCTGCTTCTTCCAATTTTTGATATTCAGGTCTAGATGTTGGAGGAGGGCTAGCTTCTGGTGATGCTGTATTGCTCTTCATTTTGTTGTATGTATTTCTGTTTTGACGTCTGCCCATCTCCTTGTGGTTCATTCTTGGTCTTATCAGCGCACTTGATTCAGACAGAGCTGACAGATTCAGGAAGTCTCTCTCTCTTGTCCAGATGGGAGCTCTCTTGTCCAAATGGAAGTCCGGGGCAGGATGGGAGCTGGGGGCCGGTCTCTAAGTCTCAGATCTCTCTCTCTCTCTCTCTCTCTCTCTCTCTCTCTCTCTCTCTCCCAGAAGGGAAGTCCGGGGCAGGATGGGAGCTGGGGGCCGGTCTCTAAGTCTCAGGAAGTGGCTGGGGTTTCAGGTGGATGGGCGTGGGGGCAGGGTGTGGAGATTGCAGGGTCTGCCAGGGGTCTTGGAGAAGGGGGTCCTTCCCGGTGGGGCTAGAAGGGAACCTGCCTGGTGGCCAGAACCTGGGGGCAAGTTGGGCAGGTCTTCCCCGGAGTGGCTGGTGCCCAGGAATGGAGTCTAGGCTGAGCCAGGACACTCACCTCTGAAGGGAAGTCTCAGTATAAAATTTTGTTTGAAGGTAATGTCATCCTGCAGACAAGGGAGAGTAGGGAGCAAGAGATACAAGAAGGAGTCTATTGAAACACCTTAATAATTGATACAAATGATTGATAGAATTGGTTGGATTTGGGTAATGGTGGCTTAAGCTGCTGGCTTAAGATGATGCTTAAGAAGCTGGCTATTGTGATAGAGATAATAAACAGGATTATGTCTTCACATAATAAGATGCTGATATTTGTATTTATATGTTTTGTATATTATATTTATGTGATGGTCAAGTGTGAAAGACAACGTGTTTGAAAGATGAAAAAAAAAGACTAAAGGTAAGAGGAGATAATTGTGAACAAATTACCATTAAAAGATGGATTCCATTGCCTAGTTTATTATTATGCCTTTCAAAGGCTGCAAGAAGAAGGCTGCTGTAGCTGTACCTGCATGGTGTGTAGTAACTGTAACAGATAGATTTATGTGACCACTGTCTTTGATAACAATTTGATTCAAATGTGTCTAAAATTCCATGGCCTATGGAATTTATCAGTGAAGGAGTGTAATTAAAGCCAGAACTAAGCCTGTAATCCCAGCACTCAAGAGGTTGAGGGAGGCAGATTATGATTCTAAGGCCAGCCTGGCCTACTCAGGAGACCCTGATAAAAAGGAAAAGAAAAAAAGGAAGAAGAAAAGTAGAATACATAGAGAGCTGCTTACAAATGTGATGTTTCATCCACTTCTATGAGGGAAATCCATCCCTCACTGACTGGCTTATCAGAGCCATTAGACACTCTTGGTTACCTCTGTCTGAAGTTCCCATGAAGGTCCAGGAATGGAAACCAGTATATGAAGAACAGATGCTTTTCTGGGAACTAGGAATAAGAAGAGCTCTGTTTGAACCCCAGTTCAGTGGACAACATTGAACTATATTCACAGAGGCATCAAAGAATAGGGTGATCCAGCAGTGATGTCGAGACCGTTATGTGGTTTACCGAGCCCTCTGGTGGGGTAAAATCTCTATAAAGCTGGAAAGGCTTTGGCAGATCTCAGTGACTTAGGCCAGGATGTGAAGAGAGTCTATAAAGAAAGACAGCAGCCTAGAGAAGATGAGAAAACAGTAAAGCAGAGGACGAGATCTGTCTGGGTTACTTGAAGACAAATGTGGCAGGATTTATGTCAACCTGGCGCTCCTAAGTGAGAATTGATAGGAACTGAATTATATGCTAAGAGGCTTCTGGAAGGCTTTAAAGTCTGAGGAGCAGTTCACCGAAGACATCCATGAGAGGACAATACAGGCGAAGATGATCAAGCCTGCCCCAGGTTTGGTTGACTACCCGTGGTGACAAAGGAGGGCACATTTCCCTCCAGCAAAAGGTTATACTCAGGGTAGAGATGGTTTGTCCAGACAGGAACTCCCCCAACAGTCAGGTATGGTGGATGGAGAGGCAACAACCATAACTCCAGCCACATTGTTAATCCTGGGCCATTCTGACCCAGGAAGTCAGCAAGTGCAACAGGGGAGAGCAGGGCCATACTCACTCTTGTCTCTGCATAAGTGCGAGCAAATTAAGTCAGGTCCATGGAGTTCAGCATGCATGGAGAAATGTAGAGAGGCTCCATAGCAAAGCTCCAGGACAGGAAATGTAGTGGCTCAGACAGAATGACTGAAGGTGACAGAAAGTTAATTAAGTAAGCACCACTTACCCATGTTTTGCACCGAACCTTGACCTGTGGAGAAAGCAACTGATATAAATGGATAGAAAGTCTCCATGCTCTATTAGACTTTGCCTATGTTTAACTTTAGTATCGTTTTAGTTGTGAACATTTGGGGTCACCTGACACTTGCTCAGAACAGATGACAACAGACTTGAAGAGTGTTTCACCTAGGTTACATTTGTAACTCCACTATTTGTTATGGGATGGTGGTCTGGGATGTCACCTTGTCCTGCTCATCCTCTGGAGAAGTTTTTGTACTATAGATGACGTAATGCTAACCTTTGAATGTTTCATATATTTGGAAGGCCATTGGGGGCTAACTGGGTGCAATGGTACTTACACCTAACTTACAACTCAACTAGGTTTGGGTTAATTAAAGGGAAAATAATCTAAAAATCAAAATGGGGCAAAATGCAAAGAGTAAATGGCTGCCTAGTTTTTGTTATATCTTATTTTATTTTATTATCCCTTAGAAACCTGTTTGTTTTCCAATGAGCAAAAAGTGAGTGGATCTGGATGGGAGGAGAGGTGGGTAGAAACTGGAAGGAATTGAGGGAAATGAAACCATAATCAGCATATATTATATAAATCTATTTGAAAACATGTGGCAACATGAATCCTTGTATTTGCTAAGAACATATAGACCTGTATGCAAGCATATGTGCACACATGCACAAAGAGAGGTTAATTATACTATGTGTGTTAATTTAAATAAAAAAGTGCCAAATTATAGAAAAAAGGAAATTTGCTGGGCAAGGAGGAATTTTTTAAGTGGATAGCACACACACACACACACACACACACACACACACACAATGTGCCTGTGAGTATATATGTGTATATATATATATATATATATATATATATATATGTCTTCAAAAGAAAACATAAATTACCAATAGGTAGTTGAATTTTTCCCTTGTTACTAATCATCAGAAACTGTAGATCAAAAACTACCATGAAGCAGATTTGATGACATAAACTGGCAATCTCATCTAATCTCAAGACTGAGGCTAGGGTATCATAAGTACAGATATATTCTGGGAAACTTGGCAGTACCTTGTCTTAACTAAAAAGTTACAAATGGAGCTGGAGTGTAGTTCAGTGGTAGAACACTTATCTAGCGTATGTGAAACCATAGGCTCAAAGTACATTGACTTCCCACGTCCAGAATAGTCACAGTCAATCTAGATGACAAGGAATGGAGAGCGTGTGGAGACACAGTGTTTCTTCACAATAGTGGTGGGAATATCTCAGTGCAGCTATTACAAGAAACAGTATAGATAGTTCTCAAAAAGTTAAAAATAGCCCTATGGTATGATCCAGCAATCTCACTTCTGCATATATATCTAAGAGAAATGAGTAAGAATTTTGAAGAGACATCTGTGTCCTTCTTATTATAGCTCTATAATAAAATATATCATAGCTTACAATAGCCAAGGCACAGAAAAAAGCTAGGTGTCCATTAAGTTACGGATGGAAAAGGAAAACATGCTACATTTTTATGATGGTATAGTATTCGGCCACAGCAAGAGTGAAATCCTGATGTTTGTAGTGTTACTGACTGAAAGGTAGGCTGTTACTCATATTAAGTGAAGTAAGAAGGCACAGAAAGACAGGTCCTATAGAGTCTCACTATATGTGAGCTCAAAAATTCAACTCACAGTAAAATGGTGGTTAGCTGAAGCTGGGAGGGTAGAAGGGAAGGCTGGGATGGGAAAGGTTGATCAATGGGCACTTGATTATAGTTAGACAAAAGAAGTCTGGCAAAGTAACTATGGAAAGCCACTGGGAGACCTTGTATATATCCTTGGCCACAAATAAGGAGGCAGAAGTACTATATATATATATGTGTATATATATATATATATATACATATATATACATATATGTATTATATATATACAAAATATATACTATATATAGCCTTAGAAAAATTAATTTTGCATGTTTTCACTATAAAAATTAATGTAATGAATGTGAAAACAATATATACTTAACCTGAGTTGTTACATGTCTATCTGAACATAGAGCTAGCTCCTTAATAATGTATTTTAACATATTAGTTAAAATAGAAAAAAAAGAGTTAACTATCAAAAATAACACATACAATAAATATTAGAGCCAGAAGTCATAAGTAGTCTATATAATATCATAACTCATCCTTGAGTACTATTCTAGGCAATGCTATTGTGTCATAGGAAGAATATAAAAACAATGAGTAAAATATTTAAAAGTTAAGTTTAGAAAGAAAATCAAGCAAATGTCCAATATTTTCTGTGAAAGTGGGAGTTGAGTCTTCTGCCAGTTGGTTTTTTGAGACAAGGTTCCTCAGTGTAGTTTTGGTGCTTGTCCTTGATCTCGCTCTGTAGACCAGACTGGCCTCGGACTCACAGAGATCCACCTGGCTCTGCCTCCTGAATGCTGGGATTAAAGGCATGTGCCACCACTACCCAGCTACAAGACACTTTCAAATGGTTGCTGCTGTGTCGTGAACTAGCTGTGGGAGATAGAGGAGGAAGGTGTGTTCAGTATCCTTGACTGGACGGATGGAAGTGAGAAGTCATGAGCACATGTAGACATGCTCTGGAAGCATCCATACGTAGTCACTCCACCAAATATTCACTGCACCTGACAATTGGAGGAAAAGCTACAGTATGTGGGTTTATTTAAGAAAAACAAAGTGGGGTGACCAAGGCAGAAAGTCCCATAGGAGCATGCAGCCTGCCTCTTTCTCCACCTGTCCACCAGCCGCTGTATTCTGTCTAGTACTTACCTGTGTACAAGCTGTCCAGCTGCCACACCTGACCTCCCTTCACACACTCTCAGAGTATCTCTTAGAGACGCCCTTTTGCAAGTAGATTGATGGGCTCCACTGATGCTGTGGAGCCTGTAGGGGACAGCCCTGGATAAGAGGCCTGAGAGAATCAGACCTGAACACTTTAGTGAAGAAACCACAGGCCCTGTAGCCTGGAGGGCAATGTGGGGAATCCCCCTTACAGATTTCTCAACCTGTATATGAGTCGGGAATGGCTGTCCATAATTACTGACTGTGTTACATACATGTCTGTTATGTGAGGCACTATGGACTACAAAGAATAGAAAACCCTATCTATTATTTTAATAGAAATGAGAAAAATAACAATTTTAAAAAAGTAAATGACTTAAAGACACAGGGACTCAATAATTGATTTAAATGAGACTTTATCCAATTTCAAGTGGCTCATCTATTTTTCGGCTCTGCTGCCTTGATTGTGGTTCCAGTATCAGCTAAGGTATTTATAGGGCCTGTGCTTTGTCTTCTAAAAACTCTCCATGGATTGAAGGTTACAGTCAGGAATATATACATATTCACATATGCACATAATGACAATTAATGAAGAAAAAAGAGGACATGGTTTTGAAGGAGAGCAAGGAGGGGGATATGGGAGGGCTTGGAGGGAGGAAAAATAAGGGGGATGATGTAATTATATCACAATCTCAAAAAACAACAGAAATAATTAAAATATCAAAGAATCCTTTGGAAAGTCAGACCCATTTTCCTGATCCCCCAGCTGAAGAAAGAAATGGTGTCACCAAGCCTAACTGACATGATGTCCTAGATGTATACTTGAATCTACTTTTGTCTGTATCAAAGATACAGGCTGGTCACCTGAGGAGGAGATGCTAGCTGAACACATTGCTGTACTGAGAACCTCAGTATAGTCACAGGAAAATAGAAGTGAATACATATAATACAGACTGGCTACAGTCTGCCTTTGTCATGTTTGGAAAGCCATCTTATTTTATATCTTTTTCTTCTCTGCACTGAGAAGGATATGAAAGACTAAAAACCATATAAAAAGGGTTGAATGCATAAAACTTGAAAAATCATTTTCTGATTTTCTTTTAATTCCAGAAGACTGCAGCTGTCCATTTTGGAAGCAAATCATTTTTCACCTACTTTGAAAATAGGGTAGCATACGTCTGTGATTAAGTGAGCCACTTATCTGGGGACTGAGCTGAGGGACAGGAGAGCTCAGGCTCCAGGAGGAAAAGGAAGAGGGCTGATGGCATCCACCAAGGCTCTGCTTTGCCAGCCGGCCCCTGCCCTGACTTTGTGGCTCTTGTGGATTCAGTTTTTTTTTTTTTCTTTACGGAAGTGGTATTTATGCATCTTCTATCATTTCCTGAGGCATGCTTTACCAGATTTTTAGACTAAATTTCTTTAAAATGACAGAGCCCCTTTGTTAGAGCAATATTACTAGAGTTGGTGGGGGCCAGGAAAGACTGAATGAGACTATTACACAGCACCATGTGGGGCTTGCAGGTGCTAGCATAGCCCTCCTGGCCCCCATTGTACCACACAGCTGAGGAGCTAGTTCTGGAAACTTCTCCTGTTGTCGGGTAAGACTCTCAACCTGCCAGAATCTACAGAACTTTGCCGTAACTTGAACTTTTCTTAAAACTAGGCCTTAGTGTTTTATACCTTCTTAGTAAAGGGAGTACACGACTCAAAGTGTTTCACATTAAAACTTAGTTGTCTAGTGATTCTTTTTTTTTTTTTTTTTTTTTTTGGTTTTTCGAGACAGGGTTTCTCTGTGTAGCTTTGCGCCTCTCCTGGAACTCACTTGGTAGCCCAGGCTGGCCTCGAACTCACAGAGATCCGCCTGGCTCTGCCTCCCGAGTGCTGGGATTAAAGGCGTGCGCCACCACCGCCCGGCTTGTCTAGTGATTCTTAACTAATTCCTTTCCTGAGAACTTAGCTAACTTTATGAGTAGGAGCCTCAGAGATACTACTCCCTCCATGTTTCTAAAACACATATTATGTATCACTTACTAATGAAGCATTAATCTAATTAATGTTTATTTATTAAAATGAGGAATCAGATATTGGGGTAAAAACCTGAAAGATTAGAGAAGCAGAGGGGCAACCACCAGTGACTTCCTATATCTTCCATTCCTCCATCCAAAGAGGGCCATGATCCTCTTTCCATCCTGCCTTATCACATCCTGTCTCCTCCAGTACAGACCTACAGACCTCTATAATTAACTAGTGGCTAGCTCTGCCTTCTGACCCCAAGCATGATTTATTTGTCAGAACACAAACAAAATATCACACAGCATTTCCCCCTATGGTCTAAATAAAAAAAAAAAATGAAGGTTTTAACTAACATAGAAAAACTATATACAATAATTACAATAACCATATACAATATATACAGGCAATAATTATGTTAAAAATGTCTAGTCCATTAGCATTTGACAAATTCAGAGAAAATACTCCATTATCTATCCTATCTTGGTGAATCCAAAGTGTTGTACCTAATTTACTTTCTATTCTAACTCCCATTACCAACCCCAAACTAAGAAATGACAGAAACAGCTGGCTGCCTGGAGAGTCACCCAAGGTTCCTCTGTAACGTTGGGGGCATCCATCTTTGGTCTACAGGCCTAGAATATCTGACAGACCTATCTGTGAAGCAGGATTTTTGAAGGACTGTCCCACCTTGTCTTGGCAAAGTTCTGCAGTCACTTTCTCTTGTGTCCTGCTTGTCCAATTTGGACAGCATACTGTTAGCCTTCAAGGCAAAGTCAGTTTCTTGCCTGGTGGTTAACCTTTGACACAAAGGAAGTAAACTCCATATGGAGTTTCTTTGACACCCATCATCGTCTCTGAAGTTGATTGGTGCTGCCAGGAGGAGACATGTTTCCTTGTCATAAAAAAAGAAACTTATGTTATTAAAACATCTTAAATGTCATTCTATAGATCTCCAAAGTGTTTGAAGACCACTTGTCTATCTAAAATATATCTCTATTTGACCTTGAAAACAAACCTAACATGGCTACAAGTTTGATTGTGATAGGTGATTAACTACTAACCAACATTTCTTTATTATCTTAAATAGTTTACAACAATAACTTCCAAGGACTAGAAATTTTTATTAAATTGTTAAATGAGCTATATAGGTGCAATACCTTGAACAAGAATAGAAATGTATATACATTATTTTCTAACAAAAACCACCTCAAATTTGTATCAATATACTAATAGTTGCTTTTTGGTTTAAAAGCAGATTGAAAAATCTACTCTTTAATCCTATCATTTCTATATCCCCTCCTTTTATTCTGAATAAGATCTCTGAATCTAATCTCCTTTGCTCAGTTTTTTTTCCTGACCATTACCAATAACAACTTGTAACCAACCCCCCAAAATGATGGCAAATATCCATAATCCACTAATCAACCAAAAACTACCCACCCCATTGGAAATATAGACATCATGTTCTTAAAATTACTTTCTGTCGTCTGAGGTGATAGCATCTTTAGGGGACCCTTAAAAAAGATTGGGATAATTGTTAAGTCCTAGGAGAGCTAGCTGTATCATTTGTTGTTCGGCCTCTGTAATGGGAAAGTGCAGAGCTTATCTCAAGTCTTGGCTAGAGTAATCTGTGAGGCTGGACCATCTCAGCTACCCACCTTGAAATTGTCCTGAGTGGTGTATAGTCCAAGGCCAATCTTTGGGTGGTGTTTGACAGTTTAGTGGCGTTACCATACTCCAGCTGGAATCATCGTTATGGGCCCCATTCTCCTTCTGGAGACTTCCAAGGTCACTGTTAGGCATGGTCATGGTTCACTGCAGAAAACTTAAACAATTTTAGTGTCATATTCAGCAGATCTCAAAGAGGTTAAAAGACCATAATTTGTTATGTATATTCAGAGTACAAAAACTTAATTCCTAGTCACCTGATAGAGACTCAAACCAGAAATAATGTAGAGGAAGCTAGATGAAGTCTTTTTCTAGAATTAGTACTCTATATGATCATTAATATTATGAAAAAAGTTTAAAAAATATATATGTTATATATTAATTCTATAAATTTTGAGATAATATTTATACCTTAAGAAAAATTTTTAAAGAGTCAAAATAAAACCAAAGGATTATGAGATTAGTGGCAATAGAATAGTCCATTAATTTTTTTTTTTTCATCTGTCCCATATCAAGTGGTTCTTTTGACATGAGACAGAGATTTTGGATTTTTCTATTAACAAGTATGCTTGGGTTTAGAGAAGGAGAGAGCAATGCTCCAGCTCCAAAGCCAGCTTTAATTTTTAACTGAATTAGGACTACAAAAAAGACCATTTGCATTATGTGTTTGTAGAGAACAGAAGAAACAAACATTTGGGAAGATTTATAAAATTTTATCCTGTTGTAAATATGACATGCCAACAGGCCAATTTACTTTTTCTTGGGACATTTTCTCTGGATGATTCATCCTTTTTCTTTAGACGTCTCATTTGCCCAGTGGTCTTTATATTCCTTAGCTCTTTCTCCTAGAAATAAAAAAACAAAACCCTGCCCCAACTCTAACTTTGGGGAGTTCCCCTTTTGGCAATTATATCTGGTCAAGTGAAAAGTGTTTGTTAGTCTTATAAGTTAGTTTTCTAATCTAATCATCTATGGATGCTGATCTTGCCTTTAAAGGCCTAATCACCATTTCGCATTCTGAATTAGCATTTTCAAAAGCCAAAGATTCAATTATTATTTGTCTAGCTTCTGGATTTGGTATCATTTTACAGCTGAAGTCAATCTTCATTAAAAAAAAAATCAGTGAAGTTTTCTTTTGTGCCTTGTATAACTTTAGTAAATGACTTCTTCAATTCTGTCCCAAGCATTCAAAGCTGCTGCATGGCACAGAGCCAGAGTGTGGTCATCATATAGAGACTGTTTTTGTACATCAGCATAATCACCCTCTCCAAGACGTTGGTCTTGGGTGATTTCAATACTTCTAGTTTTATTTCATTGTTCAATGGCCATAGCCTCATCTTTCCACCAGGACCTCCACTGCAATTGAGGACCAGACTCCAATACTGCTGAAACCAAGTCTTTTCAGTCTTTTGGGACAATTCTGTTACAAGTTAACTATAAAAGGTGAATGCATACCATATGAGACTATCACTTCCTTAAATCTCTTCATAATAGTGTTTTCCATTTTTTTAATGCGGGAACACACACACACACACACACACACACACACACACACACACACACACTCCCTCTCTCTCTCTAACTAATTCCCCTCTTTAAGAATTTCTAATCATCTTACCAAATCTGATGATGATGATGATGACGGTGAAGTGTGAGGCCTGCTGCCACTGTGTAACATGTCTGAATGGAGAACACAAGCAGTGCACAGCCTGGCTGAGGACAGCTGCAGCTGCTAGCATCTAACTGTGAGCTGAGAGTATGTGGTGATTGCAACAACAGCAGAAGCCTGAGCAGGTGTTCAGGCAGCTTAGTGTGGCAACAGCCTGAGGAGGGGGTCCAAGGGAAGCCACTAACCCATGGGGAGAGGGAGCCAGCTATCTAGAAAACATACTGTGAAAGAAGCACATGTGGTGGGAACTGCCTGAAGGCAGAGCTGGCCAGTGGTAGTGAGGGGCTAATTCTGGTGGCATTCAGAGCCCATTTGCCTGTGGCATTTGTGGCTTGTGGATATTGCTGTAGAAAGACTGTAACAGAAAATGCCCAGACTTGCTCAGAAGGCTTGGGGAAGAAAGAGAAGCCAGGTGGTGGTGGTGCAGTGACTCCACAGGGTGCAGTTCCTGAGTGCAGCTCCAGAAGGTTCTGATCACAGGCAAGCAGCTATTTCATGAATTCATGCCCCAAAAGTTGGACACCAGGTGAAGCATTAATCCAATTATTCTTTATCAATAAAAATCAGGAATCAGATATCAAGGTAAAAACCTGAAAGATCAGAGAAGCAGAGGAGCAGCCACCAGTGACTTCCTACCTTTTCTGTTCCTCTGTCCAAAAAGGACCAAGACCTTCTCCCTACCAGCCTTATCACTTCCTGCCTCTTCTTTGCAAAGACCCCCAGACCTCTATGGATAACTAGTGGCTAGCTCTGCCTTCTGACATCAAGCAAGATTTAGTTGTCAGAACACAAACAAAACAACACACAACAGGCTAATGTATACTCCATCCTCCATTAATAGATCACCTGAATCAACAATTTCACTACTTATGAGTTCCAGTGACCATCTGTACCTACTGTATGAACAATAATGATGTCCCCATTGCCTGCTAGGTTGTAGACAACCCAGTTCTACAGATTCATGTTAGTCCCTGCTTTATTGAACTGTCTTATTGAGGGATATCACTTGTCCTTGGTTGAGTTTGCCAAGAAGTAAACACAGAAATGGATTTTAACATGTAGCACACTGTTAAGAGACAATCAGTGCAAATAAAAACAACCTAAATGGACTTAGCAGCCCAGCAGTTTGTATTACATAGTCAAAGAAAAGGAGGCTATTCATTTTAGAGTGGGCAGGACATGGGAGGGGCTGGAGGGAAGAAAGGGAAGGGAGAAAGCAATGTAATTTCATTTAATTAAAAATGTGTTAAAAATGAAAAAGAAAATATCTTAGCACTGACATGTGTGATAGGTATAAAACAGGGTTGTTCTGAGAGAGAAGAGCTCAAAAGCTATCTTCTTGAAGGGCTCAACTGACTGCCTAATGCAGCACTGAGCAAGGACACAGCCTCAGAGACAGGAGGGTGGAAGTGAGGGGGGCAGAGGTTTCCTTGAGTGCATGGATGAGTTAATCACGTTCCTAGGAAGAAATGCTATCATGGACAAGGCCACTGCTCTCTGTTCATCTTTCCAATATGGTCAGAGTCCACCGTAGTGTCTTCCAGTGACACTCTCAAGGTTTACAGAAGAATTGTACCCCAAAGAACAATTTTGATGGCGCGGTATAATGCATACCAAAAACCCAAATGAAATTCAGCTAGACAGTGAATGAGGTGCAAGGAACTCACTTATATCCTGGGTTGTGGGCATTGGGAAGAGATTATCTGGGACTTCCTAGTCCTGGAAAGATAAATGAATGTAAATCCTGAAAAGAAAGAATTCAGCACAATTCCTTCTTCCTTCCAGTGAGAGCCATTCCACTGAACTTTTTCCTCTATAGGCCATCAGGAGTAAGAAATATTAAAATTATACAATATATAATCACTTCTATCTTGGGAAAACATAACTTTAAGAATATGTCTCACTGGCAATGTCTTTTTTCCCAAGAAGGAAAAAAAACAAACAAAAGCCAAAAAAAAATAACAAACAACAACAACAACAAAAAACCCCAAACAAAACAAAAAAACAGGAGACAAATTTAGGAGGCAATTCATTCTAAATAAGTTTTTTTCCATGATCACACATTTAAAAAGCGATAGGAGATAACTTAAATAGATGAACAATACAATGTTTATCTCTCATTGTAATAAGAGTATATTTTTTAAAACAAATCATAATACTATAGCATGGTAGCTCCTTTGTGTTCTCCAAAAACTTGCATCATGTGGCACTGAGTGTTCTATGGGTTGCAGCATACTTTCTTCTGACATCATAGTCTGAGTCTTCAACGATTCTCATGATTATCAAAAACAAAATACCAGCTGAGATAGGAAGTAGAGAGGTCATGTAATGTAGTGATCTTTATTAAGCTAAGAAACTGAGATCTAATAAGGCTAGGTTCCTGGAGTGAACTGAAGGAAAGAGGTATAGAACTTGGTCCCTGAGAAAAGAGCAAGATTTATTTCTACAATTTAGACTCATTTTCCTGGAGTCTATTTTCCATTTGAACACAGAAATTTTAAAAAACAGGATAGTCTTTTTTCTTTAAATGATGACAACTGCCTCAGCACAGGACAACAAAAGACAGATGATGTAGTGTCCAAAGAGAAGGTAAAATCAGCAAATACTTTGCAAAGAGTCTCCTACAGTTACAGCCAATGCTCAGCTTCATAGGCTGTTCCAAACAATATCACTCACCCCAGAGAAGGATGCAGATTTGTGTTAAAAGATTTGCTTGATTTTTCTTCTTCATGCATGCCTATACTTCCCCCACATTCTTGCTTCCTAAAACCTACAAAGAAAACTAGTTAGAGGGGAAAGAGAGTTAAGGAAGTCAGAAGGCAGTTTTTAAAGTATTTAACCACTCTAGGTAAAAACACAACTATACTAAATTTTAGAATCCCTTAAGAGAAAATCCTGTAAATTTTTTAAAAAAGCTTCTCTATCAACAATAGACTTATTTCTGTGTTTAAAGTCCTTAGATCCAATCATTTGACAGATACATTTAGCAGGAAACACGGTAATATCTACATTGGTATTGGTGTTTCTGAAGCAAGAATTGTTCAGTTATGAAAAGGCTGCAGGAGTCTGTGTTGACACAGTACAAAGAGCAGATAGACTATCTAGTTAATAAACTACCCAATAATCTTAACAAACGAATGTGCCGCACCTGTTTTAACATTTATTCTCCAAGGAACACAGAAGTAACAGGAAAAGAAACAGATCTTTAAGCAATATTTCTCCCTTCTCTCTATTCCCCTGTAAGTTACTACCAGCCAGATCTCTTAGGACCTCTTTTCGGCTCAGTCAGTTCCTTGGGTCTGACTTTCTACTGCCATGTCCCATTGTTAGCTCTCATATTTAAATTCCACTCTTTATCACTTCTCTGTTGTCCATCCTCAGTGGTCTTCACACATTTCAAGGCATCAACACTCATTAATTTAGTTTCAGATCTACTATCAAATTTTTAGTATTCATGACTGTGTTTCAGGTCACAAGGTATTCATAACAACAGTTTCAACTGCCACCTTGTGTTTCTCCACTTAGATTTCCTTTGAGTGACAACTTTTTTGATATAGTTAAATAGAGTGAAGTCAAAGTCAAAGGGATTAGTCTCAAGAGTCAATAACTATGGGGCCACCAACAGAGCAAGGGTTTATGGGAAAAATGTCTGGTACCTTTAAATTTTTATGAAGGAAGAGTCAGAATAAGAAATTAAATTTACCTTAACAAACATGGCCTCTTTTCCTAAGGTATTAGACTGTTATTTAACCTCATTCTCTTTCATCAGCCTTCCAATTATACAATTCTCTGGCTTCCTCTCTGCTGGTGTAATTTTCTCTCATTATTTACATAGGATGACTACATATTTACTCTAGATGGGAAAGAAAATATATATTGAAAGACCTTTGTCATTGAACTAGCAATGAGGCTTTAATCTACTAAGAATAGTCTTTTAGCACCATAAATCTTTTTATCTTTCTGTGAATTACCACTTGGCGTGCCAAGGCTGAACATCAAAGGGGCCTCAGAGTTCCCCAACAGTTAAGTGGGCAAGCCACTTTGGAGTTTTCGGCTAATTGGTTGATAAAAGCCTCTCCAAAGCCAGAACTTCTGAGCGATCCAATGATAGAAGACAATTTGTGTACAGGATGCCTTCAGACACCCCCTTCCCCTGTACAGACTCCCCTGAAGCTGGAATTGAATGATGTGTGTATCATAGTCTCAAATATTTGGCAGCATCTTGACAGCTGGCTTGTCCGATTGCTTGCTTGCTTGTTTTGCTAGAGTTTGCCTTTCAGGATAAATCTTTACAAAGATCGATTTGTGAGAGCTGAGAAGATTTATGTCCCTGGATTCAGAAAATTGTTACTGCATCTGTACCATCTCTTCTGAAAATGCAAGAGAAGAAAGCTTTTCCCACAAGGACCTGTGTCTGTCCAAGTAATCTCACTCTTTATTCATTCTTGACTGTACTTGCCTTATGCCTTGATTTATGCCTAAAAACATCAAATTCACAGTGCTCACTGCATTAATAAAGTCATCATAGCCACTCCCAGGACCCTACTCCTGTACCAACATAATTCAAAGTAGCTATAAGCTGCAAATACCTCAGGAGCCACCTTGGAAGACTGATCTGTGGTCTATTCATACAACACACTACCTCTTAGCAAGAAAAAACAATTGCTGACACATGGAAAAATGCAGACTGGCCTCAAAATCATTATGCTGAGGGTACAAAACCTTATTCCCAAACACACGCTGTATGCTTCTCTTCACAGGCAATTCTAGTTATTGAAAATACAGAGAAATCAGAGTAGCACCTTCCCCACTGACTGAAAGTGGGGATTAATTAACCAAGAAAGGACAGAGGGGAATTTCCGATGTGAGCCTCACATTGTGGGTGTTAATAGGGTAATGAACTACTGGGTGCATTCATCAGTCATGATTGAACTTAATGCTGTTTCATTGCAAGTGTTTAACATATGAAAACACTATGAACACTTAATCTAAATCATGGTGTGTGCAAAATACATATAAAACTGTTTCATTTGTTTTGAAATGTATCACAGAATAAAATGCATTGGATTGATAGTTTAGGAGAATGAGTGTATATGTGGGTGTATACAATAAATGAAATCAAATGCTAATGACAAATAAGTGTGTGTTGATTTTCACTGTAGAATACTCTCATCCTCGTGGTATGTTTGAAGGAGTTAATAAAATGATAATGTGGAAAATGGTGATTGTTCTTGCTGGTTTATAATTATTGAGTCTTATTAAATTTCCTAGAATTTGGGTTTATATACAGTTCTTTGTTTTATAGGAGGTTCATAATTAAAATACTTTCCTCACATCTCACGAAAACAAGAACATTATGAGGAAAACATGAAATATAAGAATTGAAATTTGTTGGCTAGCGAGACAGATCAGTTGGGAAAGCACTCTCCAAGCAGTCACAAGGACCTGAGTTCTGAACCTCAGCACCCACATAAAAGCCTGGCACAGTGGTGATGTTTGCAACCTCAGGACTGGATGTGGGGTGCTGTGTGAACACTGGCCTATTCTTGATGCTCACTGTCCAGCCAGTCTAGGGCTGGCTCTGGGTTAGAGCTAATTTCGTTCTTTCACCTCACCTTCTCCCAATCCTATGTTCCAGGACTCAAATCCAGGGAACAGCACTGGCCACAATGGCAGCTCTTCACTCATCAACCAGTGCAACCATGACAATCCCCTAGAGAATGCCTGCAGCAAACCTCGTCTACCTGAATCCTCTAAAACTGCCTTCTCCAGAACTCTAGGCTGACTACTTAACAGTTTCAACTGACAATCAAAGACCTTGTATCAGAATAAAAGATAAACAACGAAATTTTTTTAAGTTCTGAAGATATACTTTTAATAGTTTTTGATCTTTAAATTTCCTGATTTACACATTCATTTTTGTCTACTTAAAGTTTTGTCAAAATTGTGATGAAATTGGCTTGATCAAACCCAGTGGTCTGATCATGATCTAGCTCATTATTTTCACTCAGTTTGTCTATAAGTAGTTTTAAGTATGTCTTTTATGAAAACATTTTTCAAAATACCTCTATTGCAGTAAGAAGTAAGCATTCTAAGAAAAATCCCACCTTATTGCTTCTGACCTGCCTAAGCATTTTACATTTTCCTTTACTCTAGCATACCAATGACACAGCCTTTCATGGAACTTGAAGTAACAAGCATGGTGGGCTCTGCCAGGAGAGGTTGTACTCCACACAGTTTTAGGGCGCTACTAAGGATGTGGACTTCTTTGAGGATAAAATTACAATCATATTTATGTTCTAATTTCTTTGAACCCTTTTTCTTTCTAAAACCCTGTTTCAATTTCAGCACTTTCATGGCCTTAAAGGTAATTTATAGGCCAAATGGTAATGGATAATTCAGAAATATTACAATTATTTTAGTAATGTTGGTTCACAAAGATATTCTAAATTTCATTTCTTTAGCAATGCTCTGAAATAAAAGATTGGGTATAATTTATTGATATCATATTGCAGCACTTGCAAGAGTTTTAAAGCAAAAATATCTGAATTTCTTTTTCATAATTTGATGATCAAACTCAATTTTAGGTTAACATTGGAAAATGTTTTCTCTAAGTTTAATAAAATATTGAAGCTGTGATGTTTTTAATGTACATGACTAAATCCTACTATATAAAAACTCTGAAGAAATAGATCATGGTTCAAAGAAACATGAATCAGCTCCTAATATCTTATAAAAAAGATACTTGGTAATTAATAAGTGGGTGATTGAATGAATGAATGAATGAATGAACGATTTCTCTTCCTCTTCAAACCGACAATAGTGCTGAGTTTTTATTTGGTTCGCTTTAGTTTGCTTTGCTTTGTTTAGTTTACTTTGGGTTTATTTAATGGCACTTTCAGGCTCTGAGCAGAAGCCCGTAAAAATCATAACTTGAAAGTGAAGTAAAAATTGGTCCTTTGCTGCTATTGTAAGCTGACTGAAAACTGTAAATTAGAGGATAAACATCTACTCAAATAACTTCTTTTCTTTAGTTGCTAAGTTTTCTCTCCATCCTGTGCTTCTCAGATGTTTTTTTTTCAATAGACTTGAAGGTGGTTGTCCCAGAATGATCTATTTTTATGAATCCGGATGGATTGTAGCTTACACTGCTGTCTGGCGAGGAAGGTAGCTATTAAAAAATGGAGCCAGAAAGGATAGAAGAGACCCACTAGAGTGATCCCAAGTGAAAGCAGCCAGAACAGATGAGGAAAAGGAACATTTTTGCCATATCCTGCTTTGCTGGAAACAGTTGCCAGGAGCATCCATGGTTCACATGAACATCATTCACTTCTTTTTAGCTGCTGCTGATGTTGCAGATGCAAAAGCCCCAAACTGGCCTCTGTGACCTTCCCAATCAGCTCTTGGAGATGTGGCATTTCTTAATCTTCAGCAACTGCAATTGTAGATATACATTGGTAATCTCAAGTTCTTATTTTAATCCTTTTTTTTCTTGTTTTTACAATTACAATCCTTTTAGTTTGTACTTTAGTAAGGATTTTTGTTGCTGTTGCTTGGCTTGTTGCTTGTGTTTTTCCATTTTGACATCCTCGTCAACATTTATTTTCAGGATATTTTGATCAATTAACATATTCAATTAATCAGTTGACAAAGAACACAGTACCATGTTCTTTTTCTTTCTGAGTAAGAACATTTGTGCATGTAAGAAAAGCCTATGCATCCAATATTACAATATTTTAGACTGTAATTTCTTTTGAAAGTTTTAGAGGTCAATGTTTATGTTGCATCTTATGAGTTGACGCCATTTTCCCTCTATAATGTTGTTCAGTTGTTATTAACTATATTTTAATAGGCTTTTGTGTTCTCACTAATACACAATGTCCCTTCATCCATGTGTTAAAGTTTCATTTATGGTTGGTTCCTCTTAAATACTTCAGTTGATTTTCTATCTCTTTATCCAGACTGCACTCTTAATAACTAAAGCTACAAATATATCCAGGGAAGCAAGGAGTTCTCATTTTTATTACTCGGAAGCATTATGGGAATTCTTGACCTTTAAATTCCCCATCTAAGTTTTACAACAATCTTCTCAGATTGCAAAGCTATCCCTGATGGGGGCTAACTGTTGTTACATAAGATCTTTGTGTTGACCTAGGAAAGTGGCTATCCTCCAATTTGTACATTTTAAAATATCAGAATATGGAAAAATTGACCAGTAATTAAAGTTTTTTAGTCTTTTTAAAAGCTTATGATTTCTCATGAACAATTCTTGCTTGTCTTGTTTGCTTAGATTCTGCAATACTTTACATATTGTTACCACAAAAAATGTTTTATCTTCTAATGTTGTATCTCTTAAGTTATATCTCCTAATTATTTTAAGCAAATTTTCCCATAATTACTCATGTTCGCATCATGTGTAGCTCAGTTTTCTAACTCTATATTGTTCTTCTCTAGGAAGATAACAATTTTGAATGTCCAGCAGGCACTGGCTGAAAGTTAGTGACCACTTCAGGAAAGTTAACATATTCAAACTTTTCCTGTGTAAGCCACAAGACACCATCATTTTAAATAAATAACACAATGTCAACACTTTCCTCTCCCGCTTCTGTCGGAGAAAAAAATAAGAGTTTTCTATTTTGTCTTTTTCATGAACCACACGTCCCGCCCTCATCTATCCCAAACCCAAATTGTATTGTGCTTCAAGGCATGTTTTAGCATTTCAAATGGACTGAATCTAAAAATAAATATGGCATAATTGAGTTTCACAATTTCATTTATTGCATCTTTCACTTAGAGAAGGGCACGTTTAAATTATTCCATAAGGTTTCTGAGACATTTACTAATAAATAAGTGGTTACACTGCATACATGATGTTTTATCCTGTATAACCATACACTCTCTTAAGTATATTTTAATGTCCTTCAAAATATTCTTCAACAGTGAGTGTAAAGCCTTAGCTGTTTGTGCCTGGCAAAATGTCCACTCAGTTACATAGATACCCTAGTTGCAATGGTCAAATCACAGACTAACTGTAGTATATAAGGTAAAGAAATGTGAATATGCTTTACATTAAAATAATAGGAAGTAAGTTTCATTAGATGCAATTCTTATTGTAGGGGAAAACCCACTTGTTCCCTCTGTTTCATTACCTCCAGAATATTAATGCCATGGTATCCAAGCAACAGGATGGGAACACTTATTATCTTATCATGCCCGGGTGATTAAATTTGCTGTCACATAAAAATAAGAGCTATATGAACAGAGAGAAGCAACTTTCTTCTATCTAAATGGAAAAAATAACATATTGAATTCCATTCTTGAATGCACAGCAAACTGGACATGCTTAAAGGTGTGCAGCTCCATGACAGGTAGTGTATTCATCTTGGATAAAACTCACATCCATTTTGTAGTCTGTAAGGAGAAAATGTGACAGATAACCTTTTAAAATGCATTCTTTGTATACAGGTGTCTCTTTAAGATATTTTAAATGTAGAAAATAGATTTGCCATAGAATGTTGCCATCTTAACCATTTTTAAGTTTACAATTTACCAGTAGTGCCTACATTCACATGGCATGCTACTATCAATGCTCCTACTCATGAACTTATTTATCTTATAAAATTGACTCTCTGTATTTGTATGATTTGGATATAGAATGTCCCCAAGTGCTCCTGTGTTGATGATTTGGTCCCCAGCTGGTGGTGCTATTGAGAAATATTAAGTCATGAGTTCATATCTGAATAGGATGTTAGGTGACGCTCACCTACTTGGAGATATTAATTCATGGTCACAAGAGGCATCTTATTCCAGATTGCATTCCCTCTCTGAGTGTTTCCCTCTCCTCCCCTTTTTTCCCTACCCCATGACTCCTTGTTCTTAAATTCATGGCCCCTTTTTTTTTCATTGTTACTTATGTGCATGCATTCATGTGTGCATGGTGTGTGTGTGTGTGTGTGTGTGTGTGTGTGTGTGTGTGTGTGTGTGTGTGACAGAGAAAAAGAGAGAGAGAGAGAGAGAGAAGAGAGAGAGATAGGTAATAAATAGATAGATAGATAGATAGATAGATAGATAGATAGATAGATAGATAGTTCTAAATACCCAAGTAAAACCAGCTCAGTCTGTATAACATTCCTGTGAGCCCATCTTTAAGTTGGGGTGTTTCCTGTTTTGTTGTTGAGAGGCAGGACTTCTTTATAGGCTTGGAGTATTGATTCCCTATGACATTTGGTGGGGAAAATATTTCTCCTGTTTCAGGGATTGCTTTTTCACTCTGATAATTGTGTTTTTTGAGAAGAGAAATTTTGGATTTGAATGTAGTCTTGTTTATTTTTTATTGACACATTCAGAAAGCTATTTCTAAATGCAATATAATGAATTTTCCCATAGGCTTTGTGCTGAGACCCTTTAAAATGTTACATCTATTATAGTCTAAAATGTATCTCTCTGAAGTTCTTATTCTGAATCCTAATATCTCATACCTCAGAATATAAAGATTTTGGGAGACAAAGTCTTTAAAGGGGCAAAATTGAAATAAAATATTTAGAGTGTGCCCCCAAATAGCATGCTGGGATCATTTTAAGAAAATGAATTCACACAGCTGTACAGAGGGGAGCCTGAGTTAGAGCCCAACAATAACACAGCCATCTGCAATCCTAGGAAGGAGGTTTCACCGTACCCTAAACCTGCTGATAAATTAATTGTGCACTATTAGTTTCCAGAACTCTAAAAGATGAAGGTCCTGATGTTTAAGACACTTAGCAGACAGTATTTGTTATGGAAGCTTTTGAAAAACTGCAGGAGTGCATAACGTATATTTTTTTCATTTATTATTCTTTGACAATTTCATCCATGTATATGATGAATTTTGTTAATTTTCACCTCCTATAACTTCTTCTCATGCCCTCCTCACCTCCACTGAGCCCCCTCTTCTCCCAGTCACTGCCCCCCCACTTTTATATTGGGTAAAATAGTGTGTATGTTTGGTTTGATTTTATTTTTGTGGTCCACTAAGATTAACTGGGGTTTCTTGCATGAACACAGCTTGGTGGGTAATTATTGAACCATTGGCAACTTAACAGTGACGACAACACTGACGAAAATGAGTCTTCCTTGGTCAACAACTGTTAACTTCCAATAACTTTCCTGGGAGGGATACCACCAGAGCTCCACTTGTGATGGGATCATGACAAACCCGGCTTACGGGGATCTTATGGAGGTAGCCATGGCTGCTGTGGCTTCATGCGTGCAGCAACTGTCCCCAGGAGACAGTGTGCTGCCCATCCTCTGTCTCTTGAGTTCTTCCTGCCTCCTGTTCTCAGTGTTCGCAAAGCCTTGGAGCCGCCTTGCTTTCCTGATAGCTGTTTATCAGCTTTCCTGATAGCTGTTATTCCCTGGAGGCTATGCCCAAGGGGATTTAAGTATCGTCACCTCCTTGCAATTTCTTGGTTTCTCTTTAAAGTTTGCCTTTAATTCTACTTTTTGCTGGGAGATGATGCAGATTTGCATAGAATTATTTATTCAGCAGTTTCTCCAATGGGAACTGGGAATGTTGTATAGAACGACATTTCAGCATCACGAGCAGGGTGTTAATAGTAATAGATCCCTGGGTCTTACTGAAATGCACCAAATTTAAAGTTATTCTGTGTGTGGCTGTTTGTGCATATGTGTGTTTATATTTATACAGTTTGGTCACATATATAGGTTTATGCACCAATAATCATAATCAATGCATATAATTCCATCTGCCTTTTGATAACCAAAACTGCTTCTGTCATTAATCTGTTATTTATTTTGATAATGAAATAAAGAATGTTATATAAATGAATTCACATGATAGATTTTATTAGTTATTTCACTAAACATAATTCCTTTGAGACCTACCATTTGATTCATTACCTATTCTTTTCTAATGATAAGTAGTATTTCATGATTTGTATGTAGCAGGTTTATTTAACCACTCTCCCACTGAAGAACATCTAGGATGTTCTATGTTTGAGGCTATTACATTTAAGTCTCATTTTTTTCTGTCTTCTATTAAGTTTAATTTTATTCATTTTCTATTTTTCCATCTGTAACCCTATTGTTCTTCTCTTGCCTTTCTATGGATTAATTGAATATTTTAAGAATTCCAATTTGCATATATATATATATATGTATATATATATATATATATGAATGATTCATGAAGTTTTTAAAATCAATTCTCCCACTTGATTTCTAAGACAATTATTGATATTCTCACATCATAGATGAGATACTGGGATCAAATAGAATGATAGAATGAGCTATGCTTTAAGTTCACACAACTTGTAACTGCAGAACTAGTCAGACCTAAGACTGGCCCCAGAATTTATGTTCTTGCTTCACTCCACACTGCTGACCATTGGCTGTAGGAAGGCCAGGAGACCCTTACTTACCCATGTGAGTCAGCTCACAGGCAAGAAATCCAGAGACTAGGTAACACTGCAAAAGTTTCAAAATAGTGTACCTCAATGTTTTGCCTTTTGTTGGTTCTTCAGTTTACCTGTTAACGTTTTCTACCTGTTGGAAGTCAGTCTGCTGGGATGCAACCTCCTGCTCCAATTCTCCTCTTTCAGCCCTGCATCTCTGTAAAGGAAGGTACAGGAACCCCATTTTAACTGGAGTTTTACTTTATAAAGTTTCACTTGCCCATGGCCAACAGTGGTTTGAAAATATTAGATGGAAAATTCCAGAGATAAACAATCCACCAGTTGTAAATTCTATCCCACTCTAACTGGCATGTTGATATTTTTCTGTATCATGCCACCCTACCAGGGACACTGTAGTAGTTTGTCTGGCTTTTCCACACTGTCGGAGGAAAAACAAAAGTGATCTTAAGTTTAACCACAATGTTGTTGCTCAAGTATAAACAATTCTTTCAGAATTGACTTTCTAAATTTGAGACAAGGAAGAATCAAGAAGTTCTTGCCAAGCTTGGACATTTAAAACCTGTCCATCCAGTAGTCACTTAGTGGACAGTGGTATCACAGTAGTGACCTTGTTGAAGTGACACTTGCTTTACTGAATGATAGTTCCAAAGTACAGGAAGTAGAGAAGCTGCATATTCTGGTGTGCCATAGAGAGGCAAAGCAGTGATTCTTTTAGGTGAAAAGGTGAGAGTTCCAGAGTTAATATGGAAAGAAAATAAATTCCAGGTTGAGGAGCCAAGATCTATCATATAATAGTGTGTGTGTGTGTGTGTGTGTGTGTGTGTGTGTGTGTGTGTGTGTGTGTATGTGTGTGTGTATGAGAGAGAGAGAGCACAAGAGAAAGAAAGACAGAGAAACAGAGAGAGAGACAGAGAGGCAGAGAGAGAAACAGAGACAGAGTGACAAGAGAGAACACATTCTCTTAACTTCTATTAGTATATTACAGTTTTTAAATTTTGCTGTTAGTTATTGCTGTTTATTTCCTTGTTCCTAATGTATAAGTTAAACTCTATACAGAGATATGTCTTGTTCACAGTTCTAGGCATCCTCTGAGTGTCTTGGGTATTTTCCCAGTTGATAAGGGACAGTTACTGTGATTCATCACATGAGGGTCTCCTCAGCAGTTTGCTTATGTATTCATCTGGCCTGGGTTGGCTGGATGTTTAGATTTGCCTTGATTTCCATCTTTATTAGAAATTCCCCAAAGACGTGATCTAAGACACTCATCTCTCATTTCTCCAACATGTACTAGTTCAAATATCAAATATTTACTGAACTCAGTAGAACTGAATTAGCCTTCAAAATCTCTTGAGTATATCTGCTGAGTTGTTTAGATGAGAGGTTAATGAAAATATTCCTTAATAAAATTCATGAAGCTTTTTACATGGTAGATTATGTGCCTCAATTACTTTACTTAGAATTTATAGGCTTTATTAAGAAGCACACATTTTCTGACTATTGTACAGACAATTCAGGTTATGACGTTTTCATCTTTAAAATTATTTGAAATTGAAACTGCCAAAGGAAAAACAAAAAGTATGTTCATTTTTCACCTTTATTGCTATTGATTAAATAGTAAACTACTTTCAGAATAGTCTCTCCAAATTCAGGATAAGGAAAGGTTAGGGAGTAACTGCCCAGCTCAGATATTTAAAACCTTCTCCTAGGGAAGAAAGTCATTTAGTTGACATAATAACCCCTTTATACATTTAAGCAATACTTAGCTTTATGAAGCCATAAAAATATATGTATGGTGATATACTCATCTCTTCTCCTAAAACAACTACTATAAACCATGACTTGTAAGAGTTTTAAACATAAATGCTTTTCGAGGAAGACACGTATATGACGATTTATACTGCTGCACTACCTCTTCCTAAGTGTTCCTTGCAGTACATTTTCCCGATGAATTATGGATTCTTAAGTACAATGGAAGTATTACTGATTATTGCTAATGCGATTCTACTTTTAAGCAGTAAATTAAGTTTCATTATTTGACTGTATTTGGTCATAAAAGGATTGATTACCTGAATTTTTAATTTAATAGGGAATAAATATACACACAACAATGACTGCATAACTGTAAGCTTAAACTTCACTTGACCATACAGTTTAGTGCTTCTCAGATGAAATTGACTGTTGTAGAAAATTTCAAAATGACCCACAATTCCTAATAAAGAGTATACATTGCTTTACAGGCTATTTGTTTTTGGTTTTTTTTTGGGGGGGGGGGGTGTTGAGACAGGGTTTTTCTGTGTAACAGTCCTGGCTGTGCTGGATCTCACTTTGTAGACCAGGCTGGCCTCGAGCTCACTTAGGTCCACCCACCTGCCTTTGCCTCCCAAGTGCTGGGATTAAAGGTATGTACCATCACTACCCAGCTGTTTTACAGTATTAAAAAGTATTTACATTGTCATAGTAGGAGAGCAAGACTTGGAGATTAAATACTGAGAAAATGTTTATTTTCATCCAACCCTGTATTTTCCAGTCTGGTATTTTCCCACGATTGATTCATTAACTTGAAGGCATTAACATTTTACTTTCCAACACTCATCTGCCTTGCCTGACCTCTGTCACCTTTCCCTACTCATCTCAGACACACTGGAATTCACTGTCCATTTTGCATCTCAAATTGTTTCAAGACAATTTTGTCATGTGTCTGTCCACCACACTAACATCTATCTACATCCTAAATTGAAGTCTAATGAACATGAAAATGTCATTTTCCAAAATTATTTGCACAGTTCCAACACATCATATGGTCTCTTTCTATACCCGCCACTTGTTTATTCTCAAAGCATTTGTATTCACGGGTGCTTTGCTTCCTATGGCAAACTATCTTCTCAGACCACTACATTTTCAATAATGGTTGTTGATCTTTGTTCCTATGAAGTCCTGGAGAGCCGTCTATGGACCATTTGTGCAGACCAGGATGATGGTGACCTAGACCTCTTCCTTTCCAATTCAATCAAGATTTACTTTTGTCTTTTTAACAGACAACCTGTAAGCACAAATATACAGACTGAAAATTAGGGTTTCAATGAAAGAAATGGAAAATAAACAGATATTTACAATTTACTAAGTCGCTATAATCCTTAAAGATTAGGAAGCAAGGTGGAGAGGCATGCCTTTTTATTCTTAATCATTTCTGGCTAGATGCTTTTCTTCAAGTTTTCTTGAAAGTTGCTCATTAGCACACCACACCATCTATTACAGTATGTGTCCAACAGTGCAGAGACACTGTCTCTTGTTCAGATAAACAAAGCAAGCACTGTTTCAATTTGATATTGAGTTCTATTGGTTGGATGCAGAAATTGGGTGGTTTATTCCTTCCTCTTGTCTCTCACGGGTAATGGGTAAATAATATTGATAAACTATATGTCAAATAAATTTTGACAAAAAATATGTCCTAGAGTTACTTTGAACTTGGCTATTCTTGGGATTTCGCACAAGTAATAAAACATGAGGATTAGATTTTAAAATGAGAAGAGTATGGGAGGAAAAAAACACAAATACCCAAGCAGATTTGGAGGCCACGTCCCTCTTAGACTTGCTATCCAAACACCAACTATATGAAAATGAAATGGAATTTAGCTTCACTTTCATTTGTATTTTTATTTTATTCGTTCTTTATGTTAAATCATTAGAGTTTTAGTTTTATGGTGCTTTTCGTAGTTGTAGTTTAAAAAAACCTAAATATTTTTTCAAACAGAATTTTTCTTTGTATCATTATGTGCTTTATGACGTTACGTTTTATTAAGTTCTTTCAATGTCATCTTTTTCTAAATGTCAGTCAAAGAACAAATCACAAGAGACATAAAAATAAAAATGAACTAACTGAAAGGAGCTCTGATTTATCTGGGTCTTTATCAGGAGTGAGGCTTGCAATGGTTGTCCAAATTCATGAAAGCTAATTGGACAATAGTAATAGAGAGTTTTGGGAAAATGTATTCAAGAAAAAGAAATTATCATACAGCCACATTTTAAACAGTATATGCTATCAGATAATACAACGTGATCTTGCCAACAGCTCTGCTAGGTTGTGCGTAGATTCTCATGGACCTGCTCACAGAGGAGCATGCCTACTGCCAGCCAATGCCAAGTTAAGCAATGTCCAGTCTTTATCAGAGGGACAATTTCTAAGCAGTCCTTTGAATGTATTGGTACAATGTCTTTCCTTTTTTCTTACAACACCAACTTTGCAGAGGTTTTGTTTAAGAAAGTGGGCTAAGGGTTAAGGTTGGTGGAAATAATTAACACGTCTAAATTTATGTTTAGGTCTTTATACAAGATGGATTTTTCTTTAAAAAAACAGAAGAGTTTGTAAGAGGTTGTTTTTTATGGTTTTTGTTTTTTTACAAGTCAACTTGAAAGTGTGTTAGTAGTAATTATGTAAATGACAGGTTGTATACAAATAAGATTGATGCAGAGCTGTAAGACAACAACCCTGTGAATAATAACAAATTCTTAGTTTGCCTTGGTGTTCACTGCCATTATACTCCTTAGTAGGAAAATGAATAAACATGAATGAAATGTTAAGGTTTTGTAGTGACTGCATCTACAAGGGGAGTCTTCCGAATGAGTATCTTTGAATGTTCTTTATAAGCTGTTAAATTCCTGAAGTTTATATAAATTTTAAATTAGAATTATTGATAATAAAAAAACTTTTCTTGAACTTTTAATAGAATTTTTAAGTATGTCAAGTTAAAATTTGTGGTGAGTTAATTTTTGTTCTATGAATAATTGACAGCATGGAGGATCTAAGTGGCGACTCTTAGAACCTTCTCATCAAATATTAACACTTGCCAACTGTGAGGCCCAGGAGTGGGTAGTATGGGAGGATTTCCTGCCTTCTCTGAAGATCCTTTTGCTGGGTTCACCACCTTTCCTGAAGGAGTCTTGTGCATAATGGTTACTGATGCCTCATTCTGTTAACATATCCAGGGTTAGATTTAGTCCATTGCACTTTCCTACCACATTCTCTGGCAGATAAACCCACTTTTCTTCGTTGAAGAGCTAAATCTCATTCAGAACAATTTCATTTCTTCTGAGTGTCAGAACTACACCTTCGACTCTCCTCTAGGTAATTCACTTCAATGGTTTCCAAGCAACTGAAATGCAAACTATTAACGCTACCTTTATTTCACTCCCCACCTTTCCAGCCTTATCAACATAGATGGATATTTATTGATTTTATTGTTGTCTTGAAAACTACAGCATTTGATTTTTGATAAAGGACAAAAACAAAGCATAGACGGGCTGAAGAGATTGTTCAGTTAGTAAAGAATTTGCCTAGCAAGCGTGAAGGCCTGGGTTGGAGCCCCAGTTCTGATGTAAAAATGCTGGAGATGGTGATATGCACTTGAAATCCAGTGTTGGGAAGAAAGGGACTAGGGGATCCTTGGGGCTCCCAGCCAGCCTAGCCTGATTGGTGAGCTCTTGACCAGTAAGGGACCATATCTCAAAGGATGTATTTAGTGTTCATGGGGATGACATCCAACGTTATCCTCTGGCCTGCATGAGCACATGCACACATGTACACACTCACTCTACACATGTGAACCTGCAAATGCACAAACACAGACAACTTGCATATGAATGCATACAAAGTTTTAATTACTTTTAAGAATAAAGGACATATAAATTTCAAGTGCAGGATGAACAAGAGGTACTGAAGACATCAAAATGATAAGGAAACACTATGAAATCATGTCAGTAAATTTGGCAACTTACACAAAAGGAAATTTTTACTAATAAAATAAATGTAAAGTAAATAAAGTGAAAATTTAAAAAGTATCAAAAATTATAATAGGCTTTTAAATAAAAACGAAATGAAACCATAATTAAATCATGATTAAACCATAATTAGCCTAGAAACAGACAGAAAGACAAAGAGAGACAGAGAAACCAAATATCCTTTAAGAACTTTTAGGGAAATGGCCCCCTACATGTGGCTACTTCGTCTAATTAGACCTTCCCTCCTAACAGTCCACTCAAGTGTGAACTCCTCAACAGATTGATCTCTTCATGATGTCAGTGCTCCTATGATCTAATCTCTCCTAAAAATTCCATATCTGAATGTTGTTGGGGATGAAATCCTCGGCAAAAAAGATTCACCATGGAGCACTTCATACCTACATCACAACAGAAGGTGACAGTGGAGAATCAAATAAAATCACTATGCTTTGATGCTGATGGGGATGTCAGTTTGGTAGAGAAAGGTATATTTGCTGTAGTTGGAAAGATTCTCATGAGATTTCTTATCCTTTCCTCCTCTTTGGGATAATTTCTAAGAGCTATCCTCCTTCTTTGAGTTGATTTAAAAGATCTGATAAAGAAAACAGAGACAGAAACAGAAACCCCTCTGGGCTGAGAGTCAGTCCTGGGCCTTTCAGCATTGGGCTCCTACTTCCGGCCCTCTGCTGTTTTTTCTCACAGGGGACGGTTCCTGTCCATTTCATATATGGAGTCCTGCTGCCACATATGCTTTGATCTGGTTCAGCCAACACAAGGCTGTGTGAGACTCAAGTGTGGGATACAGGAGAAATCAAAGTGATCTCTCTTCCTAGAGTTGTATCTTCAGTCATGGCCATGCATATGATTCTAGACCATGACAGACCAACCTGATGTGCTTCCAACCTTTGTTAGGGACTTCAGCCCTAAAGTTCCATGAAGCTCCTGGCTTTGATCCAGTATCTTAGGTTTCAAAGCAAACCCCTGCTACTGCCAATTTCAGGTTGTGTCCATAGTTGATATCTGACCTTTTGGCCACCTTATCATTTGTTCGATTAAACCCTACAGTTAAAATACTTAGAAATATTTCTGTTTTTCTAACTGGAGCCTGAGTGATATAAACATCAACACCTCATATGTGGAATTACTGATTTTACATGTTTAAGAACTGCATCACAGGCTGGCTTCTCTTCGGCTTTCTAAATCAATGCAGATTTATTTGATGTGAACCAAGAGAGATAATGGTGTAATCAGTTAAGCTCTTAAGGTCTTTTGGCTAACCAGGAAGCCTGTTAGTTAGTTCATAGTTATTTCATCCTTCTAAAGGAGAAGTCATTTTTATACACCCAACCAGTAGAGTTTTTTTATTGCATTCTAAATACTCTAGCACCAACCTTTGTCCTTTGTAAGGTCACAAATGTTCAATAAACATACTGAATTAGAGGGAAGTTCTCCAAATTTTGATATCACTCAAAATTACTAATTTCATATTATAAATAATAAGAGGTTATAGAGATGGCTCAGTCATTAAGAGCACTTGCTACTTGCAAAGGACCTGGGTTCACAGCACCCAGATGACAGTTTCCAACTGTCTGTAACTCAGTTCCAAGTGACCCAATAAGCTATTCTGACTGCCATTGGTAGCAGATATATACATGGTATACATACCATACAGGCAAAGTACTTATATATGTAAAATAATAATAAATCTTTACAAATCATGCAAGATAATTTTCTCAAAATTATCAGAAACTTATCAAGTACTAAATGCATGATTTTGTGCATATGTTTTATTGCATCTTCCTTGTTTGTCACAGTAAACTATTTTAGAAAGTTTATAGATGTGAAATGCCATTGAATAGACCATGTAGTCCCCTGTATGAAATTCTGTCACCAATCTATTTTACTATCAGCACATTTCAGAAAACATGTATTTTTTATTTTTCCCCTTTGGTTCAATTAAGTCAGTTACAAGCCAAACAATAAGAAGAAGTGGTATATTTGATCAATTCGATGGAAAGCAGCTATATTATAAGTAAAATGTTTCAACACTTGGAGGCAAAACGGAATTGTCTGGGAGAATTAATATCACATTGAAAGACTGTAGCTTTCTGTATAAAAATATATTCAGTGGATTGGAGAGTTACTGTATCACTTGTCTTTTCAAGTCTCATAACAGAAAGCAATTCTGGCTAAATTAGCAAAACACATTTTTGGGAAAATTGAATTCATATAAATCTATAAGTGTATTTTTAAAACCTATTTGATTAGACCAAAATGAACCTGAGCGAAGACCATAGAAAAAAAGTAACACTTTTCATAGAAAAATTAGGATCTATTGTTTTGCTGTAGCTGAAGTAAAATTAATTGTTTGGGATTTATAATGTCAGATTCAGCCATCTGGTTGACCTTGCCACTTACATATTTATGTTAATGCATTGAAATAATGTAATACTGGTAGAACAATTTTTTTTTTTTTGGTGTGTGTGAGCAGTGAAGACCCAAAGGGATCTCTATCTAGCATTATGGCATGATAATGAAACTCTGGAGAAGAGTTTAAATAGGCATTTAACAACAAAACCTCTTCAAGCTCCGCAGCTCTCCTGGGATGGACTACAGCTAGTATTGGAAACAGTGGGAGCAGGTAAATGGTACAACAGTGGACAGAGCCATGATAGAGCATATTTTGGTTGCCTAGAATGTATCAGAAAGCTTACATTGATGAGGACACCACCACCAGCTCCTGGGAAAACAGCAGCACTCACTGAGCTCCACATCTGCCTTTAAACACGGCTCTGAAATAACACTGGCCTTGGAGAGCAGGCAGAATACAGCTTTCTAAAGTCACATATGTCCTAATATTTGAAATGTCTCAATATCTTACATGACAAAGAGATTTTAAAGATATCATTAAGTTAAAACTGCTCTCCCATATAATTGCATAATTCCTTAAATGTGGAAAACCTTTCTAAAATGCGGTGAGTCAGAGAAGGGATCTGTGATGTAGCGAGGCTGCCTGTGCAGGAGAAGGAAATTGTGAGTCAGGAATTGCCAGCAGCTTCTAGGAGCTGAGAATAGCAAGGAAGCTCTTGTTTTTTAAGAAAGAACACAGCCTTACAACTCATGTCATTCTATACACTGAGTTTGTATTAAGCCACCAATTTTATAACCATTTGTTTACAACATTGTGGAGAGTTGAGTCATACACACCCCCAAAACTTATGTCTACCTCCACATTTTCATAATCTGTTTATAAATTATAAATGTTATTAGCATTTGTGCTGATAATATGTCTAAGAATTATTGCAGTAGTTTATATCTATATATGTATATATACATATGTACACATATAGACTTCTTGTATAGTATAGATACATTGAATACACAGAAGTCTGATGGATCTGTGATTCCCTATGAATTTGGATAAGAGTCTGTATAACAAAATAATTTAAGTGCAGTCTAGGAAAAAGTGACTGGCCATTGAGAAGCAAAATTTTATCTCTACTCTCACAAGACCTCCAGCAGATCCTGAGAAAAATCTTGGCATGAAATCAAATAGTAAGAGAAATGCATAGAGGATTTTCACATATACATGGTAGCCTCAATGTGGAAATGAAGACTCAAAATACAGGTATAAGCTATGTGCCCATTAACATACTATGTTAAGCAAAGTGAATAAATTTCATAAAAAAATCTAAAATGTCTAGGAAGACGATAGGGAGGTACATAATTTTAAGAGTCCTTTTTCATAGACTTTCATCCACCTCTGCTCCCCATCTTCAGTAGAGATCTTTCACAGACATATTTGTTTCTAGCTTTTAGAAGGGTGAAATCATCGTGGCCTTCCTGAATTTGAAGTTTTTCAGGTGACTTACATAAATGGCATGTTTTGGATGATGCTCTCTGTGTCTATTAAGCACCTTAGTCAGAGCCTGTAAGGTCTTTTGCCTTGATAAATTTGTCGTCATTCAGAATTGAGTCTGAATCTTGGTTGCTGGGATTATGAATAGTCAGTAAATGAAGAATAACTCCAAGAGTAGCAGATAATTATTAACTGAATTTATGGAAGACAATCTGTAAAACTAACACTGTCTGCCTAGGGGAGATCAAGTACTGACATAGGAAAAATAATTTCCAGACAACTAAATATAACCAGTAATCAAAATGAGGTTTGGTAATTACTTTAAATTAAGTTTAAAAGTCCATGTAGAGCAAAGCATAAAACAAAAATTTATCAGATAAGCAAGGAAGACAACTTGAGTGCATCTGAAATATTAATATGGCTAAGTTAACTTTCTGTATTGAGAAGTCTACTTGGGATTTCGTTATTCTGTTATGGATTTAACTGTGTTAAAATGATAGCCTCCAATATCATTATATTTGTAGATAGGACCTTTGGCAAGATTATTAAACTTAAATTAGGTTATAGTAGTAGCCTTTGATCCAATAAGACTAGTTTCCTTACAAGAAAGAGATGCCAAAGCACTCTCTTGCTGGCTTGCTCTCTCTTCTCCATCCCTCACTCTCTCCCATCTTCAATCCTTTCCCCTCCCCTCCTTCTTTCCTTCCACATATTCACAGAGCAGAAGCCATGTAAGATTACAGATAAGAGACCTTCTATCTTACGTTAAATGAAGAAGCCTGCCAGAAACTAACCCTAAGCACAAAACAATTTTGGACTTACAGTCACTGGAACTATTAGAAAAATATTTCTTTGCTATTCAAGTGACATAGACTGTGGTGTTCTATTAAGACAGTTGGGGCAAACAAATACATACACAAATCCTTCTTCAATCATTAATTTCTCTGAAGGGAAAGAAGAAGATGCATTTTCCATCCCTATATGACTTTTGGAGGTTGTTTCAGTTCTTCCAATCTCTGCTCAAAAGCTAGCATGCTTGCCCAAGTATGTCTCCTCCTTGTCATTCCAGGCTAAGGCCATGTGTCTCTTTACATACAGTACTTCTCTTTTAGTTCACAACTCAGTGGACACATGATCGCTCACTGTGGCGGTGCCAATGACAGTTTTAACAAATGGTTAACTCTTACTAAGCTTTTTTGGTACACTTTGCTTTCATTCTGGTCCCACAGAGATTCTATTTCCACATCTTTTTTGCAAGTGAGTATACAGCATGTGATGAAAAAATGAACAATGAAATGTAAGTGAAAATTATGTATATATCTTCAGGAGCTACAAATTTCTTCCCCTCATTGTCTTCCGTCCACTCGCTCCTCTTACCTCAGAAGATTGGAGATAAACTCCAGAATAACCTTGGAAAACAAGTGTGGTAGATTCAGAAGCCACGAAATACAATGTGATTCCATTCCCAGACACCACTGGGAGAATTTCTAGCTAACTAGAGCAACAGAACAGGATCAGTACCTGTTAGAATCTCACATAGACAATGATTCTACAACAGGATGCTGAGGGAGAAAGACCAAGAGTATCCAGCATTGACTTAGCTGTGAGACTGAGAACGAAAGAGAACAGAGGCCTCCCCTGAGGACCTACTTCTTTCTGCCCAGCACCCCCTCCTCCAGCAACTCTCTTTGAAGTGTGTTACGTTAGAGCACAAAGCAAAGCAAAATATGCTTTTAATCTTCTAAAATGTTGGCATTTTGTTCTCACAGCATGATCTAGCTACTCTGCACTATATAAATATATGATTGTAAATAGTTAGATTTTAAAGAATAAAGCATAAGAGATACTATGAACAAATAAACTAAATATTCAAGATTTAAATTTTAAAACTACCATTTTGTTTCATATAAGAACACATTAGTGGGCAGTAGTGTTACTAGTCATTTTGCTGGGGCCCTTTTTCTCTACCCATGTAGAAGTTGTATGTAGGCAAGGAGAAGCTCCTCAAGGGCTAGTCTTTAGCAGCTTTTGTATTACTCTGTGTTTGGTAACAGTGAGTGGCAGCAGCAGGCACATGGGAAGGACAGCAGGTTGGATCCTCTAGCTTTAATACTCTCATAGGTGCTGGACTTGAACTTTCATCTACAAGTGATCTTGTGTTGGCCAAGGTAGTAAGATTTTTTTAGCTCTTGGAAGCAGCTTGTGTTTCAGCTTGGGGCAAATTTAAGTATTGCCTTACTCAGCCCTCAACAGTGGCCAGTATTACAGCCCCAAGGCCTGGGGTGACTGAGATTCCTGGCCCTAAAGACTTGACTGTACTCTGGAACTCTTCAAGTGACCAGGGCCTACAGGTTCTCTTCTCCAGCTCTTTGCAGCCTCCTACTTAGCTCTCTGCCCTCTCTAGTTCTGTCATTCCAATTTGTTCCTAATACCGAAGTACCAGGGGAGGCAGCACAGCAGTGTGTCTTCAAAGCCCACTGACCAAGTGAGCCAGATAGCCTGCCTATATATTTATAGCAAGAGAGGATCTGTTTGCACCACTCACAGCAAAGGTCATATGCAAATGAAGATTCGTATTTGCACCAATCACAGACCTATCTCTTTAGCACCATTCTCAGCATTCCCCCTGCCAGTCCACTAGAGAGAGCACTCCTCTAATCCTCTGGACTAGGTGGAAACTATGGTGGAATTATCTAGAGTTCACTGAGGCTTGTGATAGTAAATAAAATGTGTGAATGAACTGATAGATAGTTTTGCACCTCCAGGAAGCAAAATAATCACTTAGGGTCAATTCTGTACTTTTCTCAAGGTGTCTGGGATATTCAAAATGGATGATGCTAGACACAGATTACTCACTGTTACTGAGTACTGCCCAACTGTTACTCACTGTCTCATGATGCTGTGTCCCAGGTCTTTGTGCAGCTAACAAGAAATGCAATAGAAGTAGTGAAATGTAGATTTATAGCAAAGGCATAGGATATATCTCCATTAAGAATGTGCTAGCCGGGTAGTAGTGGCACATGCCTTTAATCCCAGCACTCAGGAGGCAGAGCCAGGCGGATCTCTATGAGTTTGAGGCCAGCCTGGGCTACAGAGTGAGTTCCAGGAAAGGCGCAAAGCTACACAGAGAAACCCTGCCTCGAAAAAACCAAAAACAACAACAACAAAAAGAATGTGCTAAACAAGCATGTAACTCAAGGGCCTGGCAATCTTTAGGAGTTTGTTCTATGACTTTAGGTAGAGGGAAAAACCAGTCAGGAGGAACAGGAAGGGGTTGAGTCCTTACTATGATTGGCAGATAGACTGTTATATAAATTTTAACAATACGCACGTGTACAGTCCATATATCATTTTAAGCATATGTTCCCACTTCCATGTGTATGAATGAGGTGAAGAATGTGCTTTTCTTCCAGAGGATGCTCTAAGGACAGGTTTGCCATTACTGTGCAATTAGGTACATTACTGTACCGATATTGTACCTAATATCGGTACAACTGGCCTCATTTATTAATTGTCTGGCAGTACATAACAGGCCCCAAATCACTTACTGCATTGGAGGTTCTATGTGAGGTCTTAATAGAAAAAGGTAGATGCATTGTGCCAAGGAGCATTTGTCCTGGGTTGTTGGCTGTCTCAATGTTGACTATGTTCTTTCTTTCTAAATCAATATTGTAACCACACTCAGCATAAATCTAACCTCCCCAGACCTAGAGGACATAGGTGCTGTCATCCTGCCCTCTCCTCTCTTCTCTGTAACCATCAAAGGAACTCTGTGGTCAGGAGAAGAACTCTGATAGGAGGGGGAAGGGAGTAGACTGTACTTTCTTTACAGAATGCCAACATTTGTCACCCAACCCCTGTAGCCACAAACATGGACTTTTGTTTATTTTTCCCTCTAGAATAAACTTCTTGGGGACTTGTTCTTGTTCTTGGGTCCTACCTCAGGCTCACACAAACCACAGGAGGAAGTGTTAATATATGTTGATAGAACACAAATGCTGGAATTTCCAGTACTTTCCAGGAACAAAAATGTCCTAACACTGTGATTACACTGAAAAGAATTAACTTACTGCCTATTAGGAAATGAGCTAAAATAGATGGAGATGTTGAAGACTGTGTAAGAGGTGTGTTTCTGTTTCTCTCTTATGTAGTCTTCAACATTTCCATCTATTTGTAAATGTTTCCAAAGTTGATAATATTCTCAAACCAGAAGTAAATATCATCATATAAGGGTTACAGACGAGAATATGGCTTTTTTCAGAAATAACAATTTTAATTGAGTAATAAATAATACAAAGTTTATTTGTAAAATTTGAAACAATAATTTGGCACCGAATCTTACAGTTAATCTACTCTAAAATCATGTTGAGGAAACTATAATTTAAAGACCTGGTAGCTGAGCTTCACTAGAGCACAGAAACACGGAAGACATGAATTTCCAGTTTTGGAAGGCGATGGCTGCCCTCTATACAGGAGATGTTGTTGTATTGTTTTTATTTATTTACTCATGCATCATTTGTGGACATTGAATCAACACCTCACCTGATTTTAAGTTGAGGGGCTATGTGAGGAACAAACACTTCTTGCCTTCATGAAGCTAATGTTTCAGTAAAGGATATAAGCGGCAAGGGTCAAATGAAAACACAAAATAAAGCAGAGGCCGTGATTTTGATGGCAGTCACTACAACTTCAGAGTATAATCATTGTGATGGAATGTAATGGCGGTGGAGATGAAAGGCCGTGAGAAGGACAGGAGATGGCATGCTGCTAACATTCAGAGCAGAACAAACAGACTGCTCTTTTGGGGTTACACATAGGAAAAATCAGGAGATAAGCAGGCAACTGGAACCTAGAAGAAAAACGGTGTGTGCATTTAAAATATGTATTAGGTACATAACTTTATACATGTGCATATACAAATAAAATAGCATAGGTAAAAAAACATAAACAATCAAATGGCATATCCTGGAGATAAATACCATAGATAAATAGTAAAGAGAAAAAAGTACCAGTTTCTCAATTCCTAGAGATGGGGCATTATAAATTTAATTTAAGTTATTGGAGCCCATAAAAAAAAACAAAAAACAAAACAAAACAAAAAACCTCCTCCGTCTAGACTGGTACGCCGTTTATTTTGTCAACAGTACAAACCTGGATCATCTGGAACCTCAACTGAGATAATGCCTCTATCAGATTAGCCAGTACTGAAGACTGACATGGAAGGACCCAGTTCACTGTGGACTGTGTCACCATGGGCATGTGGGGTTTAAGAATGATAGCTGACCTTGAGCCTGGAAGTAAGTCAGTAAGCAGTGTTCCTCTGTGGCCTCTGCTTGAGATCCCGCCCTCACTTCCCCAAGTGATGAGCTGTGGTCCATATGTGTAAGCCAAGTAACCCCATTACTCTCCTGCTTTAGGTCATGGTGTTTTTCACAGCACTAGAAAACAATCCGGGGAATTCATTTATTTAGTGTTCCTGTCTGTGCAGCCTGACTTAGCTCAGCTCTGATCTTCATTTTTTGCTTCTTACTTCACTAGATTTTTTTGGTGAACATTCTTTTATCTTCAAACATCATCATTGCTAATATTCTAATCTGTCCCTTGAAATCCCACCCCTTGGCGGCCCCTGCATCCTGATGTAAAAGCCTCTTTATAAGGAAAAACTCCGCCCTTCCTCTCTCTCTTCTGCCTTTTCCTCCATGAGGTACATCTCTCTCTCTCTCTCTCTCTCTCTCTCTCTCTCTCTCTCTCTCTCTCTCTCTCTCTCTCTCTCCTCCCCTTCTTTCCTATCTTTCTCTTCATCATCTCTCTATTATAATAAACTCTCCACGTGGATGGATGCAGCATCTGGGTTGTGAATTACTGGTCGCCACTACCGCCACCATGCCCACAATGGCATGCATGCATCTGCCCAGCATACCAGCAAGTTTTCCCTCACGTGTGGGATATCCTGGCCTGGCCAGCTGGGGGTTCCCCACGTGTGTAGAATTCATAACAATCATAAAACAGCAAAGGAAACAAATTTATTTATTATATGTTTTAAAGACCATTTCCACGAAGAACATTATAGGTTTTTTTTAAATGATTTTACTACCAGAAGATAAACAATTTGAAGAAATGTGCATAAAAATAAAATACAATAAAGCAATATATAACATCATATGGCAATTGATAGAATTTCAAGAATTTGGCTCTAAATTTTCTATCAAACAGAGGCTGGTGAAAAATTAGGGATAATGACAAAGGAAACATTTTTGGGTGATACAGCAGATTTCTGATAGCATGTGCCCACTTCTGGTCTTCCATAAAATGACATGTCTCCGCAAGTTCCTAGCTTTCTTACTGTTCCTTTTATCACTGGGTGGTTATGAGCTTAAGCTGCTGGACTTCATGCTTTCCCTGAGGATGTCTACCACACCCCAGGAAACAGTTTCCTCTTTTAAGACACTGTGTTACAACACACTCTATATCACAAATCAATATAGCCAAGAAAAAATGATTCACTGAGAACTGATACCATAAAACCTTTCTTTTGGAACATATACCCTCATTTGAACATTGATTTGATAAAAAATGGAGGTGACAAAAGTTATCCTGAAGAGAATTGGCATACTGACTACAGTGCAGGTAGATTCAATGTAGCCCGTTTTGGAGACAGCAAGGAAATCACACTGACTTTGGCATACGTTCCTATTTGTGAAATAGTGGGGAAAAAACTGGGACATATGGGAAAATGTGTTGGCTGTAATACATAGTATTTCATTATGTAAAGATTTCAACCTTTAAATTTCAAGTTCTAATCTGGAGTATATAGATAGAGTTGAAGATATAGGTCTCTGGAAACTGTAAATGTGTGTGTGTGTGGGGGGGAAGGCTTATCTGAGAAAAAGGATGGTCTTTTCAGATATTTTGAAAATAATCAGAACACCTTCATGCACACAGCCCAACAATAACAGTCCAGAAGCATTTTCCAACAACTCAATTACCCTTGGATTCTTTGTAACTTGAAGAATATCACTAGGCTTTAATTGAAAACCCATTGAAGGCTATTAGAATAAAGTATTCTCTACTTCACATAAACAAAATAATCAAAATGTTCACTGCATTGTAAGATTATCTTAAGAATCTGGTCTTGTCAATCTTGCCTGATGGGTAACAAAGACAGACCAGAATTTTATTTATGTTGCTTTTATGACATCAAATGAAACAACTTCAAGACTTTGGCAGACAGAATTTTCCAGACTTAACAGTTTATCCTTCCCAGTGGTTCATTAAGACTCAGAAAAGTGAGCTCCTGTTGAGGGACTATGTGGTCACATGAGGATCTTATCCTCCAGCTCAGGTTTTCATGATTATATTTGTCACCCAATATGGTCATTGCAACACAAAGATCACCAGCATCTTCTGTCATGAGAATTCAACTATCCTACTAGAAATTCAAATGCCCATAATCAAAACAATAAGGCAACTTTATAAAGGCTTAGAGAAGATGATGACAGCAATAAAGTCATTATCAGGCAAACAGAAGAAATAAAATCAACTACAATTGCTTTAGCATTCAAAAAATTGCTTCTTTCAAACCTAAGTCTCCAGGCAAACAAAATCTCATGCAAATTAAAACTAATTTACTCCACCAACTGGGATTGTTTAGTTTTGAGTAATTTGCACCATTCTTCTCATGCTTCCAATTATAAAACAAAGTTATCTTTAAGTTAAGGTTTATCTAATAGCTGATTTTGCAGTTAATTCATAAAAGAAAATTTATGTTTTCCCATAGAAAGCCTGTAAATTATAAGAATTTTATAATACGGTGATTATATATGATCACCTGTTCTTATATAGAGTCTTATCCTTCTTGGCTACATATTGCTGAATATTTAATTATGATCTTTCAAACCTAGAACCTGGAAGGAATATGTTATGCATGCTCAACAAAAATTGTTGGCTGATCATGTGATCACGTGCAAACAAGGTGGCTGATATGACTGTTGGTTCCTCAGTCATCTGAGCCCTTAGAAGGCAGTGAAGTAGATCTTGGCTAGAAGATAGTGGGACACCTTCCCTCTGGACCCTGGCATTGTCAATACATCAGGGTGGTGAGCCTTAAGGCAATCCTATTCCTTCTTACTTTATAACCTTTACAGACATTTTGTGCTCTCCCTACATGGTTGTCTCTTATCCAAAGCCCTTATATTACTCTTTCCCAGGCAGCATTGCTGGACAAGCTTTCTTCTAAGAGGAATCTTTGTAATGAAATCAATTAGTTCTCTCATGTATTCAACCACATTCTCTCCTTGTCTCCTCACTCTCTGAGACCTGTGCATCCTGCGCATGGAATGTAAATATTTATTACTATGGAGAGATGTCAGGAAAGAAATGTGGATCTGGCACAGCAAGTGCTGAATCCTGATTATCACTCACCACTCACACATATTTGCCTTTTACATTGCTGTTACTTGTTATAGTAACAAAAGTTTGAGGAAATGCTGGGTCCAGTGATAGCGGCCTGCAATGCCAGCTACCCTGAGGGCCAAGGAAGGATGACCATGAGTTCAAGAGTCACCTGGGGTAGACAGGGAATTCAGGGCCAGGTAGAATAACTTAGATCTTGTTTCAAATTTTAAAATGGGGTGAGGATCTGCAGCTTGGTAGTAGAGTGCTTCATTAGCACATGCAAGGCCCTGAGTTCAATCTGCAGCACCCCAAAATTAAAACAAGGAAGAAGGTTATTGCTTAATGAGTGTGCATTTTTCATTGTTGTGTCTGGAGTTCTGTATGCAGAAGGCAGCTATTGGTCAATAACTGCTTGACAATGCACTTGCTTCAGAAAGGGTACTATAGGCTGGGTGTAGCTAACTGAAAGAATGCTTTCTTGGCATGCACAAGCCTGAATGTAATCCACAGAAATGCAAAACCAAAATCAAAAGATTATGATAGCAAATGTGCTATGCATGCCTTATCACAAATTTAAAAAAAAAAATTCCTAACCTACCATGGGTAACTATGTTTTCTTTTACAGAAAAAAAATGGGATGAATTATAATATTACTAAAATATTTTCAAAGCATTTCTGAAATATTTTTTTCAAAGCCATTTAATAGTTCCTTCAGTAACTAAATAATGGCAATGAGTTAGCCCAGCTTTTATAGCTCTTTATATGGGCTCAACTTATTCCTCTGAGGTCTCACAAGTATATATTTAACGCTTGTTTTTCTAATATGTCATTAATGTTTAAATATGAGTCTTAGCTCATTCATGTTGTTCTCTCTTTTTGAAAATCCCTTCTTCTTTTAAAAACTGTTCTCATCTTCCAAAATTCATATATAATGTTCCTTTGACTTTAAAGCCTTGTGGTATTCTGAAGGAACAAGAGAGAGAGAGAGAGAGACAGAGACAGAGACAGAGACAGAGACAGAGAGACAGAGAGAGAGAAAGTCAGATTTTTTCTACAAACTCTAAATACATGCAAATAACTTTATTGAAAACCATTATATATTTCATACACACACACACACACACACACACACACACACACACACACACACACACACACATTCCAGCAGTATTTATACCTTCTGGTAGACTTTTTCATAAATGTTAGTCATGCAAACATTTATTAACTTTTATAGTATGCCAAAGAGTATAGCACTCTAGTCCCTGGATTATTGTAGCACACCACCTTAGTAAATGTAAGTTACCACCCTTTTGATGATACAGAAAGCTGGCAATCAAAAATAGAAAAACATTGGCATTATTCTATATTAAAGCACTTTAAAACCATTAATTAAAAATTATGAAATACTCAGCTTTTTAAAAAATGAAGACTTTATCTGTGACAACTGAATTATATACTTTATAAATTTAGCATAATTGTTCATTGAAAGAGAAATTCCAGATTCCTGGAAAGTGTTGTAAAATATGAACCTCAGTAACTTGGCTAGACTATACAAATTACTGTACTTACTTTGGCTCACATTAGTTCTCTGCACTGCTATTCCATCCCATGTTGCTTAATTCTGGAGCTTGCAGGAGTATAATAAGCTAGTTTTGTTTAAAAGTCAGACTTTAAAGCCAGTAACTATTAGGAGTTTGGGTTGGTCTCTTGGAAAGAAATGTATATGACTGGTGGGAATGTGCTTATGAGAACTACAGTGATGTCTTGACGCTGGTATGTGATTTTCTGTACTGTTCTATTTCATGCTTATCATTTATACTTTACAAAAACAATAATCACAGCATTTGCTCCCCTATTTCCTTTGCTGTATGGCAAAAGGATACATACTTCACTTGTGTTATGTGTCACGGGGGCAGAATGCCTTAGTCCTTCATTAACAGGATACGTCAGGGGCTCCAACTTTGCTTCCCTTTTTGACATATCATAGGGGCTAGCTTAATCATAACACTTAGATAGGATATTATCACTCACTTTAACTGTTTGACTAGAACCTTTATATAATAGTTGTATTTTCTTAGCACAAGAGTCTGAAGTTACACAGAGACAGTTAAAGTTGAAAAGCTTCCTCCCACCATGTGCCACTCAATACCCATTTTTTTTTCTAAGTGGCAACCAGTTCCAGTCATCAGACTCCCGTGTACATGTGCTCAGTACAAATAAACAAAATGTATGTTAATTCTTTTATTTATACTAATCACAGACTCTATACATATTTTATATGCCTTAGCTTTTTTCCACTAAATTATCCTGAAGGTTTTTCTGTTCAATATATGATGGTTACTTCATTATTATTCTCTTACTCATTAACTTCTTTAAACTAGGATCACATCCTGCATGTGTAGTCATTTTGACTTGTACATATGTATGTGTGTAGCCCCTAAGCACTATATAGACTACGAATAAATATACTATCCATGCAGCTTGTTTATGCCTTCACATTTTTCTTTATTTATCACCTTTAGCTCTTTTTAAAATTAACTTTTATATTTAACACTGTCTTGCTTTCTTTAATATAATACGTTTATGCAATAATTTTCATAATACATATTAATATTATAATAAAATGCAAATCTTACTTAATCTATTTAATACAATATTCTTTTCATATCAGGTATCTGATTAATCCATGTAAATGTACATCACAGCAGTTCACTAGTTTTCATCACCACAGTGGAGTGCAGTAAAATTAGCCATGCTCTTGTAGGACACCTTAATTCCAAATTTTGTTATTATGAATATTATTATGTTATTTTTTTCACTTTCCCTATGCATATGTGATAGAGTTTCACTATAGCATATATCTAATAGTGGAACTTCTGAGACCCACCCAGGGTGAGCACTTGTCGACTTTACTGATTGAATTAAATTGTTTTCCCAAGTGCTTAGGTGACTTTTTAATTACCATCACCACTTTCCTACATTCTCAGAACACTTTTTAGTTTTTGCCAATCTAATGAATATAAAACTACAGTTTGTTTCTATAACTACATACTAAATTAGGAATACTTGCATATATTTTGAGATAATTAATATTTTCTCTTCTTGAAAGCATGTTTGTGTGATACACATAGAAGATATATGAAAATACATCTGCAATTTACACAAGAAGTGGGACTTGTGTAACTACTGAGAAAATGGCAAGATCTCATTGCTGAAGACAACACCTACACAACTCATTAAACATTGAGTATTGGTGAAATTATTAAGGCCACTCCACGTAGTTAAAAGGAGATTTATTTAATGGCGTAACTTACAAATTAAGGAATAGGTAGGTCGCGGAGTCTGGGGAAGGTGTATCACAGTCCAGCGGTGTTCTCTGGAGCTCTGCTCAGTCCACCTCTCCAGTCCAGGGTCCCGCAACAGAGAGCGCGCCCGCCGATCTAGATCTCGGGTCCCCCGGCGCCTCCCTTGGCCCCGCCTTGTAGGCGTGACAGTTGCCGAAGTCTCAATGGGGGTTGGAACTTCCAGATCAAAGCTGGAATGGCTACCCACTACAATTGAGAAGTAGAGCTGGCGCCTACATAGAGCCTTCACCTCCACAGGCTAGTGTCCTTCCTCCACATATAGGAAAGAGAAGTATAAATCAACTCAGCCACAACGCTGGATCTGCAATGGTGTCCTACCTACAAGATATGCTAGGACAACAGTGACAGAAAGCTCGGGGGAGTAACCAGCCAACATCTGATTTGACGTAAGTCCTCTCTATGAGATGGAACTCTTCCTTGACACTGCTTGGGTGACCAAGAACTACAGACTAGATGCATGGGGGACCTAGGGTAGAACCAAACACTACTGTTCTACAAAGAAACAAAACACAAATGTAGCAGTAAGATGACTGACTCCCAGTAACATTCCACTATACTCATAGATCAGTGCCTTGCTTAGGCATGATCTAAGAAGCATCGTCCTGCAGCAGATAGAACAAATACAGAGATCCACAGACATGTTATGCAGAGAGTGAGAGACCTTGGAACACTTAACCCTAAAGCAGATGTCTCCATCAAATCCCTCCAGTTAGGGCTCAGGGAACCCTGCAAACGAGGAGGTACCAAGAGTGTAAGAGTTGGAGGGGATGGAGGACATCAAGGTAACTAGACCCTGTAAATAAACATGAGCAAAGCTCATATGAATTCAGCTGCTGAAGCAGCGTGCACAGGGACTACACAGGTCTGTGCTAGGTCCTCTGTGTATATATCATGGCTTCCAGTTAGTGTTTTTGTGGGATTCTCGTGTGCAGGAATGAATGAGTCTCTTATTCTCATGCCTTGTCTTAGAGTTTATTTTGCTTTTGTGTTTGTCTTATCCAACTCTGATGTTATAGTTTTGATTTTATCTTATCATATTTTATTTTGTTATAATTTATTATTATCACTTAGAAGCTTGGTTTTTTTTCTAATGACAGAAAGGGAGTGGATCTGAATGGGAGAAGACGTGGAGAGGAACTGGAGGGAGTATAGAGAGGGAAATCATAATCAGGATATAGTATGTGAGAAAAGAATTTGTTTTCCATAAATGGGAAAAATGCTGTCCAAGATTTAACTTAACAGAAAAAAAAACAATTGCTATATCTGTGACAATAACAATTAAAAATGAGAACATATTATAAATATATTAAAGACTATTTTTAAATTAAAGACTATATAATAAATATTGTTTGATAATATTTAATATTAAATTAATTAAATTAACTTGAATGGGAGTGGAGGGAACAAAGGAAAACTTGGTAGGTGGAGAGGTTATAGAAACGATGTAAATAAAATATTCATGTATGATACCTCCTTTTTTCTTAAATTTAACTTCTTTATTGACTCTGGGAGTTTCACATCATGAACCCCAATTCTGTTCGCCTCTCAGTCCCCACATATCCTCCTCTTGTCCCTGCCACACACCCCCACATAAGGAAACAAGTCAAAGTACTCAAGCAAGAGAACAAAAGCAAAAACAGAAACAAAACAAAACAACAACAAAACAAAACCACAAACCACAACAACAGAAAAATCCCTTTGCTTCTCCAACACTTCTTCATTTGTCCTGGTGACACTGGAGGCTTCAGTGTGCGGATAGTTTACCACTTTGTCCCATCACTTTTACTGGCAAATGGTTATTGCAATAAGTCACTGGTCTGGTTTCTGGTTCATCACCATCACTGGCTCCTCACCAGAACTCCTCTGGAATATCCTGTGGCTGCCATGAGTCTTGGAGATCTTGTGGGTATCGTTCCACAGGACCAATCCCTTCAGCCTAGGGCCAGGGGGTGGAGGCCACACCCCTACATGCATGCCCTCAGGTTCAGTTCACCTTGGCCTACGGTGGGGGTGGGGGCCATCTCTCCAGCGAGCAGGGGCCAGCTTTCTTGCTGTAATGTCCAGCAAGAGGCAAGGCCAGGTTTCCCAGGGCCATCAAAGGATGTGGCTGACTCAGTATGAACCTCTGATTTCTTCTCACGTGGTCCTACGTCCTCCCGAAGTGAAGTGACACAGGCTACAGACATCCACACAGACCCCAGCTGTGGCTGGACCACAGACCCAGAAGCGACCCTTGGCAGCAGCTTGGGGCTGTTCAACATCCTGGCTCTGGGTAGAGGGCCTGGTCGCTCAGGTGGGGATGGTTACAGCCCTAACCTTGGACCTCTATGTGACCTTTGGTGGCACTGCAGGACCGGACTTCTGCACAGAACCCAGCCACCATAGAACCATGGAGTCTACCATAGAACCATGGAGTCCGACATTGTCCTCAACAGTGGCTGGGTGTGGATGTCGCCACTGCCCCAGTGGCAGTATGACCATGAGACACCAACATGGCCCTTGATTTCAGGTGTCTGCACATCCTTTGATGGTAACAAGTGCATCAAACATCAGCACAGACCCTGGCTGCAATTGAGCCACGCACCCTGCCTGACACGGCCGTTGGCTGCAGCTCTGGTCCAGACGTCACTATGACATTGCAGCACAGGCCACTCAGATCTGGATACAACCTAGCCCTCAGACACCAGCCTGGACTCAGGTGGCTGGTCTGACCCTGGGCATCCTCATGGCACTCGGTGGCAACAGGCGCCACATACGTCAATCAGGACCCTGGCTAATATAGGGCCATGGACCCAGACTGGCCCTCAGTAGCAGCCTGGGCCCAGATGACATCATGGCCCTGGGCTGCAGTGCAGTCCACCCATATCTGAATGGCCCCTGCTGTGGTATGGCCCTCAGACTTGGTAGGTGGAGAGGTTAGAGAAATGATGTAAATACTGTACTCATGTATGATACTTTCAAAAATGTGGGGGTTTTTTTAGTTTAAATATGAAAGAAAATGAACAATCCTATTTAAAAATGTGCTATAGATCTGAAAATTCTGAAAAGAAAAAAAAAAAACAGAAAGGTTAGGAGACACCTTAAAAGCTGCTCAATATCTTTAGTCATCAGACAAATGCACATTAAATCAAATTTAATATTTAACCTCATACTAGTCTGAACGGCCATTGTCAGGAACACGACAAATGTCAGTATAGCTGTGGTAAAAGGGAGACACTTACACACTATTGATGGGAGGTAAACTAATGCAGCCACTTTGAAAATCTCTCTGTAGTTTTATCAAAAATCTAAAAAGAGATCTACCCTCTGATGGTTTTTGGTAGGATCGCTATTTTTCCTATATTAATCCAAACAATCCAAGAACATGGGAGATCTATCCCTCTTCTGATATCTTCATTTTTTTCTTCAATGACTTTGTTTTTAACTCTTTAAGTCTTCCACTTGCTTAGTTAGTTACCCCAAGATATTTCATATTTTATGTGGCTATCCTGAAATGAGCTGTTTCCTGATTTCTTTCTTAGTTCATTTCTCATTTGAATATGAGAGGGCTACTGATTTTTTAAGTTAGTTTTTTTTTCTACCCAGCTACTTTGCTAAAAGTTTATTGTTTATCTGCTGTAGGCATTTCTGGTGGAGTTTTTGAGTCACTTATGCATGCTATCACAATATCTGCAAACAAAGATACTTTGACTTCTTCCTTTCCAACTTGTATCTTTTTTATCTCTTCCAGTTGTCTTATTGCTCTAAGATATCAAGTACTATTTCAGTATGAATAGGTATGTAGAGGGTGAACAACTTCATCTTGTTCCTAATTTTGGTAAAATTGCTTCAAGTTTTTCTTCATTTAAGTATATGTTGGTTGTGGACTTGCTATAAACTGCATTCATTATGTTTAGGTATGTCCCTTGCATCCCTAATCTCTCCAGGGATTTTTTTTTTTCAGGAAGAGTTGTTGGATTTTGTCAAAGGACATTTCTGCATCTAATGAAACGACCCTGTGATTTTTGTCTTTAAGTGTATTTATATAGTAGATTACATTTATTGATTTAAATATGTTGAGCCATGCCTGTATCTCTGGGATGAAGCATATTTGAACATAATAGATGATCTTTTTCATGTTTTCTTGGGCTCAATTTGCAAGTATTTTATTGAATATTTTTGTGTCAGTGTTTATAAGGGAAATTAGTCATAATTCTCTTCTTTTTTGGGTCTTTATGTGCTTTGGGTATCAGGGTAACTGTAGCTTCATAAAATGAACTGGGCAATGTTCCCTTCTGTCTTTATTTTGTGTAATAATTTGATAAGTATTGCAGTTAATGCTTCTTTGAAAGCTTGGTAGAATTCTGCATCAAGATCATCTGGTCCTGGGCATTTTTTTTTAAAACTTGGTTCTATGAATTGATAGGGAAGTTGTAAAATCCCTTGTATGTGGGCCTTATTCTAGGACTGCTTAGGCTCCTCCCTTGGTTCACAAAAAATTATGAAAGTGCCCCCCACACATGTGAGTTTTATCCTATGTGGGCTCAGATCTTCCACTTATGGCAGGATGTAGAACATTGTGCCTTTGAACCTTATGTGGAGTCTATGAAATACATTTTTAGTGAAATATTTTTTAAAGAATTTAAATTGCGGGGTGGGGGAGAGATTTGGCTCTGCAGTTAAAAGCGGTTGCTTGCAGAGAACCAGGTTCCATTCTTAGAACCTACATGGCCACTTACAGCTGTCACTAACTCCAGTCCAAAGGGATTTGAGACACCTCTTCTGACCTCTGTGGGCAGCAGGCCCACATATGATATGTACATGCAGGAAGAACACTAATAGACATAAAATAAAGAAAAGGAATATCTAAACAAATTAAGAGTTATTTATATCTTCTAGATATGAATCCTTTTCAGTATACATGCTATAAATGTCTAGCCCCATTCAGTACCTTAACTTCATTTTCAGTATGATATTTTTTGATGAACAGAAATTTTTATCTTCATGAAGCGGAGTTTTTCAACCATCTTTCTTATAATTAGGCTTTGGTATTTCATTTTAAAACATTCTAATCTTAATGTCACAAAGTAGTTCATTTCATAATACCATATAAAATTCCAATTCACCTTCCATTTGAAATCAATTTTTACTTACTGTTTGACATCAAGATCAAATTTAATTCTTTTTTTTCCATCTTGATACCTAAATGTGTTAATTATAAGTAGCCCATCTTATCCCCAAGATTTGATGCGTAATTTGTCAAAAACATCTGACACACAGTGTTCATAATTGGTTGTGCTTCTGTGGAATAGGACATTTCTTCTCATCTTAGTGATTTGTTTCTTCCTTGCCTGCTTTGGAATTTATTTCTTAATTAAAAAAAAATCATGATAACTAGCCAGGTGTTTTCTCCAGCTTTATTTATTCTTCCATAGTGTATATCTTTGGTCTTTTTCAATCTTTTAAAGCCTCTCTCTCTCTCTCTCTCTCTCTCTCTCTCTCTCTCTCTCACCTAATATAACATTGCTCTAAGCTTGAGTAGGTACCACAGACTAGATTTGTTCTAGATAGTCTCATGATAGAACCCAGTTGGCAATGAATTCAAAATCTTTCTGCTCTGTCTTCCCAAGTGTTCAGATTACAGGCATGAACCACCATGCCTGGTTTATACAAATTTATAACTATTTTATTACTATATATAGATTATAGAAATAATGGATTTTTCTGTGGCATTAGGAGGCATATAAATATTTTAAACATAATTAGACCCCACATATTTTTGACATATTTGAACACAGATAAATTTAAATGTTATTGAAGCATTTTACATTGAAATAATTAATGAGATGGTAGCATTGTTTTCTCCTTCCATTTCTCAATGGGTCATGTTAAATCAATTTTATTTGTGACACCTCTTCTCATGTACTTTGGAGAAGAAAACTACTTTCCTATTATATTTTTCATAATACTGAACTGCCACATCAGCCCAGAATTGCACTAAAAAATTCTTTGTTTCAGATATCCAGATCTCAGTGGAATAGTTCAAAGTTGGACCACACACTTATGTGTGTGCTGATTTATGATTTTATTCTTTCTTGTATAACTGTGAACAATATAGGCACATTACATGTGTTTAGGGTGCCTTCCATTTCCTCAACCAGCCTACTATAATTTTATTAGGTTGAGCCACTTTGAAAATACATTTTTGAGTGAAATTTGTATCTAACTACCTGATATTTCATAAGTATGATGGATTGGTGGACATTTTCATACTGATCTTTTTACCTCACTGCTTGCAGCATAGGCTCTGGTATTAGACTTTTGTCACCATGACAGGTGTCTGAGAGGAACAGTTCAAAAGTGGGTAAAGTTTTATTTTAAGTCAATATTTCCTATATTTCAGTCTAAATTCAAAGGGACCTACCACTCTGGGCTCGAGGCAAAGCAGAAAGTCACTGGTAGAAACACATGGCAGATGTTGTTCACCTACTGATGGCCAGGAAGGTGGAGATGGGAAAGGACTACAAATAGCATACATCTTTCCAGAACATGCCTCAGTGACCTACTTTGATCAGCTACATCCGGAGACCTACTCATACCATCACAGTATGAATCTATCAAGGATTTAATATTTTAATTAGTTCAGAGCCCTGTGGGTACAGTGACTTCTCCAAACCCTATCAGATTTTTGACACATGACACTTTTGTGAGATATTTTATATTCTAACCCAAACATTACTCAACAGTGTTTTTCTGGTTTTGGTATTACAATTTGCTCATTCATTCTTTCTTTTCTTTCTTTCTTTCTTTCTTTCTTTCTTTCTTTCTTTCTTTCTTTATTTATTTATTTTTTTGGTTTTTTGAGACAGGGTTTCTCTGTGTAGCTTTGCGCCTCTCCTGGAACTCACTTGGTAGCCCAGGCTGGCCTCGAACTCACAGAGATCCTCCTGGCTCTGCCTCCTGAGTGCTGGGATTAAAGGCGTGCGCCACCACCGCCCGGCTGCTCATTCTTTATTATGGAGAATTATATTAATAAAAATTTAAAAATCTTCTGCTTTGTATGTATCAGACTTGCTTTTTTAAGAAGGGTATTCTAATTTGTTACTTTTATTATCACTTTTCCATTAAATTCATTGTCATTTTCATTTTCAACTTATAAATTTGGAGTACACGGATCCACTCTGTTTCCCCATGGATCTGTTTTTGCTACTAACTTCGAGTAGTTTTACAGTCCAGTATAAGAAGCACTCCTTTGCAGGCACTTCATTTCCTGGATGTTTGAATAAATTACAGCATTTCTTGAGCAATTTTGAGTTCTTTCAGTGTTTGAATTTCTATGAGTTACACGTAAAGAAAGACCACAATTTTCTATGGAATCGACGTATTATGAGAGAATATCATTCAAAGTATTATCAAGAGATAGGGCAGGAGCTCTTTCACTTTAACATGTTTAGAATAGAAAGATAGCCACAAAAAGTCAGTAAGGGCTATCATTTTAAAATGATATATCATCGATTGTTATCAGCTAAGATCTCTGTGATTATAAAGTCATTGAACAATAGCCAAGAATTTTTATTTGCACATAGCTTGGTTAATTTGGTCACTATTTCAGATACATACCCATAGGGCAACATTAATATTTCCTTCTTTAGTCTATTTTGAAATTGTGTGTGCAAGAGAGGGAGGGAAGAGGAAAGAGAGAGGTACTCTGTGTGACAAACTCAACCTCAGTGTAATGATTTGCCGTTCTCCACTAAACAGCACTATTTTCTGCATATATTAGAATGAAATCCATAGATTTAGGCATACAAGATTATGTGGTCATCTGTCAGTATGTAACATGGCAAGCATGAAAAGTGATGGTTAATTCTATGATTTGGTAAAACATAACTAAATTAAGCACTCTTGTCTGCCAGAGAGACAAAGTAAATTGACTGATTTGGTTAAGTAGTGTTAAATTAAGACAGCTGAATTGTCCTTGACATTTTTATCTGTCTTAAGAAGCACAGGAATATTTCCAAATCATTTAGCATCTTATCTTTTAGCTTTTCTATCTAGTCAAATCTCAGTACAGTTGATACACACACACACACACACACACACACACACACACACACACACATCATCATCATCATCATCATCATCATCATCATCATCATCATCCAAAGAAATTCAAGACAATGCTGCCCATCAAAATCTGCAAAGAAGGCAAAACTATGCTTACACATTTGGTTCCATTAGATTTAGGATAAGCTTTTCTGAAACTTTTTGTGTTGTTAGCTGATCTTCAGCTATGGACAGTTTCCAGAAGTTGGCATGAGTGTCAGTTTCTTAACTGGGTGCAAAACATTTCAGTCCTTCCTAAGACAACACTATTTGTAGTAAGCACTGCCAGTTGAAGTAGAAAATAAATTCAAAACTAAGTTTCACCTGATATCATCACCCTCATTATCATACATCACCCTCATTGTCATAATTGGAGCTGTCATTTATCTGGCATGCTTTTGTTGTTATTGGTCCACTATTCAAAACTGTTTGATGAGAATTGTGAGTCACTATGATATTTTTCTGGAGGAGGAAATCCTACATAAAAGCGTTTCTTAAATGGATGACAGGTGAATTACTGAGTAATTGTCTCATCATGGAGACTTTTCCCACTAACATACTGTATATTAGTCAAAATGTCAATTTTTAACATGACATAAATCAGCTACTTAACTTACTGAAAATGAAATTTCTTTAATGGGATTTAGTTATCTCATAAATAAGTAACAGTAGCTGGTCAGATCTCCAAAAGGTCTAGAATCAATGATGAAAGACCCACAGGAATATGGTGCTGTATGTTCTTTGGCTTCTTTCTCATCTCACTCTTGTGCTCTCTCTGGAAAATTTGCACTCCCGTTGTAAGTTTAATGGATGAAGTCCCAGCTGTACAGGAAAGCTGTCTGTGAATTCTATTGTCCATTTCCTAGAATGGGAATCCAAATTGGATTGGTCCAGGTTATAGCATGTCAGGTGAGAACCACTGAGTAGTGAGGGCAGGAAGCAATGTATCACTAATACTATAGGAAGGGCTACTGCATCCCTGGAAAGGCAAGGGAAATATAATGTCTCTTCAAATCTCCATTTTATTCTAAGTATCCAAGCTAGTTCATAATCAGATCCAGCAAAGTGATGCTGCTGTGGGATAATGTTCTTGTACAGTGTAAAGATTTATCACTCAAACTGGTTTAATAAAACACTAATTGGCCGGTAGCCAGGTAGGAAGTATAGGTGGGAGACCAAACTAAGAATGCTGAGAAGAGCAGTGGGTAGCACACTACTCAGTGATGGTGTGGAGCCAAAAACTTCACAGAGTTGGAGTGATAAACATGGCTTTCAGAGCTGGTGGTAAGCATGCCTCCACCATGAGACTCGTGTTTGAAGGAGTCAAGGAATGGGGCAGAGCCAGCTGCCAAAGCAGCCACTTTAGTCCTAGCCATGCTGCTTAGCAGTTTAAATGCTCATGTGGTCAGCAAATGATATTTATGTGCAGCGAAGACAGATTCCGACAAAAACAAACAAACAACAACAACAAAAAAGAAATCCTCTAAGTGGGTTACAGTGTGTTTAAAACTCAGGTAGGCTTGGGAGAGTAAAGAGAAGATACAGACAGTCATTAAAAAAGAAATATATAATTTTAAAATAATAAAGTCAAGTCCTTAACTTAAGGGAGTAAATCAATATATCAAAAAGCCATGTAAAGATGGAAAATACACAGAGAGTCTAGATACTATATCTAATTGTCTTGTCTTTGAATTGTTTGACAGCCGAGGAAGGAGCAACAGCTGCTAAGAGAAATTTGATTATAAACGTTGCTGGATTAATCCAACCTATATATTTTGAAAGTGCCTTGACTTCAAATTTTAAGTTAAAAGATATGTTACTTTGGAGAAGAGGTTATCTTTTTGTTTTGACAGGAAATGAAAGGCTCTGGATTCATTCTGGGCTAAGAAAAATAAGGTTTGATCAAGAAAGACCCCCTGAAAAAAATCTTCGATGGGAATGGATGGCCCAGATGATCCAATGTTTCAGAGCACCTCTGCTGTGGTTTCCTCTGAGTTCTGCATCCAGAACAGCTTCAAGGCTGCTGGCTGAGATGATCCAGCCTCACAGACACCTCTAGCCAAGAATTAACTATTATTCTCAATTATCTTAGGGTCCCTCAAAGACTATCATTGCCCCCAGTCAACAGGATGTAGTCTTGAGAACTATGCCTACATTTCTAAAAATATAGATTATGGATGTTTGTCGTTATTTAGGGGGTTGGTGACAAGTTGTTACAGACAATGATCAGGAAAACAGCTAAACAAAGGAGAATAGATTCAGGGATCTTGTTCTGAAAAGAAAAGGGAAGACATAGACATGATAGAATAAAAGGTAGATTGTTGAATCTCCTTTAATACAAAAACAACTATTAATCTTACGTATTTTGCATTGGTATGGATTTTAGTTTATTGACACAAATTTAGTTATTTTTTGTTATACTGTATATATGTTTCTACTCTTTTTAAAGGTATTATGTTTATGCAGCTCATTTAAAATGTAATTTTTAATTAAGAATACAGATAAATAGTCATCTATAATAGTCAAACTTATAGCCATATTAGTTATAGGTTATATATATATTTTTTTCTAATTATACAAATATATATTTCAATTAGGTAGGTAATCTCCAAACTCTTCAAAGACCCACAGAATATGGCATTTAAAATGTTTTTAAGAAGTTAGACTTTTCTCAATACTGGACACTTCTGCTTCTGGCAGCACCAATTACTCCAAAGAGGATGATGGGCATCAAAGAAACTCCTTATGGAATTTGCTTTCAGTATGGCAAGGCTAGCTATTTGGGCAAGGAATTGCTTTTTCCTGGACTGCTTGACAGTATGCTATAAAAAATGGACATACATGACCCACAGGAAAGTGACCACTGAATTTTGCCAACACAGGGTGGGATGGTCCTTCAGGGTTCCTGCTTCACAGAAGGAACTGCCAGACATTTTGCAGGACACAGAGGAAAGCAACTGACAAACTTTGCCAAAATATGTGGGACAGTCCTTCAAATTTCCTGCTTCACTGAAAAGTCTGCCAGATACTCTATGCCTGTTGTCTGAAGATAGATGACTCAACATTACAGAAGAACTTTGGGTGACTGTCCAGGCAGCCAAATGTCCCTATCATTTCTCACATTTTTTGGAAGTCACTTGCTTGTACTTCCTGCTTACTCAGGTAATATTATATTCTTCTGGAGTCTTTGGTGGAGTTGGAGACTAGATAGTTATAAGTACAGTTTTCCTTAGTTATGATAAAAGATAAATTCGATATGAAACTTTAGACTCACAAAAATAGGATGATAGATTATTTTCTTTAATTTTGCCAAATACAAATGGACTAGATATTATAACTGTAATTCTTGCTTGATAACTGTTTTGTTATATGTAATTTTATCCTGTTAAAGTTAAAAACTTCCTTTTTGATTAGACAAAAAGGGGAAATGCTATGGGATAATGCTCTTGCACACTGTAAAGATTTCTCACTCAAACTGGTTTAATAAAACACTGGTTGGTCAGCAGCCAGGCAGGACGTATAGGTGGGGAGACCAAACTAAGAATGGTGGGAAGAGGAAGGGCAGAGTCAGGAGTCACCAGTCAGACAAAGAGAAAGCAAGATGAGAATATTCAACTGAAAAAGGTACCAAGCCATGTGGCTAAACATAGATAAGAATTATGGCTTAATTTAAGTGTAAGAGCTAATTAGTAATAAGCCTGAGCTACCTACCAGCCAAGCATTTATAAATAGCATTAAGCCTCTGAGTCAATTATTTGGGAAGCGGCTGCTGAGTATTTGGGAGTTACTGGCGGGACAGAAACTTCCACCTATAAGATGCCATTTCCACTGTAGCATGTGACTGAAAGTGGCAGGTGCCAATTGCAGATAGACGCAAATCTTGTGAAGCTCATCCACACTCCACCCAACAGAGCTGGCCAAGGAGAGATAAACCCACTGTATGGCCTAGAACCCCATATTTTACACTTGGCAAGATTCTACCTCCTGCATTTCTAAAGGGCTTTGTTGAGTACAATGGCTTGGTTAAACTTTCAAACTAGCTTTTTATTTTTATTTTATTTTGTTGATATAAGATATCACTTTGCAGCTTACTCTGTTCTAAAACTGACTAGGTAGCCCAGAATAGCCCCCAACCCATGATCCTCCTGCCTTAGCCTTTCATACTTGGCACAAGTCAGCACACCTGCCTTTGAGTCTAACTTTCATGTCAGTAAGGGGATTTCTTTTTACCTTGAAGTAAAGAGAAGACCAAGTCTCAAGGGTTAAGAGACACTCTGTATTTTTGTCTTTTCATATACCTCAGAACCTTGAAGGTAAAGTAAACAAACAAACAAAAACCCACAGAACTATAAATAAGATACATAACAAAATTTTCTTTTTATTTCAAGTTACCTGTTCGATCTAACATGTGTGTTCTCCTTTTTTTATGACTCCATGTCAGCCACTTTCTAATGCTCTGCTTGGTTTCACTTTGTTTGCTTGACTCACAACCAAATGAGTTCCAGCAGCTTTTTCCCCCTCCTTTGGGGTATATGTTCTAAAGACATATCCTTCCAAAATACACATGAGATACTCCCAAATTATTGTGCACATGTTTTGGCATAATTCTGTTTTAAACAGTAATAATTAAAATTAACTTGGCTCAACTTATAAGATATTTTAAAAGTAAACACAAATAATTTTTATGTACTCCATTTACAAACAATTTCAAAATAATTTATTTTCACTCCCGTATTATCAAAATAAACAGCTTTTACAACTATAATAAAAACTTAAATGTATTCAACACATACATATATTTATATCCATATATGTATGCATATATTTAAAGATAATACACACATACAACAACTGAAGGAGCAATACCACAAAATTTAATGGTGTTTATAATATTGTAGTGGGGTTATATCTAAGTTTTAATGTTTTTCCTGTCCTATAACAAATTCAAATTATGTGTATTATAAGGAAATCCGTAATAGGGAAGTTTGGGAGCTGAAGGTGGAATGTTGTCCATTGTCTGTGACTTACACCTAAGGTGGTTTTTGCGAGAGGACAAGAAGGCTGTCAGGAGCCCAGCAATGTTTATTCAGTAATGAGGCAAAGAAGGGAAGGAGATAGGAAGAAAATTAATAGAATGCCCTAACTAATAACTGCACAAATAATTGAAACGGGACTACATTCTGTGAGAAGTTATCACACTCAAAACCCATATTAAGACATGTATCAAATCGAGTTTCAAGACTGTTTTTGTTTTTCCATGGGGAATGGATTTTTTTCAGAGTCAAATGGATCACTGACAGCTGAGTGGACAGGAGAGAGCAGATCACCACCCAGAGAGCAAGCTTGACCTTTATGAAAATAATGCCTACCGCGTAAGAGAGTCCTTACAGAAGGAAGTGAAAACTCATCTTCAAAGTACATCTTGTTCTTTTTTTGCTATTCCCATTCAAGACCATCTTCACACACAAATGTTCCTTTCTGAAGAATTGATTGTTGTGGTAACTTTGATGTCATGCTATTTTTGGATTTTGTTAGTTTTGTTTTGTTTTCCATAAAGGAAGTCTCCATGTATTCTTAGATTAGGGCTTTTTTGCTTAGTAACAGATCAATTTAAAAATCAAAGTTTACTCTTCCAAAAGGAAAACAAGCAAATAAAAAACAAAACAGACACTGAGAAACTAAACTGAACTTTTAATTAAGTAAAGGGCTGAATACTAATTTGTTTGAAAGAAAAACTGTGGTATGAGAATGAACAGTCTATCATGCACTGAAATTAAACTCATAGTAGAGAAAAATCCCAAGTCATAGCGCAGACTGATATTAAATATGTTTTAATATTTGAAAGACCATTTGTATCTTTCAAACATTTGAAAGATGAATGCTCTCCATGCTAATATTTTTATAGTATCGAATGACCTTGTTGCACACACCAGAAAAGAGAACATGAGCAGTGACCTGCTGGTTAAATAACTGTACACCGCTATGCTTTGGGAGTTCCACCACGCCCTGTGGAGCATTTATCATCTTCTGTCAGGCCCCTCTGTCATCTGGTTCAAACATGTTTGAGGCCAAGACAAAAGTACAAGATGTTATATCGATGTATTTTAGAAGTCCAAAGCATTACATTTTGTCAAAAACTTATTTGACTTTACTTTTCCTCTTCTCTGTTTAGTGAGTAACTATTAAACTGACCGGCATTTATCAAGTACAAGTTTAAAAGTGGTGCAAATGTGTGTGGAAATTAGCATATAACACCATGAGACGAGCAGGGATTTAAGGAAGACTGGATGCCAGGACATTCATTTTTCTAAAGTTTAATTTTTTTTCTTACTTCTGTCAGAGAGCCTTTAATAGTCACCAAACAGGCTACTCAAGATTTCAGTTTACACTATGATAAATAATTCTCAAAACCAACAACAGATCATAGAAACAAAATGATCTCCTAAATTTCAATGGACTAGGATGCCTCTGTAAAATCAGGTCAATAAAAAGCTTTAAGCCAGTAATTGCATGGATTGGAACTAAATATTCTGAGGTTTGGATAAAAATCAGTCCCAGTCCCGCTCATTACACATGTAGAATCATTAATTTTGGCTCTGTTATTTTGTTACATTGGATAAATTTTCAAAAATTTTATGGCCACATGATCTCATTCTATAAAAGCAAACATTTCAAATTCTTAGATGAGAATTTTTTAAGTAAACAGGATTAACTTTGAACTTCAAATATAAAGTAAATATAAGTTCAACCATCCCTCACCTCTGGCTGAGACACAGAAATCACAAGACAAGGGCAGCCTGCTCAGAACTCGGCACTGACAACCCACTGGGTTAGTGTGGGGAGATCTTTAAAAGCAGGAAGATACTTGCTATGAGTTTTACTTGGAATTTTACAAATTTGGAAATGAAAGGAGGAAATATTTCATTGCCAAGGCTCTCTACACCCCCAGCAGTAGGACACAAAGAAAGCTAAATATGGTTATAAAAGGTTTACAGCTTGTGAATTTAGGCAACATAAAATGATGTGTGTGTTTGTGCATGAAAATACGGCTTTCCCATCACCATAGAGGTCTCCACCATCCTGCAGCAGGTGGAAACAGTACAGAAACCCTCAGCCAGATTTCATGCAGACATAAAGATGTTAGAACACAGCTCTAAATGAAATGTCTCCATCAAATTCCTTCACTCACAGCTCATGGAAACCAATGGAAGAGGAGCAGAAGGGGTGAGGGAATGCTGGATCCCAGGAGAACAAGACTCTCTAAAACAACTGAGCAAAGAACATATGAACTCACAATGAAGCAGCAGCAAGCACAGGGCCTGCACGGATCTGCACCAGGTCCTCTGCGTACACTATTCCATACTTTTATGGGATTCCTGAAAGTGTGAACAAGGGAGTCTGAGATTCTTGTGCCTGCTCTTAGGGCTCTTTTATTTTTCAGTTGGCTTGTCTTGTTGAATCTCTATGTGATGGCTTTTGATTTATTTGATTATATTTTATTTTCTCATGTTTTGTTGTTATCTCTTAGATACTTGTTCTTTTCTAATGAGAGATATAAAGGGAGTGGAAACAGATTAGAGAGGAGGTATGGGGGAATTGGGAGGAATAGAAGGAGGGGAAACTGTAGTCAGATTATATTGTATGAGAAAAGAATCTGTGTTAGTAAAAAGAGGGGAGTATATATGTATATATGTACACTTAAAGAAAAGAAAATATAGTTTTCCCTCTTTCTTGCTATTACGGAGTTTAAAATATGTTTCCAGTCCTAGATTCTCTTTCCTTTTTTCTTGTTTTTGGCAGTATATGCTCCCCTCATTTATTGAAAATAAATTATTTTTTCATATAATATATCCAGAATATGGTTTTCCCTCCCATCCAGATCCATTCCTGTTGTGTTTCTCACTAGAAAACAAACAAGCTTCTAAGGGATATTAATAAAATATAATACCATAAAGGGAAAAGGGGGAACATGTTGGAATTAGACAAAACAAGCAAACAGAAGGAAAAGAACCCAAGAAAAAAGGACAAGAATCAAAGACTCATTCATTTGCACACACGGGACTCCCATAAAAACACTGATTGGAAGCCACAATATATACACAGAGGACCTAGCACAGACCTGTGCAGTCCCTGTGCATGCTGCTTCAGCCTCTGAGTTCATATGAGCTTGGCTCATGTCTATTTACAGGGTCTAGTTACCTTGGTGTCCTCCATCCCTTCCAGCTCTTACGCTCATAGTTCCTCCTCTTCTGCAGGGTTCCTTGAGGGGAAGGATTTGCTGGAGACATCCAGTTTAGGGCTAAATGTTCCAAGGTCTCTCACTCTCTGTGTAATGTCTGTCTGTGGATCTCTATTTGTTCTATCTGCTGCAGGATAAGTCTTCCCAAATGATGCCTAAGCAAGGCACCAATCTATGAGTATAGCAGAGTGTTACTGGAAGTCAGTCGCTTTATTGCTATGTTTTATTTTGTTTGTTTGTTGTATTTGGTTTTACCCTAGGTCCCTCATGCATCTAGTCTCTCGTTCTTGGTCACCCAAGCCGTGTCAGGGAAGAGTTCTGTCTCACAGAGTGGGACTTAGGTCAAATCAGGTTACTCCTACAAGTTTTGTGTCTCCATTGCCCTAGCATTTCTTGTAGGTAGGACCCCCATTGTAGACCAAAGGGTTGTGCCTGGGTGATATTTCTGTTTTTCTTCCTTGTATTTCAGAAACCAGCTTGTGGAGGTAAAGGATATATAGGCACCAGTTCTATTTTTCAATGTTCAATGAGTTGTGTAGGTGTTGTCTTTAGTAATGGGACCATGCCATCAGTTTATGGGGAGCAACCTATAGTCTTGGCAACAGGCTGAGTTGTTTGGGGATTCACACGGGACCCCTTTAACCAAGACCTCAATTAGATGTAACCCAATCTTGGTAGAGGGAGCTTCATTTGGTAATAAGAGATGACAAGTTAGGACTCTGTCTCCCCAATTATTTAATGATTTTATTTGGATCACCTTCATATATATATATATATATATATATATATATATATATATATATATATATATATATATTTGGAAACTTCCATACTAATCCCAAAAGGCCTTTAATTTTAGCTGTCTCACTCCATTTCGCCTTAATTCCCTTGTCCCTTTCCCCTCCCCTGTTGATCCTTCAGATCCATCACCCAGCCATCCATAACTATCTATTATATTTCCCTTTCCTGATAATATCTATCTGCTACTCTGTTTTCCCTTGCTCTACATCTAACCTTCGGGGTTCTACAGGTTGTAGCTTGTTTCTTATTGACTTGGCAGCTAATGTTCACATATCAGCAAATAGATACCATATTTATCTTTCTGTGTCTCAGATACCTTTCAGGATTATTTTTTCCTAGTTCCATTCAATTTCCTGCAAATTTCATGTCATTTTAATAATGGCTCAGTAATATTCTGCATGAATCTATACCACATTTTCTTGATCCATTCTTCTGTTGAGGGACATCTAGGTTGTCTCCAATTTCTGGCTATTATGAACAGAGCAACAAAGAACATGGCTGAGCAAGTGTCTCTGTGTAGGGTAAAGTGTCCATTGGGTTAATGCCCAAGAGTGGTAAAGCTAGATCTTGAGGCACATCAGTTTCCATCTTCCTGAGGATTTCCATAATGGCTGGACAAGTTTTCATTCCCACCATCCATGGAGGAGTGTTCCCCTTACAGTACATCTGCTCCAGCATGAGCTGTCATTAGTTTTATTGATCTTAGCCATTCTGACAGGTACAAAATGAAATTTCAAAGTAGTTTTGATTTGCAGTATCCTGATGACTAAGGTTGCTGAATATTTATTTATTTCTCAGTCATCTGAGTTTCCTGTTTCGATAATTCTGTTTAGATTAGTATCCAATTTTTTAATTGGGTTATTTGTTTTCTTTATTATCTAGTTTTTTTTTTTTTTTAGTTCTTTATATATTTTGGACATTGGTCTTCTATTAGGAGTGCAGAAGGTAAAAAAAAAAAAAAATTCCGCCGGGCGGTGGTGGCGCACGCCTTTAATCCCAGCACTCGGGAGGCAGAGCCAGGCGGATCTCTGTGAGTTCGAGGCCAGCCTGGTCTCCAAAGCGAGTTCCAGGAAAGGCGCAAAGCTACACAGAGAAACCCTGTCTCGAAAAACCAAAAAAAAAAAAAAATTCCATTCTGTAGGCTGCTACTTTGTCCAAATGACGATGCCCTTTGAATTACAGAAACTTTTCAGTTTCGTGAAGTCCCATTCATTAGTAATTGTTGATCTTAGTGTCCATGATAATGATGCTCTGTTCAGACAGTATTTTTCTCTACCACTGAGTTCAAGGTTATTCCACAATTTCTTTCCTATCAAATTCAGTGTATCTGGTTTCATGTTGAAGTCTTTGATTCACTTGGAGTTTTGTGCAGGGTGATATGTATGGATATAATTGCATTCATCTACATTCAGCCATCTAGTTTGTCTAGCACCATTTGTTGAAGATGCTGTCTTTTTTTTCCAGTGTGTGTTTCTGGCTTCCTAATTTAGGTGTCCATAGGTGTGTAGACTTATGTTTGGGTCTTTAATTCCATTATCAGTGTGTCTGTTTTTGTACCAATACCATGCTATTTTTTTATTACTATAATTTCATAGTACAACTTGAAATTAGGGATAGTTCAGGAGTTTTTTTTTATTATTTGGGATTGTTTTAGCTATCTTGCATTTTTTTCCATATGAAGTTGAGAATTATCCTTCTAAGGTCTATAAACAGCTGCATTGGAATTTTGATGGAGATTGCATTGAATCTGTAGATTGCTTTTGGTAGGATGGCCATTTTTTACTATATTAATCCAACTAATCCATGAGATTGGGAGATCTTTCCATCTTCTGATATCTTTTTCAATTTTCTTCTTCAATGACTTTAAGTTTTTATCTTTTAAGTCTTTCTTTCACTTGCTTTGTTAGAGTTACTCCAAGATATTTCATTTTATTTGAGACTATTATGAAATGTATTATTTCCATTATTTCTTCTGTAGTTCATTTGTCATTTGAATATCAGAGGGCTACTGATTTTTTAGAGTTAATTTTGTGTCCAACTACTTTGCTGAAAGTGTTTATCTGCTGCAGGAGTTTCCCAGTGGAATTTTTAGTGTCACCTAGCTGTCATATCTGTAAATAATGATACTTTGACTTCTTCCTTTCCAATCTGTAGTCCCATGATCTCCTTTGGTTGTCTCATTGCTCTAACAAAGACTTCAAGTACTGTATTGAATAGTATTGAGAGACTGGACAACCTTGTCTTGTAAGTGATTTTAGTGGAATTACTTTGAGTTTCTCTCCATTCAAGCTGATGTTGGCTGTATGTTTGCTATAAACTGCCTTTATTATGTTTAGATATGTCTCTTGAATCCCTAATTTTTCCAGGACTTTTACCATGAAGGGGTATTAGATTTTGGCAAAGTCCCTTTCTGCATCTAATGAGATGATCATTTATTCTTTATCTTTCAGTTTGTTTATAAGGTAGATTACATTTATCAATTTCCATGTGTTGAACCAACCATCTCTGCATCTCTGGGATAAAGCCTACTTGATCATGGTGGATGATCTTGTTGATGTATTCTCAGATTCTGTTTGCCAGTATTTTATTGATAATTTTTTCATCAATGCTCATAAGGGAAATTTTTCTGTAATTCTTTTCCTTTGTTGGGTCTTCATGTGGTTTGGGTATCAGGTTAACTGTGTCCTCATAAAATGAATTGAGCAAAGCTCCTTCTGTTTTGTGGAATAATTTGAGGAGTATTGTAGAAATGTTACCTCTTCTTTGAACTTCTTTCTATGTTACTTTTTCTTTTTCCCTTGCAGCTTTTGATATCCTTTTTCGTTCGGTACACACTCTATATGTTTTGTCTGCTTCTTGATAGGCATCTCCTGTTTTAGGTTTGGGAAACTTTCCTTATGATTTCATTTAAAACATTTTCTGTGCCTTAGACCTGGTTTTCTTCTCCTTCCTCTATTCCTAGTATTTTTAGATTTGGTCTTTTTACAGTGTCTCAGACTTCCTGGATGTTTTGTGCCAGGAATTTTTCAGATTAAACACTTTCTTGATCAAATTATCTAATTCCTTTTATCATGTCTTCAGTGCCTGAGATTCTCTCTTCCATCTTTTGTATTCTGTTTGTGAAGTTTGCTTCTGAAGTTCTGTTCAAGTTTCTAATTTTTTCATTTCCTGATATCATTTGACAGGCATATTCTTCATTAATTTGTATTTCCACTTTTAGACCCTATTTATTCATTTTTTTCTTACTGGTTGTTTGTATTTTAATAGAGTTGTTTGAGGGATTGATTCATTTCCTCTTTAAGACCTGTGTTGTGGGGGGCCATTCCACCCCTACTTCTCCCCAGGGTACTCTTGAGCAGGAACAGCAGGAAATATTAGATAGAGACAGACAGAAAACACAGAATAACCTCAGGAGAGCCTGGATCCTCATCCATTGGGTCCTGACTGTCTCTGCCAAAGGGCTTTTAAAGGAAAGCCAAGGGATGGAGTAAAAGACCTCCCTTAGCACAGCCAAGTGCAGACCATCTCAGACACCTGGTGACCATGCGCGTGGTCAAACCATCCCCTAATGCAGCCCTGCTGTGTAAAGCAAGCTGAGATCTCACTAGGAAGCTTTTGTGGTCTCCCACATTCTGTCATATTCTTAAGGTTGTTTTAAGATCTTTTTCTTGTTTATAAGCAATGAATACTCAGGGCTTGCTCTGTTAGGGTTGCTGAGCTCTAGTAGGGACATATTGTCCTGGCTGTTATTGATTGTTTTTTACACTGTCACCTGGGCATCTGGATTTGGTGGAGATTGCGGTTCTTGGTGCTGATATCTGGTGTTTTCTTTGGTGGGTGGATATTTTGTTCCTTGGTTTCTGTTTCCTCTCTGGTTCTTAGGAGAGTGTGGTGGCTGTAGGCTGCCTAGTAGGAAAAATTGTGATCCTGATAGGTGTGGCCACTGTTTCCCTGGCTGGAGTCCTGTCCTAAATTCTTACTCTAAAGTGTCTAGTAGAAAAGAACTGTGTAATTTTAAATCTTGAAAAAATTCAAAGACAACCTTGTCCACTCTCTCAGGTTTTACACAAACTAATGCCTGGGAGAATGCACAATTCCCTTCCATGGTTTGAATCAGGCATTTTCATATTAAAATTAGGCACACTAACACACAGTTCAGTAACAGAGACCCTGAGGTACTCATTGTATCACAGTCACAGAATAAATACTAAAGTCAAGGGAAGGCAGACATGGTCAGCCACTTTGTAGACATCTGGTTACCCACAGGCCTCGCCCATGCACAGCCACATTCCCAAAGCCTTAGACATGTCTTGTTTCATGATGAAACGTACTGGTTTATGCAATTTAACAAATTGTAAAAAGTGTATGATCAACTACCTATACTTCAAGCTTTACACAAATGTTGTCCAGTTAAAATACAAGTCACAAATAGAAATTTAGTTTTTCTGCTAGCCTGGAAATAGAAACTGGAGATACTATATGTTAAAATATGTTACAGTTATTCCAGTCCACTAAAAATTTTATTTCTGTTCTCTCAATATGAATTATGAAATTTGTTGATGAAATGCTTTCCTTTCTGACCTTGTTTTACAAATCTGGCATATATTTGATAATAACAAGTTAATAAGTTGAGCTCATCTCAGTTCAGACAGTAACACATCAGGTGTCCCATAGCCCTTGTGAGCAGTGGCTGGCACACTGAACAGTGAAATTGACATGAACTCTTCTTCAGGAGTCATACAGACCAGGGAAGCCTAAGCTGCCACCCAGGGCCATAGTGTCTTCTGGACCTGAACTGCTGCCTGGGGCCATGTCTGGGTCTGTGGTCCTACTGCAGACAGGGTCTATGTTTATGTTCATGGATGTGGTTGTCATTGAAGGCAGAGTGGATGCCTGGAGTTTGGACTGCCATCTGGAGACATGTTGGTGTTTGAGGGCCACATCACCACTGGGGACATCTACAATGCCTACTGTGGCCATGATGACATCTGGGTCTGGCATGCTGCCAAGGACCATGTCTGGGTCTGTGATCCTACTGCAGCATGAGTCTGTGTTGATGTCTATGGCCTGTGTTGCCACCAAAGGCCACTCAGAGGCCCACGGATCTGGGCTGCCACCTGTGGCCATGTTGGTGTCAGAGGGCTGTGCTGCTGCCTGGCCCACATATACCTGAGTGACATCCACTGCCACCCAGAGTCATGGCGTCCTACAGGCCTGAGCTGTGGCTGGAGTCCTGTCTGAGCCTGTGGTCCTGCTGCAGCCAGAGCATGTGTTGATGTCCAAGGTCCCTGTTTACCAAAAGCAGCGAGGATAGAGCTGCAGAGTAGGCCTCACCTCTCACTGGCTTCAGCACTGGGGAGAACTGGCCCCTGCAACTCTCCTGGTTAGCACATTAGAGTTGAACAATACATTTCCAAATGATGACCAACTTTTTCAAACCCAGAGGTGTGTTCATTTATGGCTCTTTCAGAAAACAACTACTGTGCAAAATTATATTTGATAAACTGACTACTTGAAATGATACAAAATTTGAATATGAAGAACTTTATTTTTGAAAAGCAGTATGAGTGAGACTAATCTCAAATCTCTCTCATGTAATCATACATAATATTTTATTTCATATCCCCAGGTGGTGGTATAGAAGATTAATAGAAAAAGTCAATTTCTCCCAGTTAGTGGGTTTTTGGGTCATTTCCACACATTTCATCCATTTTAGTTATTTCAAGTCTCTCTGGGTAATTACAGCCAGATCTCCTTTTGTGTAACAAATCAATCATATCGAATCTTGTCATTCTCAGCCCCAGCCCCAAAGCTGCTAACAAGGATGAGGTAATAAGGAGAGAGACGGTTGTCAGTACACCTCTGTGGACAGCAGGGGTTCCAGCTCTCTCTGACCTTCACAGTGCAGCCAGTCCTCAAAGGCTGGACTTGCATCAGCCTCTCAGACTGCTGCCCTTTGCAGGGTCATCAAAACCTTCTTCTGACACTTGTTACTATGATCTCCTTTTCCCTCTCACTCCCCAGTGGGTTCCAGCTGCAAGCTCTTGGTCTAATTTACTCACACTGTGCCCATAGTGAGCTATCATAGTCACCAAGTTGTGGAAGGGCTCAGGTGCTGTGGGTGCCTGCCATCCATGAGATTCCAGACACCTGTACCACTTAAAGTCTTAACACTGTGGTCCTGCAAACTATGTCCAAGAGCTTGTTGCCTTTTCCTGTACCCACGTCCCAGTCATTCCAACATTAATGTCTACATCAGGAGCAAAGAGCTTTCAGATGATGATGATGATGATGATGATGATGATGATGATGATGATGACAACACAACAACAAAGTGCTTCACTACACATAAAATGATGGACTGTGCAGCAATATTTGGGACCTTATAAGGAATGAGAATCCCAAGTTCTTATACCTTAAGAAACTGTCCCTTTACCCACCCTTTGCCAGAGAAGGGTGAAGAAAGTGTTTATGACCTTCTAAGCACTTCTGCCCCCAACATTAGATTCTCTCTCTTCTGGCACCATTTAATTACATATATTTATTTAATTATGGTGTGTGTATGTGAGTGTGTGTGCATGAATGTGTATCTGTGCAAGTGCATGTGTGTGTGCATATGTGTGTATGTGTGTGAGTGTGTGTTTGTGTATTCATGTGTGTGCATGTAAGCATATGTGTATGTGTGTCTGTGCATGTATGTGAGCCTGTGCAAGAGCGTGTGCACATATGTGTCTATGTGTGTGAGTATACATATGTGTGTGCATGTGTGTGGGGATACACGCCACAGTGTGCACTTGTGCAGGTCAGCAGCAAACTTGCCAGAGTTAGTTTTCTCCTTTTATCACATGATCCTAGGGACTGACCTCAGGTTGTCAGGCCCTGGCAAGAGATGCCTTTACATCCTGAGCTATTCCTTTTGCCCAAGACTAAATTCTAAACCACTATGAGTTTTACTTCTTTTCAAATGTACCCTGTCTCTATTCCACAAGTACCAAGATTGTTTTGTTTTGTGACATTCTATGTGAGCATATTGCACTTGATAACTGGCAATAAATTCTATAACACTATCAGTAAATGCAAAAGCAATTGAAGAAAAGATCAGCTTAAGAAATAGAGTTATTTTTACCAAGTAGCCTCATTTTTCATCTATATGACTAATCTATTATTACTTCTAATAATCATATCTAGAAATGAGATTTTATTATTATATATGTATATCTGTAATTCTGTCATTCCTTTAATTATACCAGCATAGAAATACTCTTTAGTCAAATAAAATGTAACAATACATTGACGTAATGCATTCTTTCAGAAATTCATCTTACAGGTAAAACATGCAGTACAATCCATTTTTCTCACCATTTGGCAGGTATATCTACAAATATCAAGATTTTCCTGAGTTGTGGCGTAATTTTGAATGAGATTTTTATTCCCAATAGCATCTAAGTTTGGATAATGAGTTAAATGTCCTCTAGATACATGTCTTACTTGTTCCAGAAGATGGTTACTGTGTACACCAAACCCCACCTTATTTGTTGCTGTGGTGATGGCTTCTCAAATAAACTTAAACCCCAATACTGAGATGGCGTAAATACCTAAGACTGTCCACTTTTCTTTTTATCTCTGTTCTGTTCACTCAAGATACAAAGTTGCCACTGCTCATGTCACCAATCACAGCCATCTGAATGAGGAGGTATTTCTCTGTTGGATCAGCTACAAGAGAAAATCCTGTTCCCGTGAACAATTCTGTTTCCTGTCTCTATGAAGTAGAAGCCAGTAATAATAGGCAATGTCTTTCCATCCATTTCAATATTGGTCTGATAACTGCATGACACAGAGCAGGGGAAACAGTCTATAGACTGGCATGTTCATTGTTGGGAAGTTTATATTATTCCCAATGATAACCCTTTTATAAAACAGGTAAAGAAATAGTTGTACTGGCCTCATATTAAGACTGCAGTGGATTTCTCAAATGATTTTATTTAGTTACCATAAAAATGGTCATTTTAAGTTTGCTTTAGAAGAAATTCCTTTTTTTGTTTAGAAACATAATTCATTTAAGATGCTGCTTTAGTGTGGGTTACTGTTGTTACTGTGGTACCAGTTAAATAACAGCCTTTGACACAGAATGCTCTTCAGTGACTAGCTTTCTTACTAACAGTAATTGTGACCAAAAGGCCAAGTGTTTACATAACTGTGACTTGCTTCACAAACTCCTGCTCTTTACAGAGCTCTGTAAAACAGGCTCATCTGTGATTTCTCTCTGTGTCTCCCTCTCTGTCTCTGTCTCTCTCTCTGAGTCTTGCCTGACTTATTTTGAAGACATGGGTTGTTTATGTTAGCACATGCCTAATAAAAATGGCCAGGAAAGTCACCAATGGCTAAATTATGCCTTGTAATTATGTTAATTTAATTCTAGAAAAAAATAGGTAGGAGGGAAACTACTGGACACTCAGGAAATTTTATACACATTTCAATTGAAGAGTTCCCCTGTTTGTCTTGTTTTGATATCTAAGTTTGGCAGTTTACTCTATAGACAGTTAAGAAGAACTTTACTCATGGGTCCTTGATTTAGGGTTTGACACATTCTTTAACACATGGTTTTGTTGCAGTGGCACTGAAAACATGTCTCAGCTGTTGTCATGGACACATGAAGGAAACACTAGACAGGTTTCTCAGCCTGTGAAAAGGCTTATGTGGCAGTCAATGCCAATAGACAGAATATCCAGAAACAGTTTTCTGTGCTTCTTTGACTAGTCAATAGTAGGGTAAATGACTATGAAGCAAATCCCAAGTAACAATGTCTCTATTAACATTTCTGTTTATATATGCAAAGACATAAGGACTCTTTGAAGCCCAACTCAGTTCTGTAATCTTAAATGCCAGTGAGTTATTAACTCTGCCAAACTTCCTCATTAGCTCATTAAAATGCAGAACTTTTATGATCTGTACATTAAAATCGATGTTTCTGTCTTTTGAAGACCGTCTGCTTTCCCTTCCCCCCTCCCCCTTCTTTTCTCCCTTTCCCCTCTTCTCCTTTGTAAATTATATTTGTTGACAAAAAGCAATTTTGATGTGTTGATTGAATTCTGGAACTCTGTAGTTTCATTTGACACACTCATCATCTCCTGTTTATTAACTCCTTGACTGAATTTAGGTAAATAGGAACATGTGTGGTTTTGCCCCATTGTTCATCATAATGCATCGAAAACTGGAAAGTGATCACAAACTGCTTTCATTCGTCGTCCATTTTTCCTTTCAATACATCTGCAGGCACACGCTCGCTCATTTCCTTGTGTAAGGTGGCTGAAACAAGACAGCTCAGAGAGAGGAAGACTTGAGAGTGGGCTGTAATAACATCCTCACTCATGCCGGGAAAGGGAGTGAGTTAAGAGTGAGGCTCTCCTGGAGGCTAGGTCAGTGTGTTTTCACAGTTGCACAGTAGCGTTCTGGACCACACCCAAGGAAAGACCAAATGACACCACTCAGCCAAATTTGTTATTCAGAATAATACTGGCTGTTTATCTTTGGTAAATTTCCCCCAGACACTATTTCATAAAATGTAAGCTTTTCAAATGATGACATGTTTTGTTTTTGTTGTTTTTCTGACAAGAGCTCTACTGTATAAGGATGAAGCAAAACAGAATCTCAGGTCCAATTGTGTCTTGCACGTAATTATCTGTCCTCGAAGCCTGTGAGTCCTGGATTTTTAACTTCTTAATGTCAAACCCTTTCTGTGTCCTGGCTTACAAAGTGGCAGCGAGTCAATACTTGTCTTCACTATTCACTGCTTTCTCCTGTGTTTTAAATGTACGGTATACAAAGCTTTAGAAAGAGACTTAAAATTCACACATCAGTATTAAAATATTTATTATGGGTTGCAAATTAACATAGTAATATTAAGTTTTTAGAATACATTTCAAGAAGGATTTATTAGCATTAACTCCTGGGACTAAAGTAAAACGGTACCATTCCTTTACAGCCCATCTTTTACTTAAAGAGATGCCTAAGCCATGTGCCAGGGGACTTGTGTGTTAGTTTTGATGCTTAATAGTTCTCGGAATGTGAGGTGAGCTTAACCATTGATACTGTGGGGAGTCATGTTCCACAGGTTTCCTGCGTTTTTGCTTGTGTTATGAGCACAGGCATCCGTTAGTCTTAGTAGAGCTAAAACTGTCTTTTCAAAGACATTTGCAAAATGAACAGCATGGGAATTTTGAAGTAGAGCAGCCCTCATCCTTCTGCTTAGTTAGGTTTCCTGTCACTGTAACCAGATGCCTGACCAAAAAAATTAAAGGAAAGAATCATTTTTTTTGGCCCATGGCTCAGAGGGTTCAGACTATTATTAGTTAGCCAAATTGTAAGAATAGGATGGTGGCATGAGATTTTAGAGGAGTAGGTTGCTCACTTCATGACCAACAAGGATCAGAGGGGGACTCAGAGGAGCTAGCGCAAGACACGGTCCCAAAGATGCACTCCTACTGACCTGCTTTCTCCAGACAAGCTGTGTCTTCTAAAATTTCGACTGACTTTGAAAATAATGCCACCATCTGAGGATCAACCCTTAAACATATAAGCATTGGAACGGAACATTTCAATTTCTAATCACAGCATCCCAGGAGAGAGGACACATTTATTAGCTTTTGAGTATAATAATTATTCTCTCTAGCTATGGGTGAAAAGGAGCTTGTTGCTTTTGCAACCCATCATAAAATATTTGAGCTCTTGAGCTTTGGCATCTTAACTATACCACAAAGTCACTCAGTAGGAAAAGGGGTTTCATGCAAACATGTGCATCATGGATTTTGTTATTTTATGAGTAAGTGTTTTGCTTATTATACGAAAGTCTTACAATTTCTCCTGGTTATCATAATACTATAGTGGGTTAGTTTCATGGTGTGCAAACTAAGTAAAACATATTTGGTCCTTCTGAGTTAAAGAATTGTATTAGTTGGTTTAAATATGTTATTGTTTATTCTCGACCCAAATGCAAAGAGGAAAGTGAATCTTGGCTCATGTGCTCAGTGACACAAATTTCTCACACTAAAACTTTGCAAAGTGTCATAAACACTGTACCTTCAGCCCAGTTGGCAGTGAGAAGTGTCTGAGAATGTGCCACAGTTTGTCTCTAGACTGTCTCCCAAAGGCTCACGTTTTTAAAGCTCAGCCCTCCATATGCGACTGGTGGGAATTGGAAACTTAGATATGGAACAGAAAGGAGATCATCCAGTTGTTGCAGGCATGCTCTTTAAGGGAACTATAAGATCTCCACCAACACTAACACCTGCCTCCTCTTTCTTTCTTTTTTGGCATGAGGTGAATGAGTTTCATCTGTCATGAAGTCTCACTATGATGCACTATTAGACACTTGGAATCAATAGACTAATCAACAGTACTGAAATCTACAAAACTGTGAGCCAAAACAAATCTCTCCACTTTTTAAGTAGATTATCTGGGACATTTTGTTACAGTAATGGAAAGTTTGTGCCTATGACTTGGTTGAAGAGGTAGATGTGTTTAAATATGAACAAAGTATATGAAGATACACGATTGTTTATACTGAAAAGAAGAAATTGGATAGAGTGTTACCTGCCAGGACTGTGAGATGGGAAGATGGGAAAATACATAGACTAGACTCTGATTCCAGTAGTAAAGGGGTAAGTTAGTGTGCTAACAATGGAGAAAACAGTCTCATAGTTTCAAAGATTTCAGTCCTTGGTCACTGAGGGCCTGTAGTGATAGAGAAGATCATGAGAAGGGGATTCATGGTAGAGTAAGTATTCTCACCAAATAGTGACCAAGAAGAAACAAAGAGCGAGCCTGGGGAATGTACCCTTCCCTGGCATGGCCCCCAGTAACACACGTTCTCTAAGTATGCTCCTACCTGCTGCAGTTTCACCAGCTCCTAATTGTTCATTTAATTATGAATCCAACAATAAATTCATCAGAGCCCTTATAATCCAGTTGTTTCCCAAGTTCCATCAGCTGGCAAACAAGTCTCTAACACATGGACCCTTTAAGAGATGTCTCATGTCCAAATAAGTAGAAGGTTTAGTTTTATGAAAAAACCCTGGAAGTATAGGAGCACTAAGAAAGTTGTTGATATTAACAGTGACACAAAGCATGGAGGAGATAAGAATTCTTGGCATGTCTCTCTTCCTGGTTTCATAGGAATTCTGTCTGGTGCATGCTACATGTTTGCAGTGACCATGATGCTTAACAAGAGATGGTACAGGTGGCAGCCCCAGTGCCATCCTGGTGGAAGGCTGTGGTACATGTGTGGACATGGAGTGGTCATGGAGAAGTAGGATTGTTGACAAGGGGTTCTCAGGGAACTAAGTTACATTTGATCCGGTTGATATAACACTGAAGCAATCTTGGTCATTCTCTTGATGTGGCCCCAGTTGTACTCATGGCTAGGGAGGCATGCAGAACCTCAAATTACGCAGCAAACAGAGTGAAATGTGATGAATATTGTAGCAGAGCTTAGTGTCATGGAAACTGAGCAGGAAATATTTGAGCTAGATCTTAAGGGACGAATAGACTTTTCAATAAGCAGCTAATAAAACAAACAGAATTCTTTACAGAAAAAAATTATTGCAAAAGAATATGCTCTAGCCAGGCGGTGGTGGCGCACGCCTTTAATCCCAGCACTCGGGAGGCAGAGCCAGGCGGATCTCTGTGAGTTCGAGGCCAGCCTGGTCTCCAAAGCGAGTTCCAGGAAAGGCGCAAAGCTACACAGAGAAACCCTGTCTTGAAAAACCAAAAAAAAAAAAAAAGAATATGCTCTAAATTCCATTTCCAAGTTGACTCTTAAAATTTTGAATTGTGGATGCCAAATAATCAGCATTCCATGGTCAAGTTACAAATATATTACTGTTATCTAAGGGAACTGTGCTAAAGGGAAATATTTTATGTGTGTGTGTGTGTCTCAGAAACCTCTTATAGCAAAAAGTTATCTATAGTGTGTGTGTGTGTGTGTGTGTGTGTGTGTGTGTGTGTGTGCATGCTTGTCTATATGTGTGCTTCCTAGTTGTTTAAACAAGAGTAGACTAGAGTAGACATAAGCAAACTAGAGTCGTGTGGGAAGAGAGACATTCAACTGAAAAAATGACTCCATCAGATTATCTGTAGACAAGTCTGTGAGGTGTTTTCATGATTGACGATTGATGTGGGAGTGTCCAGCCCATGGTGGGTGGAGCCTTCCTCTGGGCAGGTGGTTCTGGGGTTATATCAGAAAGCAGGTTGAGTAAGTGATTGGAAGGAAACCAGTAAGCAGCATCCCTCTACAGCTTCTGCTTCAGTTCCTATCTCCAGGCTCCCGCCTTGAGTTTCTGTTCTGATTTCCTTTGATGTTGCATTGCAATATGAAAGCATAAGATGAAACGAACACTGTTTTCGCTAAGTACCTTTTGGTCATGATGTTTATCCCAACTAACTTGTATGTGCCTGTATATACATTCTTTTGGTCTCTAAGTATGTTTTGCGTATTAAATATAATTTCATCCCACAAATTCATATAACCATTTCATATTTGAAGTGAGTGTTTAACCCATTGGTTTTCCACCTCTTTGACCTTTTATAAATTGGTCTGGAGATTTTTGTATTTGATATAACTGTTATAAACATTCTAAAATATTAACACCTTTGCTTTAAATTTTATTATTGAGACCTTACACAGAGAGTTAGAGACCTTGTAACACTCAGCCCTAAATGGGATGTCTCCATCAAATCCTTTTCTTCAGAGCTCAGGGAACCCTACAGAAGAGGAGGAAGAAAGAATGTGAAAGCTAAACGGGATGGAAGACAACAAGAAAACAAGGTCCTCTAAATCAGCATAAGCAAAGCTCATAGGAACTCAGAGAGACTGAAGCAGCATGCAAAGGGCCTGCATGGGTCTGCACCAGGTCCGAGTATATGTTATGACTTCCTGATTAGTGTTTTTTATAGGATTCATTAATGTGTAAATGAGTGGCTCTCTGGTTCTTGTGTCTTCTCATGGGCTCCTTTCCTTCTGTTGGTTTGTTTTGTCCAACTTTGACGTGATAGTTTTTGTTTTATCTTATTCTAGTTATAATAATTACATTATCATTTTATTTAAAAATGAATGAATGAATGAATACCTAGCCACTAGGGTAAAGGTTAACAATTGAACTGTCATTTATACCTGCTGGCAGAGGGAAAATCAGTTTTCTCCAATGGAATAACATTGAGTGTATCAGCCACTCCAGGGAAGGCCTCATACTTAGGAGTAGTTGATCAATATATAATGGACTCCACAGAATTTTTTGTGTGCTTTTATTTGATGACAGTTTGGTGGGATATTTTTTCTTTCTTTTTGGGTGGTGTTTTATTTAGTTATCTTGATTTGGGGGTTGTTGTTCTATTGGGTTCTTGTTCGTGTTTTGAGAAAACTTAAAGTTGGGTGAGTAGGGATGGGGAGAGGGTCTGGAAGGACTTGGGGGAGGGGAAGAACATGCTCAAAATCTATTTAAATTAAAAATTGTTTTGAATAATAAAAAAAATTAAAAAGAAAATTAATTTTTCTAAATCACTTTGCTCCGTTACAGTTAGGAATTTTCTTATGTTAAAAGGTAGAACTATGGGTTAGAGAGCTGTCTCAGAGGTTAAGAACAAATAGTCTTCATCCAGAGGACCTGAGCTTGGTTACAAGCACCCTCATCATACATTTTACAAAGAGCCTATAATCCCATCTACAAGGAGATCTGACTCAGGTGACCTCCACAAGCATCTGCACATACTTGAACATGCCCACACATAGGCATACACACATAGGTAATTAAAATTAATGAAAATAAATCTTAAAAATACAAGCGATAGAGTGACTTTAAAACTAACTGATAGAAACTACCCAACAGCCACGACTGTTTACTTCTGAATGGGACCAGCAATCCTTGCTCCATGGTCCTCTTTTGACATTGATGTCTGTATTTATTTTGCAGTCAATATTTTATGGCCTTCTATGGTTGCTGTGGGATGTCATTCTGTATGCTGTGAATATGTGCTGCTCTGATTGGTTGATAAATAAAACACTGATTGGCCAGTAGCCAGGCAGAAAGTATAGGTGGGGTAAGCAGGCAAGGAGAATTCTGGGAAGAAGAAGGGCAGAATAGGGAGTTGCCAGTCAAACACAGAGGAAGCAAAACGACAAGGCAGAACCAAGAAAAGGTACCAAGCTGTGTACCAAATAAGAATTATGAGTTAATTTAAGTGTAAGAGCTAGTCAGTAATAAGCCTGAGCTAATGGCTGAGCAGTAATAATTAATATAAGCCTCTGTGTGTTTACTTGAGGGACACGAGAGGGAGAGATTTGTCCCAACCGCTGGCCGGCCAGAACACAGGAAAACTTCCAACTACATATGGTATCATAAATCAAGGTAAAATATGTTGGGAAACTTGGAGGAAATAGGAAATGCCATACCACCTCCTATTTGTACCATGTGACTTTGACATTTCTCCCATTATTACTGAAGTCTGTGTTTGTTTCCTATGAGCTTGGATAGCTTGTGAATAAAATGGGAACAGTATTATGCCTTCTATGGGCAGATATTGAAAAAAGTTGTGCATGTTACTGCTGTTTCTTTGTTGTCATACTGTGAGCAGTCCCAAGTAGTACATTGAAAAGGTCCAGCTGAATTTCCCAGTGAGAGTTAACATCAATACACTAATCATGTGAATAGATGAGCCTTCAGATTTCTTACTAGTCTTCTCCTTGTTTGCACTGGTATATTATAATTGGAAGAGTAGAAAAAAGTTCACCTGAGTTGGTTTAGTGGTTTTGTTCCAGTACACCTATCTGTTATGAACCTCTGTTTTTATAAGGTGAGCTTCCTCTTTCTGTATCATATATGGATAGAATTAACAATTAGATCTTCATTCTAACCCAGATATGACCACTGGGGTCTTCAACAATTACTGTCCTGAAAAGATATGCCCACTGATACAATAGTGGCATGAATATTATGAGAGTAAGCAACCAACCACTTTTTGACCTGATATAAGGCCCACTTCATGAGATGGAAGCCATTCCTGGCACTGTTAATAGAACCAAGAATCTATGATGAGATAGCTCATAGACCCTAAGGGAGAACCTAATATTATTATTCTGCTGAATGGACATAATATTAGAACATCTCCTAATGATTTCTTGTTCTACCCATAATAGGGATATACATATTATAAAGGCAGAGGAATCTTCTCAAAAGAGGAGTCAATAAGATTATAAACCAGAGATGCTGAGTGACTTCAAGAGTGTTCTCCAGATACAATGGGCAGGTGTACATATGAACTCACAGTGATTGTGACAGCATGCACAAGACCCATATAAGCAAAATCTTGTCATGGGGGGGTATGAGGTATGGGGGAGCTGTATACCAAATCCCACTTCTACCTGAAAAGCTGTTAGAATTTGATAGTTTCTGGGATAATGAGAGTGAGTTTTCTTAAATGGTGTGACCCCTGTTGGGTCGACCATACTCCAGGGCAGAGCCTACTCACAAGATTAGTTGGACACAAATTGGGTTTGATGGGGTTTTGTTGTTGTTGTTGTTGTTGTTGTTTGTTTGCTTGCTTATTTATAAGAAAACTCAAAGTTGGGTAGATTGGAAGGTGAGAGTGCATAGATCTGGAAGAAGTTGAGGCATGAGGTGCATATGATCAAAATATACTGCGTGAAATTCTCAAAGAATTAGTAAAAATGTAATTTCTAGTATACATATATACACCCCACATTAATACTTGAAAAATTAGATCAGTGTTTCAATGGTCTTTGAACACTGTTGACAGCAGACTTTTAATGTTACCAAATATAGAAACACTAGCTAAGTAATGAAATGGTCATTCATAAGGATCCTTTTCAGCATCTGTAAATATAATCTGGGTAACTCATAAACAGGAGTCTCCCAGCTGAAGAATTTTATTCTTGGCATTCCTTTGTTGGAAAAAGTAGACACTTAAGGGTGTGGCCTTAAAAATACTAAAATATCCCATTTGTTGAAAGCTTTATGTTACTACTTAGAAAAAAATGTAAGTGAAGAGAAAGAATACATATAGTGCTCATTGTTATTTAAGAAAATAAAATAAGCAAACTAACATTTCTGGTGTGATTCAGCTGAACACTGCTTTCTGTTTCAACAATCACCAATGCTGCGCCATCTGAGTGTCAGTGTCTACAGCTCTCCATTCCTCACATTACTCACTTCTCATGGAAGAGAAGGAATGAACTCTTAAGCAAATGATGTCTCTATACAGAACAACCCACTGCACATTTGAATTTGTCCAGGAAGTTGACTTCTATGTCTAGACAAGAAGTTCTAAGCAATTTCTTTGCTTTGAAGTACAATATTCATCTTTAACTATACATATTGTATACATGTGTGTATAAACATGTGCATCCATGCATACAAAATGTTGTGTCATTATAAAGACCAAACAACTGCAGAATATTCTAGTGTTTTTCCTCTAGTTGTATCTCTTAGAAACTTGCCTCATGAGCTTCCCACACTAGACTACAGGGAGGCACAGTGTCTGCTGTATCTTGTAGCTGTGTCTCCCACCTCACATACAGTGAGATCAAACACTTGTCAAACAAATGAAATGGCTTCTTCTAATTGCTGTCTCCTTTCCATTTCTTAACACAATTAGCAAAAGCAGGCTTCTCTCGTTCATTACTTCTTCCTGGGTTTAGCCAGCATCCTTCTCACTTTGCAGAAACTATTTACACCTAACCAAAGTGAGCAGTACTCATTTGCTTGCCTAAGTCAATAGCTTTTTATCAGTCCCCACGCTGTTGGATCTTTTTACAAAATTAAGCACTTACCCACACCTCATATTTGAAATTCCTTTTTTTTTTTTTGGCTATTGTCAACCTATTCCACCCTTCTCCTTCTATGAAAAACATTTCTCTTTTGTGTTTATATTACTAAATCTTGCCCACGAGTCTATTTACCGATCACTTCACTTGCTCTTTCTGGACATTTTCTTCCACTCCTAGGCCTTCAGCTGCCAAACCTTAGTTGACAATACTTAAATCAATGCTCACATTTTGGCATTATTTTCTGAATATTTTTCTTTGCATAGTGAATATCTCAATTCAGGTATGATTTAAGGCAACTTTAATTTCAAAAACTAAGGGGGCCCTAGCTAGTTCAGGCAAAATAGAGGGAGAAAAGATTCTTGCAGGAGAGCTTCCTGGGAAGTGCCAGCAACCCTGAGGGGTGGGCAACGGTTAGACTAAGAAGCCCAAGTTCAAAGAGGAGGCAACAAAATATCTTATTCTGTCTCTGACTGGATTCCCACCCTTCTTTCCTACTGATGACTTCTTTCCCTTCAGCTCAGTGGTTTCCAAGTTTGCAAATCCCAAGTTTCAGCCACTCAGAAAAATTTGTATTATTTTCTCTGTTCTGTTTAAATAACCCACGGCAATGACTTCTAATGTCATATCCTAAAAAGAGGTTCCACCTTAATCTGTCCATTCTAGATGCAAAAAATAATTTTAGAAAAAATGGCAGCTCCTTGAAAACCATGTGCAGTGCAAAAGGCAAGTTTCAAGAGCAGGAAATAGGAAAATAATAATAATAATAGGAAGAAGAAGAAGAAGAAGAAGAAGAAGAAGAAGAAGAAGAAGAAGAAGAAGAAGAAGAAGAAGATTCACTTAACAAGACTAATAAATTCCAAATTCACTATCCTAGACACACAGCACACAAAAATCCAGCTGCCAAACTTAAAAATCATTCATTGAAGCAGACCTGCCTCCTGGAAAAGCAATCCATGTTCCATCAGGAAGGGTATGATATTGTCCTGTTCGAGGTGGGAAGTGCTGAGTTCACCCATCAATATACAAGCATTTTTTAGTCTGTTGGTCAAACTCTGAATCGCCTAATGATTCTGTCTTTCCCAACCTATTGGCACTGCTTTCCTCTTTTAAAACTGCCCTTCCAACAGGTCCCTTCAAACTCGTCATTTGTTTTTCCAATGGCTACCCAGCAAATATTACTACATCCTTTTTATTCAAAAGCCCTCACTACACATACAATAAATCAGATGGGTGAGCTAAAGCTCTTGGATCAGTCCCTCTTGATCCAAAGATCACTTCCACTTCCATAGGCAACTTTTTTTCCAGGAGTTTGAAATATCATGTCTATACAGCATTCTGGACTTCTGATTATGTCCATTTCTAGACTTGAAGTGACTTTGTTACTGTGCTTATTTTACAAAATCTTCCATAATCTTCTGGGTTTTACATTTACAATCCAATTTGGTCATCATCCTCTCCATGAGGCCTCTCAGAACATTACAGAGCAAGGCAAGCCAAGCCATCTTACCTACCTCTCCTTAACTTCAAATCACACTTTCAGTACTTTTCCAGGCTTCTGTGTTTGTTTTGTGCATTAGCACATTGGCAACCTTATACACATTTTTCCTTCCTCCTTTAGAGTTCCACACAGGTCTGGTATAGAGAAAGTACATATGAATATTCATGAATGAAAACCATAAGTGTTTTTATTGCTGACTGCAGATTTGTAAAGCATTTTTAAATTATAAGAAATCTAATTTTGGTGAATTTCTTCATAAGAAAAAAGCTCAATTTAAAAATGATCATCAAGCTCTCCCTCTGTAATCTTTGCACTTTTGAAATAGTGGGACCACCACTAGTTTTCTTTTTTAGGCTGAAAATGATATACAAACAAATAACATTATTACACACCAGATTAAAAATACTAAAGGCTCAAGAAAATGCTTCAGGAGAAGGAGAAAAGAATTAACTATGGTAGTTAACAAGCATTACAAATGGGCTACACAAAGCAGAGAGGGTACATAGTTTTAAATGGCATCCAAAAGGTCATCTAAATGAACACTGTGTTTTTTCTTAATTCTGGATAAATATGGTACACAGTGTACAAACTCTGTCCTCTAACTACTAAATTATTTTTTGTTAATTTACAGCCCCAGTAATGATTTATGATGCCTATAAAAACCAAACCTAGACAAACATTCTCAAACACATAAACACTCATAGATACACGGCTGCAAGTGTTGATCATTTGCTTGGCTGAGCTTTCAGCCTTACAGTTGAGCTAGTGGTGAAGATTAACATGCACTAGAGTGAGGGTTTACTGAGGCCTAGGGGTTGGTATCAGGATTCCTGTTTAAGGCCCCAAGTCAAATACCAAGCCAAGACAAAGTGATTTGCTGTGTTCTCTCGCTTTAGAACTCATTCATCAAGTATTCAAAATCCAACTTAATGGCAAAACCTTGCAGAATACAGCACAGTGTTGCCATGCAACCCATTATCAATTATGCTCAGAATAAAACTGTAATAAGCAATCATGAACTTTGAGGAAATGAAGACTACCGAGCAAGGAAGTCTCCTTTTCCCCACTCGGTTGCCTTCTCCCTTATGTTATTGCAAGCACAGTAGGATCTGACCCGGGCTCGGGCCGCCTGGAGGAGCTCTTGCTTGCAGCCTTGGTTGCAACAGTCTGAATGAACAGCTTATGTGATTCTAATGGAATCACAGGCCTTTGTTGTGAGGGCCCTCCCCTATTTACTTGTTGACCTTGTAGCCCACAAGGTTTTGTATGAAGGGGACTTACTTTGAGGCTATGATGGGGTCCTGGCCCAAGGATGGGACTGCTGCTTTTATGACATTTGCCCTTTTTCTATGTGAGAACACGGTAATAGGACACCATCTCTGAACCAGAAGCTGGCCTCATGGGACACCCAATCCAACAGTGCTTTAATCTTACACTTCCCAACTCCAAAACAATGAGAAAAAAGGCCTGATATTTCCCTTCAAAACAGATGAAAATGTCAACAAACTGTGGAGAAGCTACTGTTTTTCACTGATTTAATTCGCCTAGTAAAAATGCTTCAAAGAGAGAATGAACTGTTTACATTTACTCCACTGAAAGTGAGATGGTTATATTTGGAAATCTCTCAGATTTTGCTTTAAAAGTATTAATTTTAAGCAGTCAAAATTGGCCCAGATTTTTAACTCCACTAGATTAATTTTACCAACAAATATTTGGAGTTTTTAAGTCAAATTCCCCATAGTTGTGCTCTATTACTTTCAGTTGTATTATTTTGAAAATGTATTTTTGGTTCTTACATAATTAATGATGACTAATAACATACAGATATATTCCTAAGTGATTTCATTCTTGACTATTCATGACATCTTGTTTTTTATTTATCTGGTAGGGTAAAGAGTTCTAGTGAACAAGACGACCTTTTCATTCATGACCAGTAGAAGATGGAAACATATTTTCCAAGAATAATCTTACTATTGATCATTCCTAATATATATCAGGGGTGTGTGTGTGTGTGTGTGTGTGTGTGTGTGTGTGTGTGTGTGTGTTCTTCAGCCAGGGCAGGCCAGGCTAGCTCTGGTGAACACCAAAACTGATACCTGAAGAACCACTCTAGTGATCTGATGTACATGACAGGTATCTCACATTATATTAGACCTTTTCGCTGTTTAGAATAAGTTTATGTATAAGGGAACATTGGCGATAACATTTATATTAGTATGGACACCAATCGCTGTTCCTTTCTGTGTCCATTCTTATCCCTCTCATAGTCCTATCATTTCATCACTCTGATGTCACAAGCTCTTTCCCTATCAACTCACAGATTCCCACATCACGTTGTTTATAATTAATTCCCTGTGTGCTTTGTCACGTTGCTGCATTTTAAAGACTCTATATTTGACATCTTCAAAGAAGACCCCTATGTGAGTAAACTTCAGGGAAGAAGACACTGTGTTATTCAATCAATACACATTGAGTCCCCCAGAGCTGTTCAAAATCTGAGAACAGACTGGAAGGAAGCAGCAGAGTGGATTCTATTAGCAAATTGCAGGAGAAAGCTGAATTACTGCATTCTCTTCTATTCTACTAAGATCTTTGTACGTTTTTGATAAATCAATAAATTTAAGTATAAAATCATCATCATGATTTTCAAATCTAACATCCCCTACTTTTTAGACCTCCTCATGGAATGAATGGTCTGCTGACAATTTACTATGTTTTTTCCTCAGGGCAACTTTTTGCTAATGTCAGTTCTGCATAGGTCCATACCATCCTTCAGTTCATTATAATAAAGATCTCTTAATAGTGAATTCTCACAGCAAAGCAGTAATTCTGTCTGTACTTTGAAGATGAAGTCATCCACAACCCAGGGACTCATCAACCTTCCCAGAAACACCAATTTGTTCTCAGTCAACCTGATATTTTTTGTCTTAAACCAGGGAGTGGGGGTGAATAGGTTGAGTTCAGAGTTGATATTCAAGGGATCCTTTGGGAGTTTATTTAGTTCATATTATTAAACGAATTTTAATTCATTTAATAAACTAGTATTGATATACTTTTTCATTGCTAGCACAGTTATGCATCTGTTTCTGTCATATGCTAAGGACTAAGCTTAGCTTTTAAGAGGATATTTACTCCACATGTGTATTTCATAATAACTTTTATCTAGATATGGAAAAGCAGGAGTTTATCATGGAACTCACAGAAGAAGAGAATTAAACCTACTACCACTTAAAAAATTATATACTAGTCCCATAAAAATAGCTGGTACAGTAATTTGGATTTGGGATAATAAGACTTAAAATGGCTGCTGCCAAACCTTTAATATTCATGAAGAACTAGTATTTTAAAATTCAGAGGCTGTTTCTGAATGAACACCAGTTCCCACTGCTTTTCTTACACTATCTGCTTTTGTTTTATTAATTACTTACCATCGTTTTGCCAGAAAATATAGTACTTTGTGTTAGAATAACAAACAGAAGGACTGGTTTCAACAACCGTGCATTATTGCTCAAAACATTATAATTAACCCTGCTCCATTTGTTCTCACACATAAACATTGTTGAAGGGAGAACTAATGACTCCTTAAAGGAACAAATAATTCAAAACTGTACCTAATAATTTATCGGCGTGCCTGGCCTAACTACCAGAGACATTGCAGCCAGAACTTGCTTAAAGCTCTTGGCTCCTGGGATGCAGAAAGAGCGTTATGAGATAGTTACCAGGAGCAGACTCTTGTTAATTAATGAACTCCAGACAGGGGAGAACAGGGGAGGGAGATTCTTTGCTTCTATAAAATTTCTTTTAAACAGTGGTCTCTCAAACCAAAGGCATCCTTCTGAACACCATAAATAAACATCATCTGCATCTGCTCCTTCTCCAGGGCTTTGACTCCTGCCCTTTGTCAGGAGAAACCTGCACAGAGTACTATTGTACCGCCACAAATCAGCACTACTGATATGGCCCTCCTTACAGACCAGACTCACCGGCGGCTACACTCTGTACTAGTTTTTCCCTGGGTTTGACCTGGGTTTGGTCAATGAGAGCAAAATTACACCAAGAGAGCAGGATGGTGGTGGCACACACCTTTAATCCCAGCACTCGGGAAGCAGAGGCAGGCAGATCTCTGTGAGTTCGAGGCCAGCCTGGCCTAGAGGGTGAGTTTCAGGACAGGCTACAAAGCTACACAGAGAAACCCTGTCTCAAAAACAACAACAAAAAAAAAATTCCTCCAAGAGGAAGGTATTATTAATAATTCAGATAATAAATTATTATACAATAATGACACAGCTATAATCATAATGATTGATTTTTCACCAATTCTATCGTTACTATTTAAAATGACTTATAGGAGATTTCTTTCTTTCCTATTTTTTCCTCTTTCCCTCCTTCCTTCCTTCCATCATTTTCTTTCCTTTTTTCTTTTTTTTTTAGTCAAACATAGGAATAAACCCAAGGCCTTGAATCCACCAGGAAAATACTCTACCACTCTCAGCTGTGAAATTATTTCAATTTTTGTTTTAAATATTGAGCAATAAAATCATTCTCCACCAAAATTAGTTTCTCTGTCTCTTACTTTACCACAAACAATGGACATAGGCCAAATGCTAGCTATTATAAGTTGTTTATGAATGGACATAAGCCAAATGTTGGCTATTACATGTTGGTTATGAATGGGAACTTCCATCAGTAAGAGTCAGTAGCTTTGTTACATGCTGGTCTGACAAACCCAGAGGTTTAGGAGCTGCTTCATAGGATATTGGCATTCTCCCTGTTGAGATTCCCTTTTCCCAATGATTTCAGCTTGTATAAAGTTAACATAAAACTAACCATTATACAGACTAAAGATTGTAGGGGGCTGGAGAGACGGCTCAGCAGTTAAGAGCACTGACTGCTCTTCCTGAGGACCCAGGTTCAATTCCCAGCAACCACATGGCAGCTCACAATTGTCTGTATATACCTCTAGTTCCAGGAGACCTGACACCTTCACAAAGACATACATGCAAATAACAATACATATAAAAGAAAATAAAACTTTAAAAAAGATTGTATAGCAGAGAACAACTTTATGAACTAAAATTTCCAAGTCCATAGTAATAAATATCTATAGTAATCCTCCTAGGTCCCATAGGTTGATACAATGATAGGTTAAAGTAGCTGACCCATATAGAAATGACAGAGTTCTGATCATTTGGAGTTCTTAGTGAGTTCATCAAAAGGGTTCAATGAATTTCAAGGCAGAAAAACATTACTCTTTTATTATTTGACTGAAGATGTATATGTGAGACACAGAAATTGAGAAGCCCTGTCCTGTGAAGAAAATGTCATTGTGATCCTTCACCTGTGCTATTCCTTTACATTTCTAACTGAAATCCTGCTTCTGTCCCTATTCATATCTAGTTTATGGGTCGCCTTGAAACCAAACTGCATTTTTTGACAGAGAATTCTGATATTGTACTCTGTCCCACAGTCAGTCACATCCTGTTTGCTCGGGATACAATGTAAGATCCTTAACCCAAACCTGCAGATTCTCTGTGGCCCAACCCCTGCATCCCTTCCTGTTTAAGGTACAACAGTTTCCAACCTTTCAAGATCCCTGGATGCTAAGTTCTGTCCTCTGTTGAACTTTTTTTTCCCCCATGAGATATCACATATACATCCCTAGCTTGTCTAACTCCAGCTCATCTTCCGTTCTCAGTTGACAGATGTTTTGTCCCTGGACGACCAACCTGAATTCTGTCCTCATAGAGAAAGAGTCTACATTTGTAGTTGATGCATATATCATCACCGTAACAATTTAGTTGGCATCTGTTCCTGAAGAATGCAAGTTGTATGATGGCACAGACTGACTGCATCCAACTGCTGTGTAATCATGGTACATATGGTATTAGCATAATATAACATGGACTCAAAATATATTATGAAAAACTTGACTCTATGAATGAGGAATACCCTAACAGCGCCTGAACAGTGCATCCTTTTCCTTGAAATGAATTTAAATTAATCCATTAATCTTAAGTCCTTGTGTCCAGTCTCTGAATTGGAATTATAGAGATGATAAGAAGGGGGTTCTTTTTAGAAAATTTGACATAAAGAAGTTTCTAAGATACAGAAATGGACTAAAAACAATGCAGAAAAAAAGACAAAGTGAAGCCAGGCGGTGGTGGTGCACGCCTTTAATCCCAGCACTCGGGGGGCAGAGGCAGGCGGATCTCTGTGAGTTCCAGGCCAGTCTGGGCTACAGAGTGAGTTCCAGGAAAGGCACAAAGCTACAAAGAGAAACCCTGTCTCAAAAAAAAAAAAAAAAAAAAAAAAAAAAAAAGACAAAGTGACTGGGAAATTAAGTACTGCTTTTGTCTTAACAGCCATATTTGAAAACATTTTCAATTTTTTTTTTTTTTTTTTTTTTTTTACAGAGCAGTTACTTTATTATTGTTGGGTCTCAGGTTCAAGATTAAAAATAAATCCATAGACATAAATCTTAAGTCTGTGTATGTGGGATTGTGAAATAAATAAAAAAAAATTAAGTTCTACTTTAAATAACTCCCTTTAAAAAAAGAACAATGAGAATCCCAGGCTTTGCTGACTTCCCATGGGAAGTCTTACCTTTTTGGAGGAGAGGATGAGGGGTGGGCTGGGAGGAAGGCTGTGCGGGGACCAGGAGGAGGGATGAGAGGGGGAATCTGTAGTTGGTATGTAAAATGAATAAAAAATTTTCTTAGTTAAAAAAAGTGAGAATTGCGTATGCTAGAAAACAATTGATAAAATAACCAGACCTGTACGATGCATTTCTCTGAGCACAGTCCTTCCATTCAGAAAGGCTTCATCAGGATTCAAAGGAAGGGCACAATTGTGAGCCACTGTGACGCACATGAAGTAAAGACTTCAGGAGGGTATAAACCTGAGAGCGGGTAGGTAGAGTTCTCTGTGTAGGGCTCAGGTCTCACAGCCTTTCTTTGTTGGGTTTGGCATGTTCGTTGGTGTCTTCCTTGTTCAGCTCCTATCTACATGGTCATGTTGGTAAGACTTTAAGAGTGTAGCTTCAGATGGCACTTGGAGACATAACTCTAGCAAAAACCCGTTCCCCTGGTGCTTACAATCTTCAATCCTTTCCCAGTGTCCCCTGAACCTCAGGTGCAGAAGTATTTTGTAGATGTATCCACTGGGACTGGGCTCTACCATGTGGCATTTTGATTAGTTGTGTTTTCTGTCGTGGTCTCCCACTGTTGAAAAGTCATGTTCCCTTGATAAGGGGTAAAGACTATGCTTATCCTTGGGTCAGGCTCATTTTTTAAAAAACAGGTTGGCACTAAGCACTCTTTCTCTTGGTCAATCTGGAAGTGTAGTGAAAAGAGCACACAAAATAAAAACAAAGGACAAAATCTTGGCTCACCCTGACCCAGTAAGAACGAGAACTAGAACTGATTTTGTAACCGTAAACCACTGGGATAAGTGAAGGTGGAGGTGAAAGTTTCCATCAAAGACGGACTCTTTCTTCTGTCCCACCCGGCCACCAGACTCCAACATGCCTCTCCTCAAGGTCCCTGTGGCAACATTTTCATTTTTATGCTTTGTTTTCTTTTTTAAATACTTTGACATTTTCCAGAAGGAAGATTTTCCTCCTCTCCAAAACATCAGAAAAGGAGTTTCTCCTATTGTGGACTCCTATGTCTTGTTTTTGCCTGGGCTACCAGTTACATGACCACTTTCTCCAATCAGCCATTGAGCTCAGAATAGAATCAGAGACCATTCTGTCCATATGAATTCACTGTGACTCAACTCTGAATCTATATTATTTTAGTAATAAAAAAGTTTTTCTTTTTATAGAGCTTTTGAGAATCAAGATATTTTCCTGTTCCAGGTCATTCAATAGTGCATTAAGGATAAACTTGAAAAAAAACATATTGTGTAGCTGCACAAGCATGATGTGGTTTTCTAACCCTGCATCTAAATTAAAAGCACCTTAGACTTGAAGTAAATGCATAACTGTAATTCTCACAGTACAGATATGATTTTATCTAAAAACCCAGGCAGTCACAATCCTTGGACTTGAGACATGCAGGTCTATGTCCTGGAGATGTAGCTCACTGCAGGAGCACTGGCCCAAGCATGTGTAAGACGTGGGGTACCATCTCCAGCCTTGTAGATAAATGAGTGCCCCAGCAAACGAACAAACAAATAGCATGATTTTTATTTTCTAGATAAAGAGAAATGACTTTGACACCTCCAATTTAGAAAGATGCCAACATTGGGCTAACATTTCTTCCATAATGCAAGTAGAAGCAAAACCATAGCTTCTTTAATGTGCAGTAAAAGACTCATAGAATGCTGCTTTACTAGGAAGCCAATTTGCATCATTGTGATGAACGAATAAAAATGTGTCTACTTTGTCTACACTATTCATTAAAGCTATAATAAAAATAAAATAAAAATAGGTATTATTTTATTCCTTAGACATCTACCTTGAAATGGAGAGATATAGCTCAATGATAGAGTAATTGTCTAAACTGCACAGGAAAAAGTCTAAGTAACTCCCTCCCCCCAAAAAAGGAGGAAAGAAAGAAAATTTAATGTGTGTGAAAATATAATTATTTTCCGAAATGCCATTTTAAAAAAAATTAAAATAATCCTCCAAGTACAGAAGGAAAAGTAGATAAATAATGATGGCCAGCTGTAACATAGATCTGAAAAGACCCAACAAAAATCGAACTGAGTGCTAGCAAGAATGCAGTAGGGAATGGTGCTCAAAGGAAGACATACAGGAAAAGTGGAACACCTGAAACAAAGTCATGTGCTACATAATCGCGAATGAGTTCATGATTGCTCTGGTGTCTGGAGTACCACTATTTACATTATGATATGTTATACACTATTATATTAAATACTAATAAATGAAACACATACATACGTACCATGCTGCGGCAACGCAAGCGCTTACATGATAAAGTAAGCTTTATGCCAGCTCAAGCTTCTTCACAGTCCTCCAGAAATAGTTCATGGATATAAATACAAATGTGTATTTTCATATTTTTGATAGGATACAGGGGCCTTTTGACTTATATTGCTTTTACGTGTTTGCTGCCAGGCTTTATACAATACATGGACAGTGATTAAAGGACCAGAAGGAAACTGCATTGAGATCTTAGAAGATCCTACTTTATAAAACAAATATGTATTTTTTTCATAATTTACTTAAATAGCTCAATTTAATGTATATTTTTCTTTCTATTGTTTGTTCTACCTAATACAAGTCATACTGTTTCTATGGCTTATACATACATATCTGTGTGTACTCAGTTTCAACATTAAGATAAACTCCAAGAAGTTTAGTTAAGGGAGCAATGTTTTTAAGGCTTTCTTATTCTCAGGTAAGTCATCAATGGCTCTCCTCAGCACATACAACTAATTAAGGTTAATCAAGAACCTGATCAAAACACATTATACACATCTTCGAAGTTCTCAAAGATGTATATAAAATATTATATTGAAAAAGCCACAAAAAAGTTACAAATTTTAAAAAAGAACTGATCTTACACCAATAGTCAATATTGGGTCTTCTAATAACTGCTTATTGCTACTACGAGAGTTTTTACAGATCTTTTAAAGTTTATTTAGTTCTGAGAGACACTAAACATATATCCATCTCTATGAACTAACTATAATTTATTTCTATTAATTGGTCTCATATCCTTTGTTGATTTTTTCTTATTGTTTGAATGATTTTATATATATAATTATTCAATATATATTGCAATTTGGCTGGATAGGATAATACATGTGCAATTTAAGTACTTGGAAGGCAGAGGTAGGAAGATGAAAAGTTCAAAACCAGTCTGAGCTACATAGGGATTGAGACACTGTTTTCAAGAATCAATAAGCAAACATACCTGCTATGTGTTTACAATGCAACAAATTTCTCCACTCTTGCTGTTGTGCTTTGGATATATTTATAATATAGTTAGTATTAAAACCTGCAAGTATGTAAGTGTTAACTTTGTTCCTATTATTAATTATGGATGCTGTTATGAATTGACTATATTTGTAATATAGTTAGTATCAAAACCTACATGTATGTAATGTGTTAACTCTGTTCCCATTATGAATTCTGGATTTTCCCACTTAAAGTAATAAAAAATATTCTCTCCAATTCTCTTCTAGTATGTCTAAAGATTCTCAGCTCCCAGAAGATATATTTACTCCACTGAGAATACTGTCAATATAAAAACTGTATCCTATTTTCACTGTATGATTCCATGAGTTTGAGTTTCTCCTGCTCATGTAACCAACCAACCAACCCAAATCCATGACAAAAAGGTACAGCATTTTGCCATCACTCCCAAGTGATTCATTGTGGTTTTTTGTTCATTCATTCTTCTCCATAACAGGCAGCAAGTGGCCTGTGTTTAGTTTACATCTTCTAGAATATAAATCACTGCACTGTTTGCTCCCCTGTGTCTGATTTCTTTCCATCAGCAACATAATTTTGAGATCTATCCAAATTGTTTTATGTGGCCGTAACTTATTCTTTTTTTATTGCTGAATAGTATTCAATTGCATAAATCCTGCATTTCTCTATCCATAAACTTGTTAATTACTATTTGGATTGTTTCCATTTTTGAGCTAACTTGACTAAAACTTCTACAAGCATGCATGTAAGTCTTTATGTAGATGTATGCTTTTATTTATCCCAGATAATTGCATGTGAAATATATTGACAATTTCTGAGATAATTTTAATACCTGAAATTACTCCTAAATATTTGTACCATTTTCATTTCCTCCAACAAATGTGTGGTCGTTTAACTAGAACTTTGTTTGTCTCTTCATTTTCAAATTAAGAATAGAATTGATTTTGTTATAAATAAAGAGGTAGAAATCAGTGCAGCAGCATCCTCAACTCCAAGCACTTTGTTCGATCCCACTAAGGGAAGAGCCTTCCTTTCTGTCTGAAATAAAATCATATATATGAGATTATTTGTACAATTTGTTGTTCTTCATCTGAATCTTTATGTACCACTTCCAAATGGTTTTCTTGGTAGGTCTATTTAGACAGGTGCTTTGTCTACAAAAAATTAATTTCAATTTCCGGGACTCTTTTCATGTGACCGTAGTGCTACCATTATCCATGTTCCAAAGACCATCAGCAAAGCCTTTTTATCAAGCAAAGTTTAATTTAGTTCCTCAACAGCAAGTTTATTATGCTACCATAAGCAGAAATGTCTCAAAAGGACACCAACTAGGGAAACCTAGGTTTTAGGACCGTGACTGGATCATTTAATTTTCATCTTTAAAGGTAAGATAACAGCTGATTTGTACAGTCTTTATGGTACAATATCTTGGAGCTGCTTAGTACACAGAGTGAGGGTGAAAAAAAAACTTTTCAAATCTATCTTATTGAGTAGTTTGTAAGTCTATTTTAATAAACTACTTCTGTGAACTATTGTGTATGGTAATAATATTTTTTCTGTGGCAAATAGCTAGTCAATTTTTGCTTATTCTCATTGTGGTTTAAAATATGACTACAAATATGCCTGATCACAGTATTTTTCATCTTTTTATTGAATGTAGATTTCTTTAGTACAATATACTCTAAAGTTGTTTCCTATCCTTCAACTCCTCCCAGATCCTTACCCAACATTCACCCACCAAAATCATATCCTTTCTTTCTCTCTTATTACTGTACAAACAGGCACAATAATAATAATAATAATAATAATAATAATAATAATAATAATAATAAATAACCAGAACTGGACAAGTCAATCAAACAAAGAAAAAGAGCCAAAGAAAAAGCTCAAGGGATACATATAGACATAGAGACATGCATTTGCACTACACAGAAATTCCACAAAATCCCATAACTCAAAACAGTAATAAACATACAAAGGACTTTTAAAGAAAAAAAAAAAAGCTCAGACAAAGCATCATAAGTCAAAGAACCTTCACAAAATGACATTGAGTTTGTTTTGTGTAGGCCATCTACTGCCGGGTATGGGGCCTGTTTGTAAGAGTGGTTTGTATACCCTGTGAGACACTATCGGAAAAAAAACAAAAAAACAAAAAAAAACTTTTGTGAGCAGTTATGACTTCTAGACAGCTTCTGGGTTAGAGATGTGGTCTTATGTCCACTTCTTTCAGAAGCAGGACCCCCATCAGGCCCAGACCTGTGCAGGCCATGTGCATGCTGCTACAGTCTCCATAAATGCATATGTTCATTGATCCTGCTGTGTTTAGAAGGCCTTGTTTCTTTAGTGTTGTCTGTCTCTTCCGGGTCTTATAATCTTTCTGCCTCCTCTTTTACAGGGTTCCTTGATCCCTGGGGATGGGGTGGGGGTATAGAGACATCCCATTCAGGGATGAATGTTTCAAGATCTCTCACTTTCTTCACACTGTTGAGCTATGGGTCTTGGTATTTATTCCCATCTCCTACAGAAAAAAAGTCTCTCTGATGATGTCTGAGCATGACACTGATCTGTAAGTCTAGCAGAATGTCATTAAGAGTCATTTTATGGCTACAATCCTGTAAAAGAACAGTAGTGTTTGGCTTTTCTCCTAGGTCTCTAGCCTATGTAGTCTCAGGTTCTTGGCCTCCTGAGCAGTCTTAGGGATGGGTTCCATCTCCTGGAGTGGGCCTTAAATTTAGCAAGATATGGCTTGGTTGCTTTGTACCACTATTGCACTACTGTATCTTGCATGCAGGTCCTCACTGTGGATTTGTAGGTGGGATGGTGTTTACCTTTCTCCTTTGGTAGTTCGCAGAGTACCTTATAGTACCATGAACACTAGTCAGTAAGAGACAAAGCACTAGGTAGGCACCAGATCAATTTCTCCATGTTCAGTGAGTTATGTAGATGTTGCCTTCAGCAATAATCTTACCCTCAGTTTTTGGAGAGCAACCAATAGCATTTGGCAACAGCCTGGGTTGTTTGGGGGTTACCATGGTGTCTCTTTGGCCAACAAATTGTTTAGATATAACCCATGCCCAGAAATGGAGGCCTCATTTGATGACAAGAGATGTTCAGTGGGGGCTTCATCTTCCTCATCATTTGGCTATTCCATTTAGATCACCTTCATATATGTATAGATTTTAAGGAAGCTACTACTGTATTAGGTCTCTCTACACAACCTCACAAATTGCCCTTCATTTTAGTTGTCCCTTCCTATCTCCCCTCTCTCTCCTTCTTCTACTGTCCCTCTCCCTGTTAGATCCTTTCCAGCCCCTTTCCTAATCCATAATAACTTTGGATTTTTTTATATGGGTCAAGGTATACTGAAAATTACAGAAACAGGAAGTAGCTTAACCAACTTCAGATTGACAAGGTTCTCAGGATTCCTGGAATTTGTAAATGACTTTAGTTAGCTTGAGAAAACACCCAGAGACTAAATTCATGCCTTTCCCATTGTTTAGATTTAATCTTTAAGTGAAAAAAAAGAATTTGGCTATATTAGCTGCCTTCATTGTATTATAGGCCTCTATTAGGCAAGGTTTTGAAGTCTTCTTGGGAATTTTTGTCTCATTCTCTTGTTCAGCTCATGCATAAGCATGAAAATAAGATAATAGAAAAATGGGAGAAAAAGTTACGAATAAGAAAATAGTCTAAAGTGCATACGGGGACTGGGGAGATGTCTCTATAGATACAGTGTTTGTTATACAAGCATGAAGAACTGATTTTGGATCCCAGACACAAAGCAAATGGCAGCATGGTAATACCTCATTTCAAACTCCAATGCTAGGGGTAGAGAAGGGCAGAGCCCAGAGGCTTGCTAATTGGCAAGTCTAACTGAATTGTCAAGCTCTGTCTTCAGTGAAAAATAAAACATTTCAAGAAACAGGAGAGAAGTAACTGAAAAAGATGCAAACTTCAAAACCTAGCCTCTCCACATGCATGCAAGGACACACATACCCATGCAATACATATCTGAAGTGCACATGCTCACATGCACACACACACAGTCATACAACAGAAAGTACATGAAACTAATGCATTAAAATGTAAAGACTAAACCATAAGTCCATGTAGTCTGTGATAAAATCAGATTCATAAACTTTTCATTACAATGAAAACAAAGCTACCACTACCAAATTGACTATGCCTGCTATCAACTATTATATTTCTGTTATACTTTCTTGTGGCTAATAATTGTGATTCAGATGGCTCTAGCCACTGATTTGTTTTTTTACTTATGGTTTGAATAAGAATGCCCCCAGAGGCTCATGTATTTGAATGCTTAGTCCTTACAGAGTGGTACTACTTGAGAAAGATTAGAAGGTGTGGCCTTGTTGGAAGAAGTGTATCACTTGGGCAGGCTTTGAGGTTTCAAAAGCCCACAGGAGGTGTCCTCTCTCTCTCTCTCTCTCTCTCTCTCTCTCTCTCTCTCTCTCTCTCTCTATTTCTCTGACTATAGATCAGAATGTAGTTCTCAGCTATTTCTCAAGTATCTGTCTGCATACCACCATGCATACCACCATACTTTCTGTCATGATAATAATAGACTCATCCTCTGAAACTATGATCAAATCTCCAATTAAATTCTTTCTCTTATTATACTTACCAAGGTCATGGTGTCTCTTCAGAACAATGTAATAGTAACTAAGACAGAAGTTGGTACCAGGAGGAAGGTATTGCTGTGACAGACTTGACTATGTTGCTTGTTAGACTTTGGAACTTTGGATTAGGAAAGAGTTGAACATTTTAAGTGGGGCTTAATGGACCATACTAGTAGAAGTATGGAAGGTAGTAGTGCGGAGAGCAACGTAGATTATGACAGCACAGTTCAAAAGGTTTTAGAAGAGAAGAATATTAGTAAGTGGAACAGAGATCATTTTTGAGATATTTGGTAAAGAATGTGACTACTTTCTGTTGTTGTCCAAAAATCTGCCTGAGGCTAAAGTGCAGGCTTTGGAATAATGGTGTTGGCAGAGGAGATTTCAAAATAGCCTAGTATTGATTCTGTCATATGGTTATTAGTGATCACTTTTATGCAGATCTATAATGAAAAAGAGAAAGCGGAGCAAGGGAAAATACAAAATGTACAGTTTGAGGAGAAAAGGAGCGCCAGCAAGTGTAATGGAGATAAATCCAGTGCTCAAGGAGACAAAAGTTTAAAGAAAAGCCTGATGCTAAATGTATTAGAGGTAGTGGTAACCTCAGGGCAAGAACCCACCCAGATAAGCTTCCAATTTGTGAAATTGAGTTAAAGAAAAGATTAAGCAGTGAGGTAAACCATTAACAATAGAAAGATGAGCAGATGCAATTGAACACCAATGAGGGGGTCATATCCCAGCCTCAGCAAGTAGCAGAACTTGGCAGCTTTGGCCATGTGGTTCTGGCTTTAGAGTCAATGATACAAAAAAAGGGTTGTGGAATCTTGCTCCACATCTAAAGAAATCTGTTGAGGCCAGGCATGTATCAGGGGTGTCCCTGAATGGAATTTCAGAGAGGCCATTATGAGAAGTTGTACAGGAGAAGCCTGGATTGCCTTGGAGACTTCAAGATGTTAGAGATGCCAGAGTCATGGGATACCTGCCAAGGAGAACTGCTAACAGGGTGTGTGGAACCAGCCCAAGAGAAAGAAGTGTGTGGTAATCAACAAATCTGAAAAGAGTTGAAGATATGAAGAGTACTTTGACGTTGAACATAGAGATGCAAAATGTGCATCTCACCCTGCTGGTTTTCAGTCTTGCTTTGGTACAGTATTTCCTCACTATATTCTTCATCAAGTTTCTAGAAAACTAAGTATTCAGGCACTATTCTGTTTACTGTAGCAATATTTTTAAAGGGATTTACAACTCTACTCTAGAAAGCAAAATCTGCCATTCTAGAAATTTCCTATGAGACACCATATCCAAATGAAGAGATATATAATTTGTCAGATATTTGGATATTAAATTCTGCTCAAAACTGTACTAACAAAATTGAATTATTATCTTATATTCAGAAAAATGTATTTAATTATTCAAACTACATTAATCAATATCAATTGGTCATTCTCTCCAAGAACTCTAAAGCAATTTATAGATACAGCTTTTAAATGAGGCTCTTGCCTACTCTCTGTTCCTTGGTCCTTGTGATGTCCGTACAAATGATTCAGATGAGACACATTGAATGTAATGTAGAAGACAAGAAGAGTTTATTGTTGAGTGGAGGACAGGGCATCTTCAAGAGAAAGAAGGGAACAGTGGTCATAAGGATCATTACCCAGTTGTACATTTTGTTCAGGTGTCTTGTTATTTCTGAACTATCAGGATCAGACAGCTTTCCTGATACAGGTTTTCTTTCAGTAATTAACAGGACCATTTGAGTTCAGTCAACAGGAAGGAATCATAACTTTCCTGTTCTTTAACAGAAAGCCAGCCTGCTACAAAATAATCTGGTCATGTTTATGGTTCCTGAATCCAGATTTAAATAATTACCTAATAATGACCATCTGGGAAATTTAGGATGTAACTCTCCTACCAAGAGCACAAATGGGGCACCTGCCCATTCTTCTGACCAGTTACTGAGTCCTGCAGTTCCCACCCTTGTTTTACATGATGCTGATTGTGAAGGAAGAGTCCATTTTAATGACCTCCAAGCCTGTGAATATCAACAGAATACCAAACAAGAGTAGTTTAATATTCATTGCAACAGAGGGATTTTTCTTTCAATCACCCTGAGTCATTTGTGATATTACCAAGATATGTGTTGTTATTTCTTTCATCTAGCACTGGAATGAGAATGGAGTCCTCCTGAAGACCCCTGCTTTAGGAAAGCACCAAGGTATCCCAGTTTACTTATTATGAACCTGGCCTTTTTATCAGCCATGCTTATATCTAAGCTGACTGACCTAGAACTTGCTTACAACATCTTCCATGGATGTTCAAACATCCATCACAAAGAGGGATGACTCATAAAGCTGAGGTAGCCCTAGTGCCTCTTCGGCTTTTACTGTTGTTGATTTGAGATAGTCTGCTGTCCTCCAGACTGGCAACAACCCTCTATCCTCTGGTTTCATCCTCTAGAGTGCTGGGCTCATAGGCATACATCAACACACCTTATTTTGAAGGTATTATTTTCCTGTTAGTAAGCTTCTTGCTTTCTTCTTTCCTCTTGAATCTTTTTAGACTCTGCACTATAGTAGTTTTATGTTAACTCTCAAAAGCAGAATTCAATTCATCCAGTTTTACTATTTGCATAAAATCTTGTTCCACTAACGAATTTTTATCAGTTTAAGCAAAGCAAACCCTTTTGAAAGCATGATTTTTGAACTGAAATTTCCTTGGTTTCGTGACAGACTGTTGTTGGAAAATCATGACTGCAGTTCACTCAAGACTGAAGTATTAGCAAGGAGAGTCACGAATTTTCCATTTCCATTGTTCTCCGGTGCTTTCTGTGCTCCCAGGGGTGAATTATGCAGAGGCAGAGAGCATATGATTTTCTCCTACCTTTCTTTCAAATTGCAGCATGAATAATATTATTTGATATTTAGTGGTGGTTCACAAAATTGCACTTAGTTTCTTATTTCAGAAAGATATTTTCTGAAATGTCTTGCTTTTGAACAGATCATGACAGACTTCGTAAATGATTCTTATTTAATGATATTTGTTGATGAAGAAGAGGGGAATAAAAAAGGCAAGAAAAAGGTAGCAACACGAAATAGTGCCCTTCAGTGAGCTAGATGCCTTTCTGTCCTCCACCTACTTTATGATGTGTTCAAGGTATCTTGCATACAAATAAGTTCAGTGTGTTCTGAAGAAGGTAATTATCATGACCACTGAAAATCTAATTTTTTATTTTATTTAAGGCATGGTACCTCCTGTCTTTATTCATAAATAAAAATAAATAATTTTCATTTATCTATTCAATAAGAATTTGTTGAGGACTATATATTTTCCAAATAGTGTTTGTCTTCAGTGGTTTCACATTAATGTCAATAAAAATAATAAAATAAGGAAAATATCCTGTGAACAAAGACTGAACACAATATACAAATAAAACTGAGAAGTTATCATTTAATAACAATATACTGTATAATATGCAAATTTATATGCAAGGGTTTTATAGATAAAAAGTACCAAAAGCACATGAAAGATGACATAGATGACTAATGAGAAATTCCATGTCTTTGAAGGAAAAGATTAATATCATATATCCACACATCGGTTTATAATTAAAAAGAAGTTAATGCTCCTGTAGTGCTAGGGAAGGAGTTTCTATTGCTTTGGTTATTTTCAGTTCAATAGTAATTCCAGAAGAAGTGGAAATATCCACTGAACCTAAAACTGTTTTTATCTTTTGATATAATGTATTTCTAAACACACATTCTCCAGAAATAAATATGAAAATATGGCAACACACATTTATATATACACACACACACAAGGACACTGATTTCCACTTAATTTTGATAGCTAAGAAACCAAATTTCTCTCATTGTAGAAAATCTATAGATGCATTTAATAAAGTAACAAAAAGCCCTTAATCATTCAGAGATAAAGTGAAATGTAATGGCATGTGAAAATTTTTAAGTTACATCGCTAAATTAAAAAAATCAATTTCAAATAAAATATATATTTACTACACTTCTCCATAAAAGTAAAATTGAACTACTAGGGTATGTATAAAATAGTTAGAACATTGTAAGATTGAAAGGGAACAACTACAAATGACTTTTCCTCTAAGATTATTCATTTCTTCAGTATATAAATTGACACTTTTTTATCTGTGTTAAAAGTCAAGCCAGGTGGTGGTGGTGCATGCTTTTAATCCTAGCACTTGGGAGGCAGAGACAGGTGGATATTTGTGAGTTTGAGGCCAGCCTTTCTACAGAGCGAGTTCCAGGACAGCCAGAGCTACAGAGGAAAAGTATCTCGAAAAAACAAATAAAACAAAAAGTCAGAGCAAAATGAGAATTTATACCAGCATTTAGTTGCTTTCCTTGGTATCTACACTAAAACAGTCATGGATAATTTTGCTGCTCTGTCTCTGCACCAGTTATGACTTCTGGAGTACTTTTAATTTGAAACTTTGCTGTCACAATTAATTCCTTAAGTATATAAGATCTCTATAAGATCTACACTTGTGAAGTATTTGCCATGTTTCTTGCAGAACTGCTTATGAGTAACATATCTCAGTTTCTCTCTGTATTTGTGAATCACTGCATCATGAATGACTGAAGACCAACTAGAAAAGTTAATTAGGCTGGACTATGAAATGCAGCATAGTCATTGTCCTTTAGTGGCAAAATCCTGTTCTATTTGGATAGTGGCCACATCAATTGCAAGATAAAAAGTATGATGTCCCCGTCCTGCCCCGGACTTCCCTTCTGGAGCACAGGTGAGTGCCTGGGTTCAGCCTTGATCCCATCCTTGGGAACCAGCCATTCCGGGGAAGATCTGCCCAACTTGGACACAAGTTCTGACCACTGGGCAGGATCCCTCCTACCCCCACCGGGAAGGCTCCACTTCTCCAAGACCCCCGGAAGACCCTGCAATCTTCACGCCCTGCCCCCATGCCCATCATCGCCTGAGACCCCAGCCACTTCCTGAGACTTAGAGACCAGCCCCCAGCTCCCATCCTGCCCCGGACATCCCATCTGAACAAGAGCTCCCATCCTGCCCTGGAGCTCCCATCTGGACAAGAGAGAGAGACTTCTTGAATCTGTCAGCTCTGTTCCGACCAAGTGCGCTGATAAGACCAAGAACAAAACCACAAGGAGATGGGCAGACGTCAAGGTAGAAGTACATACAACAAGATGAAGAGCAATACAGCATCACTGGAACCTAGAACCTCCTCCAACATCTAGACCTGAACATCAAAAAAATGGAAGAAGCAGAAGAAAACAGCCTTATGAATAACATCATGAAGAAGGAAGAGGCTTATATAGAAGGAATCACAAATGTAATTGAGGAAAAGACAAACAAAAAATGGGAAGAACGCTATAAAAAAACTAGACAAATAAAGCAGAAGAAAACAAAGGCCTGGAAGAAAATAATAAAGCCCTGAAAAAAATCATGAAAAAGCAATGAAACAGATGAAGGAAACAGTACAAGAAATGAAAAGGAAAATAGAAAAAATGAAGAAGACACAAACAGAGGGAATGATGGGTATAGAAAATCTGAGTAAATGAATGGGAACTTCAAATGCAAGTATAACAAACAGAATGCAAGAGATGGAAGAGCAGATCTCTGGCGTTGAAGACACAGTAGAAGAAATAGATTTACCAGTCAAAGAAAACACTAAAGCCAACAAAGTCATGACCCAAAACGTCCAAGAAATTTGGGACAACATGAAAAGACCAAACCTATGAATAATAGGGATAGAGGAAGGAGAAGAATACCAACTCAAAGGCACAGAGAATATATTCAATAATATCATAGAAGAAAACTTTCCCAACTGAAAGAAAATGCCTATGAAGATACAAGAAGCCTATAGAACACCAAACAGATTAGACCCCCCAAAAAAGTCCCCTCACCACATAATAATTAAACAACTAAACATACAGAATAAAGAAAGAATATTAAGAGCAACAAAGGAAAAAGGCCAAGTGACTTATAAAGGCAAATCCATCAGAATAACACCCGATTTCTCAATGGAGACTTTGAAAGCAAGAAGGACCTGGACAGATGTAGTGCAAACACTAAGAGACCATGGATGCCAGCCTAGACTAATATACCCAGCAAAACTTTCAATCATCATAGACGGAGTGAACAAGACATTCCAAGACAAAGCCAGATTTAAACAATATTTATTTACAAACCCAGCCCTACAGAAAACATTAGAAGGAAAATTCCAACCTAAGGAAGTCAGATATACCCTCAAAAACACAGGCAATAGATAAAGCCACAGCAGTAAACCCCAAAGAAGAAAAGTACACACACACTACCACCAAAAAATAACAGGAATGAACAATCATTTGTCCTTAATATCCCTTAATATCAATGGACTTAATTCACCTATAAAAAGACACAGGCTTACAGAATGAATACGAAAGCAGGACCCATCTTTCAAAGATAGACACTACCTAAGAAAAGACTTTCCAATCAAATGGTCTTAAGAAACAAGCAGGTATAGCCATCCTAATATCCAGCAAAATAGACTTCAAACTAAAACAATCAAAAGAGATCAAGAAGGGCATTACATACGCATTACAGAAAAGATCCAAGATGAAGTTTCAATTCTGAACATTTATGCCCCAAACACAAGGGCACCCACATATGTAAAAGAAACATTAGTAAAGCTTAAACCACATATAAAACCCCACACATTAATAGTGGGAGACTTCAACACCCCACTTTCACCACTGGACAGATCTCCCAAAACTAAACTTAACAGAGAAATAAAGGACTTAACTGATGTTATGACTCAAATGGACTTAGTTGATGTCTGCAGAACATTCCATCCTAATAAAAAAACAAAATATACCTTCTTCTCAGCACCCCATGGAACCTTCTCTAAAATCGACCACATACTTGGCCACAAAGCAAATCTCAACAGATACAAAACAATTGGAATAGCCTCCTGCGTTCTATCAGACCACCATGGTTTACAATTAGATTTCAACAACAAGAAAAACTACAGAAAACCTACAATCTCATGGAAACTGAATAATGCTCAACTGAATCACCAATGGGTTAAGGAAGAAATAAAGAAAGAAATTTAAGACTTCCTAGAAATCAACAAAAATGAAGACACCACATACCCAAACTTATGGGACACTATGAAAGCAGTGCTAAGAGGGAAATTCATAGCACTAAATGTGCACATAAAGAAGATGGAGAAATCTCATACTAGTGACTTAACAGCACACCTGAAAGCTCTAGAACAAGAAGAAGCAAAGTCTCCCAGGAAGAATAGACGCCAGGAAATTATCAAAGTGAGAGCTGAAATCAATAAAATAGAAACAAAGAGAACAATACAAAAATTGATGAAACAAAGAGTTGTTTCTTTGAGAAAATCAACAAGATAGACAAGCCCTTATCCAAACTAACCAATAGACAGAGAGAGAGCATCCAAATTAACAAAATCAGAAATGAAAAGGGGGACATAACAACAGACATTGGGGAAATCCAGAGACTCATCTGGTCATACTTCAAAAACCTCTACTCCACAAAACTGGGAAATCTAAAAGAAATGGATAATTTTCTGGATAGGTACCACATACCTAAGTTAAATCAAGACCAGATAAACTATTTAAATAGTCCAATAACCCCTAACGAAATAGAAACAGTCATTAAAAGTCTCCCAACCAAAAAAAGCCCAGGACCAGATGGTTTCAGCACAGAATTCTACCAGATCTTCAAAGAAGAGTTAATACCAATACTCTTTAAATTGTTCCACACAATAGAAACAGAAGGAACATTACCAAACTCCTTCTATGAGGCTACAATTACACTGATTCCTAAACCAAACAAGGATATAACAAAGAAAGAGAACTACAGACCGATCTCCCTCATGAACATTGATGCAAAAATACTCAATAAAATACTGGCAAACAGACTCCAAGAACACATCAAAACAATTATGCACCCTTATCAAGTAGGCTTCATCCCAGGGATGCAAGGGTGGTTCAACATATGAAAGTCTGTCAATGTAATACACCATATAAAGAAACTCAAGGAAAAAAACAACATGATCATCTCACTGGATGCAGAAAAGGCATTTGACAAAATCCAACATCCCTTCATGATAAAGGTCTTGGAGCGATCAGGAATACAGGGAACATACCTAAACATAATAAAGGCAATTTTCAGCAAGCCAACAGCCAACATCAAATTAAATGAAGAGAAACACAAAGTGATTTCACTAAAACCAGGAATGAGGCAAGGCTGTCCGTTCTCCCCATACTTATTCAATATAGTACTTGAAGTTCAGCCGGGCGGTGGTGGCACACGCCTTTAATCCCAGCACTCGGGAGGCAGAGCCAGGCGGATCTCTGTGAGTTCGAGGCCAGCCTGGGCTACCAAGTGAGTCCCAGGAAAGGCACAAAGCTACACAGAGAAACCCTGTCTCGAAAAACCAAAAAAAAAAAAAAAAGTACTTGAAGTTCTAGTCAGAGCAATAAGAGAACATTAGGAGATCAAGGGGATACAAATTGGAAAGGAAGACGTCAAGCTTTCCGTATTTGCAGATGACATGGTAGTATACTTGAGTGACCCCAAAGATTCAACCAAGGAACTGATACAGCTTATAAACACCTTTAGCAACATAGCAGGATACAAGATCAACTCAAAAAAATCAGTAACCCTCCTACATACAATTGACAAACAGGCTGAGAAGGAAATCAGAGATATATCACCATTTACAATAGCCATAAATGATATAAAATACCTTGGGGTAACACTAACTAAGCAAGTGAAGGACCTATATGACAAGAACTTTAGGTCCCTGAAAAAAGAAATTGAGGAAGATGTCAGAAAATGGAAAGATCTCCCATGCTCATGGATAGGCAGGATTAACATAGTAAAAATGGCAATCTTACCAAAAGCAATCTAAAAATTCAATGCAATCCCCATCAAAATACCAACACAATTCTTCACAGACCTGGAAAGAATAATACTCAACTGTAGCTTGAGTTTTCCTGCCTGGCCCACAGTCAGGACAAATCTCTCTCACCTGCAAGTCCCACAGCCACTCAGACCCGACCAAGTAAACACACAGACTTATATTGGTTACAAACTGTATGGCCGTGGCAGGCTTTTTGCTAACTGTTCTTATAGCTTAAATTAATCCATTTCTATTAATCTATACCTTGCCACGTGGCTCGTGGCTTCCCTGCATCTTCACATGCTGTTTGTGATCATGGCGGCTGGCAGTGTCTCTCCCACCCAGCTTCCTGTTCTCTCAATTCTCCTCTCTGTTAGTCCCGCCTATACTTCCTGCCTGGCCACTGGCCAATCAGTGATTTATTTATTGACCAATCAGCAACACATTTGACATACAGACCATCCCACAGCACTCAACTTCATATGGAAAAAAAAAAACCCAGGATAGCCAAAAGAATCCTGTACAATAAAACAACCTCTGCAGGCATCACGATCCCTGACTTTAAGCTCTACTATAGAGCTACAGTAATAAAAACAGCTTGGTACTGGCATAAAAACCGACATGTGGACCAATGGAATCGAATAGAAGACCCTGACATTAATCTGCACACCTATGAACATATAATTTTTGACAAAGAAGCCAAAAGTGCACAATGGAAAAAAGAAAGCATCTTCAACAAATGGTGTTGGCATAACTGGATATCAACGTGTAGAAGGCTGCAAATAGATCCATATCTGTCACTGTGCACAAAACTTAGGTCCAAGTGGATCAAAGACCTCAACATAAATCCAGGTACTCTGAACTTGCTAGAAGAGAAAGTAGGAAGTATTCTTGAATGCATTGGCATAGGAGATCACTTCCTAAATATTACACCAGTAGCACAGACACTGAGAGAAACAATCAATCAATGGGACCTCTTGAAACTGAGAAGCTTTTGTAGAGCAAAGGATACAGTCAACAAGGCAAAGTGACAGCCTACAGAATGGGAAACGGTCTTCACCAACCCCACATCTGACAGAGGACTGATATCCAGAATATATAAAGAGCTCAAGAAATTAGACATCAAAATGCCCAAAAGTTCAATTAAGAAATGGGCTATAGAACTAAACAGAGAATTCTCAACAGAGGAAACCCAAGTGGCTGAAAGACATTTAAGGAATTGCTCAACATCCCTAATCATCAGGGAAATGCAAATCAAAACAACTCTAAGATACCACCTTAAGCCGTCAGAATGGCTAAGATCAAAAACACTGAAGACACCTTATGCTGAAGAGGATGTGGAGCTAGGGGAACTCTCCTCCACTGCTGGTGGGAATGCAAGCTTGTACAACCACTTTGGAAATCAATATGGTGCTTTCTTAGAAAATTGGGACTCAATTTCCCCCAAGATCCAGTTATACTACTCTTGGGCATATACCCAAGGAATGCTCAATCATACCACAAGGGCACTTGCTCAGCTATGTTCATATCAGCATTGTTTGTAATAGCCAGAACCTGGAAACAACCTAGATGCCCTTCAACTGAAGAATGGATAAATAAAATGTGGTACATATACACAATGGAATACTACTCAGCAGAGAAAAACAATGACATCATGAGGTTTGCAGGCAAATGGATGGATCTAGAAAAAAATCATTCTGAGTGAGGTAACCCAGACTCAGAAAAGACAATCATGGTATGTACTCACTCATAGGAGGATACTAGATGTAAAACAAAGATGACTAGACTGCTACTCACAACTCCAGGGAGGCTACCTAGGAAACAGGACCCCAAGAAAGACACAGGGATCGCCCAATGACAGAGAAATGGATGAGATCTACATGAACAACATGGACGTGAGTGGGGGTAATGAAGGGCAAGGTTCAAGAGAAAGAGAACTTAGGGAAGTGGGAGATCCCAGCTGGATCAAGAACAGAGAGGGAGAACAAGGAATAAGAGACCATGATAAATGAAGACCACATGAGAACAGGAAGAAGCAAAGTGCTAGAGAGGCCCACAGAAATCCATAAAGATACCCCCACAATAGACTCCTGGCAATGGTCAAGAGACAACCCGAACTGACCTACTCTGGTGATAGGATGGCCAAATACCCTAATTGTTGTGCTAGAAACCCCATCCAATGACCGAGGGAACCGGATGCAGAGATCCACAGCCAGGCCCCAGGTGGGGCTCCAGGAGTCCAGTTGGAGAGAAAGAAGAGGGTTTGTATGAGTGAGAATTGTTGAGACCAAGGTTGGATAAAGCACAGGGACAAATAGCCAGACGAATGGAAACACATGAACTATGAACCAATAGCTGAGGAGCCCCCAAAAGGATCAGGCCCTGTGGATAAGTGAGACATTTGATTAGCTTGAACTGTTTGGGAGGCATCCAGGCAGTGGAACCGGGTCCTGTGCTCATTGCATGAGTTGGCTGTTTGAAACCTGGGGCTTATACAGGGACGCTTGGCTCAGCCTGGGAGGAGGGGACTGCACCTGCCTGGACTGAATCTACCAGGTTGAACTCAATTCTCAGGGGAGTCTTTGCCCTGGAGGAGAGGGAAATGGGGGGTGGGCTGGAGGGAAGGGGGGAGGAGGGGGGAGAACAAGGGGATCCTTGGCTGATACATAGAATTAAATTAAATTATAAAAGAAAAAAAGAAAAAAGTATGATGCTAATTGTTTCATCTCAGAGTATGTTGAAAATGAAAGGCCTGGCCGGGCGGTGGTGGCGCACGCCTTTAATCCCAGCACTCGGGAGGCAGAGCCAGGAGGATCTCTGTGAGTTCGAGGCCAGCCTGGGCTACCAAGTGAGTTCCAGGAAAAGGCGCAAAGCTACACAGAGAAACCCTGTCTCGAAAAACCAAAAAAAAAAAAAAAAAAAAAAAAAAAAATGAAAGGCCTGATGAACTATGACCCTGCCTATAGACCCAAAATGTTGAGTCAGAAATACTACTTTCTTCCTTTGCATTCAACCATAAATTCTGAAATATTTTAGTCATGTTTCATCAGCATCTTTAACATCATGTGATAAAATGATGTCCGCATTGCTTCAGTCGGCTAATTATCGGAATAAAAACTTTGTTGAAGTTTTTTTCAGGTCATAATATATAATTTTCCCCTTCCATTTTCTTCTTCTAAGCCTGATCATGAATTTCCAACCTTGCTTTCTTTCAAGTATATGCCTCTTTTTCCTTTGTTTGTTGATACATACATATATGTAAATGTATTCATAAAATAGACAAATACAACCTGCTCAGTCCTTACAATGTTGCTTGTAATTACATTTCAATGCTGACAATTTGGTATTGGATAAACATTTGGTGTGCTCTTCCCTGGGGAGGACGATTTCTCCCTCTTCCAGCATTCTTTAGTTACCTGTAGTTCTTTGTGTAGGGTCGGGGCCTCATGAGCGTTCCCCTATCCGTGTTTGCATGTCTGTTGATTTCATCCTTGTTCAGGTCAAGTTTAGAGAACCATGTTGGTGAGACTTTATAGATGTAGTTTCTCACATTTCTAGGAGACACAATCCCGCAGCACTCCATGTTTCTCTGGCCCTTACTGTCTTTCTGCTCCCTCTCCTTCAATGATGCCTGAAACTTAGATTCAGATGTGTTGTTGGAGATGTATCAGTTGGGATACACAACTCTGCAGTTTGTTTGGTTGTGAATTTCTGTAATGGTCTCTGTTGCAAAGAGAAGTTTCCTTGATTAGAGGTGAAGACTACACTTACCTATGGGTATAAGGACAGATATTCAGACTTTAGTTAGGGATTATGCTGATTTAGTAAAGTGGCGGTTATAGATTTCCTTCAAGGTCCATGACTTCAACTAACCCTGGATATTTGGCTAAGTTTCCACTACTAGACATGTTTTCCCTCTTGTTGAGTGAGTTTTAAGTCCAATTAGAGAGTCAGTTCACGGACCTCTAATGGAGAAGCATATTGGTTTATTCAGACTTGAACTGACCAACTTATCTTGCATACAAAACATGCAGAGTGAATTTATAGTTATCGTATACACATTATGCACAAATAAAAAAAGAAAAATGTAATGACTTTATTCATATTTCTATAATATTTTAAATTCTTGATAAAGACTGTGAGGTCAGACTCCAGACAATGGGGAAAAAAATGCAATCATCACCTTAGCTAGAATAAGGACCAAATCTGCTCTCTGTCTCAATGTGTTCCCTGGCTCTTCTCAGTACACCCTCTCTATCAAGAGTAAAGTTCGTCTTTTTGAGAAAAAAAATACCAAGAAAGGGAAAGAACAATGAATGAGGCTAATAAAATACCTTAATTTTCTTAATACCTTGATTCCTTCAGCCAATAGTTAGAGAAAAACAAACAAACAAAAAAAAACCCCACACAACTATAAGTTGAATATGCTCTCTGAAGACATACTTAGCAAACACTATTTGATGTTGATGAATTATAAGTTGTATGCTTTATGTTCATGGAGTAAACATGAACAAAATAAGTGAGTGATTGGTAGAATCTTGTTCATTGCTACACAATAATTAAGGTTTGAATTTATACAACTTAGTTATACTTTGAGCACAATATAAAGTACCATTTTAAATTTTGTTTTGTGAACCATTGACCAGTTAACTAAGTCTAATAAATGTTCTCACATTGTCTTTTTCCAATTCATAATTAAGTACACTAGAGAGAACAAAGAAAAAGTAAAAGAATGTGGGTGAAATTATAATAGTCAATTTTCTCAAATGGAGAAGGTAAAACCAAGAAGTCATTAAAATAATTCAGAAAATTGGGTCTAACTATATTGTCTCTATAGTGAGAAACATAGGCTTTAATATTTCTCAAGTTACATATTACTTTTAATTTTTGACACAGATGAGAAATATGTTACTTATGGTCTTTTTGCAGTTGTTATTTAATTTTATCTGTGGAGTTGGTTGTGGTTTTTTGCTGTGGGATGGTCTGTATGTCAAATGTGTTGCTGATTGGTCAATGAATAAATCACTGATTGGCAGTGGCCAGGCAGGAAGTATAGGCGGGACTAACAGAGAGGAAAATTGAGAGAACAGGAAGCTGGGAGGAGAGACACTGCCAGCCGCCATCAGGATAAGGAAGATGTAAAGTACCGGTAAGCCACAAGCCACGTGGCAAGGTATAGACTAATAGAAATGGATTAATTTAAGCTGTAAGAACAGTTAGCAAGAAGCCTGCCACAGCCATACAGTTTGTAACCAATATATGTCTCTGTGTTTACTTGATCAGGTTTGAGCGGCTTGGGACTGGCGGGTGAGAGAGTCTGTCCTGACTGTGGGCCAGGCAGGAAAACTCTAGCTACAGTTTTTTTCTTTCCTGCTTGGGCTATACAAATAGCTGAAACTGATCACTAAGCAACCCCAATAGCAATGGCAGGCACAGTTACAAGACCTTAAACTTTCAGGAGGTTCAGGCACATCAGCTAAGAAACAAAGTATAAAGTGGAATTTGGTAGGCAGAGATCCAAACACTGGGAAGCCGGTGTATGGAGATTGCCTTAGCTTATTTATTCTGCACTCCTGAAGCACAGCATGAAACTAGAGATTTATAAAATTAGAAGATTACGCAAGTTGATGGATGAGGAGAAAACAAAGAAAAGAAAACACAAACAAACAGAGAGGGTGAGAAAGCCAATCTTCAACATTACTAGCAGCCTTTGCTCCCGGTGAATTTGGGAGAAAACTGTCCATTGAGACAACGTTGAAGAGCAGTGAGTGTTCTCACTTCTAGTCCAGCCAGCTATCCTTCAGATGCTAACTGCTTTGCCACTCTAATTTGCCCATGTGTGGGTAGGGCTGTGCAGTCTCAGCAGTAAACAGAAATCCCCTACAAGCCTAGAGGGAAAATGCAACAGATATCCACTGTGGATGAGGATCCTTGCTGCCAGGTTGCATCTGTGAGCCTTTGGTTGCCATGGCAATGGCTAGAATGAAAAAAAGGTAGGCTGGGAGGATAACATAGGCACAAAAGTACCTAATAGTTCCTTAAGAGAATGAGTGGGTGTCAAGGATTACAGAGGCTGGGTACACTGATTTCCTAGGACTGCTATAAGAAGGTACCCCAAACTATGTGGTTTCAAAAGCCAGAAAAATCTCTCACTTTTCTGTAAGCTAGGTATCCAAATCAAGGTGTGGGTAAAGTTGCATTCTGTAGAAGCTTCTGAGGGAGATATTCCATGTTTTCCTCTTTGCTTTAATTTATGTATATGTGTATGTAAGCATCCATGCATGCATATATGTATGGACAAAATCTTACCAAGGTGGCTCATGGTCTAAGCCAGAATAACCTCAAACTCATGTACTTCTTGCTTCAAACTCCCAAGTATCTTGAAATACAGTACCACAACCCCAATTTACCTCTCTCTGAGCCAACAATTCTATCAATCTCAGTTTTCATATGTCATTTTCCTTGTGTGTTTGTGTCTTTGTAGACACAGCAATGAGTGGGATGAAAGGCCTACCTTAACCCACAATGGCCTCATCTTAACTAATTGCATATACAGCTACCATATTTCAAGTAAGGCCAGAAATTGAGGTACTGGGAATTATGACTTCAGTACATCTATTTGGGAGGATCCAACAAAATTCATAGCAATGACTAATCATTGTTGGCTGACTAATTCATGAACCATGGTGTGGATGTGAACTTCAGGTAAGAAAGTGGGAATAAAGAGGCGGCAGCCTGAGTCAGACTGTCAGGGTTTAGAAGGGAACAGTAAAAACTGTGGGTGTGGTTCTGCTGGGAACCACTAAAACCCCACATTTGCAGAAGGGAATGTTTACTTTGTCAAGTTCTGGCATATCAGAAGGAAGATACTAGAGAATGTTTCATTAATATTACATAGTTTTATTTTTCACGTTTCCTTAAAATCAAGGACTTTCTGCAACCCTCTACACTTTAAGTTCTGCAATGTATTTCCAATGCTGTTAATATTTAATGGACTCCTCATAAGCCCTCCTGCTTCAGAGTCCTAGGTTCCTTCTTCGAGAAGAACAATACACAGGAAACTCTGCTTCTCCCTGTTTCTGTTTCTTAGGCATAATGATCTGCAGCACAAAGGAAGGAAAAATACCAGGAAATGGAACCTTGTGAAAACTAGTATCTTTGTATGAGTACCTAATTACATAGAAAACCTACGTGTATTAACTTTAAACCATGGTTGAAATATAGCAGTTAAATCAAAATGCCAATGCATCAGTAGCAGCAGCATATATCACATAAGTTTTGTAATATTATATGCACCCTTAAATTTTTAATAAACAAAACAATAATTTTCTTTATAACATTGTCATCTTTTGCTCATCTTTGGCCCCCTCCTCATCCTCCTGTCCTCTTTCTAAATAATAGATAGAAAACAAATTGCTGGGGAAAGAGAAAGAAAAGGGGGGCATGAGAGATGCAATAAATAAGGAGGAGAGTGTGGGCCCCTGGTGCTGGCCCCAGACTACAGGCACAAGGGTCAAACCTGATGTGTGCAGTGGCCTGGAGCTCTCTCAGGCTCCCCACACCCATGCCCCCCGAACTCACTGCCTAACCACAGCATCACCCTGGCTCTGAGCAATGACACAATATCTGAGATGGAGAATGGTTCATTTTCTGGATTGTGTCTCCTCCAAAGACCTTCGTGGTCTGTCCTGCCTCCAGGCGCCATGTTGGCTTCCATGGTCTGTGCAGCAGCCCGGGGATGGGGTGGGAAGGTATAGATGTCCGTGATCCATGCTGCTGCTAGAGGCTATGCTGATGTCTGTTGTCTGTGCTGCCACCTGAAATCATACTGATGTTCATGGTCCTTATTACCACTGGAGGACGTGTATATATCTGTGGCCTGGGCTACCACCTGAGGCCATGTTAAAGTCCACATCCTGTGCTACTACTGGAGGCCATGTAGAAGTTCATGATCTGTGCTACCACTGGCTGTTAAGGGCAAGGAAGCTTCTTTTAAAGTGCTATCAATGACCACAGACTCATAATTGAGGATGAGAGACATTGTAGGCTTCTGTGACAATCTGTCCCTCTATCCCCATACCCCAAAAAGAAACAGTCTAGATAAGAAGTCATTGCAGAGAGCCCCTAAAAATTGTGGTAAAGATGTTGAAATGTGGCTCTTCACAGTGGATGGCTTCTGGTGTGGATGTAGGTGAGGAAAGGACTCAGTTATCTTTAAGGGGCTGGCCACTGGGAGTTTAACCATGCTCCAATAAGTATATGGGCAACACAAATTGGACTTCTTACATTATTTTCTTCTTTTCATTTTTTTGGGGAGGGCACAGAGTGGACCTTGGGGGAATGAAAGACAAGTATGCTTGTGGTGCATTGTATGAAATCTGGAAATAATCAATAAACCCATGTTGAAAAAAGTTAAGTGGTATTCCAGAAGCCCTTTCCCTACTAACAGGCTTATAGAAAGATTACTGACTATCCACAACTGAAGATGGAGGCCAGGGCTCAGTGGACCCTAGCATGCCTTATATTTACAAAGAACCACAAGGACAGTCTACATGTATCTGAGTCACCCCAGTGACTTTAGAAATCTAACATCCACCAAATAACTACACCAGTAAACTATCATTTTGCAGATTAGAAATTGATGCCTCAGTAACTATAGCTTTGCTTACCCCATTAAGAAGCTGTTAGAAATCGTGCCAATTTCTTATATTAGAAACTATAACCAACAAACTACCAATTAGCCACCCTGAAAGACTTCCTCCTTCTGAGGTAAGAGACCAGAGCCCCAGTAGTTTCTGGTACCCATTCTCTAATCACATTGAAAACCTGCCTGCTTTTAATGTCAGTGTCTAGTAAGTTAAGACACTCTGGCACACCCTCACTCCTACTGATCTACAGTTCCACTCACACATGACATCAGAGGATAACCATTGCATAACAATATCATCCTCAACTCCTTCTGAGTACCCACTCATGACATCAGAGGTCACTTAAGCCCTAATGGAGGTTGTAGTATTTCAACTGGCCCATTCATGAATTAGTGCCAGCTATACCCATGACACCATCTAGTTGATCAAAAGCCACCAAGCCGAGATGCAAATACACATCCAATGCAGTTAGAGCTGAAGCATATACCAAAATACTCAAGCAACGAACAAATTCCAGATGTGCAATCCTTATACAATAAAACAAAAAGCAAAATGAAAATTTAAAAGCAACAAGAAAATATTTACACCCACCTTCGTAATTACTAATTCTGTAGTAATGGTACCTAATGAGAGCCATGTAGATGAAACTACAGACAAAGAATTCAAAAGAACAATTATGAATATGTTCAATGAATTCAAACAGAATACAAATAAACATGAATGAATTTAAAAAGAACAGCAATAAACCCCAAAAGAACATAAACTGACAACCGAATAAAACAAGAATGTTAACTGACAATACAAACATAGAATTCAATAAAGAGATAGAAATGCTGATGATACACTATTCTTCTGAAATGAATCTGCAAATGAATAATCCTGTTAGTCCAGTTAAGCTCAGTTATAAAGCTCACTGGTACAATGGATCATATGGAGAATAGAGTACCAGGGCTGGAAAACAAGGGTTGTTCAGTCAAAGAAAATCACTAAAAAAACAAGATAATATCACATGCAAAATTATGGGATAACACAAATATATCATAACAGTTAATTATGGGCACAAAGAAGAGAAGAATTTCACACCTAAAGCACAGAAAATATTTTCAATAAAATTGTAGAAGAAAAATTTCCAAATCTAGAGTATGAAGATACCCTTCCAGGTATAAGTGGCATACAGAAGACTGAATAAATAGAACCCCAATAGAAATTTCATGTCATTTTATAGTCAAAACACTAAACATACAGAACAAAGAAAGCTTATTGAAAGCTTCAAGAGGGAAGAGTTGATTCATCAGAATAACAGCTGATTTTTCTATGGAAACTCAAAAATGTAGAGAATTAAGAAAGATGTGCTTCAACCTCTGAAATAACACAGTGCCAACCAACATTATTATACCCAACAAGTTTACTTAGCAAAACTTCAGGGGAAATAACTTCCCATGCTTAAAACAGACTACAGTAATTTATGATCACTAAGTTAGCTGTATGGAGGATACTAGAAGGAATACTTCAGACTGAAAAGAAAGATAGACACACTCAAGAGACTCCAAAGGAAAAAATAAATGATGTCAAGCAAAAGTGGAATAAGAAAACATCAAAATTAAAAAGCTACAAAAATTAAAGCACATCTTTTAATAATAATCATAAAATACCAATGGCCTCAGTTTCTCAAACAAAAGCCACAGATGAGCATACTTGGACCAGAAAACAGCATTTATGCTTTTGTTACCTCAAAAAAGACACTTCACACTCAAAGACAAACACTAATTAGGAGTGAAAGGATGGGAACAGCTATTCCCAGAAAAAGGAATCAGGAAGCAAGTAGAAGTTGCTATAATATATGACAAAATAGATTACAAACTAGAACTGGTCAGAAGGGATGGGGGACCCTTCACATTAGTTAAAGGAACAGTTCTTCAAGAGGGCATTACAACTGCAAACAAATGCACTGAACACAGGTGCTCCCAATTTTATTAAGCTAATATCACTAGATGAGAAGTCAGAGATTAATTCCAACATAGAAATAGTATGTAATGTTAATGCCCCTTGCTCATATGGTGACAGGTATCCATACATTGCTCATCAGGTGACAGGTACCCATACATAAAATAAGGAAGCATTAGAGCTAAATGACATAGAGCAAATGGACTTAGATGTTCACAGAACAGTTCAGCTAAATCAAAGGGTATACCTTCTCAGAAGACCATGGGACTTAACTACAAAATTGATAACGTGCTTGGATGTACAGAATACCTTAATAGATAGGCCAAGGTTAATACAACTCTTTGAATTCTGTCTGACCACAGCAGAGGGAAAAATAAACAAATAGACAATAGCAAAAAGAGAAAATTCACAAACTCAGAGATTAAACAGCATTCTATTGATTGATGAATAGAACACTGAACAAAGCAAGGAGAAAATGTAAAGTTACTATAATTGAAAGAGAATGAAAATACTAAATATCAAAACCTATTGGGTACATATCAGGATAAGGTAGTCCTAAGGGAGAGCAGAAGATCTCAAATGAATAACTTAATTGTATATCTTAAGACACTGTAAAAGTAAGTAACTTAACTATGTACTTAAGATGCTGTAAAAGCAAGATCAAACCAAATCCAAATGTAGCAGATGGACAGAAATAACTTAGATCAGGATAGAAATTAATGAAATAGAAACACCAAAATAATACAAATCATCAATGAAAGAAAAACTGATTCTGGAAAAAAATAAACAAGATAAACAAACTCTTAGCCAAATTAACCAAAAAATAGAAAGAGAATTTACAAGTTAATAAGCTTAGAGACTCAATGGAAGACAATGCAAAAGATATTAATGAAATTCAGAAAATATAATGACATAAATATCTATATTACACTGCAATATTAGCTTTTTCAACTTGATACAATCTTGAATCACCTGACAAGACAGTCTCAATGATGGATTTTTTCATTTAGTTGGCCTGTGGGTATGACTCTGGGAGTCATCTTAACTAAGTTAATTAAAAGACAGAGATACAGCACACTGTAAGTGGCTCCATTCCCTAGGCTACTAGTTCTGAACTGTATATGATTGGAGAAATCAAGTTGAGCACAAGCAAATAAACAAGAAAGTGAGCATGTGTGATGGCTATTCTTATTTGTCAACTTGCCTACATCTGGAACTAAAATCCCAAAATAGAAGGCACACCTGTGAGAGAATTTTGCTTAATTTGAAGTAGGAAGAACTACTTCTAATCTAGATCTTTGAAGTCGGAAGACTTGTCTTTAATCTGGATTCTGAGGTGGGAAGACACACACTTTTAATCTGGGCCAAACCTTCTACTGAAAACCTATGTAAGGACATGGAAGAAGGAAAATTTTGTTGCTCTTTGTCTGCTTTCTCCACCTTGTTAGCAAGTCCAATTCTTTACTAGCATTAGAGTCTACTTCATGGTTCCAGTGTATATTGAAGACCAGCAGAGATAGCCAGCCTTGTAGACTAAGCAGTTATTGGATTCTTGGATTAGCTGGACTACAGCCTATGTCATTCTAATAAATCCCATATATATGGGATTTATATATATATATATATATATATATATATATATATATATATATAGAGAGAGAGAGAGAGAGAGAGAGAGAGAGAGAGAGAGAGAGAGATTCATTTTATAAGTTCTGTTACTTTAAAGAACCCTGAGCAATACATCCTGTGTGAATTATTTTTCCTCTGCCCTTGAATGGATATGATATGTCCTCATTTTTTGAAAGATCAAGCAACTTCATTTGGGCATTTTGATGTGCAACTTTACTATGAGTGGACCTTTTTGGTTTGTTCTGCTGGGCTTAGTACACGTGCTTGATGCAAGTCAACAGTCTACTTACTTGATGGATTATTAATGAAAGCTCTAGGAAGGAATTATGAGAAAGGATCTGTAAGGGATTGTTTTTCTCTTCTCTTTTCTATTTGTTCATGGATGTGAAAGCTGGCGCCTCAGCAGCTGTTTTGAATAGTGAGTGAATTGTCTTGAGGACATTCGCCACTTCCTATGTAATGACAGTTGAACCTGGTGTCTGTAGAATCGCCACACCAGCAGTGTTTTATTTGGTTCCATTTTATGGTAGAGAAAATAAGATTTTCATTTTTAAATTTTAAATAAACAGTCTGATATTAAACAGGTACCACAATTTAAATACATTCTCCTTTAAAGCAGAAGCATATTGTTTTGTTCAGAGCTTTTCAGGCAGGCAACTGCACAGAAGATATTCAAGTGCACATGATGGAGAAGAGAGATGGCTCAGCATTTGAAAACATTCACTGCTTCTGCAGTAGTTCACAGCTGTGCATGCCTCAGTTGCAGAGGAAGTGATGCTTTCTTCTGGTGTCTGCTCTGGCTGTTGCTTCAGGCTGGAATACTTCCTTGCTATTGCTAAATAATTCCCTTTTTACCTGCTGAAATCCCAATTGAACATTACTTCATCTACAGTCTCTAATCTTCTGCTAAGCCTTGTTTTTCAGCTTGTACATAGTAGTTGCCATGAACCTTCATATTTAGAGCAAACCTCCAATGACAAATGTTTAAACTATAAAACCTAAGAGAAGAATTCTTTTCAATTTAATTAAAAGTGGCAGGACAATAGAATTCTATATTCTTTTTTGTTTCTCTTTTGTTTCTGGTTATTTTGTTGTGTTTTGACTACATGTGACCATGGTGGTACAGACAAACCTCTCAAAGTGATGATCCTCTTCCTTCAGCCTCCAGAGTGCTGGGATTCTAGGAATATACCACCATGCTCAGGATTATTATTTATCAAGGCTGTTATCACATTAAAAACTATAAATGCTCCTCTGAAATATAAAACCACCATTGCTGCATCACTATAAATATTACACAATGGAACTTGGAATCAAATCAATATTATTTTTATATCTTAAACAAGTTTCTATGATGTTGGTGTACAGACGAGTTGAATAATCAAATTAAATTACAAATTGCCACTGGATATAGAAAAATGAAATCAGAACAAACAGCAAGCCCACTCTTTCTCTTTATGTATACCGGATCCTCCCAAGATTTCCTCTTATTTATATTTTCTCAAGTATTGAGGAGCAGTTCTTTGTTCTATTCCTGCTTCAGGCTGCTTGCCCTATGCCTTCCTCCTCTCTCACACATTTCACCAGTTCAATAAGCCTATGTCTCTAATCTATTTTCAGTGTTTTCTCTTTTTCTTCCTCTCTGTAATTCAGTACAGGGTTTTTGTTCTGTTTATTTTCTGTATGTCTGTCTTCTGGTTCACTAAACATTGGGTATCTTCTGTCTGCTCAGCTGCAACTTTAACCACTCAGCTCTGGATTTTCAGTCATGGGATTTTTTTTTCTTTTTTTTTTTTTAATTTTAATTTATTTTGCAATACAATTCAGTTCTACATATCAGCCACGGATTCCCTTGTTCTCCCCCCTCCCATCCCCCTCACCTTCCCCCCAACACCCCCCATTCCCATCTACTCCAGGGCAAAGCCTTCTCCACAGCTGAGGAGACTGAGGTCAACCTGGTAGACTCAGTCCAGGTAGGTCTAGTCCCCTCCTCCCAGGCCGAGCCAAACAATCCTGCATAGGCCCCAGGTTTCAAACAGCCAACTCATGCAATGAGCACAAGATCTGGTCCCACTGCCTGGATGCCTCCCAAACAGATCAAGCCAATCAACTGTCTCACCCATTCAGAGGGCCTGATCCAGTGGGGACCCCTCAGCCATTGGTTCATAGTTCATGTGTTTCCATTCATTTGGCTATTTGTCCCTGTGCTTTATCCAACCTTGGTCTCAACAATTCTCGCTCATATAAACCCTCCTCATTCTCGCTAATTGGACTCCCAGAGATCCACCCAGGGCCTTGTCATGGATCTCTGCATCCAGATCCCTCAGTAGTTGGATGAGGTTTCTAGCACAACAATTAGGGTGTTTGGCCATCCCATCACCAGAGTAGGTCAGTTCGGTCTGTCTCTCGACCATTGCCGGCAGTCTGTTGTGTGGGTATCTTTGTGGATTTCTGTGGGCCTCTCTAGCACTTTGCTTCTTCCTATTCTCATGTGGTCTTCATTTACCATGGTCTCCTATTCCTTGTTCTCCCTCTCTGTTGTTGATCCAGCTGGGATCTCCCGCTCCCCCAAGCTCTCTTTCCCTCAACCCTCGCCTTTCATTACCCCCACTCATGTCCAGGCTGTTCATGTAGATCTCATTCCATTTCTCTGTCATTGGGCGATCCCTGTGTCTTTCTTGGGGTCCTGTTTTCCAGGTAGCCTCCCTGGTGATGTGAGTAGCAGACAAGTCATCCTTGTTTCATGTCTAGTATCCTGCTATGAGTGAGTACATACCATGTTTGTCTTTCTGAGTCTGGGTTACCTCACTCAGGATGATTTTTTCTAGATCTATCCATTTGTCTGCAAACCTCATGATGTCATTGTTTTTCTCTGCTGAGTAGTATTCCATTGTGTATATGTACCACATTTTGTTTATCCATTCTTCAGTTGAAGGGCATCTAGGTTGTTTCCATGTTCTGGCTATTACAAACAATGCTGATATGAACATAGCTGAACAAGTGCTCTTATGGTGTGGTTGAGCATTCCTTGGGTATATGCCCAAGAGTGGTATAGCTGGATCTTGGGGGAGATGGATTCCCAATTTTCTAAGAAAGCACCATATTGATTTCCAAAGTGGTTGTACAAGCTTGCATTCCCACCAGCAGTGGAGGAGAGTTCCCCTAGCTCCACATCCTCTCCAGCATAAGGTGTCTTCAGTGTTTTTGATCTTAGCCATTCTGACAGGCGTAAGAGATCTTCACCAACCCCACATCTGACAGAGGACTGATATCCAGAATATATAAGGAACTCAAGAAATTAGACAGCAAAATGCCCAACAGTCCAATTAAGAAATGGGCTATAGAACTAAACAGAGAATTCTCAACAGAGGAAACTCAAATGGCCGAAAGACATTTAAGGAATTGCTCAACATCCCTAATCATCAGGGAAATGCAAGTCACGGGATTTTTAAACAGCCAACTTGATAAAATACAATCTTCGTGACAGGAAGTCAGGCCTGTTAGGCCTCATATTTCCCCAAACTTTTTCTAAAACTCCTCGCCTTTCACTTGCCTTATTGAATTTGTTAATCACACTTATTTTAATGTCTTTGTTGAGTGGTTCTGATGCCCTGATGATCTGTAGGATGCGTTCAATTCCAATTTCCTTCTCAGTTTTGATCATGTGGCACTCTTCTTGGATTTCCATCCATGTCCTCCTACTTTCTCGGTGTCTTAACCATGCCATTTCAGTACCTGAGCATGTCTAAAGACTAGAAATGTTCCGAGCTTTGTCTGCAAATCCACTTCCCCTTGGGTCATGGTTCTGGAGAGTGTGCTTCCAGGACAGCCACAGCATTTTCCATTTCTGAGCCACAGAGCTGGCTGAAACTCTAGCACCTTTCATCTCAGACTCAGATCCACACCAGGACATGGCTAGGACAGGACCAAGAACCAGTGAGAAATGCCCTTCAGACGTGTCGCTTCCAAAGTGTTTCCCTTCCTTGTACTGCTCCTTCACTCCTCTGCCTCCTTGCCAGAAAAAATGAGCCCAGCTCTTGCCAGAAGGGTTTTGTGGTAGTTGGATGGGAAGGTTTATATAAGATATGCTGTTGGATGCAAGCTGAGAGATTTGTTGGATTAATTTCTTGACCTTGCCTTTTCCCTCCAGGCCTAACTGCATGTTAAGCAGATGGTATTTTACAAAGTTGAAATTTCTTAAATGACACTAGTGAATGTTTCTTCTGTAGACTTTAGAAATACTGGTAAATGTGCAAGGGAAATGTACACTTTCAATGCTTGGTTGCCAGAAAGGAAGAAAAACTGGATAAAGGGATGCAAGGTTATCTCTATAGCTTAAATCACTTTTATCATGCACATGCTCAGAATGAAATATACAACAACTGGTAGGCTGAAGGAGTTTATTTTTTATTATCAGTTATCTCAAGTAATTAAATTATATATCAGCAAGTCTTGTCAATGGATAAGTCCAACCATGAAGAAATTTCCTATCTTAATCTAAATTCTCTTTCTTTGTCGATGATTATATTATTTGGATCTGTATATTTTAGCTACCAACTTGTCTTATATTTTGTGATAATTATGCACAAACAATAAATCCACACACAAAAGATATCTGTTTGGCTGGGGAGATAGCTTAGTCAATAAGTACTTGTCATGCAAACATGGAGACCTGAGTTTAGATGCCTAGTACCTACTTCAAAATGCATGCACTATGGCATGTATCAGTTGTTCCAGTTCTAGGAAGACACAAACAAGTAGATTTTTATGCTGTACTGAAAACACTAAGGTGCTCATCTCAGAGGACTCCAGTTTGCTATGTTTGTGGACTGCTCCCTTCCTAATGCTACATTGAAATGTAAAAAGTTGTTCATGTGATAACTCTTAAGGTGAGATTGGAAGAGTATTCAAAACGTGGAGCTAGTCAGTCATGATGAAATGATGCCCCTCTTCATGGCGTCTATCCAAATATAATTAAGCACAATTTTAATTAAGATCACCAACTATGGAACAGCATAAGACATTATATGTCAACTGCATGTTGGTTTTACATTTTTTGAAAAAAAAAATTGGAAGGGTAATTAGTTCTAAACTCCAGAAATCTCTACAAGTTCGTAATTCCCTCAGAGGTATGAGGTAGGTTCATAGCATACTTAAGAATATGCAGTGTCCAAGGCAAGGACTCCCCTGGGGATTCAGCTCAGCCTGGTAGATTCAGTGGAGGCAGGTCCAGTCAGTCCCCTCCTCCCTTCACCCAGGCTGAGCAAAGTGTCCTTGCATAGGCCCCAGGCTCCAAACAGCCAGCTCATGGGAATGGGGGATGGGTTGGGGGGATGGCGGCGGGGGGAGGGAGGACAGGGGAATCCGTGGCTGATATGTAAAATTAAATTAAATTATAAAATAAAAAAAGAATATGCAGTGTCATAATGGATCTCAGTTCTTAATTCAGAACCTACTGTCATCTTTAAAAATTCTACAGGGTTTCTTAGTTGGCAATAGAACTCCATCCAAAAACATAAGATTCTAGCTTTAAATTCACACTATTTAATCAAACTTAGCTATGAATAAAAGATTCATAAAAATCATTGGAGCTTTCTTCTCTATTTCCTATTCATGAGTTATTAGCATATTGCTGATCAATAAGAATATTCACCCTCCGTTTGCCTTTATTTGCTATCAGAGCAAGTGTCTGATCATCCACTGTAACCATAGCTTTCAATTTAATACATTAACATGCACATGTTTTATTGTTTAGATATACAATAACAAGGAAGATATTATTTTAAAAGACCATGAGTAACTATAAAATCTAAAATGAGATTCAGCTCAGGTAGAGGAGAAAATATACAGCAAGGGAAATATCTTCAAGGTCTTGTTGAGTCTGTTAGAAAGGCCACAAAGGTTAGGTTCAGTTTTATACAACAGGCAAATAAGTGTTTTCATCTTCCAGCAGAGAAGACATCTTAAAGGGCATTTTTATTCATTTGCAGAATTGCCCTACTTTTAGGCTCTCTTAGTATTCTTTAATTTGCCAATAAGCCAGCCGTATTTAGAAACAAATGTTTCATCAAGGAAGTCAATGCTTAGTCTTTTGTTTCTGCACTTTTTTCATACGGTTTCTCTTTTCCTTTGAAGTCATGACATTTCAAATATTTTGTTTGCACAGAATAAAAATAAAACATCATGGGAATTGAGACTTCAAAGGCAACAAAGAAAGTCCAGTCACCGATAGTTAAGTGTGGATAAGAGGAAGTAATATACTCCTCCTGTGAAACACAAATGGCTCAGTATGATTCATTTTCATTGATCCTGCCACGTACTGCTGTAAACTCCAACAGGAACAATCTCAGTGCCTTCCCCTCTGCCATTGCCATTATCATATCTTCCTGTGAAAGTCAGGACTGAGCGATGATTTGACATCTTGAATAGGAAATTGAATTGATGTAAGAAATCAAGTAGAAATTCAAATCTCTCTGCTATGTCTCACAGGAACATGTAAAAATGGCTTCCATAGCAGCAAGATTTTCTTAGATTAAATTAGGATTTTAAGAGAATGTTTATTTCCATCAGCATGACTCAAGAGATTAAAAATCTTTTTGCCTTCATAGAATATGTTGTCCTCTTGAGTAGGCAAATCATGCATATGAAATGTCCAAAAGAGATATGGGGAGATATAGTGATTCATTTTTATTATAAAATAGTCTCAGAATTTGTCCATTTAAAATTAAAATATTTGTATCTTCATTATTTTTATTGTCATTGCTAAATATTTCCTGAATGTTTACCAATTCCTGAACAGTAAACTGAGTGTCACAATTACAAAGGCCTATGCCTATACCTGCAAGGTATACCATCTGGTTGGAAAAGAAAATAAGTTTACATTGACAGATGTTCCTATCACCTCTATTACTCTTTCCCTTCTTTGAAACCATGCAACTCTTAAGCCTTTGGGCTTTGATTTGGCACAAATTTTTATTTCTTTTTCTCATGGCTGAGGAAACAATGGAAAATCTACCTGAGATCTCAGGGCATTGCATCAGACTGGGCATTGGAATCATCCCTTTGCTACTTTAGCATCTAACCACCCATTTGTTTTTATTTAAGTTTGTCAACAATATTGAAAGCTCTCGGTTTTAACATCATTAGGGAAAATGAAAAAACACTTTAAATAGATGAATTTTTAATAATCTCCTAATCTTTTTGCTCTATCAATTGTAGAATTTGAATCAATGCTTAGTGACTATTTCTTCTGGATTTTATGTCTACCTAAAACAGATATAGTCCCATAACAATTCTATTTGAAGCCTATCACATCTAGTTACTTTCCCCACAGATGCTCAATAGGAACTGTAATAACTAAGCAGAGCAGGAAGATGCTCTGCAAAGTTGAGTAGTGATCACTAACTTGACATTTTACAAATGTTACTTAGTGGCCCATGTTCAGCATTTGAAGAACAAAGGAAAAAATCACAAGATTAAAATTCCTCATACAAGGAACTGAAGCAAGAGGAAAAGTCAGTGTGGTCTTTGCTTTTCTGATCTTTCTTGTGACATGATATCCCATAGCTTTTTCTGAAATGATTGGTTTGATTTTGTCCCCAGTGAAAACGTAAGTAAGTGAATGCAGACTATCTTCCCAGAAGGTTTGTGAAATGCTAAGTGATAGAGATTTTATAACTACTTAGTGAATGAGAAGAATGATGACACAAGAAGGTGTGGGGTCTGTCAGAAGAAGGAAGTGCTGTTGCGGGAATCTTAAGGTTCATGATGTCAATGGCTGATACAGTTCAGAAATAATACGCCTAATCTCTCCTGTTTATGGGAATATGGAAAAGCACTGATTTGTTAAATTATTCTTTTAAATGCTGAAACCCAGAAGGAATAATTCTCAAGCAACCCTGACAATCACAACTTGACAACTGTTTGAAATACTGCTCTATCATGTATTTCTGTCTCCTCTACTCTGGGTGAGTTGCATACCGGATGATGGGGTTTAGCATTAAGCTGTGTGGACAGTGTCTACTCACAGCTGCTAGTTCCTGAGATTTTTGTTCTCTCAGATCTCAAGCTTGTCGTGCTGTGTACCAAAACACAAGAAAAGGGGAAATTCACCATGTGTTGGCCAATCACTTTTCAGCAAAACCTAATTTTCTCTAGTCACCAGAGCCTACACAGAAACACACATGAGATTAAAACGTGAATTTCTGTATGAGGATTCTAGAGCAGGAGTAACATGATGAAAGTTGGAAAGGCCGTGAGATAAAGTATTCCTTTTATCTAGAATATTATTTTGGTGAGGGCCGATAAATGCTTGCCTGTGCTGACACTGTGCTGTGCATAAATTTCAAGTTCCTAGAAAGTCTTTAGGGTTATCACTCACAGATGACTCATCTTACTGGACATGCCTGTTGGAATAAAGGAAGAGGCATCTCAGAAACAAGAAATCCATTTATCCAATACCTCCTTCAAAACTGCATATGATATGCTTGTCCTGTGGAGGAAATGATAATCTTATAGAAATTCTGAAAAATCTGACACGTTTCCAAAGACACCAGAAAATAAGCAAGATGTCTATTTTAGTTAGCTAGAAATTAGAGAGGGACTTTGAAAAGTAGAGAAGAAACAAAAGATTTAAAATTAAAACAATTTAAAATAAAAAAATATAGTGACAGAGGTAGCATTAATGGCAATAAAAGCTTAGGTGGGTAAGACATGATAATACTCATTATAATTGTCTATAAGAGTTCTCCTGTGAAAATTATGTCAGAAATTGTCATTGATGTTTAATGTTCAAATCAATATTTTCCTTAAAAGTAGAAGCATTATGTTTATGCTACAGATCAATAAAATTTATGAACAAATTAAAATATAAGTGATCCATATTTGATCATTATATTATATTAAAATACCACAATGTGTCTGCTAAATATTGCAATTACTATGTGCTAGCCAACATCATCTTTGTAAATGTTAAACAGTCTGAATTGAGCTTGCACACTGAAAGTGTGTCAGATTATCACATTGTACAGCTTATCAGTGTGTACAAATAAATTGCTAACTAGCAAAAATAATATTTGTAGTTTTCCTATATGCCTGCCACAACTGTGTGTTTTAATTTCAATTATTGTTACAATGACAATTTTCTCAACAGACAGAAAATTCCTATAGGCAAAGATACTTGACTTTCTCACTATTGAATATTCAGGAATTTAAAATGTTATAGATCATGTATATGCATTATACTTTACTAATTCTTCCTAAAATTCATCGTGAGACCTTTGTCTTTCAAATCCCTTTTTTGAAACAACATAAAATATGAAGAACATCTTCAAAACATGTCATTAATTTCAACTACATACTTACCAGAAACCCTCACCATTGTCAAGACAACAAATATGTGCCTTTATCTTCAAGGTGTCCCTCGAATTAATCCCACTTAATTTTTCTTGTAAATTTTCAGTATCCAAGAAATCATAGATGTATTTTATATGACAACATATTAGTTTACAAACTTTACAATTGTTTACAACTAGAATTAATGGGAGTTTACACACACACATATACACACACACACACAAACACCTGAATTTTCTTACTCACAATAAATATTTTGAGATATGCCCATTTTGTAGCATGACTCTGTTTCTAATTTTTTATTGTGAAAAAAATTCTATTATGTAGCATATCTCAGTTTATTAATTTATCCACTTGTTGGTAGACATTTGAGTTTTTCAGGCTGGAGATATTAAATATGAAATTAATGCAATCATGAGTACATAATTCTTTATATAGATAAATGTTTCCATTTATTTTGAGAAAATACTAAGGAGGGCAGTGACTGAGTCTTACCACAAGTGTTCACTAAACACTGTGAAAATGCTCAGATTTTCTCAAATCAATTTAATTTGTTTTTAGTTCCAGCAGTTTACAGATTTTCATTCTCTCTATTTCATTGCCAGAATGATTCAGAATAATGACATTTAATTGATACTAATCAATCTGTTTAATTCTAGCCATTCTAAAAGGTAACTCACGTTTTTATGATAATTTTTTTATATGCTAATGTGAGAATTTTATCACAGTGTATTTCCCTTGTTTCCAATATTTTGACCATCGTATTTATTTTTAAACACAATAGTATTTTGAAAATTCTTAATAAGTGTTAGTTTTGGAACTAGAAATTATTTCATTCTTTGTGGTTCATTTCTATAGTCTCTTAACCATGTCATTGATTACTTTTTAGTTTTGAAGACTGGTTAACCTATGGAATATAGTTTGACTCCATATCTAACAATCCTATTTCAAGTTCCAGATATTTTCTCATATGCTTACTTTTAGTTCTATAATTTAGTATTTTGTACTTTGGACTCAGATACATTCTATACTAATTTTATATGATGCAAAGTAACAATCAAATACTTCTCTTTGGTTTTGTTTGGTTTGCTTGCTATTGTGAGGAGTTCCACATTGACCTTCAGGATTTATATATTTTGTTTTTTAAAAAGAAAACTAGCCAGATGGTGGTGGTGCACGCCTTTAATCCCAGCACTTGGGAGGCAGAGTCAGGCAGATCTCTTTGAGTTCAAGGCCAGCCTGGTCTACAGAACGAGATCCAGGACAGGCACCAAAACTATACAGAGAAACCCTGTCTTGAAAAACTAAAAAAAAAAAAAAAAAGAAAAGAAAAAGAAAAGAATACTATACAGTATGAATTGCCTCTTGTCAAAATCAGTAGTCCTTATGGGCATTGTTCTTTATTTTTTTATTTCATCTCATTATACATATGTGAAAAATTTTTTTGTTATAAAACCTTCATATGTCTTAAAACGAAGCAAAGTTAATGTTCAAAGTCAATTCTTCTTAAAAGTCATTTGGGCTGTTGCAGCTTTTTTTCCATTTACTTAATATTAAATATTAAAATAAGTTTTTAGTATTTATTTATTGATTGATTGATTGATTATGTGTGTGAATAAGAGAGAGGGCATGAGTGCCATGGCAAGCATGTGGAGGTCAGAGAACAATTGTGTGGAATCCATTCTCTCCTTCCACCTGTATGTGCTTTCCAGGTACCAAACCTAGATGGCAATGCTTAAGAGGCAAGAATATCTACATGCTGAGCCATCCTTTGGGCCTTCATTTTAATTTTTAAAAAGGTCATTGAGATTTTTTCTTTGAATTGCCCTGAAAATTAAGGAAGGGAAGAGGTAAAGGAGTGAAGGAAGAAGGGAAAAGTAAAGACAGAATGATTCAAGTCTTTAATATGACTCATTTCCATTTATTTGGTCATCTTTATTTTCATTTAGTACAGTTTTATAGATTTAGCATGAAATCTTGAATACCTTTAGTTATATATATATATATATATATATATATATATATATATATATATATATATATATATATAATAACAGTATATTTTTATATTATTATAAATATACAATTTGTGTAATTCAATTTTCTGAATATTTATTGCTGGTGTATAGAAACAGACCTGAATATTTGTTTAATATCTTGTAAGTTTCCTAATTTCCTTTCATTTAATAATCATGTCTTTTTTGTAGATATCAGCTAGCTATGCTTTTTTTCAGTTGACACATATATCATTATTAAACAAACATATTAATGCCTGGTAGTAGTAATACAAAATTATTTTGTTTGGTGCCATTAGATAATTTTCATCTTAATCAGTATCAGTCCCAGATGTTTTGTTTGTTCGTTTGTTTAGGTGCCAGGCATAGATCCAGGGCCTCTTATATGTTATGCTATACCATGACATCTTCAGCCCCTCTGTATGAATTTTTCTAATATAGTTGTCTTTATTATTGAACTATCCTTCCTATAGTTGGGATTGTCTTTCACTCAAATTTGATAGCTAACTTTTACTCAGTCTTTTAGGTTATTTGTACTTAATGTAATTGTCATTATGATTCTATTTAATTTACCATCGTGACACTTGCTTTTTAGTTTTTCCATTTAGTATTCATTTCCTTTTTCCTCTTTCTCTGTAATAGAAGTTCATTAAGTGTATTTGTTATTTCTCTTGTCCCTGAAAGATGAATGATGTCTGCACATCATGGCCAATCTAATTCCAAGTTGTGTTGCTTTTATACTCTTGATCTATAATATAGGAACATTTTAAAACTTGGTCATGCAGTCCTTCATGTCACAAATTCTATGGCACATTGTCATTATGTTCATATAACCAAGTATATATTTTCAAAGTCTGAAATAGTAACAATTAAATTATTTATGTTACCATGCAGTTGCTACTTCCAGTGCTTTACAGGAAGCATGGAGGTTGGTATCTCCACCAGGTACTGCTTTCCTTCCATTTGATGGATTGCTGTTAACATTTCTTGTACTTCATGTCTGCTTGTGGTGACTGTTTCCTCTTGCATGCCAAACAAAGTTTCCTCTGAACTCCCTTTGAGTCATGAGGTGTTCCCATCTGGCTAGTGGTATTAAGCACTTCTCACATTCTTGCACAGCAGACATGTTCACTTCTAACTCATTGGGGTGTTACCTCCTTGAACATGTGTATCATTACTCATCGGCACAGTCACAGGGTATTAACATTTACAGATTTCTGGAGAGTTCTATTTATATTGCTTCACTCTCTCTGGTATCTAGGCCTTCAAGTTCTGGTTGCCTCAATCTACTCACACTCTAGGCTCAATTTCTCCATGGAGAAGTCTATTGGAACCTTCCTAGCCCACTCTTTCTTACAGGTTTGGCATTCACATTCCCCATGTTTTCTTCTTTCCCCTTTGAATGCCAATGAAAAAGGCGATGATTTCCCAGTCAGAATATCCACAGCTGTATGGTTTATCCTACCTGGGTGTTGTACTGGCAGACTGCTTCTTTTTACTGACTCCTACTTCACGTAGCCTAAACTCCCTGCCTTTGAATTTGGCCAGAGAAGCCCTATACCTGCTCCATACAATGTCTAACAGCACTGCAGAACTGGTCATTCTTGTGCAGGAAGAGAAAACCCCTGTCCCTAACATCTGGCTAGGTCAGTGCTGTGGAGACTAGAGCTTCTCTGTTGGTTGTACGGAATCCACTCAGCACTGTGAGTTCCTGACCCCAGTATGAGACAAGTTGTTTACCCTCCTGCTCCATTTCTAATCTTCCTTGAACTCTCTCATTTATAACCACTGAAGATAAGACTGACTGTCTTTCATTAGGAAACCCCTGACATGTAGGTTCATATCCATTCTCTTCCCTCCGTTTCATTCACCGCTTCTGGCCTATGCACATACCTCAACCAAAAAGCACCGAATCCTATGTTTTGATTGAAACTCAGTTTTCAAAAGTATTGTACCTAAGAAAGTGGGGAAACGAAAGACTATAATCAAGACAACAGTCATTCCTTTGAGCAACATACACTTTTACGTGTTTATGTAAGACCTCTGAAACCTGTTCTACACACTTATTTTTTTTAATTTCCTTCATTTTTGAGGATTTCGTACACATATACAGTGTCTGCTCCTTCATTTTCCTCCTCTAACTCCTCTCATGTCCTCCTAGCTCCATCACGATTTCATGTCCTTTTTTTTGTTTGTTTGTTTTTTGGATAATTCACTTGCAGTGCTCCCTAAGAGTGCGGGACCATACACAGGAGCAGGGGAAACATACCAGTGGCCACGTCTTCTAAAAGTAGTAATTCTCCCTCCTCCAGCAACTATCCATTGACCGTAAATCCTCAGTAAGGGGCAGATCTTGAGGCTCTTCTACTCCATCTGTGCTCAAATTTGGGCTGGCTCAATTTTGTTCAGTTCTTGTGCAGGTGACTAAGCTATTATGATTTCAGGAGCACCATGGCCATGTCTTGTCAGGAAGACAATATTCAGCAGGACTCCTCCACATCCTCTAGCTCTTACATTGTTTTCGACTCCTCTTCTGCAATGGTCCCTGGGCCTTGGTGGTACAGTGGGAGTTGACAGTGATGTTCTCTTTAGTGCTGATCAACTTGTCTCTTATTCTTAGCATTTTAACCAGTTCTTCATTTCTCTAGTCACTGTTACCCACAGCAAAAGGAAGCTTCTCCAGTCATGGTTGAGAGTAGCTCAAATCTCTGGCTATAAACATAAATAATTAGACATAACTTTGTCAGTATGGTGATTTAGCAAAATAACAGTAGGGAGCTTTTTGACTCAAGATCTACGGCCTCCCTGGCCATAGACTTTTTGCCAGGTTTACAGTTCAAGGCATGAAACTCCTTCTTGTGAAAGAGGCCTCAGATCCAATCTACAAATCAAATCATTTTTTTTTGGAAGCTGAGGATCGAACCCAGGGCCTTGTGCTTGCTAGGCAAGTGCTCCACCACTGAGCTAAATCCCCAACCCCACAAAACCATTTTTAACATGTTGAATTCAACTCAAATTTCGCAAATATCTCAAATGAGAAGCGATATCAGAACAATTAGTCACTTTAGAGAATAGAAAAGAAGAAAACACAAATCATCAGTTCCTAAGCTGCAGCTTAAGAAGGCAGGTGAATTGCACACAAGGCTGTGATGTCTGAAGAAGGGAAACTTCAGAGCTCTACCCTGGATATGGCTTTGGAAGGTTCCTGTGAGTGCTGTGACCAAACACTTGAAGCGACCTGTACTCTGTCTGAATTTGTAAATACCAGAATGACTTTAAATGGAAGAAGCTAAAAATATTTGCCTCTGTGCTCTGTCCTCTGTCACACTTTGTGATTTGTTTAAATAGGTAGTTTCAGCACAGTGGAGGGATGCTAAGCACGGGATACCTAGCTCAAGTTACAGAGTTGGCAATGGTAGTAACAAATCATTTTGGTGAACCTAAATTAGAAAATGAGTAAATAAAGTTTAAGTGATTATATAGTTGCAACATTGTTAATGTGTAAGCACTATTGATGAAATGTTGGATTATCATAGGAAACATCACCATCAAATAGTGATTTTTAAATTTTCCTCTATAAATTATTTTTGTTATTAATTGGAACCAGTAAAGTGAAATGATGAAAGGGAAAATCTTCCTCCCTTTAATACCATATTTTTCAATGATTCAATAACATACTATTTGGGGTTGAACTGTGCCTATCAAATAAGCTATGTTGAAGTCATAAACCCAGCACTTGAGAATCTTAAGAATGTGACCTCAGGGTGTGGAAATGGCTGAGTGGAAATACAAGTTGATGTGCTGTGTTTGGCCAGTCAGTTTAAACAATGTGTGAACTCCAGATTCAATGAGAGATTCTGTCTCAAAAATTAAGGTAAGACTATGTGAACTTGTCCCCTATCCATACTGGAATTTTGTCTAGCTTGATTGGTGCCATTCTAATGGAGTCACAACTCTGTATGTTCACATGTACTTCTGGGAATGGGAGAGTCACTTTTATTCAGGAGACTCCAAGAGACTACCAATGCCAGTACACGGCTCTGTGCCCAGGCACATACTGATAGCACAAAGAGACTCAGTGAGTCAACAAACAAACAAACAAACAAAAAACAAAAACAAAACAAAAAACCAAATAACTCGAATAAGAAGCATGGAATAGGTAAAGAATATCCTGGGCAGAATGGGAAAGGAGTTGGAAGGGAGTTAACAGGGATGTGAATTTGATTAAAAAAACACAGTGTATACATGTTTGAAATTCTCAAACAATAGAAAAACAAAATGGAAAATGCATAAAAGACACCCAGTGCAGACTTCTGGCCTCCACATGCCTGTACTCACAACTACACATACAAGAACATGTATACATGCATACACACACACACACACACACACACACACACACACACACACACACACGACTTTATTTGGGAAAGGAATCTGCAGATATAATCAAACTAAAGTGAGCTCACACTGGGTAAGTGTGGGCCTAATGACTGGTGTCCTTATAAGGAGAGAAAGCACAGACAGGAAAGGCCATGCAATAGTGGGAGGCAGGAACAGGAGTGCTGTGTGCCTGCCTGCTGAGAACTGAGGATTCCAACATTGCCCAGAGCTAGATATCCTAAATGTAACAGACGCTCCCACAGACCCTGAAGCTAGATATCCACAAAACAGATTCTAGCACAGATCCTGCCCTACTAAAATGTAGGCGTCCATTGTCCTAGCCAGAAAAAGGTCAATTTATGTTATCTTAAACTGTAGTGTCTTGTGTGTGTGTTCATCTACTTTGGCTGCCATAATGAAACATCACTGGCTGGGTGGGTTCAGTAACACAAATATGTTCCCTCACAGTTCTTGAGACTAGAAATCCATGCCATAGAAGTTAAAACTTCATTTTAGGGGGAAAGTTTTCTTCCTTACTTGCCTGTGGTTGCCTTCCTTCTTATTATAGAGAGTGGGAAGGGACTGCAGAGAGAGACGTTTAACCACAGTGGACTCTGGGTGTCAACATATAGTTAGATGGTGCACAACTCAGTACATAGCAGTGTGATTTGTACGTGTGTGTGTTTCTCTGTGTGTGTGTGTGTGTGTGTGTGTGTGTGTGTGTGTGTGTGTGTGTGTGTAATGTTTGTCTGGGAACTTTTATTTGACTTTTCTTCTTTGTCTTTAATATGATCCATTCTTTCTGTGACATTTTCCAAGCAATACTTGGCTCATGTGGAAGTAAACATAATCCTACACCAAGGATGATATCTGATGGAGCCTTAACAATTCAGAAAACATTATCTTTATGTCCGACAAAGAGCACACAAGCCAATCAAAGCATTTGTTAGGAATTTTGAAAATGAGATATTGACCACTATAGTTTTTAGTTCCTAGAATCTTACCAGAGTTAAGTTAATCTTTACCCACTGTGGAATGAACTTGACAAAATATAAAGCCACAAAGAACAGCTGACCCAGACTGGATGGAGAGAAAATCCTACGGAGAGTTTTGTGATACAATCCGACAGAAATTGGCAGAAATCTGATGTATTACAGAGGATTTTGAGATACTAGAGTGTTAAGAGATTGAACTTGAAATGTCTCCCACATGTGTTTGAATGCTTGGTCCCCAGATGCTGGTACACTTTGAAGGAGGCTGTGAAGGTGGGATCTGCATAAACTGACCTGAAGTCTAGGATCTTGTTTCTTTTAAGTCTGCCTACATATATATGTATTCTGTGCAGGACTTTCTTTTAAACTTTCAGACAAGGGGAGTGTGAAGAAGAGAAAAAGGTGAAGATTGTAAAAGAGAAAAGAAGCAGAGAAGGAAAGGTACCCCAAATGGAAGCAATGATGATGGAAGGGGAGAGAAAAGGAGACAGTTTTGTGGCTAGAAGTTGCTTGGAATTCTTTATGTATTACATCATCTTTCATTTCTCTTCAGGGGTAATACAGTTTCTTTCCTTAAAAATAAATGGATCCAGAATGTAGCTGTATGGGTGCCCAGTATCACATTAGCTTCATAATAGCTTGCTACTTTTCAAAATCCATTCACCTTACTTTAAAGTCTATTTATAAAAGTTTCCTTTGGGAAATGACTTTTGGTTATTCTCCCCTAAGATCAACATTCTTCCACAGAGTGTGAAAATGATGTTAAAAATTCCTGCATCTCTACAGAACTACAATACTGTCTAATTTAAGACTCATGTGGATTTTTAAAATTAGTACATACATACATTTTACTGGCATAAATATATGCCCATCTCTGTTTACTACATGGCTTTTCTCAACAGCCAAGTCATGAGATTAGCTTAGGTGCCAGCCAACAGATGAATGGACAAATAACATGTGATGAAATGTGTTTTGTGGAGTTGTTCATCCAGCATAAGGAAAAACAAAATTGTCTTATTTATAGAAAGGGGTAGAAATGGAGATCATCATATTAACAAAACAAGGTAGAGTCAGAAAGACAACTAGTTCATCTTTTTCTCATCTGTGGGATCTAGATTTTAAATAATAACAGCACATGAAACTATAAAGGTCATGATTTGGGAAAAGGAAGTATAGGAGTAGAAAGAAGAAAATGTAAGAGAGGTAAAATATGATCAAGGTACATGACACAGATGTATGAAAAATTATATAATGAAACACACTATCTGTATAATGTATTTTATGAATAAATTAAATTTTATGATTTAATTTATTATTAAATTAAATTAAATCAAAGTGGTAGCATCAACTTTATAAATAAAACACACAATTATCCATACAATAAATTTCCCATAAACAATTTCATCAATATTTGTTAAAATCTAATACCTATAGATAACTTATGGCTGCAACTAAACAATAAGTGTAGTTTTGAAGTGAATATTGGAAGTCATTCAATTTGTGTTTGCAAGTAGCACAGAAATAAGTTGAGAGACATACAACAATGTCACCCATTTATCAGTAACTGAAGCGGCATTTCACAGAACTAGTAAAAGAACTTTTGAGGATAGAAGTAAGTTTCTTAATTATTGTGTCATTCACAATCTAGTGGCTCTGAGGAATTTCCTTCAAGTTTAACACAGGCATTTCTTCCCAAAATGTCTTAGGTGTAAGCCACAAAACAACAAACGAAGCAGAAGTCTGTAGCATGTGATGGTTTCTGCAGCAGAACAATTCCTATTATAGTCTAATTAAAGATATAACTTGTTGACCCTGAGAATGTACAGGTAGGAATAGATGAACAGTACCAAACCAACCTACAAAAAGCTACCCAGCATACTACCATTTTCATGTTGTATTGATCACCACTAAAGAGACATGTTGGGAGTCTGAAAACATCAAAGAACCTACCACACATCTATATACAAACACGGCCAGGTAAGAGGTATGTAACTCCCACATTTGAAGAATTAGTTGGCAGGAAAGCTTAATAACAGTCACTTTCAACCTGTGTGTTTTTCCTCAGTGAGCTTCGTTCACAGATGAGACTGTCAGGGATGCTTGAGAACAATAATATTGTTCCCATGTTCATCTCTGCTCAATGCCATAAGCTGCCTCCAACATCCTCTAACTTGGATGAGCACTTTCCCCCTTGGATGTCCACGTGGAAGAGGCAGCTTACTCCATTTTGAGACTTCTCCTTGTCTTTTGATGTCTGCACACACATCGCCTACACTTTGCTAGGATTGTCCCCAGGAGGGAAATAGGGGAGTGCCACCATGCAGTTCCCCCATGAGCAAGAGACTTCTCATCCAGTCATTCTGTGTAAGGGACAGCTGTCTTCTCCATTATCAGGTTAAAGAGAGACTGATACTCACTACTCAATGCTGCCCCCTCAATGTCAGGCACCTTTATACAGAGCCCAGCAAATACAAGAAATGATCCACTAAGGTTGTTTGAAAGACCGTACCCAGACCATAAAAACCTAGGTAGTAGTGGTGGTGGTAGCAGTAGTAGCAGTGGGAGAGGGGTAATGGGCATGTCTTGAAGATATTTTTGACCCCTTGTGTCATGTGACTCCTCCCTTCTCAGACTTCTCTAGGGGTGTTACTCTCAGAAATGGCTGTTGAAAGTACAGCGACAGTTCTTGTGTTAAGTTCCTCCCCCTCATCTCCTTAAAGTCCTACAGATCTTATTTCAGTAGCCACACCATGAGATGACCCCACACCCTCTCTTACAGTCTCCCACAAACAACAGTTTTGATCAGTCCCTTCTGATATTCTGCATCGTCCTCAGCTCAGACATTGGATAATACTGGCTGGTCTCCTCCACCCAGGGTAAGAGTGGGACACAGTGGAATGGAATAAATATTAGTTGCTTAGGAAAATGAAAGGAAGTAAAAAAGTGGCAAGACATTCCATTATGAGCACTGTTTACTCTCATAGTATTTTTAATCAACTCCAGAATGTCCTTTGAATAGTCATTCCCCAAGAAGAATTCACATTGCCCACTACCTTGACATTAGCTATTCTGTGTAAACGAATACCTTGAACTTATTTTGTTAAAGCCTATTTAGTTTGCAAACCCCGAGTTCCTTATGTATCTCCCATTAACTCGCCAATGAAAACCACTATCAAATAAAATTTCTCAATAATTTCAGTGGCTAAATATAATTTTCCTTCCTCATTGGGGGGTAATTAACACTTAATGCAGGGGGAGGCACAAAATAAATCAACATTAAACTGGAACCACAATCTCATTTAAGAAATATCAGAAAAGATTTTGGTTGGGATGTTATCTTCAGAATAAGACCAAAATTACAAAAATACAATAAAATGTAATCTAATAGTTAACCAAACTTAGCTTATAATTGTAAATGTGATTAAATTCACAGAAAGGAGTAATTTTGTGTAAATCACTTGGAAATTTATATTATTGTATTAATGTTACATTGTATTCTATTAAAAAATATTAGGGTTTGTCTTAGTTCCGGCTTTTATTGCTGTGAAGAGACACCATGACCATGGCAACTTCTTTAAAGAAAACACTTCATAGAGAAGGCTTGCTTATAGTTTCAGAGGTTCAGTCCATTATCATCAAATGGGGGGCGTGGGGTGTGCAGATAGACATGGTACTGGAGTTGAGAGTGCTACATCTTGCAGGCAACAGGAAGTCAGTTGAAAGTTATGCTGAGGGAAGCTTCAGCAAAAGAGACTTCAAAGCCCGCCCCCACAGTGACACACTTCCTCCAACAAGGCCATACCTACTACCAGTGCTACTCCTTTTGGTGGCCATTTTCTTTCAAGCCACCACAGGGTTAAAAAGAATGCTAGAGTTAAACCAGTGGGATTGGAAACACTGAGGAAGACAAATATGAGGGGCTATCACTGGGCCCGAGATAGTTATGCTGTTCAGATAAGAGCAAGCACAGGCTCTGGGAAAAATAAAGAAGCCAGTCTGTGGAGGCTCTGGCCAGCTGGCATACAGAACCTGTGAGGAACAGATGCAAGGCTCTGTTGCCCTTTCTCCTAGTAAATTTCTCAACATTATTGGTACTTAGACCTTTCTATGTATTTCTGCATTTATGCATCTAATTGTTACTGACTGAATTGTGGGTAAGAGTGGGTTTTAAGAAAGCCTTCACCTGCTCCAGGAAGGACGATGCCCCAGAAATTAACAAGGGGAAGGGGAATTGAAAACCATGACTTGTGAGTTCATACCCTAGGGGAATCCCTTTATCATTGTCTCATGGCTCTGTCTGCCCTCCTCTCTGGAGGGAGTATTTAATCACACTTTTGATTTTCCACCTGATGAAAGAATCCTTGAAATCAACGTTTGTGTAAGCTATTTTATACTTTGATGTTCAAATCATTCTTTTTTAAAACTCCTGTCCCCTTTCCTGATTATTCTTTTCACCGTTCCTCAATTGTAAAAGTGGTCGCTTGCTACTAATTTTAATGAAATGTAAATATTTCTCCAATGATATCTTATAGTCATTATATATTTCTAAATACACTGGGAAATATATTTACAATAGACTGACCTTGCAACTGTAAAATAATAGAGTCAGGAGAAGCCTGGTGAACTAGAAATGTATACATAAACTAAACTGTTAGAGCAAATCCAAGTTAAATGATATTTTAAGGGAAACTAAACTTTGCATGGTTAGTTCATTTATTTTTTTAATCCTTTAAGTATCCATATGTAGTGGGTAGCTGTTCCAGCCTTGACCTAGAAGTGCCAACTCCTTTGAGGCTTCGGTAACTGCCACTTCTACAAGGCAGAGCCAAGAGAGGACCCCTGAAGACCCAAGATCCAGATGGGCCGGCCTCTTGATTCCTGGACCCTGGACTCTGGAGGTAGACCAAGCAGAGTTCTCCAGAGAACACCGCTGGACTGCGCTTCACCTTTCCCAGACCCTGTTGCCTATCACTTCACTTGTAAGTTACCCCACAAAATAAACCTCCCTTTTAACTACGTGGAGTTGCCTTAATATTTTAACCAATATCCATATATCAGTGAAAATAAATAAACAGATAAAATGGTACCCTGTATATAAGAAAAAAATTGATTGACCTTCCAATATGCTTCAAGAAATTAAAATGCCAATCTTACTCTACATTTTAAAATTCAACTATGCTTTTAAAATCTTAATAAACTGCATGTGTGTTGTGGATATATGCACATGTGTTTTCAGGTGGCTGTGGGGGCACGCGTTTTTAAGGAAAATTTCAGCGATCTTTTCCCAAGTGCTATCTACATTTTTATCTTTATTTTTAGGAAGGGATGCTCACTGGTCTGGAAATCACCAAGTAGGTTAAGCTAGCTGGGTAGGAAGCCCCGAGAATCTGCCTGTATCAGAGGCCTTTCCAGTGCTGGGATTATATGTATGTAATACCAGGCCCCGTTCTTTTTAACATGGTTTCTGGGAATTGGCTGCAAGCAGTCACTTTACCAACTGAGCTATCTGCCTAGCCCACAAACTTTGACTGATTAATGTGTGATATGAAGCTAAGGTTCTATTAAAAATTGATATCAGTATTAATCAAAAGAATTGGCTATGTACAAACTATGTTCTGGGCGTAGATATGCTGATTCTGGGGAGAGCAGTTACTGAAAGGAAATAATACCTGTGCTTACTTTCTTCCAAGCCCTGGTGGATAACGTTTCATACATAGTTTGATACTCTACTGCACTGTCTTTTTATCTCTAGCTGCACAACAAAACATGCCATGATTTAATGACCTAAGGCTATATTTTTATCATCTGCTCCTGTGGGTTAATGGGGTCAATTTGTGTGCTCCTCACTTGTGGGTTATATATGGCTACAGTCTTATGCTAGGTGGAGTTAGTTATCTAAGCTATGCATACACAGGCTTATTAATTGATGTCATTGCCAATGGGAAACCCAGTTGTGGAATATTTGGGTGGCATGGGCTTCTCAAAGAATGGCATTGGTTGTCTTGATGTGGCACCCCAAGAATAAATACTCCAAAAGATTTGGAAAGAAGCTCAAGACTATGGTGACAATGCCAAAAGTCATAGAACATCACTGGCAACATTCTGTTGACAAACAAGTCAACCAGTCCAGTTGAGATTTAATAAGCTGAGGTGGCCATTACACCTCTTGAAGAGAAAGAGCTACCCTAAGAAAGAGCAGAGGGAATGGTAGATGCTCTTGTTGACATGTTTAAGATAATGTCTACCATGCCTCCAAAGGTTCCTTCAGAAACTAGAGCTCCCTAATAGTGTCTACTCAAGATCTGCTTCCCCTGTACTTGTTCCTTTCTTCATTCAAAATAACATTTTCATGCCACGGCTTAGAGCCATGTTTTTGCATCGGAAACAAAAATCATATGAGTTAATCAGTTAATGACTACGGAGCTGATATCTAATTCTGGTAATATGTTTGTCATCAAATTGTAGACTTTTATGGCAATGATTCAAAATAATTAAATGAAGAGATCACTTGGTACACTTAGAAAATGTACCACAAATGGCAAGTGATTACTTAAATGTCACGTAATAAACTCAGAGAGCTGTAATACCTCATTTCATCTTCATAGTAACCCTGTGAGTTAGATATTGTAGGACTATTTTCCAGGTGAGGTAATGCTTGGAAAAAGTAAAGAGCTTGGAAACAGATTGCTTTGTATCCAGGAAAGGACAGAGCTTGAATTTGCTCCCAGACATGTAAAAGACTCAGTATTTGCTCTCAACCACTACAGATATTGCCTCTTGGGCTTATAAAATCTGTCTCCTTTGCCAATAATACAAAATTTTCCTGTGCTTCAATTTTTTCTGGTGTTTCACAAATCTTTATGTGAGAGTAATAGGATGAAACAAAATATAACTAATTGTTTTAGATAACCCCGCCCTTCACTGCAGACATAGTAGGGCACCTAGCGGGTATTATTGTGTATATATACATGTGTATATCTAAAAACACACTTTATTAGTTACTTTTCTCATTTCTATGACCAAGTACACTATGAGAAGCAACTTAAGGAAAAAAGGCTTATATTGGCTGATAGTTCCCGGGGTTCAGACTAAAATAGGAAAGCCATGATGGATGAAGCATGAGATTGCTGACATTTCACCTACAGTCAGGAAACAGACTGAACAGAAAGTGTAGCTTGGCTATATGACCTCAAGGCTTGCCCCTTCCCACTTCCTCTAGTGAGCCTCTACCTCCTCAGAATTCTACAACCTTCCAGAACAGTGCTGCCAGCTGGGACCAAGTGTTCAAATGTATGTGCATATAGGGCATTTCACATTCACACCACACTACACACCTTGAGGAAGCCAACCTTCAGATTTTAAGTCTACCAAGCATCCTGGTTCACTCCAGCAAAATGGCTCCATCTTACTCAAATAATACTGTGCAATTTTTGGAACTAAGATTCAGGAGAACTGCATTCAAGTGAACTAGGAAGTGATATGGTTGATGCTATTTTCATATTAAAATCAAAAAGACCAAATAAAATAAATGCATACAATGACATTTATTCAGAATTTCTATCTCTACTTACATGAACATCTTATTTTATTGCTGTTGCACATATGAATTACTGGTGGCAGCAGCTTCTGGAGTTTGCTTTCCTCTCGTTGTTCTCAGATTGGATGGTTTATGTGCAGATGATCAAGGATTCACTCCTAGGAGTGAAATATGACCTAAGATCTTCCAAAATAGTGACTTCTCCATGGTTACAATAATTATATATATATAATTATATATAAACCTTTGTTATATTAATATATATTTTCCACCATAGGCTTGGTATACTTAAAGTTTAAAATATAATTAATTTAGAATCACTATGGTATATTTTTAGAAAGAAAATTATAGAACATATTCATCATATATTTCCTATCATCTGTCTACCATCACATCTATCTATCTATCTATCTATCTATCTATCTATCTATCTATCTATCTATATCTATCTTCCACACTGAGAATTAGGGGTTCTCTGTAAACCTACTATTGATAATATAATGACACCAGGCAATGAGCTCCTGCCCTTTGAGCCTCTGACATTTCTTTGTTTTGGCCTCCAAGGAGTGTGCTGAGATAGTTTCTTGGCACATGACATCTCTAACCACTAACCATAATTCTTACTCATTATGCTGTTATTTGATGTTAAATAATTTTTGCAATTACTATTTATGCCACAACTTTTAGTTGAAAGACATTTATCCAAACCCAAAAGTGCTGGTTGATAACTACCTGTAATCCCAGCACTCGGAAGACTGTGGTATGAGGACCACAAGATTGAAGTCACAAGACTGAAGCCACCTGACTACATGTACATAACAAGACCTTTTCTCAACTTAAAGAGGGAGAGAAGAAGAGGGAGAAAGAGAGAGGAGGTTAGAGACAGGGATGGAGAGTTACAGAGACTGATTGACAGAGGGGGAAGGAGAGGGAGACTTTGTGTTTGTGTGTCCTCTCTTCCTTAGTGCTCTTCTCCAAGAGTCCTGGGATGATTTATCTCCCATAGCAAAAAGCACTTTTAGCACTTAGACATGACTTGCAAGTCCTGTCCACTTAAGGACAGCAGAAATCCTTGGAGAAAAGATTCAATCTAAAGTTGAGTCAGAGAAATTACAACATGAGCCCATAATATTTTGTTAGACAAAACAGGTAAAATATACAGAAAATAATGGGAAAAAATACCAGGAAAAGTTCCATAGGGAAACCTACTGACCAAACATGGACTTTTAAATTTAAAGAAAATAATAAGAAAGTGGACTATAACTCATTAATTAAAATCTTTCATATATATCAATACAAATGCATGAGTAAAATAAAATTTTGGTGAGGAATATTTATCTGCTTAAATTCAAAGTACCTCCACCGGGAAACATTAATTGCAAATAGAATGAATATTGAAGATTATCAAAATTTATGTCACCAATACTCAGTTCTACTTGAAGATAACAGGAGAATACAGTTGCCTTGTGATTCTTTTCAAGTTGCTGTGACAAAATGGTAGGCCAATACTGTGAAGAAATGTTTTACCAAAACTGCACTCCTAATAATCTTCAACAATGATAGGGCTACCAAAGTTCCTAAATGGTAGAGAAGCCTGGTAGCCAAATGTCATGTGTGATTCAAGACTAGGTATTTCTTGAATAAATAACCGTATTGAACCTGAGAGCTAAATTTGAATAGAATTAGGATTAGCCAGTAGTAATGTCATAAACTTCAGTTTTCTCAAAACTTCTGATACTATTATTATGTAGGAAAATATCTTTGCTTTGTTATTTATTTTTTAGATAGTCATTCTATGTTTCCCAGGCTGACCTAGAACTTTCTAAGCAACACAAATTGTTCTCAAATTCATAATCCTCCTGTCTCCCCCTCCCAAAGGCTAGAATTTCATGTACATATATCCATGTCCAGCTAGTTGAGACACATGCTGGTTTCTTACTTTAAAAAAACAAAAAAGATAATGCTATTTTAATTATTCCTGTGATTTTTGTTGGCTATTACTTCAAAATAAAGGTATTTGTAATACATTAAGTAGTAATTCCAAAAATTATTTAACATCAAATAACAGCATAAGGAGTAAAAATTATGGTTAGCGGTTAGAGATGTCACGTGCCAAGAGGCTCAAAGAGCAGGTGCTCATTGCCTGCTGTCATTGTATTATCAATAGTAGGTTTAGGATGTCCCAGACAGAACATAATTGTTCATGTGTAAGACAGACAGATAGCTAGATAGACAGACAGACAGATAGATAGAAAGATAAATGGATGATAGGTAAGTAGATAGATAGACAGTATTATAGACAGATGATGGGAAATAGATGTGAATATGTTCTATAATTTTCTTTCTAAAACCATAGCATAGTGATTCTAAACCAACTATATGTTTAACTTAAAAAAAAAAATATATATATATATATATATATATATATATACACACACATATATTTATAGGGAATATATATATTAAAATAAATTTTTTTTTTTTTGGTTTTTCGAGACAGGGTTTCTCTGTGTAGCTTTGCGCCTTTCCTGGGACTCACTTGGTAGCCCATGCTGGCCTCGAACTCACAGAGATCCGCCTGGCTCTGCCTCCCGAGTGCTGGGATTAAAGGTGTGCGCCACCACCGCCCGGCTAAAATAAATATTTTAATATAAGCTTCCAAAAGGTTTTGCATATATATATTGACTCATTTTGCTCTCCTCAAAAATGGGAGTTATCAGTTTAATTGAGAATTGGCTGACAAGTGACTAATCCTTGTTTGTCTAGTTCTTTGAAGAGTATTACTCAATACAATGGGATTAATATTTATTCATAATTCACAAGAGGGAGAACTACCTTAAGTAATTTATGTAATCAATCTTTCACCATAAATTGGATCATATTAATTCTATTGACAAAAGTTGGAAAAGCATCTGAGATTCCAAAAACAATCCTAAAACAATAATTGCAGCCATTTGAACAAATGACTGTGAAAAAATACATATAAATAATGCTATTTTCCTTAGAATATTGCTGTATCTACAGTTATTATATAGATTACATAATATCCCAAATCTACCAGACTTACTGTTTTATCATTTTATAATTACATAATATTGAGTCATATTATCAATTCTTCCATAAATGCTTGATCTTAAAACAAACTCCTGAAGCTAAAGGGTCAAATCATATTTCAGGACTGCTTATATAATTTCCTTATTGTAATTGGACTCTGTATTAATTATTGCTACCTTAAGTTTTCTGACTTAAAAATAAAATAAAATAAAAAAACAAAAGTCAGTCGTGGTGGTGCATGCCTTTAATCCCAGCACTTGGGAGGCAGAGGCAAGCAGAATCTTGTGAGGCTAGCTGGTCTACAGAGTGAGTTATAGGACAGCTAGAGCCATTACACAGAGAGACTCTGTCTTGAAAACCAAATAAATAAAATATAAAATGTAAGGAATGTTACTGCAAACTCCTGCAGGAATGTGGGTCTTAGGCACTATATTTACTATACTGATTAGGTAAGTTCTCTCCTATTCTAAGCACAACTTAAATGTTACTCTACCATCAAAAACTTCTCTGATGCCACCCCAACACACACATCATCTCTCCTCCATGTGCATAATACTGTCTATCGACACAACTCAGTTCAGTAATAAATTAAAAGTGAAGTGTACATCTTACTTATATTTCTACTTCTTTAATGTTTCCATCATAGAGCTTGATGCTTCAAATTGAGTATAAATAAGATCTGATTTGATGCTGATTTTCTGTGATTTAAAGTCTAAGGACATTTACATGGAGGAAATTAGCTTTTGATGGCACTAGATATATTAATGACTCTGGACAGAGGTAATTAATTGCTGAAACTGAATGGTAGAGAAACATTTTTTTCTAGAATAATGGAATGAAAGTTCAGGTTTTAGGGCAGGGGGTATTCTTTGCCAGGAAAACAATTATATGAGAATGAAATTTTAAGATTTATTTTGAGTTATACACTGATGGCTAAAGCAAGCACTTTCTTGGGTCAGAGAAAAAGGAGGAACTGAGAAATTAATTTGTATGTTTAGACTGTAAGGGATACTAGAGTTTTGTTCTGTTTTTCTTAGTGTTTAATGTTTTTATTTTATTAAGCAGTAAATACAATTCATTCTTTTTAACATATTTACTTTCTAAGTAACTTCGGACCTTTTAAAAGAATCACAATCTTAAATATGACTTAATGTGTATTGTCAGAAACTTTAAATATTATTTTTTGAAAGTAAAGCCATTTTTAAATTCTCAGCCCAACTTATTAAGAATCAAGCAGCTTTTAAACAAACAATATAGGCCACAGATGATTCAAGTTGAAAAGCATAATAATAGTGATTATCTAACATGCAGCAATTTTTCATTTAAAAAGTTTTAGTTATACTATTCAATTATGCCAAAGGTGTTTTTTATATTGTATCAACCCCCTTATATAAAGGAAAAAACATCTCATGTGCTGCAGCTCAGAAGGAAACCAAGAGCATCTGGTGCAGACCCTGTTTGCTTCCATGGATCTTTAAAGGAAGGCAAGGCATAGACACCGGTCATGCAAGAGAGTAGAGCAGATACCAAGAGCCTCAATGCCGGTCCAAAAACCTGAAACACAGAAGCCATAAGGGCATTGCATTTGTTCTGAGAATATTTCAGTGGATGAAACACTGAAAATATCCGAGTGGGAGTAACAATCACCTTGCCTTTAGCCTGGTAAGGTCTTATAAGTGACAATACTGCGTGGGAGAGTGTGCTGGTCATAAAAGTAATTGAACTGAATCTGAAAGCCATGGTAAGAAAGACAATGAAATATCAAGCAATTCTACAAGGTGGAATCAGAAGGCCAAGCACGTGCTGGGGTTATCTATCAGAAAACAGAATATGGACAGAGAACCATGAGAGATAGGGGTGATAAAGAGAAGACAGTGGCTCCAGCTTTGAATATACCATAGACACACGCAGTCATGTTTTAACATGGATGGAGTTACCCAGAAAGGATGGAAACACTCAACTAAATTATGAACAGAGAGAGTGGAAGCTGCCCAAGCAGTCCATTAATAAAGATAGTATAGTCTGATTCATGTTGACATTAAGAAAACCTGGGGAAAATAGGTCACATCCTTAGAAGAGGACATTTGCAAAACGGAACAAGTATGATAGAGGGCACAGTCAGTTGTTGAAGTTGAAAGGAAGTTTGCTGAGCTGGTTAAAAATAGGAGTAAGTTGAAATCATATGAAGATGTGATTTGCAAATACGATCCTCTGTAGCTAGAGTTTTCCTGCTTGGCCCACAGTCAGGACAAATCTCTGTCACCTGCCAGTCCCACAGCCTCTCAGACCCAACCAAGTAAACACAGAGACTTATATTGCTTACAAACTGTACAGCCGTGGCAGGCTTCTTGCTAACTGTTCTTATATCTTAAATTAACCCATTTTTGTAAATCCATACCTTGCCACGTGGCTTGTGGCTTACCGGCATCTTCACATGCTGCTTGTCATGGCAGCAGCTGGCAGTCTCTCTGATTCAGCCTTCCACTTCCTAGAATTCTCTCCTCCTTGTCCCACCTATACTTCCTCCTGCCTGGCTACTGGCCAATCAGTGTTTTATTTATTAACCAATCAGAGCAACACATTTGCCATACAGAACATCCCACAGCAATCCTCATTTAATTTGCATTAAAAAACACAAAAAGTACATTTTTTTTTCATTTTGCTCATTGTGCTATTAAAGAGCAAATAATGACTACTCATGCCACAAGAAGTTTTTAGCATGTAGGGTACCAGGAATGACTGGTCAGGTTATAACATGCCAAAAGTAGAAACAAACTTTTGTTATATGCTATTGAATTTAATCGTTAAAATATATGATATGGCTAGTTTAACCATCTTTTACTTGAAGAGACAGTAAGGTCTTTATTCTATGCATTCACTGTATGGGTGAGAGTGTGGTCATCCCAGATTTACTGGTCCTCAGTAGGCACTCTTACCTACTACACTGAAATTTCACTACAGTCTGTAGGATATGGGGGCAGCCTTATGCTTGAGTAGAAAGAAGTAATCAAACTCTAGGCCACAATTCAGTACATTGTAGCAAAAGTAAGATAAATTGTTAATCAATAATGAGAAGTAAAATGTATCTTAGACTCCTTGAAATGTTTTAAAAATCTCAGTTTAATTGCAGTCCATATTTCCCCTCTAACCACTTTACAGTCAAACTATGTATACCACATATTGACAGCCTGACTGATGACAAACCACACTGTATAGGCAGAAATGACTCCCTAAGATTATAATGGAGCTGAGGGCTGAGGATGTAGCTTAGTGGTATAGTGTTTGTCACATACTGTCCAAGGCCTTAGGTCTCAACTGCAATGGAATTCCGCCCCCCCCAAAAAAAAGATTACAATAGAACTACCAAACTCCTGTTGTATGGATGCGGTAGCTGAAATGGAATTGTAGCACAATGCATTACTCACATGCTTTTGTGATGTTTAGTGAGCATCCCTACTGTGCGGCTAGTTGTATGAAACTACAGCACATAAAGTGACGACATCTGTTCCATGGATGTGTATAACGACACATTTCTCAGATGATGTCTCTGTCACTAAGCAACTGAACTGCATCTACAAAATGGAAGGCCCATGTCATATATGAAATCCCTCACAAGCAAGTAGAAGTAATCTGTGTTGCAAGAAGTAAATAAGCCAATGAACAAATAAGCAAGTTATTGGGTTTTTTCTCCTCAAATTCTGTTGAAATCCCATTTAAGGTTTTTGTTTTGTTTTGTTTTGTTTTTTCTGATTGAACACATTTCTTTCCCAGTTTTAAGATGGCAAGGATTCTCATTTTAAAAAGCTAACAGTCCGAGGCCAGGGGCAATAACTCTTCTAAGAGAGAATGTATCATATACCATCTTTGGATACAATGTAAATCTCAGAGGGAATCCAAAGTTTTTAAATGAATTAAAGACATACTGAAGTAACCTTGATACTTTTAGCCATAAATTAGGCTGACTTAAAAGAACTCAGAACTCAGAAGAACATTCCAAAATTGGTTACAGAACCAGAGACTGCGTCTTGTTTTTCTTCTTTTAAAGGAAGTTGTTCTTTATATGTTCTAACAAAGTTCATGGTTTTCCTTCTTGACACACTACCTTGGAGCCCAGACACTGAAGGAAAACCCAGGACTGTGGTTAGAATGCTCTGTCTAGTCACCTTACAAAGGCTCATTGAGAGGAAAACTGAGTATACGAAATGCTCACCTTAAATCATGAAACACAAGAAAGGAATAATTTTATATTAGCCAATTGTAGGGTAACATCAGACATACTATTCTAAGTGTTTGTCAACGAACTCTTTCTATTGGGATTATATTAAGATATATCAGTGTCTTAGCTTCTTTTCCTGTTGCTGGGATAAAATACCCTGACAAGACCAACTTAAGGGGGCAAAGGTTTGCTCTGGGTCACAGTTCACAGTGTCACAGTCACAATCTGGAACAGAGAGTGATGACTGCAGGCTGCTACCAGCTCCCTTTCACCGTTCATACAGTTCAGCATCCTCTAACTGTGGGGAATTTAAGGTAAGATCATAATAAACTTCAAAGCAGAATTAAAGATAGCTCATAAGTCATAAATGTTCAGAAACTTTGTCAGCTAAATGGCAAACTGCAGTTTTGTTACACAAGTAAATATCTAATTACTGTATCATCCATAAACACTGTCATTAGCCATCACTATGCATAGTCTCTGTTAAGAGCCTTAATAAGGGAAGATATTCTGTTTCAGACCATTTAATGAGAAGCTATGTCAAAGGAGATCTTGATGGTGAGTGTAATGAACCACCGAGGCCTCTGTTCCACCACCTTGCTAACCCAGCATATGGACTTAGATCACATGCCAGGTATTGTTCTGATTCCATACACCATAAGAATGCATAAGAGCACCTTTTCAAAAAGTGCAATTCACCATAGAAAGTGCACAGACCGTGGGAAAAGCACATGCCACCCAATTTCAGGAAAAAGATTGTGAATTGCTCTAGTCCTGTACAAACCAAACATCTGTTAAATGGGTCAGTGAATAAGTGAATACACAAGTCCAAGATTTACCCAGTTCTAAACAAAATCTTTTTCACAATAGACTCTCTGCTTAGATGGGACCACACCACTGCCCTCTGGGTCTCATGGTGGAACAAACTGGGAGTTCTTTCCACTTTGGCATTCCCTTGTCTCCCCTTCTCCCACCACGGACCTGCACAGCTGTGCTCTGCAGACTTTTTCTGTCATGTGTCTTTGTCTCTGCTGTTTTCCGGTGTCTTTTCATTTCCTTCAATAACTCCCAATGCTTTCCAATCATGTCCCTCTTTGGAATAACATATTTAGATTTAGCTGATATAAATGGATGATATAAATGTAGCTACAGATGTGTTTTTCCGGTTCTGTCTGTCTCCTTTACTTTCACAACACAGATGCTTATCTGCCATGTTATCAGATGTCCACTTTTTTTTTTTTTTTTTTTTTGGTTTTTCGAGACAGGGTTTCTCTGTGTAGTTTTGTGCCTTTCCTGGATCTCGCTCTGTAGACCAGGCTGGCCTCGAACTCACAAAGATTCGCCTGCCTCTGCCTCCCAAGTGCTGGGATTAAAGGCGTGCGCCACCACTGCCCGGCCAGATGTCCATTTTGTTTTCAAGTAAAAATAACTTATCAACACTTCTTAAATATAAAATAATCAGCATGTCTCTTAAATATAAAATAATCAGCATGTCATGTGCTAGCTAGCATTTATAAACTTGCCAATAACTACTGTTAGCCTTCACTGGTGAGAATTTCCCTGTTCTCTGTAAATTGACCATTACTGAACCTGAAGGCCCCGGATGCTCTCTTTTTGTCCCATTATAAATGTTTGTCTGGCTTTCCATTCTTTCATCAGGTTAATTTACTTACTCTTCAGTATTCTCCCTAAACTACTTCCATTGATAATGTTACTTAAGTGTTCTCCCTAACCTTCCACCTAGTACAGTAGAGCTGGCCCTGATGGTGTAGGTGTGGAAGAACTGACCCTGAGGGCATGAAAGCAGGAGAATTGGACCCGCCTCTAGCTCTCCCTGCAAGGGGTGAACTAGCAAGGACAATGCTGGAGAGCTCACCATGGTGATGAGGATGGGGGAGAAACAGACGGTTTGGAGAATAGCAGATTCAGGATTCCAAACTCATATTTACTACAAGGACACAACTCTGGAGTGATATAATAATTGAATTGATATAAAGTGAGTACTAAAAGACTTGTTTTTATGTCATCCTTCCCCAGCCCTTTGTTAATAATACACATTCAAAAGTACTTTACAATAAATACATTTTTAATAGTCTAGCCTTAAGAATTTCATGACTGATCTTCCATGACTAATATTCTTCTAAGATGTCATATACCACTTTATTTTATGTATTGCAACACAATTTACATATTAAATAACACTATAATGAAGTGATTTGATAGAGGTTTAAACAGACGAAAAACGGGGAAATTTTCACTGTGTAAAACGCCTCTCCCTGAAACAAATTTTTTAAAAGTTTTTAAAGTGAGTTGGTACAACAGACAGTGACTAGTCAAGTCCAATTCCTGGTGCATGGATGGTCAATGGAATAATTGTGACAAAGTCATGAGCTGATTATAAGTAAATTGTCCTCTGAGAACTATTGATGATTGTTCAAATGCATATTTTACAACTATATGTTATAAAATGTATTTGAAAATTTAAAATTTCCTAATTAATACATGGGACCTGTATGTTATCTGTATATAAATGACTGACTAATAAATGTATAGAGGGCTGTAAAAATAATCTACTGCTTCTTAACCCTGAGGGTTCAGACTTTCACATTCAATAAGAATCATTGGTTAAACCCTGTCTCGAAAAACCAAAAAAAAAAAAAAAGAAAGAAAAAGAAAAAGAATCAATGGTTAGGTCTAGGAGTGTAGCTCAGTGGTGGAACATTTTCTAATCCTGATTAAAAACCCTGAGCCTTACTGAACTGCCACAGAAATAAAGGGTTCATTTTCCATAGCCAAAGTTAGTTTTGAAGACAATTCTCTGTCCCATGAGTCTGCCTTTGTAAAATTAAGCAACTGTTCACACTTGAGAATTTCAGTGGGAGGGAACTAGATTTTTTGAGTATTTAAGTATTCATTGAAGTGTGACAATTCATATTTAATTTCTCATGTGTTTACATTCAATGTCTCTATTTATGTACATACTGGTCATCATTCTGGATTCTATATCTTTTTGGTTTTAAGACTATATGACATTGTTTGCAAACTGGAAGTTATTTTCCAGAGGCCAAAATAAATAAAATTATTTCTCAGGACCTTTTGGAAATTGCTAAAATAACTAAATGGTAATTTGCATTGTGTTTCTATAACCATAAACCTGAAAAAGGCAAAAATGAAATTTTGATGACATGATTCTTTTCAGTTTCCCTTGAGCCACTGCCCCAGCATTTAAATCTCCTTAGAACCCATATATACCATAACAAGAAGTAACACTTGACTGGAAGGAAACTCTCTGTTTCTGCTAAAATAGACCAGATCATTTCTGCCCTGTGATATTTGGGTTTATCTGAATACCAATTCCTGCAATGTGTTCAGTTATCAAACTCCTCTCGCAGACATATCCTCACTACTGACCTTCACTGTAGTGTTGTCCAAACTTTTACAAAAGTCACTCTGCTTCCTGAAAAGGCCTCAAAGACTGAATTTTGTAAGGATTCATAGGAAAATCAGCCTTGAACTTGACTATGAGATTTAACTTCTAACACATCTTCTCTATTGTGAATTTTGATTTGCGGTTTAAAAGTTACGGTCATAATGATGATAGTAAACCTGCTAGGGGAGAATAAACAATATAGTAATAGCTGGAGGAGCTTCAACTTTTGTAAATAAAAAGCTGCCAACTCATTTAAATATACAGGGTGAATAATTATTTTCTTGTTGCTTTGATAAAATGCCCTGACAAAAGTAATATAAGGGAAAAATAATCTATTGATCTCACAATTACTAATTATAGTGCGTCAAAACAGGGGAATCTCGGCAACAGGAACTTGAGAGAACTAGTCACATTTGGTTTGCAGTCAGAACTAAAGAATAATGCATGACTATATAACTTTCTCTTTCTTATACAGTCCGGGATCCTCTGATATAGTTAAGACAAATATTCCCACATAAATGAATGTATTCAGGACAACCATTCCCTCTTGAGCATGCTCAGAAGCCTTAATGTATTCAGGACAACCTCTCCCTCACAGGCATGCTCAGAAGTCTATCTCCCAGATAATTCTAGGTTTTGTCAAAAATATAATTATCCCCACCCATCACAGCCCTGTACTCATCATTTGACACCCAAAGACCTCATTTTAAAGCCATAACCCTCTAACCCTTGTCCATAATCTCATGTTCTCATAATATAAAATACAATTCAAGTTTGAAAGTCTACATAGTCATTAACAGTGGCAACACTTTAAAAGTCCAAAACTGCTGCCAGATAGTGGTGATTAATGTCTTTAATCCCAGCACTCAGGAGACAGAGACAGGTGGATCCTTGTGAGTTCGAGGCCAGCCTGGTTTAGAAAGTGAGTTCCAGGACACCTAGGGCTGTTACACAGAGAAACTATCCTGAAAAACAAAATAAGTAAAAACTAAGAAGTAAGGAAGGAAGGGAGGAAGGAAGGAAGGAAGGAAGGAAGGAAAGAAAGAAAGGAAGAAAGAAAGAAAGAAAGAAAGAAAGAAAGAAAGAAAGAAAGAAAGAAAGAAAGAAAGAAAGAAAGAAAGAAAAAAAGAGAAAGAAAGAAAGAAGGAGAGAGAGAGAAAGACAACAACAACAAAAAACCCCAAAGTTCCTTAACTGTGAGCTTCTATAACATCACAAACAAGATCTGTACTTCCAATATTTCATGATACAGAGTAAGCATCCTGTTCCCAAAGGGAAAATCTAGGAATGGTCAAACCACAGAAAAACCAAAATCCAGTAGGAAAGGAAAAAGCAAAACCCTCTACCACTCCGTTTCTAGTATCTGGGGTTCACAACATAATTTTCTGGCTCCTTACCTACTTCCAGCACACATAGACTCTGGGACAGGATCCACTCCATACCTCAGCCTATCTGTGTTGCATGGTCATGGTCCTGTCATCTCCAATGTACCACTCATCTCTCTACATCTTAGGCTTCACCTTCACAGCCTTGTTCCATAGCCTCTTAGAGCCTCTCCACAGATATTCCAGCCCTGCTGCTCATTGACTGGCATCACCTATTCTCTGTGACCACCTCAATTCTTCATCTTTGAAACTTTTGAAGCCAGTACCAAGTGGACAGTGCTGTCTAGTTCAGCCGCCAGCTCAATGGCTTAGCCTGCTTGGACCAGAGCTATGTCAACGTGTGGGCACTCACTCTAAAGAAATTCTTTCCTGTTGTCTAATGCAGAGGACCTGTTTTGCCTTTGATGACACTAATCTCACTAATAGCTACAGCTATTCGTTGTCTGCCTATTTGTCTGAAACTTTAAGCTTGCCTACATATCTTTCCATCGTAAAACAAATTAATCCATTATCTTTAAATTCAGCTTCACTGAAGGTCTCAGGACATGGCAGAATGAAGACAGATTCTTCATGAAAACACCACACAATGGCCCTGACCCAGTTCCAGATACAATCCTTGTTCTCCTCTGAAGCCCCAGGAGCAGTGCCTACAACGTCACATTTCTCTCAGCAAGACTGTATTTCGAGTTCCCATTAGAAGAGCCCATTAAATTCTGCATCTCACATTCAATGGCTTTCCGGCCCAAAGCTTTAAAATTCTTCCCATTCCTCCAAGAAAAACGTCCCCAAAGACATCAAATCAGCATATGATAGCAATGGCCTCACTTCTAGATATCAACTTTTATCTTGGTCTCTTTTCCTTTGCTGTGATAAAATAGTCCGACAAAATAAACCACCCATCCTCCAACTACCATGCTTGCTTACGTTAGAAGATCCCACAGGAGTCCTCTTCCCCAGTTGTAGCTGGACAGTCACAAGCTGAAGGAGGTGGAGATGGCTTGCAGGTACAACCAACCTCAAAGACTGTCTGGAAGTCCTGCCTTTACTCTCTTCCCTAGCTTTTGGCATTCAGATTTACAACATTGTAGCTATTGACCATTACACCAATCACAGCAACACATCTTCACACAGTGTACAAATATTCCACAACAATTTGGAGTTCTTTCTTTGGCTTTTTATCTCTCTTTTCTTTTAGGTTAATGAAATTTGTATGCATGGATCTCACATCTCCACAGCTAAACCCACCCATGCACATTATTACTATGTTTCCTATGGGGTCAGCTTTATTAGGCAACATGAAGAACTCTGTTGTCAGCCTTATTTTTCTAGAGTTGTGCTTTTCAGTGATTTCTTTAAGAACAACTAAATGGTTTGGTTGGAGGGGGGAAAAAGAAAGAAAGAAAAAGAAAGGGTTTATTTAGCTCATATTTCCAAGTTGTAATCCTTCATGCAAGAAAGGTCACAGTGGTAGCAGCATGAAGGAACTTGTCACATTGTGTCTGTCGTCAGAAGCGAAGACCAGGGGACTAATAGGTGGTAGTACTCACCTAGCTTTCTCCACTTTCTTTCTCTCCAAGATCCTTCTCCACACCTATACAGGCCAAAATCTCATGTGGGCCTTCCCACAACAATTAATGTAAGGAAAAGAATCCCTCACAGACATGCTCAGAAGTCTCTCAGATGAGTCTAAGTTTTGTCAAGTTAATAATTAGCACTAACCATCAGAGTTACAAGTCATTAATGCCCTTACTGTCTATACTTTATATAACTATATGAAGCCTCTCATGCCCTAGGGAGAATTTTCTACAATATAAACAATAGAGTTCAACCATGACTCAACTATTATTTAGGACAAAAACAAAATGTCATTCCTTTTATTCTATACCATTATTCCTCATTCTTATTTCCTTTCTTCTCTTCTTCCTCCATGTTTTTCTCGAGACAATTCAATTCCAAAGGCACAAGGACAAAACATGTCTCCGCAAAGATGTGGGACAGAAAGTCTTGTGCCCAGGTTTGCTTTACCTTGTACTGCTTCAGTATGACGGGTAGTGGTTTATTCTTCCATGAGAAGAGCAAAACATACCAAAGCTGAACACAGGAGGTCTAGTCAAGTGGGAAGAGTTTTCTTATAGAGAGCAATGTCAGCAGTAACAAGAGACTAATCACATAAAGAGGCACGGACTAAGTAAGTAAATACAATTAAGATAATACCACAGTTTCCTTGTTGTCAATGAATGTCCTGTAATTATAGAAAACAGAGCCCCCAAATAGAAAACATACGTTGATGTTCACTTAAAGTTTCAAATACCTGTGCCATGTGGGAAAAAAACTTCAAACCAAACCTTCATCATGTGTGTGTGTGTGTGTGTGTGTGTGTGTGTGTGTGTGTGTGTGTGTGTATGTACATACATATACAATGTAAATATAAATGAATTACCCAGTGTTGTGTGACTGTGTGACAAGACTTTTTCTGGGGAGACACAACACACACACACACACACACACACACACACACACACACACACACGGGAAGCCCTTGACAGTCAGGATACTACTAAAGTCCAATTTGGTGAACCAATGAGTTTCATTGGGATTACTTACAGGAATGTGGGAGAGGGTTTACTTACAGAGGCAGAAATGACTCACAGACAGCTGAATTAACAAAGTCCATCCCAGCACGAGTGACAGCTCACAAAAGCGATAAACCTGGAGCACACTGCATAGCCTGCAGGCAGCTCAGCAAGTCGGACAACATTTTTTCCTGGTGATCTAAACCCCTTCCAGGCACCTTTCCTGGTCTCTAACTTTTTCCAGGGTGCTGATCTGGTCTCAGAATCTCCTTTGCGGCTTGCAGTGTCTGAGATGAATCTCAGTGGTCTTTTTTGCAATTGTTGTTTACTATAACAAAAGGAAGAGAAAGGCCTAGTGAATCTGGTCAGTTTCTAGGACTTCCCAGAGCTATTTTGAGTTATTCACCTTCTGTCTTGAGGAGTTTCTATGCAGGATGGAATGTTTCAACCTAGAGAAAACTACATGACATAGAGGTAAATTTAGGCACAAATTTAACAAAATGTCTGCAAGGAAACAGGGTAACCTCAGCAAACTTAGGCAATGTTTGTATTAAATTCAAACCATGGTAATCTGAAACCAGAAAGATAGCTCAGCAGGTAAAAGGAACTTGCCCTCTGGTCAGATGACCTGAGTTAGATACCCAGGATCCATATGGCAGAAGGAGAGGACTGAGTCCTGCAAGTTGTCCTCTGACCTCCACATGAGGGTGTGGCTGGCACATGCTTGCCCAAACACAGAGACAAATAATGAATGAAAGGGGACCCAGGCTGTTCAGGCTCATGAGAGATACCTCAGAGACAAAGCGAGGTCTCCCTCCAGAGAATTAAGAAGCCAAGAACACAGCTAGCTGTGCATGGGAGTGGGGGAAATCTGTGAAACCTAATTCCAGAGTTGAGCAAAGGTCAGGGTCTTAGTAACTTTTCATTAGCCCAACAATAAATCAATTTAAAAAATTAATTTTTAAAAAGAATAATAATCCTCTAAAGTACTTTTTAAAAAAATAAACCAGAAAAAGTTCATTTTTTTAAAAGAGCTTACATTTCAAGTAGAACTTATTAACAGAGCAATGCAAATTTGCAAAAAAAAAAATCTTTTTTTAATTTCTTTTTTTTCATTGGAAATAGATTCTCCTCTCATGCAATACATCTTGACCATAGTTTCCCCTCCCTCCACTCCTCCCAGTGCCTCCATCTCGCCTCCTCCCCAGATAACACTCCCCCTCTGTTTCCCTTCAGGAAACAGCAGGCCTTCCAGGGATATCAACCAAACATGGCATAATAAAATGCAATAAGTCTAGGCACAAAGCCTCATATCAAGGCTGGACAAGGCAACCTAATAGGAGGAAAAGAGTGCCAAGAGCAGGCAAAAGAGTCAGAGGCACACCATTTTCACTAAAGAAGATGTATAGACAGTAGAAGAGTATATATAAAAACACAAAGCTACTTAATAAGATTGCTGTTAGTGAAACTGCAATGACAGACACCCAGTAAATCCCTCTGGAATGGCTTACTTTTCAAATATCTTCCATATTCAAGTACCAGGGAGCATGTAGCACATTCAGAACTCTTCCACACCTCTCAGAGAAATATGAAATGACTCAGTTATGTTGACAATGCGTTCAGTATTGACAAAATTGTTAGTAGGACATATCTCTTTAGTTCTTATATATTTGCCCAAGAAATTTGAAAAGATATGTCCAATCAAAGACATATAACATGTTCATAGCAGCTTCATTTGAATATCCTAAATCTAGACAGAACTCATATATTCATCAGCAGTAGATCAATAAAGGACAATATTGTCTTGTACCACAGATTTTCCTAACAATAGAAATACTAAAGTGTTAATATTGCATACTACAGTAGATATGTCTAAAAATTATTATGGTAACTGATATATACAAGGCCAAAAATGTGCATGCTTTATAATTGCTTTACTACAAGAGTTCAGACAGCACACACTGATCTCCTAGGATGACGCAGTCACTTCAGTCATATCCCTCAAATTCAGTCAAATCCAATCTGAAGCCAGCCATGAGAAAGAACTAGATAAACCTGAATTTGTAGAAATTACACTAAATAAATGTGTCACAAAAGGCTAGAGAACAGAACCCAGAATGTAAAGAAATGCAACAACTAAGTGCAAAGACATTCCAGAGATACGTTCTCTGTAAAAGTGTGGTGATATATTGGGTCTCCCAATATATTGTGCACCCTAATAAAGCTCATCTGAGGATCAGAGGAAAAAGCCAGCCACTATATTAAGCATAAAAGTCAGGCAATGGTAGCACACACCTTTAATCCTAGCATTCAGGAGGAAGAGATCTATCCAGACCTCTGTGAGTTCAAGGCCACACTGGGAACAGAGCCAGGCGTGGTGGCACATGCCTTAAATTCCAACACTAGTTAACCATAAAGGTCTGGAGGTCTGTACAGACATACAGGAAGTGACAGAGCTGGTCAGAAAGAGGAAGTGATGTAGCTAGGCAGAGAGAGGAAGTGAGATGGCAGAACAGAAAGGTATATAGGTGTGGATATACAGGAAGTAGGTCTCTTTGGAAGCTGAAGAGATAGTGAGGTGAGGTTGGCTGTGGTTTGTCATATTCCTCTGATCTCTCAGTTTTAAGCCCAATATCTGGCTCTGGGTGTTTTATTAATAAGACCATTTAGCAATTTGTCTTACATATAAGGTGTCTTCAGACAACTGGGAAATTTGAATGGGATATGAGGATTGCATTAGACTGAGGGGCTGTTCTGGAAGTGCTAACAATGCTTGAGTGGGCTGTGACTAGAAGGTCATGGCGTAACAAGATCCAGTCCCCAGTTGTTCATGACATGGAAGTACTGAAGATGCCCTGCTTAGGAGAAAATGGTACATATTAGGAAGGGGTGGGGCTGCACATTAATAACTTACTCTCAAATGCTTTAAGAAAACGAAATTTAGAGGGAACATATCTGCAATCTTTTCTGAAATAGAGGAGATATGGAAATTTCAATTACTACATTAGCCCAGTCTAAGTATATTAATGACATGCAGCATTTCAAGGTGTCTTCACAGGCATGTCAACATGCAGACCACAGGCCATGTGCACGTCAAGACAGCTGTGCAACAGGACACAAATTGTAAACCTAAAAGCATGATGAATATTTTTTAGGTCATCTCTCCTTTTCATTCTCAGAGTTAGTATCAGTCTTCTGTTTGGGCCCCCAACAGTCACCTCCTCCTGGCAAATCCAAGGGCTGGCCTTGCCTTTCTGTCCTGTCAGCCTGGTCTCTCCACAAGAGGCCTCTGTCTGGCTTTGGCTTTTGCAGACACAGTAGACACAGAGCTGTGCCTGCTGTGGTTCTAATTTGGACCAGTTTCCTGTGGTTCTTGAATCCACTCAGTGTTGACAAGTTCCCCAGGGAGACAGTCCACCACTGTGAGGGGCTGTTCTTGCCACATGCAAACACAGATGGGTGTACAAATTCTGACACTGAGCCTTCTTCCTTTGGCCTCCCACATTTTAGACTTCTTCATGATATTTAAGTCATTATTTATTTTAGACTCCACTCTTATTGATGACCCTTACTAACACATATGGATACCTTCTCATCACTAGGGAAGAACTGAACTTTGATTGCTACACATGGTCCTTGATAGTATTAAATATGAACTAACAGAATTTGGAACTAAGTTCCTTGGTCCAAATATAATCTTGTAAAATATTTTTAATGCTGCAGCTGTTTGTGTGTGCATACACCATTAGAATGTAAGTATTTGTGTGTGAGAGAGCACATGTGGATGTGTGCACATATGTATGTTTGCATACATTCGTGTGTATGCATTCATATGAGTATGTGTGTGTACATATGTGTGTGAGAATGCTTATGTGTGCATGTTCATGGGTGTATGCAGACCTGTATATGTGCATGTATTCATGAGTATGTGCAAGTATGTGTGCACATGAGTTTGTGTGTGTACATGTGAGTGTGTACATGTGGGCAAGCATATATATGCATGTGCATGTGTTTGTACCTGTGTATGTGTGTATATATGTGTATGTTTATGTGTGTGCTTGTGCATGTGTGTGCATGCATGTGTGGGCATATTTGTGCATGTATTGTGCACCCATTTGTGTATGTTTGTGTGTACATGTGTATGTTTGTTGTATGCATGTTCATCAATATGTGCTCTCATGAGTATGTGTGTACTGTGTATGTGTGCACATGCATACGTGTGTGAATGTGCACACTTTTGTGTGTTTTGTGCAGTGAGTGCATGTGTGAACACATTTCTATATGAGCAGTGTGTGTGTGTGTGTGCACATGTGTATGTGTGCATCTGTGTGTGTGTGTGTGTGTGTTTGCACATGCACTAGGGATTGAACCGAGGTCTTCCTTCTCAATATACTATGTGACTGAGCTAAACACTCAGCCTTCAAATCCTGTTTTATTTCAATTTTATTTTATGTTATGGGTGTTCAGTCTGTGTGTATAAGTGTGCACCATTTTCATTAGTAACTTACTCTCACAGTGCTCACAAAGGACAGAAGAGGCCTCACCCTGGAACAGGTGTTACGGTTGGTTGTATGATACATGTGGTGCTGAGAATTGAACCTATGTCCCTTGCAGATACAACCAGTGCTCTTAGCCATTGAATCACATCTCCAGGCCCTCAAATCCTATTTAAAATGTCTGACAGTCAGTATTAAACTTGATTTCTTAGGACTATTTACATAAAATTTCTACTATGAATCTATCTTTGGACATATTTGAGAAAATGCATTATAAAAAGACCAGAGAAAAACAAAAAATGGTTTTTCTGTTACTTTCATGATACAGTTTTGTTAACTGATGTTTATGACTATTGGAAACTTAATTCTCTTCAGTTTCTTAGAGTTTTAGAAATATGTGAGGGGTGTAAATTAACTTTTGGCATTCACTTTATGCCTCCAAGTACATATTTCTGGTAGGAAGAGTTAAGTGTGATAAATACAATATTAATAATTATTCCTAGAAAAGGATAGCCAAGGAAATCCTGAAAAGCTGTGGGTACAATTTATGCTACTAGTATTTGGGGTTAATATTCTGATTTCATTCATTTTTCTTTCAGCTACATTAGTAACATTTCTACTGTTTGCAGCTCTGGATTAATTATCATTTGCCTCTTACTGGCATATCTTAAGTACTGTCCTTTGTCCATATTATACCCCAAGCTCTGTCTCTGAACATTCTCTCCCCTTCCAAACATTTCATGAGGTTATTACAGTTAATGAACTTCTGATGAACACTCAAGGCATTTCAGATTGGACACGTAAGAACTTGGATGGCAAGCATTGCCTTTTCTTTACTCTCCCAAGGGTGCATGCTGTGCCTAACCACAGTTCTCTGTTCTTCTCAGCCCTCAGAATATTTGCCTACTGTTCAGGATTAGGAAGTCCTCATTTTTGTTTGGCTGGAATAGTTTGTTCCACAAAGCCACTGTTCCCACTTTTCTACCTCAAAAGTTACTAATTAGATGAGTTCTTGGACTTGCCCCTACCAGACAAATAAATCATTAATAGTTCCATTGATCACCAAAAATGTTCAACCCCTCCCTAAGAAATGCTTTCCATCTCTTTTACCTCCCAGCAAAGATTTCCAGTGAAGTAACCTAGTGTTATCATCTGGCTGTTGGTATTTAGAAATGTTTGGAAATCTATGCCCATCTTCCCACCGTATATTTTAATAAGACAGTTTATTTTCTAGTTTTTAAAGGTTAGGAGATGGTGAGAAATTTTGATCTAGGATGAATCACAAAGAGAACATAATTATTTTCTGATTGAGTGAATGGTATTTGAGATTTTTGAGCTTGTGAGATTTACATGAGACATTAAATTGAGTGAATACTGTTATGTGTTGAGACTGTAGTAGATGTTACCATGGGGGAGGTGACTTTTCCATGTGTAATGGATGTTAATACAGAGATATATTGTAAATTAAAAAGAAAATCTTCCCTGCCATAAAAGAAAACAAAGAAAAAAATAAAGCAGATATTCCATAAAGTTTCTGGAAACAGTAACCATTACCCTATTTGGAAAGGAAGACCTTTTCAGGTGTGAAAGTTAAGAATGTTAAACTCAGTAGATAATCATGAGTCAGCTTGGCAGACCATAAAGACAAAGCAAGTGTCAGCATGAGAGAAAAACAGAGATGTGTTTGATACACACAGTGAAGACAAAATCACAGAAGGGAAAGTGTGATCTGAAAGCAGATCCCAAGCCCAGAAACGTGAAGACAGTCACCAGAAGCTGAGGAGACAAGGAACAGATGGTCCTTTAGTGTCCCAGAGAGAAAATGGCCGCAGAGACACCAAACTTCTAGCCTCCAGATGGAGAGACTGAATTTCTATGTTTTTTAGTTACTGAGTTTGTGGTAGTATTTTTTTTATTTTTTTACAACAGCCTCAGAAAATAAATGTAGCATCTTTTTCTCTTTTGCAGCTGTGCCCATTCTATTGCCAGGAGCTACAGAATAGCCAAATGTAAGAGTAGAAGTCGCAGATTAGAACATTATAAATTATGCACAACTATTCATATAATATAGGAATAGATATATTACAATATCCTATGGGGAGACAGAAATTACTTGGAATTAAACTCTTCTTAACATCATTAAACTACATACTAGACAAAAACATCATTTGAAATATGATTGTAGCTGAATTTACTCAAATTTCTTAAGTTCAAATTGTTGTGGACATGTGTATCTGGTATATTACTGACCATGGGATATTTGAAAATATAACAAATCATTCATTTAATAAGCCAGTTATTCCACTATCCACTGTTAATTATATTCTAGTGTGGATAACGAACTCAAAACGGATCAATAACGATTTACTTCTAAACATGACCCATATATAATTACATACAATAAGAAATAAACACATACATGGAAAAGGATGTTATTTTCAGTCTCCTTCTACTTTTTCTCGATGTCTACTTTTATGGATGTTAGCAGGGAAACAGCTACTCAGGTAGAAATTACATTTCTCAGCTCCCTTTTCAGCTATATTCAGCTCTTTCACCATGTTATATCATCTAAACCACTTTTTCCCTCTTTTATTTCTTGGCTGAAATGTGGAACAGCCTAAGCATGTGGTTTGTGAAGTTGTTGATCCTTGAAATAAAGTCTATGAGTGATCCTGAAGTACATCTTTAAGAAGGTGTCACATTGTCATGAGTAGCTCCGGTTTCTGGAATGTTATATAAGAGAGAAAAACATACATCTATCTTGAGACTCTTAGTTCTGGATTGTTTAACAGAATCTAAGCGTTCACTTTCCCAAATAAATATTTTTATTTGCACAGAGATGGAAGGCCTTCCTGAGAAGGGAGCAGATAAAGTAAGAAAGCAAAATTCTGGTGAGGCAACGTAACACACAGCTACACAACATCTCTTCTAGCTTACCCCACTTGGAAATCAACCCAAGATGTCAAAGGATATTGTATAGCAATTTCCTCTAAGATAAAGCATTCCATCTGGAAAGAAGGCTTGTTAAGACACAGAATGTTATAAAGGGAGGTGAAACATTCTATCCCGTGGGAAAGCTTGTTAAACTCGGGAAACAAAGAACTGAATCATTTCAAGTAGTCCCTGAAACTGATCAGATTCACTAGGACACTCACTCCCAAAGCTTATATAAGCAGGAAGGATTACCGACAGGCACTTATAGACAAACCATGGTGCCTGAAAGTGGCTCAGGCCCCCTGAGCTGCCTGAAAGATTCACTTTCCAAGCTACCACCCAAGTCGGATGACTTTTGGAGGTACAGCTCTCTTTGAGTCATTTCAGCTCCTGTAAGTAATTCCTCATTTACATTTCTTTAAGAAACCCCAATAGCCGGGCGGTGGTGGCGCACGCCTTTAATCCCAGCACTTGGGAGGCAGAGGCAGGTGGATCTTTGTGAGTTCGAGGCCAGCCTGGTCTACAGAGCGAGATCTAGGAAAAGGCGCAAAGCTACACAGAGAAACCCTGTCTCAAAAAACCAAAAAAAAAAAAAAAAAAAAGAAACCCCAATAAAATTCATGTGTTCAACAAGTTGGATTTTGATGGTATCCCTACTTTAGTCTATTAACAGTTCCCTATCTAGGGTGAGTAAGTTTTTGTTCATTTCTCCCCATTGGTAGTTAAACAGCACAAAAGGTAAGTAACTTTTTTCACAGGTGATTTGAAGAATTATAGATTAAGAAGAGGGTATGAAGAAAAAGAACAAAAATGGATACCAGAGTATACTAATGAGTGACTGACTTCTGCAAGTAATGAATGCTCTACCTCATTTAGAACTCTTGGGGAAATTTTTCAGAGCATTACTCAGAATTTCGTCCTAAGATATGAGAGACCAAAGTACTTATAATCACCCTCCATGGAGTTCCTCTGAAGGCATTAAAGATCTGCCATACAAGATCTTCACCATATAAGAGCTGAGCAAGTCCTCCAACAGCTGACAGAGAAACTTCTCATCTCAGTGAGGATAAAGACCCAAGCACCAAATTTCTCAAGTCGACAAGTATAAATATTCAATTTATGATTAGAAGCAGTAAGTGTTCTGGAAATGGACTACTTTACTGCAGATGAAGTCAGAGGTAGACCAGAGGACTGTGTGGTAGCACATTAATAGCTCTGACACACTAGCTGCTGCCAAGGTCCAAATCCTGGTTCCATGCCATACTGCATGTATGAAGCAGAGCAAACTGCTTTAGCCTCTGCTTCTCCATCTTTTCAGGTGTAAAATGAAGATAATTACAGCACCAACCTACCTCATAGTTTTGTTGCCTCATCCACAGAGTACTTTTTATCTATAGCAACTAGAATAGTCCACGTCACAGGGTAAGCCTAGAACAGTAACACTATTACCAGATGTAAAATTATTTTAGGCTCGATTGTTGTATTAATTATAAAGCCACAATTTGTTTATTGGTAAATTCTTGATTCTTGTCAGATAGAAGCAAATTAGTTTCTTATGACCCATATTCTCAAATAGCTGCCATAAAATAGTTGTGTAAGATTTCTCTAAGAGGAAATGTGCTAGCTGGGCCAATAATTGAGCTTGCTTACTGAAGGGTCTGAAGGATAGTCAAAAGAGTTTCATGAACCTGTTTTCTTATTCCCACATTCTTAGAGGAAATTGTTGTGCTTCATAGAAAGCTCAATAATAAAAAAGTAATGGAGGTTGTTGGTCAATAGAAGAAAATCAAGAATTAAGCAGTCTGTTTGTTTGTTCACTTTAAATGTTTCTTAAGGAGATGGTACTAGTGATTAAAAATGATCCACTGGACAATAGGAATAGGCATTGAATTTTCCCAAAGTCACTAGTAAAGAACTCCTAAAATTCATGTGGAAACAGTATTCAATTCATATGGACTTGAGTTTTGTGCATGGCAATAGATACGGATCTATTTGCATTCTTCTACATGTAGACATTTAGTTATGCCAGCATTATTTGTTGAAGATGCTTTCTTTTTTCCATTGTATAATTTTGGCTTCTTTGTCAAAAATCAGGTGTTTGTATGTGTGTGGATTAATGTCAGGGTTTTCAATTTGATTTCATTAGTCAACATGTCTGTTTTTATGCCAATAATAAGCTCTTTTTATTATTATAGGTCTATAGTAAAGCTTGAAGTCAGGGGTGGTGATGCCTCCAGAAGTTCCTTTATTGTATAGGATTGTTTTGGCTATCCTGGGTTTTTTGTTTTTCATATGAAGTTGAGTATTGTTCTTTCAAGGTCTGTGAAGAATTGCATTGGAATTTTGATGAGGATTGCATTGCATCTGTAGATTGCTTTTGGTAAGATTGCCATTTTTACTATGATGATCCTTCCTATCCAAGAGTATGGAAGATCTTCCCATTTTCTGATATCTTCTTCTATTTCTTTCTTCAGAGACCTAAAGTTCTTGTCAGATAGGTTTTTCACTAGTTTGGTTAGAGTTATTTGTGGCTATTGTAAAGGGTGATGCATCTCTAATTTCTTTCTCAGTGCATTTATCATTTGTATATAGGAGGGCTACTGTTTTTTTTTTTTTAGTTAATCTTGTATCCTGCCACATTACTGAAGGTATTTATCAGCTGTAAGAGTTCCCTGGCAGAATTTTTGGGGTCACTTATGTATGCTATCATATCATCTGCAAATAGTGAAAGTTTGACATCTTCCTTTCCAATTTGTATCCGCTTGATCTCCTTTTATTGTCTTACTGCTCTAGCTAGAACTTTGAGTACTACATTGAATATGTGTGGAGAGAGTGGATAACCTTGTCTTGTTGCTGATTTCAGTGGAATTGCTTTGAGTTTCTTGCCATTTAGTTTGATGTTGGCTATTGGCTTGCTGTAAATTGCCTTTATTATGTTTAGGTATGTTTCTTGTATCCCTGATCTCTCTAAGACCTTTATCATGAAGAGGTGTTGGATTTTGTCAAAGGCTTTTTCAACATCTAATAGGATGATCATGTGGGTTTTTTTCTTTCAGTTTGTTTATATGTTATATTACATTGACAGATTTTCATATGTTGAACCATCCTTGCATCCCTGGGATGAATCCTACTTGGTAATGGTGGATAATTTTTTGATGTGTTCTTGGATTTGGTTTGCCAATATTTTATTGAGTATTTTTGCATCAATGTTCATGAGGAATTTGGTCTGTAATTCTCTTTCTTTGTGTCATCCTTGTGTGGTCTGAGTATCAGGGTAACTGTTGCCTCATAAAAAGAGTTTGGTTATGTTCTTTCTGTTTCTATTGTGTGGAACAATTTGAAGATTATTGGTATTAGATTTTCTTTGAAAATCTGGTAGAATTCTGCACTGAAACCTTCTGGTCCTGGTCCTTTTTTTGGTTGGGAGACTTTTAAAACCTATTTTATCATGGTGGATGATTTTTTTTATGTGTTCTTGGATTCAGTTTGCCAGTATTTTGTTGAGTATTTTTTCATCAATATTCATGAGGGAGATTGGTCTGTAATTCTCTTTCTTTGTTGCATCTTTGTGTGGTTTGGGTATCAGGGTAACTGTAGCCTCATAAAAACAGTTTGGCACTGGGCAGTAGTGGCACATGCCTTTAATCCCAGCACTTGGGAGGCAGAGCTATGTGTATGTCTGTGAGTTCGAGGCCAGCCTGGGCTACAGAGTGATATCCAGGGACAGGCACCAAAACTACACAGAGAAACCCTGTCTCAAAAAACCAACCAACCAAACAAACAAACAAACAAGCAAAAAACCAGTTTGGCAATGTTCCTTCTTTTTCTATTTTGTGGAACAATTTGAAGAGAATTGGTATTAGCTCTTCTTTGAAATTCTGGTAGAATTCTGCACTGAAACCATCTGATCCTGGGCTTTTTTTTTCTTTTTTTCTTTTTTTCGGGGGGAGACTTTTAATGACTAAACTATTTCCTTAGGGGTTATAGGTCTTTTTAAATTGTTTATCTGGTCTTGATTTAATTTTGATATGTGGTACCTATCCAGAAAATTGTCCATTTCTTTTAGATTTTCCAATTTTGTGGAGTACAGGTGATGTGGATATTGTTATGTATGTTGTGAATGTGCTGCTCTGATTGGTTAATAAATAAAATATTGATTGGCCAGTAGCCAGGCAGGAAGTATAGGCAGGACAAGCAGGAAAAAGAATTCTGGGAAGGGTCAGGAGTTGCCAGACACAGAGAAAGCAAGATGTAAAGACAAAACTAAAAACAAGTACCAAGCCTCGTGGCTAAACATAAATAAACATTATGGGTTAACTTAAGTGTAAGTGCTAGTCAATAGTTAGCCTGAGCTAATGGCCAAGCAGTTTTAATTAATATAAGCTTCTAAGTGATTATTTTATAATTGGCTGTGGGGTCTGTGGGGCTGGGCAGAACCAGAAAAAACTTCAGCTACATACAGATTTTTTAAATATGACCTGATGATTCTCTGAATTTCCTCATTGTCTGTTGTTATGTCTCCCTTTTCATTTCTGATTTTGTTAATTTGGATATTCTCTCTGCTTTTTGGTTAATTTGGGTAAGGGTTTATCTATCTTGTTTATTTTCTCAAAGAACCAACTCTTTGTTACATTGATTCTTTGTATTGTTCTCTTTGTTTCTATTTTATTGATTTCAGCCCTTAATTTGATTATTTTTTGTCATCTACTCCTCCTAGGTGAGTTTGCTTCTTTTTGTTCTAGAGCTTTCAGATGTGCTGTTAAGTCACTAATGTGGTATTTCTCCAACTTCTTTATGTAGGCACAGCTGGCGGCCTGCATGGGACCACACTATGCCCTCTCAATGTGGGTGACATTTGTGTGGCTTGTGGGTCCCCTGGCAATGGGACCAGGATTTATCCCAGGTACAGGAACTGGATTTTTTGAGCCCATTCCCTATGGTGTGATGCTTTGTTCAGCTGTGGGGGGAGGAGCTTGGTCCAGCCCCAACTTGTTATGACAGCCTGTGTTGACTACCCAAGGGAAGCCTTACCCCCTATGAGGAGGGGATGGGGTGGAATGGGGGAATAGGGGGGAATGGAGAAGGGGAGGGAGGGGGAACAGAGGTTGGTATGTAAAATGAAAAAAATTTAAATAAAAAAAAAATTGCATCCATCACTTGACAAAGAGGAGCACCCTGAGAGAAAGGGAAGCAGATGGTATGAATGTGATGCATTCCATACATTGCCTTGAAGATTTATAGATACACATTGGTTTAACATTCACAGTGATATTTTGAATAACTGTTATCAATGAATGCAGTTTATCTATCTCATTTTAAATGCAGGCTTGTATCAGATGATTCAAGCAGATAGAAGATGCCATAAAACCCTAAGTAGAAGCTGTGGATCTTACCCGAGGCATCATGGCAAACCTTGAAGATGAGAAAAGCATCCTACATCCTAGCAAGCCAGTGCTCATCTATATAAAGCAAAGAAGGCAATATCAGTTCCGTACCAAATCTATACGATGTCAGTTTCCATAGACTCAGTAGCAGAGGTTTTGAGAGATGATAGCTTGGGGACTCAAATGGTCAGGAAAAGTGAGTTGGCAAAAAGAGTAAAATTGCAAATAAGAGCAAGAGAGGTGTGCTCCACGGGGTTGGGTTGGGTTGAGAAAGGAAGCTACATGAGCAATGAATCTGTCATGAGTTCCAGGTGAAGCCACGTGTACTGAATTTTGGTAGACAGACACAGGATAACACCCAGGCTTTTAGTTTATTTTGCTCTCTCTTTTCAGTCAAAGTCTTCTGCTGACATTTACAAATAAGACATCTTGACTGGGATGTTTGAAATCTCAGAAATTCAAAGGTAATTCTTCACTTACTTTTTATAAATCATTGTGTGGAATTTTAATTTTATTTTATATTTTTCTTAGATTTAATCAATAGAGTATATAAATATATATCCTATTCATATATATATATATATATATATACTATTGATTCATTTACACACACACACACACACACACACACACACACACACACACACACATATGAATAAAATCAATGTCAAAATAGTCCTGATAAAATTTCTTCACAGTGATGTAGTGAGTGGAGTACTTGTGTTTTGTGAATTTAGATCTGATAGTAATTAACAATTATCCCAACAAACAAGGAAAAAATTGGATTAGCTTTTAACTTGGCACTTTGAGAAATTTCACTTCAATACATAAATTCTTTCTTGTGTGACATAGGGAAGTCTCTGCCCAAATGTTCTTCATAAAATAAAGATTAGGCTTTACTGAATAAGTCTGGTATATCTTGTTTTATGGCTTCCTCAAATAGTTTCAGGAATAGTTAAATATTGTAAGCATTGATAGGGTGTTTTTCTAAGTTTTTTTTTCTGACTTCTTTGTTTCTGAGCACACAAAAACACACAATAAAGTTAGCTACAGTGTAAATTTAAGATCATAGAATGTTTGACTGCCAAGTTCACCTAGGACTTCTAACAGCAACGTAGGTCAGAGAAGCCACTCTCAGGCTTAAAAGACCGTTTGAAGGACTTACAGAATTCACTAAAGCTATAATCCATGATTATTGTTTATTATAAAGAAAAATTCATTAAATGAGCCTAGGGGAAGAAACACATAGGCAAGTGCCCAGAAGATTTCTTAGTGCAAATAAAGTTCAGTTATTCTTAGAATGTCTCACTCTCCCAGAAGAAAAAAAAAGGGGGGGAGGGGTGACAATAGGAATTGAGCATTCTGAACCCAAGGAGGCTCACCTGTGCTTAACTTATGGTTTTGAGGACTTCACAACATGTTTGTGATTGATCAGCTCACTGACTCAGTTCTTAGTTTCCCTCATTCTGGGATCTAGCTGATAGCATGTGGCCCAAAAGCCTGCCATAAATTACCTCTGTAGCATTGATATCAGATGTGCTCCAGGGAGTCCAGTACAAAGGTACTCCTGTCACTCAAGAAACTCAAAGATAGTCCAGCAAGATGGCTCAGTGGCTCAGTACTTGCCATGAAGCCTGACAACATGAATTCCTTTGCTGGAACCCGCATTACACAAGGAAAGAACCAGCTCCTACACTGTGGCGTGCACATACACAGACACACAGTCACACTCAATATGTAATTAAATAATTTTGGAAGGGAAAGAAAAAAGAAATTCAAAAAATTTAGAAGTTATTTCGCAGAAGTCAGAGACAGAGTCCAAACTTTTTCTTAGGCAAGGGCAATTTTTTTCTTCCTACAAAAGCCACTCTCTGGCCTTTGTCTAAGGGTTTCTTACAGCAAAGCAATGATATTGGTCTGAGCATCTGCATTTAGCAAAGTGCTTCCATTACTCATCAGTAATGCTCTTATAAATATACAACTCATTTGGGGCAGCAAGTGCAAAGCAGGGATAATTTTAAACTAAGTGACTAGTCTTTCCAACAATGTCATTGGAACACACACAATTTTGTGTTTTATTTTACTCTTATTCGCATGTGGAAAGTACGATAAAGATTAGGTAGTGACTGTCTAAATTCCTTTTTTCCATAAGCCATTCTTTCCCTATTTGTACAATAGGACATCACCTGGAGGCTTAATTTGATTCTCATCAGTATCAGCACTCTAGACACAAACTACTCCTGTTACATCATATTATCTTATGCCAATAAATGTAACCTGAAAATCAGAGTGCAAAAGATCCTGTGGTGGCTAATTGCTAAGACCCACTGTCTCCTCCATCACTGATAACTAAGCCAGGCCATTGGCATGCTACATGAAAGACATTCCTACCCGGTAATGCCAAGCAACCTTGTCAAGTTTCCAAACCATGAGTGAATCATCCTTGCATCATCCACTATAATTTATCCAAGAGAAAATGTAATCCATCTTTCTCAGTCATTGATTGTGGAGGTAGTAATATAATAATTGATTTCCCTGATTACACAACCCATTCATTCATCCATCTATTCAGCCACTAATACTTTTTAGTTCTATTGACTGTTCTTTTACACAAAATTCTGTATCTTTGGGTTTTTTTAGTTCTTAGTCCCACTAGCTACTTATTTTATGCAAAATTCTGCATTTTTGGAAAATTGGGTGTGTTGGCCACTGTGGAGGTCCAGCTATAAGCTAAGAGCAGTCTAAGAAGCTCATCCCCTAAACACATTCCCAATCCTACATGATCAGATTACCCGGGTACACAATTAGTGAGTCGTCTACAGTAGGCAATGCAGCTACATTTTTTACTGTATTTTTATTAGTTCTTAAGTTCATCAAATGAAAACTCAAGTCAGCTCTTTAGGTCCTTAGAAGTTTGCCATGAAGTTTTAAAATTGGCTAGAAAGATGACTACTCAGCAGTTAAAGAATTTGTTCTGCTCCTACAGAGGACCTGAGTTTGAATTCCAGCACTCACAAAAGGTGGCTCAGAACTAACTGTAACTCCAGATCCAGGAGCAGCTGAGTCATCTGGCCTTCACAGGCAACTCCTTGTGTGCACATATCTGCACAGAGACACAGATTTACATATATATATATATACACAAAAATTTTAAAAACAAATAAATAATGAATCTTTAAAAAAATAAAACTTTAAAGCCATAGTTATGTTTTGTGTGTGTGTCTGTTGTTTATTTCAAGATCGTCCCCACTTCTGGCATTCACAATTGTAAGCCTGGTCCCCAAACCATTATATTAAGTAAGAAAAAGGATCATGGAAGTGACATGGTCTCAGCAAGAAAACAATGTAGAAATACCAGGACCTCCCAGCTCATCTCCTAAGGCATTGCAGAAAAGTGAACAAACCTGTCTTGTGAGAAGAGGATGCTGTCTTGACTCCCTTTATATTCAGTGTGAGAAGACACACAGGAAAATATGAAACCAAGCCGTTCTCTTTTTTATCTGTCCAATTGTCGACAAATGTTCACACTGCTCATTTCTTACTCTCCATGCTACCATTGCCTGGGGATTATGTTCTTCTGCCCACTCTTAGAAGGTATAAGCTCTTGTGTTTCTTAATTGGAATAAATGTGACTTGGCCTCCCAGTCATCCCTGTCTTCTGTTCCAGTCCTTTTTTAGTGTTTTCACCTCCTACCATGTGTGCAAATCCCTGTCCAGAATGTCTATTCCTGTCTAGACTCATCTATACTCTCCAGGGGCCACCGGCATCAATCTTACTTGCCAGGTATGCACAGGGCCTTTCCTTGGAGAATCTGCCCCATATATGTGAGCAGTCTCTTTCTTGTTAGTGACCAGAAGAGTTCTTGCCAGCAATTTGTACCTCAGAATATGTAAGGGAGACATAACTGAGGTCCAACCTATTGATATAGCCCCCAATATTTCATTTTAAGTGCCTACATAACCACATCAAGAAAGCATACCAGATTACTGACTTTCCACTTCCAATCACCTTTCAAACCTGGAAGGATCCCCCAACAATGTACCTCCCAAATTCCCATGGATATTTTAATAAGGCTGTGTGCCATGAATATACCATTTTAATAAACCATTGTCATTCATATGCCTGACTACATGTCCAAGGTAGTAACCATAAATACTAGTCTACATTAACCACTTGTATGAACTTAAGCAGCAAGATAATTAAGTTTCACTTCCAACTTGATTGCACTTAGACTAACAGAGGAAAACATCTCTCGGCATGTCTGTGAGGCCGTTTCCAAAGAAGATTAGTGGAGGTTACCCTGAACATGGATGGCATCATGGTGTGGACTGGAGGCACATTCCAAATGGAAAGGAAAAAAGTAGAACACCAGATGAGTGACATACACCCAAATGTGAGCAAGTAGCTTCAGCATCCTGCCACCATGCCTTTCCTACTATCATGGCCTGAACTCTCTCCAACTATAAGCCAAAGTAGGTCCTCCCCCACTTCATGTCTTATGGATATGTTGTTATGGCAACAAGAAAAGTAGCCAATACTGGCAATCACTGGTTTCTATTTGTCCTGTCAAATTTATGGGAAGATGGCAGGATTACAGATTTTCTCTTTTAGAATACTAGTTGAAAGTGTTCCCAATGTAGACAGAATATCCATCCACATGATACAGTCAAAGAAGAGGCAGTAGCTTCACATAATATCTACTAAAATATTCCAGTTTCATTCAACATCCCACTGCAATCATGACATTTCTGAGTTCTCCCTGACTAGAGGTTGAGTTAGCATGTGAGCAACAGGTTTTGCTGTACAATGCATAGGACTTTCCTTTCAAGAAGTGCCAATGCAGAGTATTACTTCTGTACTCCCTGGACAGTTTACTCAATGGGTATAGCCTTGGGTCCCTTGATGGATTTTAGGTAAATGTACCTGGACTATTTGGTAATCTAACCTTGTTTAGATATATGCAATTCAAGGTTATTCTTCTCACTGTCATTATTTACTTGTGATTTTTGAAATTAAGAGACTAGCATTTTCTTAGGTTCTGTCAGTGCAGGGGAGGAATTGTGGCAATACTGATTTACTCTGCTACCAAAAGTGTTTTGTTACGGAAGCATAGTAGCAGACCTATGATATTAATACTCAGAAGGTAGAGGCAGGAGGATTCTGATCAGTTTAACTTATTCCATACCAATCGGACCCACACAGAAAAGCTTTAGTGACCATCAGTAGCTTTCATGATATAAATGAAATATAGACCAAAGATACATCAAAAGATTTTTTACACCAAAATAAATAACTACTTCTTCAAGGAAACTCTGAGAAATTTAATAATGAAGATAGAGGGCCTAGAGAGAAGTGGGAGGAAGCGAGATTATCAATTGCATGAGACATTCAGTAAAATGACAATATATCAGAACGTTATAAACAATTTTACAGAAATGCATTGAAATTTTAAATATATTAGTCATAAGCCTAAGAATTGAACCAAGAAACAGAAATACCCAAAATCTCATAATGATTAGTGTTAGAATCTCTATTAAAAAATTTTTCCACAAATCAAAACTAAAGTAAGTCCAGATAAAGTAGAAATGTATTTTTACGTAGTGATTATTAGATAAGTAAACCTTACTGTACAATGTATTTTATTAATGATGTTCTTAAGTGAAACAATAAAATTGGCTAGCACTATATAGATCAGAAGAGGGTGGGGTGAACTACATATGTTACAGGGTATTGGGTCAATTTTTCTACAGATACAGTGTACATTACGTCATTTTATTATCAGTAACATTCATTATTCTTTTATCTTCACCAACATTTTCTGTGTTTTACAGTTTTTATTAAAAAATAGTATGATTTCTCCTTGGGCATACTTTTATGCACATCTGTGATACATTTGCAATTTTTATTGGATACTTTGACCTTTTTGTATAAATAGACCTTCAGAATTCATAGAAATTAATAAAAGGAAAGACAAATATAAAAATCTGAGAAGTCAGAAATATGCTCTGCAATTTCTAGGCAGCAATTATGTGCTGTCATTACCCAAGTGTCCCCTGACATGCCTGCAGTGCCCATGGGTTGGTAAAGGGCACAGAAATGAACCACTCCAGAGATGGTTTCAGGGAACAGTGTCTGCTGTATTACATGTGAACAACCACCTATCTGGTGGAAGCTTATCAACTGTGATTGGTTAGCACATTACCTGGGGATTGGGCAGTGGGCACTCATACTACCAGGGTCTCTATTCAGAAGAAGCATATTAAAGAAGATAGGGAGAGTGCAGACACATCAGCAACCCAGCTATAGGCTACTCAAGCTGCTTCAGAATTCAGGGTTCATATTCAGGAGCGTAGTGTGCCAGGCTTCTTATTTAGAAGTGCGGTGTACCAGGTAGGCTGGCCACCAGGTCATGCCTGCATTTTCTCCTACAATTAGGTTACACAATTACAGAAATGAGGAGGGAGAAAGTCCCTGAGCATATTCACCTTTACGATACCTGTTCCTGAGTTCCCTGGCCTCTTCTGTAGCACCTGGTCTCTGGGGAATGACTTTTGTACAGTTTTCTACTACGTAATTTTCTTATGCTGTTTCAATAAACACCGTGGAGATTCGTCTCGAATATGTTTTTGTTATTGTTGTTGTTTTATCTTAGTGAATTCTACTGCATGTATATGATGTCTGTTATCATTTAAGCAGAAATAATATTAATAAGATAAAATAAAATTTGCTTCAAGGAAATGTTGGGGGCAATGTAGTTTAAGTATACAATGGTGTATTCTCATGTATTGATAACTGTCTAAAAATTCACAATACTTTCTTTCCTATCTGAAATCCTTCACTCTCCAGTTGAAGACACTAAAATTAACTCTTATAGAGACTCTAACAAGTACTGAAGATATAACAATAGTAAAAATAACATACTGTTGAGTTGGCAACATGTCCAGTTGGTTTAAATTTTATATAAACAACTTCTAGATATGAGTAGTTGCTCTGTTTATCTGAAGTTTAAGCCTCACTAGATTCCTAGTAATTTTCAAACTTTTATTTGTTTACTAATCATGTTTATGACAATCAATCAATCCTGTCTACTTATCCTTCCCAGTGAGCAAGGGAGGCATTAATCAATCCTGCAGGTAAGTGTAAAACGACATCCAATGTAAGTGCTTTGAAGGATAAATTCAGAATGCAAAAGAAGAAAGTCATTGGAGCAGAACCTGGCCGAGAGGGAACATCGGGAAGCTTTCCTATAAGGAGAGGGTAGACCTGAGATACTGTGTGGTGGGGAAAAGAACCAGAACTCCAAAAGCACTCTAGACTCCAGCTTTATATCCAAGGAAGACTATGTCCAGCCTCAACGGAACAATGATGCCTGTCAGGAGCCACCGGCGTCTGTTCCATGTGGCATCAGACTGGAAGTGAAGAAAGAGGCTGAGCACTGTAACCCTATGTGTGATGGTGTCGCAGGGCCATTTCATTTTGGTGTCCAGTTCCAAACAATAGACATTTACCGAAACCAAGGAAAGAAAACTTGCTTGGTTCATCAGGCCTGCATATCTGCCAGAGAAGTACAGCTGGTTTGAAACAGCAGAGAAGACTAATTCTGCAAAGACTGGTACCTACGGGAGGTGCAACTTCCCATCAACTTGCCTCAAAGCTGCCGGAGATGAGTGTCAAAAATGGACACACCCTGCACCACCTCTGGCAGGATCAGTGCTCTCAAATTTTCCCAGCTGAACAGTTTGTGATTTCTCCCATTCACATTTTCCATATGCTTTCAATACAGAAATAATTTCCTTGTATTCTTTATTCAAACTTTGAATTTTATCATTATAATGATAAGAATAGTTCTGCCTCTGAGATGTGTGTGTGTGTGTGTGTGTGTGTGTGTGTGTGTGTGTGTGTGTGTAGGGTTCCTTTAATTATCTTATTTGTCTCTATGATGTTTGCAAAATACAGTGGGCATGCTAGCTACTGCATGATCTGTAGGGATGTGAGGACCTAGGTGAGTTGCCAGTCACCCTTCTGACAACCCATGGCAGAACTGACTCCTCTACCTTCTTGTTTGCAGCTGAACTGTACTAGGAAGAAATGGAAAGTGCATATTTAACTGACCAAAAAAATCCTTAAAAAAAGTATAAATTTAATAATGCCAGATCACAAAGCAGGCAGCTAATTGGCATAAATATAAAATGATAAATCACTGTGTCTAAAGCTTTCACTATTATGACAGAGTTAGTATTGATAGCATATGTTATAAACTCACTCAGTAAGTGTCTCTCTCTCTCTCTCTCTCTCTCTCTCTCTCTCTCTCTCTCTCTCTCTCTCACACACACACACACACACACACACACACACACATTATTTTTAAAACATTACGACATTTGGTAATATTTCAGCCTTGTCTTGATATCTAACTATTTCTTAAATAAAAAAAATAAGTACTCCTTAATAATCACCACAGCTTGTTGGAGAAGCTAAAGAAATCTGCATTTTTAATATCTCATTAATTGTGATTGATACTTTTGATGGGTAAAGTAATGTGCATGGTTTGTCAAAGGAGCTGGTTCCTGTTTACTCAATATTATAACATCTAGAGAATTCCTTGCTTTGTGCTGGAAACTTCACTTTCAAAATCCTACCTTTCAGGTTAGTGTCTACCTTTATTCTGAGAAAAAATTGACAGATAAGTTTAAAAAGCAAATGATTATCTCAAAGGTATTAAATTCCAAAATGATTCACACTTTTAAAAGACATGCTTTTTCAACCCTGCTTTGGACATGGGATCAGAAGGGGCATCTCATCCTCAGACCTTCTACACTCAAAGCAACTCCATTTGCATCTGCAGCAGGAAAGATTTCAAATAAAGAGTTTTAACTTTAAAATGTAGTGCCATTAGGAATTTCAGGACAAAAGAACATCTCTTGGTGCATTTGATCCCCTGTGTGACTGTCTCAATGTGCACGCAGGCTCTGCCTACCAGTTCAAAATTGCCTCAAATGTAAGAGACATGGACACAAAGTCACACCCCTAGCCAAAGTGCTATTGACATTGGACTTCTGGGAAAGGGAGAGTGAACATTCTCTAAGAGTATAGATCTTTTTTATTAGTAAGGGTAGCAATTAAATTTGATTTTAGATTGGTTCACACATATATTCAATGCGTGTGTTTCAGCCTCACCCCCCACCTCCCTATCATTTCTGTTAACACCCTTCCTCTTCACAGGACTGTCTCTCATGTTCATGACTACTCAATTTATGTCCTATTGAGATTATTCAGTGCTGTCTGTGTGACCGAGTTTGGAGCTTTCTGTTAGGGCCCAATGGCTCAGCAATTGCTACCCAGTTAAGGACATGGGTTTCCCATTGTCCCACAGTCTATCATTAGACAATAGTTTAGAGGTAGTTGGTAGGGCTCCACAAATGACTTCTCCTTTCGTATTGTTGCTCATACTGGTCTTGTGTAGGCCTAATGCAGGTAAATACAGTTGGTTTGCTTTTTTTTTTTTTTTTTTTTTTTTTTTTTTTTGTGTGTGTGTGTGTGTGTGTGTGTGTGTGTGTGTGTGTGTGTGTGTGTGTTTTAAGAGACATGGACACAAAGGCACACCTCTGGCTAAGATGTTATTGACATTTGATAGCTGCTGTGAGAAGGAGTTAATTTTATTGAAATGTATAGACCCTAAATTGTCAACACCACAATGGAAGGTCACATATCTATGAACACATGGGTAGCACAAATTAGAGTTGATGTGTTTAAACCGAAAGGGTGCTGTCTTAGTTAGGGTTTCTGTTGCTGTGAAAAGACATCATGACTACAGCAACTCTCATAAGGAAATATTTAAGTGGTGCTGGCTTACACTTCAGAGGTTTAGTCCATTGTTGTCAAGACAGAAAGCATGGTGGCACACAGGCAGACATGGTGCTGGAGAGGTAGCTGAGAATTCTACATGCAAGTCAGCAGGCAGCATGAAGACAGTGAGACTCTGGGCCTGGTTTGCGCATTTGAGACCCCAAAGCCCACCTCTGGTGATACAATTCATCTAACAAAGCTACACCCACTCCAAGGCCACACCTCCTAATAATGCCACTCCCTATGGGCCTATGGGGACCATTTTCATTCAAACCACCACAGACACAAAGTTGGGCAGGTAGGGAAGGGGAGATGAATCTGGGAAGAGTTTGCAAAGAGATGTGAACATGATCAAAACACATCCTATGAAATTCTCAAAAAAATCCGTAATAACATATATATTAAAAGTTAATTGAAATAATTGTGTCTAGTCTAGAGAATGACCTGACATTCTACAACTTTTACATATTTATGGACCAGGCTTCAACAGCCATTAATGTCCTATTTAGGGCATTAATGTCCAAAACCATTGCTGGTCCTCTGCATCTTGGGCAGCCTCTGCCCATGTTTGAGCAGTCACTGCAGTTCTTTGTAAGGAAAGATTTCATCTGATCAAGGCTGGGAAGGTCTTTTTGATAGTGCATTTACTGTGACTCATGAGACTACGGCTTTGTAAAGATGGACTGGAGTCTAAAATAGTCATTTAGAGCCACTACTGACCATGTTCACAGATTGTACAGAACGACCCCCTCTTCAGCAGTGTGATGTACAATGTGAAAAGTTCCAGAGCCCAAGTGCTGTGATGAATGCCAGGTTCCCACAGCTTTGTGTAAGTAATCCCGGAGCATCGTTCATGGTCCTCTATTCTGCGGGCCAGAAACACTAAAAGAAAAGAAGTTATCTAGAAGCAGGCCAAGAGGAAGGCTCTCCAAGGCTTCCCCACTTCCCAGAAGGATTTTACAGACTGAGTTCAGACTAAGACAAGTGGAGAAAAAGCATTACCTTGAAATGAATGATTTAAAAAAACTCTTTGAAACAAAAATTGAACTAACCACATTCTTGTGGGGTGAGACACAAAGAGTGGTTACTTAGATTATAGTTCTAGGGTTAGAAAAATGCAGAAATCAGAAATTCTAAAGGAATTTGGACAGGTACCTCTACCTATCTGCCTTTTCTGGGTGTGGAGTCTGATTAGGTGTCTGGGAAGCACTTATTTTGAGACTTACTTGAGGCTAGCATGTTCAGTTGGGTCCATGTCTGCACACTGTTTAAATTGCCATTGCTGCCATTCCCAAACTCTGCTTGATATTGCTGCTACAAAGAGTAAATTTCCATATGTCCAAGAATCCGGAAATGCTCCCCTTAATTAATATCTTTCCTGTTACCATCTGATGCCTGTCTGGCATTGCTTCACTGGGGTCTTTTCTCCAGTCCTGTGTAGTAACCTTTGTAATTATGTTTCTTTGACAGTGCTGAGAAGGGGTCACTGTTGGGCAGATGAACTTACTATGATAACTCTACTAAGAAATCAGAAGTCCAGTCACATTTCCAAAGCTGTGGAGGAGTTTCATTTCTTATGACTCAGCTTCTGTTATTTGTAGTTGTAGAATAAAGCTACTGGAAGGTCTTGAAATCTGTGAAAGTGTTACATTCTCTCTGCCATTTAAACTCAGTTCAAAAAACTAACAGAGAAAGGAACTCAATTCCGACTAATTAGTTCCTTGTAAGACTTGTCACTTTGGAAAAAATAGTATTTTAGATGTTCTTACTAATCTGTAGAATGTTTTCCAAAAGTAGCAGGGGGATAATAATGGTTACTTATGTTCAACTGTGTTTTACCTGATGGAAGTAAATTATTGTAATTTTAAGTAGCCTATTACCATTTCTTGGGTTTTATTCCCTAAATGTTATCATTATTAGTATTTACAGTCAAAGAACACTTTAAGGAAGATTTGAAGCCACTAATACCTAGAAGGAAATGGTTCTCAATAGGACATCCTCTGACATCTATTACGAATATTTTGATTCATTGGTTCCTCCAGCAAAGACTTCTGCATCACTCTGCACTAGTACATGGATCATTCTTGCCACTAGTTTTGTGGATTACCTTTAATAGAGGTTTCATCACACAAAATATCTGTTCAGCTAACTTGGTTATAGCTTCCTCATTCAACTCACATGGGTTTTAGATGAACTTGGCATGCCATACATCCCCTCATAAACCTTGTTGCATCTTTGAACCAATGCCAAAAGATCTTTGAGAGTGTATGAAATGGACTGAAGTCTGTTTTTAAAATTCGCTTTGTAATTATCAAGTATTATAGGAGGTTCTACATTGTTAACATCTGATGTATCTGAATACATCCTCAAGCTGTTAGAGCGTGCCACTTGCCTAATCAATGAAGATTAAATATCTCAGCATTATCATGTTGATGTGGATAGTTGGTTTGCATTGGCTACTCAGCTCATAGTGAATTCTTTTCAGTTTGAAAAGTAATTGAAACGACAAATAGTCACTTCTAACTCATGTAAAATCTTGATAGTTGTTCTATTGGAAGGTCTGCCTCAGCCAACCCCCCTCCAAGCCCTGCCCCTCAGAAAGCCCATCAAGTAGCGGCTCCTCCCCTGAAGCTACTCAACACAGCTCCTACAGGGTATGTATGCTCCAGTTCATAGACCTGCCACATGATTTCTCTTCCTTCCTTCCCCAGAGATCACCCAGGAGTGCTTTGCTCAGATTAAACTTAGTCTTATTAATTTGGCTTGGTTTGGCTTGTTGCATCGGTGGAGAAATCCATGACTGGGAACTTAAAATACTTATCAATAGTAAAATGAGTCGACTGTAGAAAGTGTTACTTATAAAACTTCTTGATTGTCTTCATTGATGAATACAAAGGAAGCAAACAAGCCATGGAAATAACGATTGTTCTGAAGTCCAAAGAGAACTAAATTGAAGGACTTAAGATGCATTTAATGCAGTGCTGTCTGCTTTGCCTCTGGATCTTGTTAGATTTAGAAAGAAGGTAAATCTAGTGGGGGAATAGAATTCTAATGGGTTTGAATTCTTAAGGCCAAATTTGTTTATTCATTGTGAAAAAATAAGTAACTACAGTCATGTTTTTGTATAATATTGTAAACATTTGCTTGGTTTTGTATCTAGCTTCTTAGAAAATTCTTTTTGGTTGATGTTATTGTAGTTACGGTTGCTGGTGTTCACTGTTTATTTTCTTTGAATCGATTGTATGCTGATTTTCAACAATGGTGTGACATAAGAATTATAGAGCTATATCAAGAACAATCTGGTTCACCTGATGTCTAGCATGTTTGCCTGCCTGCTGGTATATTATGCAGATTTTAAGGTTTAGCTTAACTCCATTATGCAAACAAAAGTCTTGGCCCTAATTCCTGAAGTCATGTCATAGTCAAATCAGGCATGAACATAAAACTACCAGTTTTCTCCTGAGTGAGGTAACCCAGACTCAGAAAGACAAACATGGTATGTACTCACTCATAGGAGGATACTAGATGTGGAACAAGAATGACTGGACTGCTACTCACAACACCAGGGAGGCTACCTGGAAAACAGGACCCCAAGAAAGACACAGGGATCGCTCAATGACAAAGAAATGGATGAGGTCTACATGAACAGCCTGGACTTTGTTAATATGGTGGATTACATTGACAGATTTTCATGTTGAAACATCCCTGAGTCTCTGGGATGAGGCCTACCTGATCATGATGGATAATCTTTTCAGTTTAGAGAAAGAGAAGGTGGAGAGGAGAAGCAGATCTTGGAGGAGATGAGGAAGAGAAGCTATATTCAGAGAACACTGGTTGAAATTTATTTTCAATAAAAAATAAAATAAAATAAAAAATAAATAAATAAAACTACCAGTTTTCAAAGAAAACAAAACTTACAGATTCCCATGGTTCTATAATTTCTAAAAAGATAAGTTTGAATGATGAAGCGTCCAATGAGAGGTAGGGAATTAGTGAAAGAAGAATGTCACTAAAACTGGCCATTTTTTAAAAATATTTTTACTTTTATTACAGCTGCTCAAACCTCCCAGATTTACATATTTACAACACAAACAGCTAGTTCCTGATTCTGTATTGCCACCTAAACAATCAAATACCTTTGTTTTCAAACTGTTTCCAAATTACCAGCATTTTTAGCATGATATTTTAACCCGCTGTTGTGCCCCTTCTCTATATTCCTTTTAAAAGAGATAAAATGTTTTCCTTGCTGATGCTCGATGTTTTCTTTTAACATATGATAGGTAGGTAGATAGATGGGTACATAGACAGATGTGGAGGATATATTACTTGAAGTGTTAATAAAATCCTCAATTGAGCTTTCACTCCATGTGATGTCTTCTCTCCAACTCTCTATGATTTTGTAGCTCACTATCCTTCTTCTAGTTAGTTATTTGCTCTGGTCTCCTTCGCTTCCCCTTTTAATTACTCACCAACATTGCAAAATATTTAGCTTGTCTCTGAATCCATATGCAGAAATTGCTGCTCAACAATCTTTTCTGTGCTAAGTATTTCTAAGTTATTCTATGGAAGAGTTGGAATACACATTGCTAAGTTTTCTGTATTCAAGTCAAACTAAAGATAATATAATTCTTACTTTCTTTTTTATCCCACAAATCAGTCTTCTAACCTGGATCATATGGTTCCATTTAAAAACTCAACTTAGTTCTTTAAAAAAAATTTTAATGAAAGAATAAAAAAAGAAAATCTTACAGAAAAGATAAACTAGATTCCCTTTTTACTTTATTTTTGTACTAATTCTTGACTCTTGTTTCAGATATGTGTGCAGCTGTATATATTTGTATTTTGCATCCCAATTTAAAGTCTACAGTCATGAAAGATCATTGCATTAATGTTTAATACTTCACCAAAATAATATAGGCTTCTCATTCATTCACAGATAATTATTAATGTATCTTGATTTATTTTCATACTTCTGTAAAAAAATATTCAACAAAAGCAACAAGGGAGAAAGGGTTTATTTTGACTCATGGTTCAAGATATAGTTCATCATGACTGGGAATTCATTGCGGCAGTAGTGTGAAGCAACTGTCACATTGCATAATCAGTCTGAAGCAGAGAGCAATGAATGGAAGTGCTCAGCTTACTTGCTCTAGTTTATGAAGTTCATGACTCTGTTCTGAGAATGGGTATCCCTCCACATAAAAGGGGTCCTCCTACATCATTTTAGGTAATGACAATTCCCCATAGACATGCCAGAGGCTCATTTCCAAGGCAATTCTAGATTTGTCAACTTAATAATTAACACCAAGCATCATCGCATGTAGATACCATGTTCAATATGTTGGAAATGTAAAAAAGCATGAAATGATGCCTGTCTTGAAAGAGCTTGTATTCTCCTAAGTGAATGTGTTATATACACAAACAAACGTATGCCTAACTTGAATTCTGGAGAACAGAGTCCAGAAAACTCCCCAAAAAGAAATGAATAACCATGATTTCCCATTCTTGTGATTTTTGTTCCACCACTTCTTCAGTTTTCTCACCTGAAGTCAGCATGCTGCATTTTAATTAGGGTAGGTTTAAGATGTTAGTTTTGTGCCTATTGTCTTCTCTTCTTTCAAATTAATGTGATTCTTGACAAATAATTGATATACAAATTTCTCTTCGGTGAAATGGAAAAATAACAGCAGAAGTATTTTTACAGAGAGATACCTAGGCTTACACATAGAAGAACTGAAGCTATTTACAGGAAGAATTTCCCTAGACACAAACGTTCCCCCTTTGCCCAAAATTTAAATTGAGTCATTGTAAATCACTCCATATACGAAGGTCCAAACCCACTGTAGTATATTATGCTTCTACACCAGCGTATATATGAAATTTCATACTGATATATACTGCTGCTCAAAACATAAATGTCAACAATATTAGGACAATGCAACAGATTTTCAACTGCCAGTCTTTTTGTTTCCTTCCTACCCAAAATGCAGCGTACTTTGATATGATAGTTGTGTACCTTAAAGCCTAATAAAGATGAATTTTATGTGAGTGTATTAAAATTCTTGAACTTTTATTACACATAGCAAAACTAGAATTCCAGTCATACTGAGAAAGGAAAGCGCAGATCATCATTCTGCAAACAGAACCATAGCCACTGCTTTCACATGACTGCTTTCTTAAAACCTCCATAAACAAGTGACTTCTGTATTCTGGCTCCCTTAGCACACACACGTGGAGTGAAGTGTTTCACTCCCTCCACAGATCTGTTTGGTTGTTGACATTGTTCTTTGTTCAGTCTTTAGCAATTGCTTTATGTTCTGCTCTCGGTGCAGTATTTCAAAGATCGAGAGCTCCCCTGAACAGCTAGATGCTCGTCCACCCTACACTGCCCACGCTGTCACATCTGGAGCATCTTTCCCATGTTCTGCTCCATGAAGCTTTTTCACATTAGTCTATAAAGTCCTGGGAAGCTGCTTGCTTCATTTCTGAGAAATCACAGGACAGCCCAGGCTTCTGAAGTTTGTGCCCTTATTAGGACTTTGATTGAATGGCCTAAAAAAAAATCTCATTTTATTTTATTCAAGCTTCTGAACAACTTAAAATTGTATTTAAGTGTCAGCATTGTATTTAAGATAATGGTGGTAAGTGTGAAGTAGCAATAATAAAACTCGAGCTGACTGTTTTTTCTTATTTTCTAAGAAGGTTCGTCTTAACAATTATTTTGTGGGTTATAAAAAACTATAAAACTTTTCTATGATCTATACAACCTGGTTTTACATATTGAAAATACCTATATATCTTCTTGAGGATATTTCCCATGAAACTATATATAAATTTTAATCATTATGTCTTATGATTCCTCTGGCATATGGCATTTTATTAAATGATTCAGGCCAAGACATAACAATCCATAACAACTAGAGAACTATAGACTCTCAGTCTTACCTCAACACTAACACATACAACTCCTCAGACAATCATATGTAGTAGAAAGAATGTGAAATTTTTTTTTGTTTCCAGCCTACAGAATTAAAAAACAAAAACACAAATCCAAAATATGAAGATATTTTGTTAAGAACTAGCCTAGAGATAGGGCATAGTTCTCTGTCTTCTGCTGTCAGTTTCTATGCTTTTCACAACCCTGGAGATACAAAATAGCAATTACTTAATGTAACATGAATTCTAAAAGGTCTTTTAATAAAAAACCTGGTACCAGATACTAGTGTAAACACTGAAAGATCAGAGAGACAAAGGAACAAACTACTTACCTATAGGACTCCTCAGCTGAAAAGCCTTTCGTTCCTGTCTCCTCACACCTTATATACCTTCCTCCACCCACCATATTACTTACTTCCTATTGATGGGATTGAAGGCATGTGACTTCCCACACACTGGGATTAAAGGTGTGAGCCACCACTGCCTGGCTCTGTTTCTCTCCTAGACTGAGTCAATCTCATGCAGTTCAGGGTGGCTTTGAACTCACAGAGATCCAGATGGGTCTCTGCTTCCCAAATGCTAGGATAAAAGGTATGTGCCACCACTGTCTGGCATCTTTGTTTAATCTAGTAGCTTGTTCTGTCCTCTAATCTTCAGGCAAATTTTATTAGGGTACACAATATATCACAATGTAAGATTCTTAGGATTATAAAAGTTCCTGCCAATTTTTAAAAGTTCCTGTTTTAAACATTTCTCAAACTCTGTCTCGGCCCAGCTAACTAGTCCTTCTGTTCCCTTCTCCATCCCATGCAGCTGAACCCCACTTCCCAGCATGCTTTGCCCTAAACCTGACTTCAGTAAAGTTTGAAAATTCACCAGAAGAAACAGCACTGTGATATCCCTCAGCATTGCAAAATCCTGTATGAAAATCTGGCAAGAGAATAGATTGTCTAGACTTGAGAGGCCTCTACTTGCTTAGGACTGTGCTGAGAACGATCTGTTAATTCTCTCATTTATAACAATGTACAGTCCTGTTTTAGGATGAGCAAATGGACATGGAAATGTGTTAATATTTGGAAAATTATTAATACAGATAAAGGACTCTGGAATTGAAACCAAACCTGAGACCTTGCCAGAGTTCCACTTATCGTGGAAGATGGTTACAGGACTAATTTTCAGAAATGAACTTTCTGGAGATAACATGGCTTCTTGTAACTTGGTGTATATTTTACCTTCATTCAAAAGTGTAAATGGACCCAGACATGAGCTTACACCATAATCTTCATTTGTCTAACTAGAGGGCCTGACATGTACAATATGATGTAGAACATCTGCACTTGAGTCATAGGAAAAGGTTTACTCTGTGCAGCCCAGTGTTATCAAGGGGACTGGATTACAACTTTTTAAAAAAATGTGTGACAACAATCAAAGAAATTCGAATTTAACTGCCAAACATGATGCCAATTTATTGATTAGCTAGTCCGAAAGATAACACATTCAATTCATAACAGTTATTACAATGTCTACAATAAAAGAGCTGGCAAAGATATTCTATTGGACAAGGCTAATCAGAACAATGAAAAGGCTGATTGAGAAATCCAGTGCACATACATGAATATCATAAGTAAGCCATCATTTTCTCATTTATACTTTTATATATCGAGCTGGAGAGATGGTTTCATACTCCTTGCAAAGGAGCCGAGATCACTATGTTCCCAGCATTCATGTCCTGCAACTCCACTGCCAGGGGATCTGACACCTTCTGTCCTCTATGAGCAACTACACTCATGTGCACATATAAACAAAAACACAGACACAAACACACACACAATTCAAAAGGAAAGTAAAAATCTTCAAAATTTTTATATAGCTATAAAAGATATCTGTCCCTTTAAAGTTGTTCAGAATTTCACCCAATTAAAGCTATCTAAATAAAATTCCTAATATCACTTGTTTTAAAATTATTATCTGTAAAAATATTAAATCGCAAACATAGTGACACTTTTCATTTTTGTTTTGTGTGTATCATGTAATTTTTCAATTGGATACTTTCAACTGTGAAGTAACTCAGAGTAGGTGAATCAGGCAGGTAGACCGGCATAAATTCAGGAGTGTTCAAAACATAAATCAGTACTCTCAAGTTTAGAGAAAAACATACAAGTAAATCTCTCCTGGAGAATATAAAATACATCACCATCCAGTTTCCAAATAGGCAAACCACGCTCTAATTTCCCTGTAGGGGGATCTATTGGCAATCTCTAACAAGCGAAAATAGATTTCAGAAGAATTTGCCATCAGATTCCCTGGGTTCTATTCAGTGTAATCTGGAGACCATGCACATTGGAGTGATAGCTGATTACATTTTCTAATTGTTTTAAAAACAGTCACCTTTATCTCAGCACGCACAAAAGTCATTCTTCCTGAATTTCCAAGGAAGTTTAAATAATATCCTTGTGTTAAAATACAAACAGATCTTTTGAACATCAAGAAGCCTAACAATGTTCTTTATCACAGAACAACTGACTCAGTATAGTCTGCACTGGTGCCAGCATGCAGAAAACCTGGTACTTTCTAGGGGAGCGGCAGAATTTCCCCAAGGCAGGCTGCTCCTCCCATGCACTCACTTACCACACAATTATGAGCCAGCTTTGCTGGCTGTGGAAATTATTAACCCTTCCAATAACATGCTCGTGGAACAACTATTAAAGCCATCCTAACACTATGCATTGGTTTTACTCTCATCTCGTTAAACAGTTAAGACATGGAAAACAAAATGTTGTTGATAAAACACCTGGCACCAAATGTGGTATCTACTGGAGGATGGACACTAAAACTACTACTACTGTGCAAGTTTCCACTGAAAAGCCATGCCCAACAATCACACTAATATCCCCACAGAGGCAATGCAGAGCCCATCCATAACATCACTACAGTGTTAAAACCATTGCCAAACGAAATATCAAAAAGTGAGTAATTAAGATAATTTAGTGTAGGGGCTGGGAATTTAGCTCAGTGACAGAGCACTTTCCTAGCAAGCATGGACCCTGGGTTCAGTCCTTAGCTCTGAGAGAGTGAAAAAAAAAAAAAAAGAATAGAATTTAGCATAAAACCCTAAAGCTTTTTGTTTGTCTGTAAATGAAATAGAATTGTCATGACTAGAAACCAAAAATATTATAGCAGAAGACCATGAAAATGTTTTGTGCACAAAACATAACGTCAAGAAAATCATGAGAAGTTTGTAAAAAAAAAAAAAAAAACCAAAAAACGGTTAGTGCCTCACACAAGATACATGTTTTTCAACTGGGTGAAAGTGCTAAAAGTTAGGAGAAACTAAGAATCATACACTAACAACTGCAAAAGTATCAAATGAACAGAAGTAACATAAGTACAAAACTATGATTCAGGAAAACATTCTTAAGGAGAATATAAATTCCCATGGTCACCACAAATATCTATCCAACATAAAATCTTATAAAGTATTAAATGTCTCCTTTGAAAAAATGTCCCTTAATTGGAGGAAAAGCAAATTATAAGTTGAGCAGTAACATAGGTAATAAGTATAATTACACAGGGACAAACAGCCAAACAAATGGAAACACATGAACTATGAACCAATGGCTGAGGGGCCCCCAACTGGATCAGGCCCTCTGAATAGGTGAGACAGTTGATTGGCTTGATCTGTTTGGGAGGCATCCAGGCAGTGGGACCGACATGGTCCTGTGCTCATTGCATGAGTTGGCTGTTTGAAACCTGGGGCTTGTGCAGGGACACTTGGCTCAGCCTGGGAGGAGGGGACTGGACCTGCCTGGACTGAGTCTACCAGGTTGATCTCAACCCTCGGGGGGAGGCTTTGCCCTGGAGGAAGTGGGAATGGGGGGGGTGGGCTGGGGGAAGGGGAGGGGAGCGGGAGGGAGGGGGGAGAACAAGGGAATCTGTGGCTGATATGTAGAAATAAATTATATTGTAAAATAAAATTTAAAAAAAGATAAAGTAATTTCATAAGCATAAAATTCCATGTTTGTGAAAAGGATAAAAAAGATGATCTAAGAAAAAAAGATTTTATAACTGGGAGATAAAGACCTTAAGAACCAATTTTTAGAAACACAAATGGAAACAAACAAGAAGAAAAATGTCCAATAAAATATGAAAAGATGTTTAACCTCTATTATGAAAGTGTAGAAAAAATGTGAATTATGTCACATTATCATAATCCTTTATTAAATAAGCAAATTATTTGTGAGGATATATTAGCAACACTGAAGAGAAAATGAGCACTCGTATAAAGATGTGGCGTCTTTAGGAAAGTGTCAATCATAACTGCAATGTGCTAACACACCCACTAGGAGAAAAACTAAGCAGTAATTATTCTTTGGCAAGAACTGGGGAAACTGTAAACTTTGTGCATTGCTGGAGGTCAGGGGATAGTACATGAGGGTCCACTGTGGAAACCATTTGGCAGCTCCTCATAAAGCTAAACACAGGAAAGCCATATGCCTCTGCAATTGTAAAAAAATATCAGGAGGACTGAAAACAAGAAATGATTGAAGACATGCATGCAATGCCCACTGCAACATCACACAGCTGAAACAGCAGAGCAATCCAATGTCCTTGAAAGGGAGAGTGAAGCAATAAAGTCTTCCAATACATAGGCATATGTAATATATACATATATTACTTGTATATGTACATGAATTACATGTAATATATGTATATATTACATATATATGTGAGTTATATATAGCACATGGATATACATGCATATATTATATATATAATGGAATATTATTCATTCACGGATTTTGATTAAGTTAAGTTTGATACATGTATCAAGAGGGGAGAACCTTGAAAACATGCTAAGTGAAATATCGTGAAAACAAAAGCAGATAATACATGTACTCTATGGTTGAATGTATGTGGAATATCTATAGTAAGCTAGTTTGTATAAACAAAACATAGACTATAGCTCTCATGAGGTAGCAGAGAGCAGAATGAAGACATCATTTAACCAGTGCAGAGTGCCTATTTAGAGTAATTAAGACTTTTGAAACCTGGGAGTGCTGACCCTTGCCCAATCTTAAGAATGTAAGCAATACTAATGAATTGTATACTTTAAAAATATTCGAATGGGATTAGAGACAAGCTTAGAAGTAGAGGCTTGAAGCAATGCCAAAGCCCTGCGTTTTGTCCCTAGTAACACAAGAAATAGGAAACCAAGAGAGAAAAATTATCCTGTATAGAGAACTTATTATAATGAAATCAACATAAAATCTCTTTAAAATTCCTGCATATAATATTGTTTAAAAGTTCAAAACAATCTATAAACTAAGAAAGAATATCTGATATATCTGATGAAAACATATATCTGATTAGAGAAATAAAATAAAATCCTAGATCAAAGAAAGAGAGGTCATCAATTTGTGAGAGGGGAGAGCACAGGAAGGGGTGGAGAGAGGAGACATGAGTGGGATTAGAAAGAGGAATGGGAAGAGGAAAAATGATGTGATTTTATTATTATTTTAAGATATATTACAAATAAATAAAAATTTTGCAAGAATTTAGAAATATAACTAAAAATATTAAACAACATTAAATGATAACTGCTGATCTAGGGGGGGAAATTCAGAACAGACACAACCCTAGAGTTCACACTAACAAAAATACACAAAAAGATGTGCAGCATTATTTATCATTAGGAAATTAAAAATTTTAACAACAATGAGATATCACTACACACTTTTTAGAATGGCAAAAACTCCTATCATGGAAAGTATCATATGCTTGAAAGAATTTTCGGCAACAGGAAACCTCAGCCATTGTTGATGGGTGGGCATGCACAAATGGTATGCTTTGGAACACACTTCTACATTTAAATGCACAGCTAAACACAGGTTTACCACAAAACCCAGAATTTCCACCTTAAGGTATTTTCCCAAATGAGATAATAACTTATGTTGTATTAGTTACTTTTCTTGTCAATGTGATGAAATATTGGACAGAAAATGCAATAGGATTTATTTTGCCTCATGGATTCAGGGGAATTTCAGTGCATCTTAAAGATGCATAAAGAAGCATGATAGTATCCATGGACTGAGAGGTAACAACTCTCACATCAGTAACCAGAGAGCTGATCAAGCATAGACTGCAACATTGAAGGCCCAACTCCTTCGTCCGCTTCCACTCGATAACACCTACATCTTAAAGTTTCTCCAATCTCCCCAATCAGCACCATGGTCTATTTGTACATTTCACCTTCAGACAGTATCATTCCATGTCTGCACCCTAAAACCTCATAACTATCTCTTAGTGCAAATTTCTTTCAACCTAACTCAAAATTCCCATAATCTTAAGCATCTCTTTATTGTTCAAAAGTCCAGGGTTTTTAATGAGATCCAAGATAAGCTCTTAACCGTAGGCTGTCAGTAAAAGGGTAGGTAGGGGTGAGGACAGACAGAAGGCAGAGGGGGAGAGAGACTTTCAATATATAATGTCACAGATTAAACATTCCAAAGAAAGCAATGAGACAGTGCCCCCTTCTTCCCATCCGAGATCCTATGGATCCAATATTACCCTTGTCTGCATTTCTGTCTGCATTCTGCTTCAGTTCCCATAATTAAATGGCCCACTAAGCTCTATAGGATTTTAGAACTTCTCTATGCGGCAGCTCACAATATTTCCAAATTTCTCCCACAAATTAATTATAAAGGCCCAAGAAACAAATGATGGGATGTTTTATAGCAATGGCTCCACTTACTGGTACCATGTTTTGTATTAGTTATTTTTATCACTGCTGTGATAAAATTCCTGAAACAACCTAGTTGATGAGACAGTTATTTTAGCTCCTGATTTCAGAGGTATTTCAGTCTATCACAGAGGATAAGATATTGCAGCACAGCACATCAGCTCCTTCTCACATCCCGGTTAGATAGACAAACAGCAAGCTAGATCAGAATCAGGCTAGATGACATCCCAAGACCAAAACAGAGAGTCCTACCTCCATCATTCAAGCCTTACTTCTTAACAGTTCCACAGCCTCCCAAAATAGTACCAGCATCTGGTACCCATATATCTAAATACATAACCTGTAGTGCATACTTCACATCCAAATCATAACACATAACCTCTATAAACCTGCACATAAATGCTTAGTATGGACTTCATTCATCAAAAACTCAGCACAACCAGGATTTCCTTCAATTGGTGACTGGGTAAACAAACTTGACATATCATACAATGGAATAATATTCAACAGTGACAAAAAATGAGCTATCAGTCCAGAAAAGACGTAAGTGAAATTCAAGTACATATTACTCATAGGAAAGTTTAAGGAGGCTACATATTATTATTCCAATCACAGCAAAGTCTGAAAATAGGAAAAACTATAAGAAAAGCACATTAGTGCTTATCAGGATTTCAGTTGGTATCGGGGGAAGAATAGTGGAATTAGGTAACATATGGGGATTTTTTGGTTGCTGAAAGTATTTTGAATTATACAGTAGTGATATATCTGATATATAATCATTTGTCAAAGTTCAAATTAAGTATAAATTAATTTGAACTTTGACAAATGATTATATATCAGACATATCACTATACCAAAAAGAATAAACTGAACTTTATCCAAATTTTGAAAGCATCGTTTGTAGGGTTCCAATAAGGGTTGTAAAATAGGATAATTTGTCGTTCAATCGTGAAACAACCCCAGAAGCTAATAGAGGAAAACATACTAACCAACATAATTTTGAAAATGAGTAAAATCTATATAAGCCAAAGGGAAAAATAAACTGTGTCTAATCACTGTACTATAGTAGATAAAGTCATTTCCACATGATTCACCTTAACAGGTGAGTAAACACTTCTTAAGTCTAATTACTGAAGACACATTTATGGCAACTGAAATCAGACATTGTTCTAGGAGGTGAAACATTCCAATAAGCAAGGGAGGGAACCAGAACAATCCACATAGTAGTGGATTTGAAATGGAGTTGTCAAACAGATCTCATATTTAGTTAGTTGTAGATTTTTATGTATATATGTATATATGTGTGTGTGTGTGTGTGTACACACATACATGTATGCTAATGTGCATATGTATATACATATATGTATACAATGCACATACATGTCAGTATATATAACAAGATAAATGTATGCATATTTGTGTGTGTTTGTCAGTATATACACATGTATTTAATTATTCTGTCAGCTAATGTAGCCAAGTAGAAAAAGCAATCAGAGTATACCTGGTGCTCAGATCTTGGCATTGAAATACTTTTAGAATGGTATAAAACTTAGCCATGTTTCCTTGGAGAATTGGCTGATTCTAGAAATAGAATATATATATATATATATATATATATATATATATATATATATATATATATTACACTGTATATAAATAAATTTATATAAATAAGTGGAAAAGGACTTAAAATTTTCTAATGGGGAAAAAACTTAAATAATCTTTGTAGATCATTCAGCCTAAAGGCATAGAACATTATTCTCTCTGCTTTAGTGTAGACTGTACTTTGTCACTCTGTTCCAATGAACATTATAAGGGAAGAAAGAAGAGAGAGTGATTTCAAGGTATGAAAACACGGCAGATCTCAAGTCCATTGATGAAGCCTAACAGTCAAGAATAAGTTATACTGATATTAATAGCATGTGTGCTTCAAATGTGTATGAGAATGGCTTTTAACTCAAGGAGGTTACTCCTAGAAATTACCACCATATTTATTATGGACAGCAGTGTGCAGTCCTGTAAGGTCATCTAGAACACAGAGGGGCTGAGAAACTTAATATCAGAGGCACCTGAGGAATCATGACTTTTATGTGCAATTTGTATTCCAAATGGGTCCTGGATCTTAGGAAAGATAATAAGAACACAACTTTAAAAAGGTAAAGGTAAGTTACAAACCTGACCAAAATGTTGACAAACCACATAGCTGATAAAATATCTATACCTAAAATCCACAAATCATTCTTGAACTAAGAGAGTGGCTAAATTTTGAAACTAAGTGCAGAGAACCAAAACTCTATTATTTTTGTAACAATTAAGTGTAGCTTGAGTTTTCCTGCCTGGCCCACAGTCAGGACAAATCTCTCTCACCTGCCAGTCCCACAGCTTCTCAGACCCAACCAAGTAAACACAGAGACTTATATTGGTTTCAAACTGTATGGCCGTGGCAGGCTTCTTGCTAACTGTTCTTACAGCTTAAATTAATCCATTTCTATTAATCTATACCTTGCCACGTGGCTTGTGGCTTACCGGTACTTTACATCTTCCTTGTCCTGATGGCGGCTGGCAGTGTCTCTCTGACTCAGCCTTCCACTTCCCAGCTTTATTCTCCTCCTTGTCCCGCCTACACTTCCTGCCTAGCCAATGGCCAATCAGTATTTTATTTATTGACTAATCAGCAACACATTTGCCATACAGAACATCCCACAGCAATTAAGTGTGTACAAATTTCTTCTAAAATACATATTTTTGATTATTTACATAGTTTTTAATTTTTTAGACATTTATTTTTAATTATTTTTTTTCTTTTTGGAGATTATAATATTACATTTCCAACTTTCTTTTCCTCCCTCCAAATCTTCCCACACACCCCTTCCTTGCTCTATGTCAAGCTCATGGCTTCTGTTTTTATTAATTATTGTTCCTAAAATGATCCGCTCAATATGTATGCAACTTGTATGTGTTTTCAGGGCTGAACTTTCAGTATTGAGTAACCAATTGGTGTGATCTTCCCTAAGGAAGACTTTATCTGGCTGCTGTCAATGTTCCTGTAGTTCTCTGTGTAGGTTTGAGGCCTCCTTAGCTTTCCCTATCAACATTAGCATGTATATTATTGTCCTTGGTAAGTTCATGTTTAGTCAGTCATACTGGTGAGAATTTATTGGTGTAGCTACTGACTTTCTAGGCAGGATAACCCTCAGGGTGTGGTAGTGTCATGATTTGGCAGTAGTCAATAGTTCTCTAATTGCACTTAATGTCCAATCAACAAGAGGGAAATCATGTCTGGTACTGGAAGCCTAGCCAACTACCCAGGGCTGGTGAAATCATAAATCTCAGAGGAAAACTGACAAATACCACTTTACTAAACCAGCATAATCCCTAACTTCATTCCAAACGGCCTTCATCAAGAAAACTTTGCAACAGGAGAAGGCGATTACAGAAGACCACAACGAATAGCAAATCAAAATGCAGAATTGTGGAACTCAGTCCCAGCAGATTATATATCTACAATGCAACTCCCACAACTAAGTCTCAGAGATCACTGCAGAAGAGGGTTGGAAAGACTCTAAGAGCCAAAGGAAGGGGGGTTCGCTGTAAAAATTATTATTTTTTTAATGTTTGAGTATTTTACCTGCATGCATCTCTGTAATACATGTATGTATTTAATATGACAGTTTTTGATTAATTTACTTTGTTTTCTTCTGTGAAAAGGTGTTACTGTCTACTGCTTTATACTTGAAGAGAGATAGTATATGAACTCCATAGAATTTCATAGTAGTTCTCCTCCAAGAATGAGGTTTCCTGTGTTTATTTTTATATTTATAATTGTACTATGTAAGTGTTTACTGAGGACAGTTTTGAATACTGTTTACATACTTTTCCTAACATATGTTCGCTCACCAACTTAAAAACATTCATGAGTCATGGAGTCTTGATGATGTGCTGCATGTGTTTTTTTTTTTTTTTTTGTTCCAAACCTTAAGACAACTGAGAAATGTATTGGGATAATACCAATACGGAAACTTGTTATGAACCTCAGCAATAGTATAAAATATGTGAAATTTGTATTTGATAATGGTTATTAACTCTGTTCTGCAGTCTAGAAAAGTCAATATCAAGGTGCATTAGATGAAGTGTTTGGGGAAGAAAACAGTATTCATATATATGGCCATCTTCCCACATGCTGGAGAGCCAAAATTAAAAAAAAAAAAAAAACCTCCCTTGATAGTTGGAGCAAGCACCAGTCTCATTCATGATGGTTACATTCCATGATGTAGTCATTTTTCAATGACTCCACCTTCAAAGACCATCACACTTGTAAATTAGAAGCTCAACAAATGAATGGAGGAGCAGAGAAGAGACTCAGCCCACAGCTGTCTCTAACAGCCAATGATGCTGTCGTCCCCAAAGCCTTCAAAGTACAAAATGACTTGATCCACTTTCTTCAGAGAAAATGTTACTCTTCGAATTTCCTCCCTGGGTTTTCCTGTGTGTAGTTCCCCTTGTTTTAGCAATCTCTCTACACATTCAAGTTTATGAAGAATATAAGGAGCTACTGCTAACACATTAACATATTAAAATAGGCTATCAAACTAATAACCAGGCTTACTTACCTTGCTACTAGATTTTGTAAAAAAAAAAAAAATTCATAAAATGTAGGCACAATAAACCATTTTTAAATTATTGCTCATAATAGCTTTGCTCTATAGTGGTAGAATGGAGTAGTAGGGACAGAGACACCAATATATAGCTCCGAACTCTTTAAAAGTGTTTACTATTTGACCTTTTGTATAAAAATTTGCTGGCCTACATTTTATCATATCGTTTGTGTTGGAATGTAAGAATAATTCAGCTTATGATTTATTTGAAAGAGTCGTTCTGCAGAACAGGGGATGGCAGCTCTGTCCCACATTGCTTTTTCTTATTATATACATTGCAGGTAACCTATAAAGGTTTTGTGTAACATGAAAATTGTAGATAAAACTACAGAGTGGTGGCGCATGCCTTTAATACCAGCACTCAGGAGGCAGAGGCAGGTGGATCTCTGTGGGTTTGAGGCCAGCCTGGTCTACAAAGCAAGTTCCAGAAAAGGTGCAAAACTATACAGAGAAACCCTGTCTCAAAAAACCAAAAAAAAAAAAAAAAAACCTACAGAGTGAATGTTGTGGTAATAATAGTAAGGTGAAGTTCTTAAATGATACTTTCTCAAAACATCAATATCTAGTAATTGTCAAGATACCTGACATCATTTAATTGAGATTGATAATCATTGAACAAATTACAGCACAATTAAATGGATTTCACAACTGGTATTTTCTAAAAAGGTTTGTGGAAACCCAGAAAACAGTTACATAAGGATGTATTTCTGAGTCTTACCTCATTCAATAGTTGTATTAAGGACTATGTGTTATACACCAATCCAATGTGCACAAGAAAAATTTGAGATCAATGGATAAAATATTGACTGAAATGATAGTTATCCCAACAATGAAACAAAGGGGCCAGTTGTATTTTCTTATAAAATGCCATGTTATAAGAACTGAATAGAAAGTCCTTACTGTGATAAACAAACCATACATTTGGATCTCATAACATCACAGCCTAGTAGGACATCAGTGTTGGGAGTTAAATGACCTTATTTAACATGAGTCCTCTTAGAATGGAAGTTGCCAAGATTTGATTATATTATTAAGCATTAATTGGAATATCTTTCCCTAAGGATGGAAGAAATGGCCATACAAAATCCAGATGGCATTTCTAAGAGATACAGTCTCATAGCAAACCTCATATTCCTCTGACTCTTACCACCTTCCCATCCTCTTTTCCACAATGATCCGTGAGCCTTAGGTGCGAGATTTGTGTTGAACTTGTGTTAGTCAGGACTGGGAATCACATGATCTCTTGTTCTCTGCATTTTGATTGGTTGTGAATTTTGCTTCCTATTGATTATCCAATACCAGTAGTCAATCCTGAGATGATAAACATACAAGTAACAATATAAAGCAAGAGCAAGTTGTACTTATGAGTGAGTGAGTGTGTGTGTGTGTGTGTGTGTAACAACAATTAGAGAAAAATAGGCCACGAATTTGATAGAGAGCAAAGGAAATGCATGGGAAATGATGAAGGGAGGGAATGAAATGAAACCAAGAGGGAAATATAATTATATTATAAATTCAAAGCTTAAAGAATATATGATAGTTTAAAAATTGCCAGATGTCATTTTTGTGGTAATGAATTTGAACTTTTATAGAACTTTTCACAAACTAGAGCTTGTCTGGAGGAGATCAACAGGGGTGGTGAGGAAATTCAAGTTAAGATAGAAGAAAGGAGTTGCTTTCAATCTCTCTCCATTTAACTTGATGTTGGCTATAGGACTGCTATAAATTGCCTTTATTATGTTTAGGTTTGTCCCTTGTATCCCTAATCTCTCCAGGACTTTTATTATGAGGGGGTGTTGGATTTTGTCAAAGGCCTTTTCTGCATTTAATGAGATTATAATGTGTTTTTTTTTCTTTCAGTTTGTTTTTTATGGTGGATGACATTGATTGACTTTCATATATTGAACCATCTCTGCATCTCTGGGATGAAGCCTACTTGATCCTGGTAGATCTTTTTGATGTGTTCTTAGATTCAGTTTGTAAGTATTTTATTGAATATTTTTGCATCTGTGTTCATAAGGAAAATTGGTTTGTAATTCTCCTTCTTTGTTGAGTCTTTATATGGTTTGGGTACCAGTGTAACTGTGGCTTCATAAACTGAACTGGGCAATGTTCCTTCTGTTTCTCCTTTGTGGAATAATTTGAGGAGTATTGGCATTATTTCTTCTTTGAAAGTCTAGCCATCTCTTGTCACCAGACAAGGCTTTCAGTGGGGGGACTGTCTTGCATTTAAATGAGTTGTTGGCCAAGGAGGTGCCATGGAAATTCTCCAACAACAAAGGCTATTGCTAAGACAAAAGGTTTCTCCTTGAAAACTGATAGAGAGGCCCATGCCAAGGACAACACCCACACAAATCATTGAACATAAGGAAGTGAATTTGGTGCCTAGATGGAGTCTTCAACACTATGTTCTAATCTATTTGGTGCAAGTACTCTAAAGTCCACAGAAAGAGAAATTTAGACACCAACCAAGTCACAAAACCTCTGACCTACAATCTGTCTTGCCTGCAAAATATGTTAGGGCAATGGCACGGAACTTGTGGGAGTGGTCAACCAATGTCTGATTGGATTTAAGGCCCACTACATGAGAGGAAACCAATGTTCAACACTGTTTGGGTAACCAAGAACCAGGGCCTAGATAGCCTAGAAAACCAAATACTACTGATCTACACAAAGAAAAGGTATTAATAAACTGACTCTACTGTACTCATAGATCAGTGCCTTATTCAGGCCCATCATCAGAGAGGCTTCCTTGACAGCACATGGGAACAAATGCAGAGACTCACAGCCAGACATTATGCTGGGAGAGAGTCTAAATGAGAGGTTTCCATAAAACCCTTCCCCTCAGAGCTCAGGGAATCCCAAGGAAAAGGAGGAAGAAATATTGCAAGAGCCAGAGGGGATGGAGAATACTGGGATTGCAAATGTTCTTATAATCTGAATCAATTAAGCAAGGCACATATGAGCTCACAGAAACTGAGGAAATAAGCACAGGAGCTACATGGGTCTGCACCAGGTCTTCTGTGCATATATTGTAGGTATTACCTTAGTATTTGAGGGATTCCTGACTAGGTCTCTGACTCTTGTGCCTGCTCTCAGACTCCTTTTTTCCTGTTGAGTTGCCGTGTCAAACTTTGATAACATAGTTTTTGCTTCATCTGACTATATTTTATTTTGTTGTACTTGTTATCTTTGAGAAGTCTGATGTTTTCTCATGAGAAACAGGAAGAGAACAGCTCCAGAGGGGAGGAGAGGTGAAAAGGAACAGGGAGAAGTAGAGGAAGAGGAAAGCATAATCAGGATATATTGTATGAAAAAAGAATCTATTTTCAATACAAGGAAAAAATATGGGAGAAAGATTTAAAAGGGAGGTACCAGAGAAAGACAATTTTTTTGTCTTATTTTCAGCAATAATCTTTATAGCAATGTTAAATAAAAATTTAGAATTGATCAAAAGAGAATCAGCATGAAGAAAAGTACTGAATGATTTCACTTATGTTTGAAATGCATAGCATGTTCTCATAGGACTTGAGAATGTTAATTCAGAGGCAGGGAGGTTCAGTGGGGAACAGAGTTAAGGAGAAGCTGAAGAATGAGATGAACTCACTAATTCAAATAACTCTTTTCCCTAAGTCACGTGACAGCAAGTCTATTGTGTGGCCACATCATAGTGTAACCACCAATAGCAACAACAAAGATCTTAAGTGTTTCAACCAAGACTTGATAAGTGTTAAGGAAAGGGGTACATGGCTTCAAAACATTACAGGGTACCAGATAAATAGTCGCAATTTTGCCTTTTTAGTACCAGTTAAATTATTTTTTAATTTAAGTGTGATGAAAGAAGGGGCTACATTTAGTTAGGTATATATTCATTATCACCAAACTCATAAAATCAACTGAGAAAGGTTCATTTATTGGTCCAATTTTAGACATTTTTTCCTGAGCTCTTAGAAGAGTCTGTTACTCAGACTCCTTTGACGTTGTCTCTTCAACCTTTCCCATGTACCAGTTTTGCTCTTTCTCGAATTCATAGCCTACTTTCCAGTTATCATTATAACACATACACACATATGTTATTAAAAAGTTTTCTAAGAAAGTGCCATATTGATTTCCAAAGTGGTTGTACAAGCTTGCATTCCCACCAGCAGTGGAGGAGGGTTCCCCTAGCTCCACATCCTCTCCAGCATAAGGTGTCTTCAGTGTTTTTGATCTTAGCCATTCTGACAGGCGTAAGGTGGTATCTCAGAGTTGTTTTGATTTCCATTTCCCTGATGATTAGGGATGTTGAGCAATTCCTTAAATGTCTTTCAGCCATTTGAGTTTCCTTTGTTGAGAATTCTCTGTTTAGTTCTATAGCCCATTTCTTAATTGGACTTTTGGGCATTTTGATGTCTAATTTCTTGAGTTCCTTATATATTCTGGATATCAGTCCTCTGTCAGATGTGGGGTTGGTGAAGATCTTTTCCCATTCTGTAGGCTGTCGCTTTGCCTTGTTGACCGTATCCTTTGCTCTACAAAAGTTTCTCAGTTTCAAAGAGGTCCCATTGATTGATTGTTTCTCTCAGAGTCTGTGCTACTGGTGTTCTATTTAGGAAGTGGTCTCCTATGCCAATGCATTCGAGACTGCTTCCTACTTTCTCTTCTAGCAGGTTCAGAGTACCTGGATTTATGTTGAGGTCCTTGATCCACTTGGACTTAAGTTTTGTGCACGGTGATAGATATGGATCTATTTGCAACCTTCTACATGCTGATATCCAGTTTTGCCAGCACCATTTGTTGAAGATGCTTTCTTTTTTCTATTGTGCACTTTTGGCTTCTTTGTCAAAAATTATATGTTCATAGGTGTGCGGATTAATGTCAGGGTCTTCAATTCGATTCCATTGGTCCACATGTCGGTTTTTATGCCAGTACCAAGCTGTTTTTATTACTGTAGCTCTATAGTAGAGCTTGAAGTCAGGGATCGTGATGCCTCCAGAAGTTGTGTTATTGTACAGGATTCCTTTGGCTATCCTGGGTTTTTTGTTTTTCCATATGAAGTTGAGTATTATTCTTTCCAGGTCTGTGAAGAATTGTGTTGGTATTTTGATGGGGATTGCATTGAATCTGTAGATTGCTTTTGGTAAGATTGCCATTTTTACTATGTTAGTCCTGCCTATCCATGAGCATGGGAGATCTTTCCATTTTCTGACATCTTCTTCAATTTCTTTTTTCAGGGACTTAAAGTTCTTGTCATATAGGTCCTTCACTTGCTTGGTTAGTGTTACCCCAAGGTATTTTATGTCATTTGTGGCTATAGTAAAGGGTGATGTATCTCTGATTTCCTTCTCCGCTTCTTTGTCCATTGTATATAGGAGGGCTACTGATTTTTTTGAGTTGATCTTGTATCCTGCTATGTTGCTGAAGGTGTTTATAAGCTGTATCAGTTCCTTGGTGGAATCTTTGGGATCGCTCAAGTATACTATCATGTCATCTGCAAATACGGAAAGCTTGACTTCTTCCTTTCCAATTTGTATCCCCTTAATCTCCTTATGTTGTCTTATTGCTCTGGCTAGAACTTCAAGTACTATATTGAATAAGTATGGGGAGAGTGGACAGCCTTGCCTCATTCCTGATTTTAGTGGAATTGCTTTGAGTTTCTCTCCATTTAATTTGATGTTGGCTGTTGGCTTGCTGTAAATTGCCTTTATTATGTTTAGGTATGTTCCCTGTATTTTTGATCGCTCCAAGACCTTTATCATGAAGGGGTGTTGGATTTTGTCAAATGCCTTTTCTGCATCCACTGAGATGATCATGTGGTTTTTTTCTTTGAGTTTGTTTATATGGTGTATTACATTGACGGACTTTCATATGTTGAACCACCCTTGCATCCCTGGAATGAAACCTACTTGATCATGGTGGATAATTGTTTTGATGTGTTCTTGGATCCAGCTATACCACTCTTGGGCATATACCCAAGGAATGCTCAACCACACCATAAGAGCACTTGTTCAGCTATGTTCATATCAGCATTGTTTGTAATAGCCAGAACATAGAAACAATCTAGATGCCCTTCAACTGAAGAATGGATAAACAAAATGTGGTACATATACACAATGGAATACTACTCAGCAGAGAAAAACAATGACATCATGAGGTTTGTAGACAAATGGATGGATCTAGAAAAAATCATCCTGAGTGAGGTAACCCAGACTCAGAAAGACAAACATGGTATGTACTCACTCATAGCAGGATACTAGATGTGGAACAAGGATGACTTGTCTGCTACTCACATCACCAGGGAGGCTACCTGGAACACAGGACCCCAAGAAAGACACAGGGATCGCTCAATGACAGAGAAATGGAATGAGATCTACATGAACAGCCTGGACATGAGTCGGGGCAGTGAAAGGCGAGGGTCGAGGGAAAGAGAGCTTGGGGGAGCGGGAGATCCCAGCTGGATCAACAACAGAGAGGGAGAACAAGGAATAGGAGACCATGGTAAATGAAGACCACATGAGAATAGGAAGAAGCAAAGTGCTAGAGAGGCCCACAGAAATCCACAAAGATACCCACACAATAGACTGCTGGCAATGGTCGAGAGACAGCCCGAACTGACCTACTCTGGTGATGGGATGGCCAAACACCCTAATTGTCGTGCTAGAAACCTCATCCAACTACTGAGGGATCTGGATGCAGAGATCCATGACAAGGCCCTGGGTGGATCTCTGGGAGTCCAATTAGCGAGAATGAGGAGGGTTTATATGAGCGAGAATTGTTGAGACCAAGGTTGGATAAAGCACAGGGACAAATAGCCAAATGAATGGAAACACATGAACTATGAACCAATGGCTGAGGGGTCCCCACTGGATCAGGCCCTCTGAATGGGTGAGACAGTTGATTGGCTTGATCTCTTTGGGAGGCATCTAGGCAGTGGGACCGGGTCCTGTGCTCATTGCATGAGTTGGCTGTTTGAAACCTGGGGCCTATGCAGGATTGCTTGGCTCGGCCTGGGAGGAGGGCCTGGACCTACCTGGACTGAGTCTACCAGGTTGATCTCAGTCTGTGGAGAAGGTTTTGCCCTGGAGGAGATGGGAATGGGGGGGGGGGGGGTACTGGGGGGAAGGTGAGGGGGACGGGAGTGGGGAGAACAAGGGAATCTGTGGCTGATATGTAGAACTGAATTGTATTGCAAAATAAAAAAAAAAGTTTTCATACAATATATTCTTTTTGTTTTGTTTTTGAGACAAGGTTTCTCTGTTTTTTTAAAAATCTGTCCTGGAACTCTCTCTGTAGATCAGTCTGGCCTCAAACTCATAGAAATCCACCTGTCTTGCCTCCTGAGTGCTGGGATTAAAGGCATGCACCACCACTGCCCAGCCATACACTATATTCTGATCACAGTTTCCCTTCCTCTAACTCCTGCCATATTTTTCCTACCTCCTCCATACCCATTCAACTCTATGCCTTTTCTTTCTTGCTTTTTTTCAGAAAGCAAACAGGCAACAAACAAAGTAAAAAAAATATAAAAAAAACAAGACAAACACACACACATACACACACACACACACACACACACACACACACACACACACACACACACACACAAAATAGGAAACCATAATATACTGGCAAAAGACTAGTATGACCAAAATGCCCAACTGAAACAATATGAGACAAAAGTGAACAAACAAAATATTTGAATTATTTTAGACTTTATGTATCATATCTTGAGGAGGGTTTGAAGGAAATACTTTAGCCCAGGTATCTTGCCATGATACTCCCACTGCCTTTATTACCTAGATCTATGCAGCTATCCATTCTTGTCTTCCACCATGCGTGCTTTGAGATTTATGAAAGTGGTGATCCTTGACACCGCTCTACAAATTTGACACCTTTATATAATTAAATCTAGCCATCTAAGATTTCTGCAAACTGGTTTTAAGTATGCCAGCCCGTAGGCATCTATGATATTGTTTCTCCTTCATGAGATCATGTCTAAATCTCATTATCTTTCTCCATCTCTGTTTATCTAGACTGCCTTTTAAGGTTCAGTTCGTCTGTTCATCCAAAAAGTCTTATGTAATCATTCAAACAATCTGCCTGTGCCAACTTCTGCCCGTCTTTAACTTTTCTCATCCAGGACAAAGGACATTATTTAACTACGTAGTTCTGTTTCTAAAAAAGGATCTGCCTCATGTGATGTCATAGCCCAGCATACACCTGCCTACAGTCTGCCTCCCAAACAGCAGGGGTTCAACATACAGCTAATGGCAAACTTCAAATCTTAGGAGACCCAAGCACTCTGCTGCCTCTGAAAAGAATTGACCCTGCATGAAAGGATAAAGGAGATGCCTCACAGATTCTCTGGCCCATCATTCACTACAAACTGATTATTATGCAATTCCCACTTCATAGTTAACAGAAATAAAATTGAAGATTTGTAGGTACGTGCACATGAAGAAGGATTTTGGCAGGGCAATTGCCAGAGCTGCTTGTGCAGACTTATGTATTAAGTGCTCTGACAGGCAGATCTAATACACCTTTCTTCACAATGAGAAAAGTCGCATTCACTTCCATTTTTATCCTTTTTCTCCTTGAAGTCTTCTTTGCAGAATCATTTTAATACATTTATCTCTTTCCCTGGCTTGTGAAATTACTCATCCCTGGGATGTGTAAGTGAGCAGTGTCCTATTACACCATGGGATTAGAGGCTTTATGAATCATTCCAAGATGAGAAAAAAATGTTTATGTAAGAAGCTGTATGTTTGTACAAAAAGGGTACAAAGAATTTTTAACAACTCCGGTTCTAGGTTCAAGAAGGTTTATCAAATAATACACAAAAGAGGCTGTAGACACATATTGTGAGCAGTATTTCAATAAACACATGCTTTCAGGAGAGAAGGTATTTTGAACTGGGAATTCAGCATAAATTTTCATTGATTTCTTTTGAGAAACCTAAGACTCCAATGCATTAGAAAGGAAAGTCTTTAAGCCTCAGATCAGCACATGTCACTTCTTTAAAATTGAATTTTAACTACCTTAATCATAGGAACATATGTGGTCTGTGGTAGGTATACATTTTTTTTTTTGAGAGAAAAGCTCCTAAAATGACTTTTCTTTTCACTGAAGGTAAAAAGCTCTGCACATTTTTCAGAATAACAGGCGTAAATGTTAAAACATTCTACTTGAAATCATGTGTGCTATCATTAAGAAGTTCTAAAATTTTAAGTTCATAATGAGTAAGTCAGTGTGTGCATGTGCGTGTGCGTGTGCGTGTGCGTGTGTGTGTGTGTGTGTGTGTGTGTGTGTGTGTGTGTGTGTGTGTGTGATCTTTCATGATTTCATCTTTACTCCTTAAAATCAGCTTACTCTATTAAGACTTTTTGGGAACAGTAGTGTCTCTTGGTCATATCAGAAAGGAACGCTCTTATAGAAGAAATGCCTAGGGAATTAGAGTAGGACTGGGAGGCTGAGATGGGCTGCAGGCTTGGGGGCCTGGACGGTTGGGGTAGGGTGCAGTGGGAAAAGTGCTTGCCAGGCAAGCAGGAGGATCTGGGTTCAGATCTCTAGCAGCCATATAAAAATGGGACCTCATGGCTTGCACCTATAACCATAATCCAGGAAAGATACCAACAGGAAGAGTTCTGGGATTTTTCTAGCTAGCCAGTCTAGCTGGATCAGTGAGCTCCTGGAGCAATTACAGAAGGTACCTGTGATAGTTTGAATGTAATTGGCCCTCATAAACTCATAGAGAGTGGCATTATTAAGAGGTGTGGCTTGGGTGGAATAGGTGTGGCCTTGTTGCAAGAAGTATGTCATTGTGGGGGTGGGCTTTGAGGTCTCCTTTGCTCAAGCGTCACTCAGTGTGACACTTGGATCACTTCCTGTTGCCTGCAGGTCAGACTTAGGACTCTCAGCTCCTTCTCCAGCACCATGTCTGCCTGCACACAACCATGTCATATCTGATAATAATGGGCTAAACCTCTGAAAATGTAGGCCAACCCAGTTAAACGCCTTTCCTTTATAAAGGTTTCTGTGGTTATGGTATCTTTTCATAGCAATAGAAACCCTAAGACAGCACCCTATGTTGACCTACAGCCTCCATGTTCATGTGCATCCATGTGAACAAACACACATACACAAACACAAATACACACGTATACAACTACACACAAAAAGAAATGGTTAATAGTGGAATTAGCACTGGGTTTAAGAAATATGTGCTTGAGGTTAGAAAGTCCGCAACTTGCAGTAATGAGGTATGATCTTTTTGGTGATCTTTTCTCTGCATATTTTTCCAGCATGATTGTTTCCAAAAACGTTTGCTCATAAAAGATATCAGAAGGTGGTACACATATATAGAAATGGATAATTGAATACAACTCAAAATACTTTCATTACAATGGATATGAGTACATTTCCAGGTATATGTGTGTGTGTTTAATTTGATACCCATTTTCCCTTTATCTTACAACAACTACCTGATTTCCTTCTAATGAACCATTCGACCCATACTACAGGCTATGTGATTGAGGCAGGTTTTCTGAGATGCATAGGTAAAAATTATAGATATGAAACCACTCCATCCACACATCAAATTCCAATCTCTACCCACAAGATGGTTGAAAAGTGTATCAGTTAGAACAATTGATTTATGAGCCAGTTTCCTTAGACTTATTGTGGAACTTTTAGAAAATAGGCCGAGTGTTTCCTGAGCTTACTAAATTGGTTAAGTCTAATTGGTAGCTAATTTTATGTCAGGGGGTGATTCTACGTCAATATAGGTACAGGTGTAGTGGTAGCAGTAATGCTATGATAATACACAGCCTTTCTTGGGATGATGTCTGTATCCCTCAAGCTTTCAGAAATGTTTCAGGTGACTCTGAATCCAGAAGCCATCTTCAGATGATAGAGAATACTCCTCTAGTCGTGTCTCTTCCTGGTTTTAAGGTACTACTCAACCCGTGAGAGGACTTTGACACAAGACAACACTTTGTTTATCTCCCACTGCCACTCTCCTTCTTCTGTGTCAGCAGGTCAGAGGAGCAGCAACTCCCCGAAAAGGGTCATTTCTGAGCGTTTGCTCCCTCTTCTCTGTCTTAGACAACGGAAGAGAAAAGAAACAAGAATGCATTTTCCATGAAATTTATAAAGTATTCTGTGGTAATTTGGGGCATAAAGCACTCCAAGAAGAACTAGTGTTATCCAGACTGTCACAGCCACACAGGACTTATCCTTCTCCTGGTAAGACCCAAAGAAACACAACCCAATGAACAGGTTTAAAATTTTCCCCAACACATCTGTTAAGCAGAAACTCAGTGTTGTCAAGTGACCTGTCCTGTGTCCTCCTTACATTCTAGCATCACCTTCATATTTGCCAATATGTTAGTAATTCACTTTTCTCAACCACATTTTATGACCCATAGATACATTCTCAGAGTTCCTTCTAGAAATTTTAGCATTTTAAAAAAGAATGTTCATTAAATCTTAGATTTTTCTATGCAGAAGTAATAGATTAATATAAGAAATAAATTTTTGCTTTTGAATATGAAAAATATATTTAGGAGCATGGAAGGATTCAAATAATCTGTTAAAAGAGAAAGTGAATTTATGGACACACGATTCTAGTGTAGATTTTGTTGTATTAGATTTTGAACTTTCAGATTTTTAAATATTTATTGTTTATTGCCTCATTTTTGGATGGATTGTCTGAGAGTGCCTGACTATTGTAGCCTACTGATTCTGTGGGCACCTGTGTAAAAGGCACCCCTTCCTCAGCATTAAAGGGAGAATGTTCTTTATCTGGCTTTGCCTCTGGAAGTCTCAAAGCAGGGATGGATGAGTAGAACCTATACAAAAGCAGTTTCTACATTAGGATTGAGTTTCTATGGCTTCCAAACATCACTTAATATCTATTATAATAAACTGGGCATCAGAGTCCTTCCTTTTTCTTGTTAAGGGTGCCACTCTAAACTTTTCCCATAAAACATGTGCATTGGCTCCATCTCTACACCCATCACACTGCCTTGATTTCTCCTGATGTTGTTATTTCTTTCCATTTTATTTAAAGAAAATATAAAACATGTTTCTATTAGCACATAGGCTTATGTACACACAAACAAATTACTCCATGCCATCCAAGTTTAGTGCTTTCATGATGGACAGTTAACCTGGACTTGTAGTCATGTACAATTATTCTGACAATTTCCTGAAATTTTTACATCTCTAAAAAAAAAAATTCTTTTTCTTGAACATGTAGTGAATGAAAAGCAAAAGAATAAAAAGGAAGGACATGATTGTTTCTAGATATTGTGGAAGAGAAGGTTTATTGTTGATAAAAGGTAAAAGGGAGAGTATAACCAGGAAGAGACATTTAGGAGATTCATGTAATGAGAGGGGGGAAGGGAAGGAAGAGGGGGAAGAAGGGAACCAGATGCGGCAGTCAAGAAGGCAGAAGCTACAAAAGGGGCAGGTAACCAAAATGGCTGCATTATAGAGGGGCGAGCTGAGGGAAGGGCAGCCCAGTAGAGGGTAGGGTATGCCACCCATACCCTGTAACAGGTAAGGACTGAGAGAGATACTGGGAGAACTTGGCGGCAAGGTCTGCTTTCATATGTTAAATAGGTACCTCAGCCATTTGTTCCAGGGTTTGAGACTTAAAGGACGGTATAATGAATCATCAATATGGTGTTGCAGGTAAAGGCACTTGCTGTAAAAGTCCTGGTGACCTTAGTTTAATTCTTGGAACCTGTAGTGGAAGGAGAGAATCAACCCCCAGAAATTTCACTCTGACTTCCACATTGTGTTGTAGCGTGCACACACACACACACACACACACACACACACACACACACACACAAAACCACCATTACCAACAACAACAGCAACACCATCCACAAAAAAAAAAAAAACAATAAATAAATAAAGCAATTAAAAAAACTCTGGAACAAAGTAATATTTATACCATTTGGGGTTGGTGTCTGATAACAGCATGTGATGTGACAGGTAAGTAACTGTGTTGGCTGGTTTTTGGTTTTACTTTGATTTTTGTTATTTTCTTTGTATTATTTATTTATCCATCTATTTCTTTATTGGCCAATTTGGCATAAGCGAGAGTCATCTGAGAAGAGGGAACCTCAACTGAGAAAGTGCTCCTATCAAATTGGCCTGTACAAAAGCCTACTTGGCATTTTCTTGATTGATGATTGATGTGCAAGGATCCAGTTCATTAGGAGCAGTGCCATCCTCAGATGGTGATCCTTGGGTGTATAAAAAAGCAGGCAGGGCACTCAATGGAATGCAAGTCAGTAAGCAGCATTCCTCCATGGTCTCTGCTTCAGTCCCTGCTTCCATCTTCCTGCCTTGAGTCCCTACCTTGCCTTCCCTCAGTAGTTACCTGGTTTCATGCTGTGGTGCTATTGGTGTCTTACTTCCTGTTGACTGGATGTCTCTCAGGATTCCAGAGAAACAGTTCATAATTCTTTAGCTGATGGTTCATTTTCTTTGGCTACAATGAAGCATGCTATCTTTGCAACTTAATTCAGTTTCTTCTCAGCTCTGACTGAATAGAGACCTGTTCTCCAATTTCCACATATGAAAAATAACCTCCTGAACGTTGCCTCATCAGGAATGGGCCCATCACCTGTGCTTTCTGCTCAGTTACTATTTAATTCAGAAAATGAAAGACTATGGAGTAAGTACAGAAATTCTCTGGGTCTGGACATACCACTCTCCATCAATGCTTTGAGTGCACATGTGTGTGGCTGTGCAATACTCCATATATTAGTTTAATCCTTGGGTACAAGTAGGGCAGCCAGACAATAATCCAGTGTCCTGGATGCATCGTTATTTATCACACACGCTGCTGTCTCAGCATCAAGGCTATGGAAGGGAATGGGGAAGAAGCACCTGGCCGCTTGGAATCATTAACTTGTTTTCCATTTTTGCCTTTCTAAATACGTGAACTCATGAGCCTGGCTATAATAGACCTGAAGTAACCATCTGCTGAAGGAAGATGGGGATTGATGACAAAAGGAAACCATTTAGTACAGTTGGAATGAAGAAAGGAAGGAGATATTCCATTTGCAATATGCAAATAGGATCACACAGCAAGAAAACTGCCTTATAAACCAGGATATGGTCTTGAAAAACGGCCCACTAAACTGTCCTCATCTGTCTCGCTCAGCCTTTTGTATCTTAATAAGGAAGCCTGAGGATTAGTAGCAGCATTTTCTTCCAGTGAAGGGAACATTTCCTAAGATCATTAAGGTTTGCAAAGAGGTCAGAATCATAAAAGATGGCGGGACAAAGGAGATGGTGGAAAGAGAGCAGTGTCCTGATGAGTATTTTGTCAACTTGATACAAGCTACAGTTATCTGGGGAAAAAAAACCTTGATAAAGAATATCAAGAATGCCTACAGGAACAAATGTAGAACTTGTCTTTTTTCCCTCCCCTTTCCTTTATTTTATTTTTAACTCTGCAATATCAATGTGTGATATTTATATTTTTATATTTTTAAAAATTACTTTTTATTTTTCAAATATTGTATGAGTTTTTAATTAAAACAGAATTACACCACTTATCCTTTTCTTTTTCCTCCCTCCAGCCCCTCCCAGATCCTCTCCCACCAACCCCCCAACATGTTCCTCCACTCTCAGATTGATAGCCTCTATTTCTTTGATTATTGTTTTTAAATGCATAAATGTGTGTGCAAATGAACATAATTACCACTTACTGATTCTGTTTTTGGTGTTTTATGTATATATGATTTCAGGGATGACCACTTTGGATTGGATAACCAGTAAGGGGCTCAGCCTTGGGGGTGGCATTTTCTTAAATAATGGTTGATGTGGGCAGGCCCAGCCCATGGTGGGCAGTGCCACCCCTGGGCAGGTGTTTCTGGCTATATAAGAAAGCAGGCTGAGCAAGTCACGCGGAACAAGCCAGTAAGCAATGTTCCTTTGTGGTCTTTACTCTGGTCCTGCCTGAGATCCTACCTTAGCTTCCCTTAATAATGGTCTCTGGCTTGAGAGTTATAAGATGGAATAACACTCACCCCACCCCAAGTTGCTTTTGGCCATTGGGTTTTATCACAGCAATAAAAAGCAAATTAAGACAACTAGGTAGAAAGTTACCAAGAAAAGGAGAAAGACGAGGTGACAGTGAACAACAGAACAAAACATCAAATGTTTCCAGATCTTGGAGATTCAATCATTCAGGCCAAGATATGATCATTTCAGTTCATATGAAACCCTCAGATTTAACTTTCCTACCTATCTTTGGCTGCTTTATAATATGAAAAAAAAAGTCATTGAACCAGTTAAGCATCTGGTATGAAGTTTGGAACATGGACTACTTTGGACAGGGACAAGGTTGTTTCTGAGAAACAACTACAGGATATAATACCAAGTGGAGCCCAAATGAATGCCAAAGACCCTGGTACAAGCTCCACAGAGCACTGGAAATGAAGTTGAGACCATCATTCATTGACTGATCTCACCACAAGTATCTTCTCACATTGTCAGAAAAGCCAGAAAAGGTGCCACTCCATCCAGATAGTACAGACATCAAGAATAAAAGGACAGGGAGACAATAGTACTTTAGAGACTGGCAGGGGGGGTACGAACAGGGCAGTGCCTGAGATTAACAGCTTCTCCATCTCTCACCCATTACTCAAGATGTGTAGACACCACTTATGATGAAAAGTAAGCAAGAAAATGTGACTACTAAACAATCCTTTTTACCGGAAAAACAGTATTAGCCATTTGAAAGGATTGTATGGATTATTTAATTAATTTACAAATCAGATTATAACTTATTTTCCTAATTCACTATGGGTACTGGTTGTTTTTTCTTACATAAGGCTATAGAAGGATTTGTTTTTAGTCTCCTTATATTAGAACTTCTCCTGTGTTAGGACTAAAATCCTTCCTATTCAATCATTTGCTCCCTGTTCAACATCCTGGATAAAGAAACGAAATATTTCTTGTCATACTCTACAAGATGTGCTGATGTTCCAGAATAACCAATTTGCTACATTGATGAGAGAAATTGAACAATATAGTCAGAGCTGCACCTAACTTTATCAAAGCATGACCTGTCTTGTTCCTCTTTCTCCCTATAGCCTTCTTTGCTCTTGCCCTACCTAATCTTCTGGGCCATATGTGCTTTCATAGTCATGTATAAAATAATGTTCCCACATCAGTTTGGTTACATCCTTTGTATTCTTCCCATTAGGTTTCAATCTATTCTGACCACAAGTCCATAAAACAGAGTGGGGGTTGTTTTATAGACTAGACTAAGCTGCTCCAACTCAGCCTTCTTCCTTTGACCTCTTCCTTGAGACATAACTGAGACCTCAGATGATTATGTTAGCATAAGATGGCAATATTGTAGAGAAAGACCTAAAAGTTGTACTGTGCATGTGATTTTAAGTTGTACTGTGCATGTGATTTTATGTTATAGTCACAAAAGACTTTCCATTTATACAATTTTCCCCAACTCACTTTTGTGCTTTTCAATTGGTATATTTGTGGGTGTGGGTCAATCAGCACACACACACACACACACACACACACACACACACACACACACACACAAAATCACTGAATAAAAATGTCTCAAAAAATTAACTTTGCTTAAAGACTTGAATAAAAATTATTACATTCACATGGATTAATGCTTCAAAAGAACTCCAAAGAAATTTCATACTAGAAGCAGGAACTTCAGATTATAGTCCTGAGTCATCCCATAGCTTCTTCAACCACACGTGCTGCCTACATGCAAGGCCAAACTTCTTCCTGGTTATAGAGGTGCTAAGGGTTAGGTTTTCATAAGCACCTGTGAATCCCAATAGGGGTCATATGTGAGGGAAAAGTTGATCCAGGTAATTACAGCTTCCAATGCGGGATTTCAGAATGTGTTCAAGATGATGTGACATGCAGACTTTGACAGGAACTTTTGGAGGCAAGCAGAGTTCTTGAATGCTCAGATATGAATTGTCACTATTAAATAAGCTAAGGTGTATCAATTAAGTTTGGGAATAAGTGAGATCAGGAAATTGTAGTCACATAAAACATAAATGATGCTGTTGTTTGGGGTATAATATATACAGTGTGTGTGTGTGTGTGTGTGTGTGTGTGTGTGTGTGTGTGTGTGTGTGTGTGTTCCACTGCTGGACTGTTTTTTAAAAATTAGAAACCTGAGTACTATTCCAGTCATAACATTTAGACCTTCATTTCAATCCCATAATGATTAGCTTAAGCAATGTCTAAATATTTCCTGAAGCCACAATATCCTATTTTCAGCAACAAACTCTAAATCATTCTTCACTGTATCTGCTGCTCTGATTTGGAGCTTGTGGAACTACCATGGGCTCCGTTAAGACGTGCTGACTGCACTCACACATGAAGTGAGGCTGGTCAAGGAAGGGTGTTTGAAATTGTTGCTGCAGAGGGATAATTTAGAACAATTCTATCTCTATATGCTACGTGTGACTGAGCCTGGTATGGGCACTTGTTTCTCATTTAGTAGAATCACCTAGTAATTGCTACAAGGCCAAGAGCTGTCTTTGAAATTACAGTGATTTGCAATTAAGGAAGAGTTGTCTGTTATCACCACACAGTAACCCAGCTGGCCATAGTTAAGGATGCGAATAATTTCCAAAGACATCTGGTTTTGGTGTTCCTCCTTATCCAAAGTGATGTGTTAGATGCTCACAGAAAAAGAATATATAGTACATTTTAGTGACATATGTTTCAAGTTAAGGTAAATTAAATTCCATTTATGTCTTCCTCCTCAAGAAAATAAATATCTATTAGAAGATTAGGAGGTAAAACTTCATCTGTTGTAAATGCTTTACAAAGAGGGAAATATTCAATCATAATGAAACTTTATAAAATATTTCATTAGACTATGATGCAGTCTTGACAACTATTCCTGGTAGCACTATTAAGACAATGAGCAGTTAGCACCACCAAGTCATTGTGTTTAGAAATCTCCATTCATTAATCTTTATTAAGTACAATAATAGTGGTATGGTGTCAGCTCTGCCATTGATATGGTTTAAATGAATAAAGGGACGCTAAGAAGTAAGTCCTAGAGAAAGAGACTGCTCAGACTTGCCTACATGGCTGGACAGCAAAGTCCACATTGTACAGAGATATGGTGAATTTTATAATGTTATAGTGACCAGATCATCACGTGGCAGTTGAGAGTGTCATATGCAGAGCCCCACAAGGAGTATTTTCCTTACTAACAATCCCTTACTACATGGCTACTGTGCAGTACATGTCAATACTTCACAGGGCAATGTGGCTGTGTTTTGCTGCAGCAGCCTCGGGGACTGTGGACTCTCTAAGCCTTTATGCCATTGAAATTCCAAGTTGCTTCTTTCTGCCTGAAGTTCCTAGTGGCGTTGCTGTGAGGATTCAGGGAGCTAGTCTATATTGCAAATACAATGAAAATAATTTCCTGATGTGTGAAGTCAAAAAATTTCCCCCAAAATGGAAACAAATGTTCTAGTAATGAAGAGCCCGCAACCAGTCATTTGGGAGAATGCAAAGGTCTGTGGCAAATGCTAAGAGGTCAGTAGCTACCACTTGTCCTCCTGTCCTTTGGCTGTCTTTCCCTTGTTGTTGAAGTCTGCCTCCTCCCCTCACACAAGATGCTGCCTGTAAAGCTGCTGCTCCTCGCTGGACAACACTGGGTAACCTGACCTTTGCTCTGGAACAATTGAGATGACTGCAAGAACTGCAGCCAAGCAGGCTCTGCAGTCTTAACTTAGAGCAACTAACTCATGCCAGGATGGCTATGTTACAAGGAGACCAACCGTAATGGGGACGGCACTAGCTAAGGCATATTTTAGTTTAAGTTGCTTTGAGTTGGTGGTCTGATTTAGTCTTTATAGACATTCACTGTGAGAAATACTAGAAAATAATAGCGTATTTCAGTGAAGTACCATTTATAAAGTCAGGTTACAGAGTAGATTTTTCATCTTTTATTATTTGAAATCATAGTCATTAAAGAACCCCCAACATGGCACATTACAGGACATTGTAGTTCTAAACCAGAGAGATGCTGGGTTAGAACTGCTTGTAAGGGTGTTGCGAAGAGAGATAAATCATGAACCAGAAAACTGACAAAGTATTCTACAAAACTCCTTGAATTTTTAAAATACAATAGGTTTCCCCCAAAGGCCAATGATGTTTTTACCGATTCTCATGGCAGCATTCTCCTGCAACCTGCTGATGTGACTATGAAATGCCTGTTCTAAACACACATACCCAATTAGAGGCTGAACATTGTATAAAGTTTCCCTAAACAGATAGATGGTAGATATATAGATAACAATATAAACTCCTAGTAAGTTCAGCTTATGACTATATACTCATAAATCTCAAAACATTTTCCAAAAATAATAGAACAACAGATATCTTAAATTATAGTTTCTTTTAGCATAATATGTTTTCTTCTAAATTATAAGCTAAATTGGGAATCTGTACATTGAGTAAGGAATACTAGAGAAAGTGGGTCTTTTGATATCACAGTTCCACTCTCTGTGAAACCGCCAGTTTCCAGAACTGGTAGTACACCTGTTAGGACCACTGTCTACTACAGCTGTCCATGCTTCTGCTCTTCAAAGTCACTTAAAACAGAAGACAACTGATTACTCACACACCTAAAGGGATGTTTTACCATAGATCCAGGAGTTAGCCACCGTTTTTCCCCTTGAGTTTGACCTCAGGCTGTCTCATCCACCTAGTAAATTGTCCACAACTTCTCCAAGTATTCATTCCTATCACCCCACAGTCTCCAAAGACTCCCACAGGCAAGGTGCTTACATTGTGTCTCAATAAGTAATGATTTCCTAGACCCCTTCAAGCAAACTTACTTTTGTATTTCACCAACTACAACTATATAATGTGCCCACTTTTATTTATATAAAAATAAGGAATCATCTTGAACTAATATCCACTACTTAATGAGAGAAATGCTAGACTCTTCTAAAGTAAATGGCTTCTCAGTAGTTCAATAAAATCATTGTTTTATGCACATATAGCAGGGGCAGAGGTTGGAAGGAATCATAACTATTTAAACATTAGAACTAAAATTTTCAGGTAAAAGTTTAGAAAAATAAAATAATAATTGAAAAAAGGAATATAAGCTTGAAGTGCTTTTAGAGAAAATAAAGTGAAAAATACTTTAAGGTTGTCAATAGCTACAAAATGTTGGATTTTATATAAATTAATTTTAGAGACTACTGGAATCACTAAAAAGAAAAGGGTGAACTATTCAACAAACAACAAATTTGGGGAGATGGAGTAATAGATTATAACAATTTTGTCAACATTCTTCTGGCTCTACCCAACTATCATCAGGATGATGTAGTGAGTTTCACAGATGAAAGTTTTCTCTGGCAGATAACTATTTTTAGGTGATAAAATTCACAAATTATAGAAAACTTTCCTTACAAGATACCACATAACACTCGTAAAACAATGAGATGCTTATTTCTCTAGATGAGTGTGTTGATAGTCTGCTCACAGAGTTTTATAAATTCAAAATCTAAATTTGAAAATTCTAGCCGGGCGGCGGCGGCGCACGCCTTTAATCCCAGCACTCGGGAGGCAGAGCCAGGCAGATCTCTGTGAGTTCGAGGCCATCCTGGTCTACAAAGTGAGTTCCATGAAAGGCGCAAAACAACACAGAGAAACCCTGTCTCGAAAAACCTAAAAAAAAAAAAAAAAAAAAAAAAAAAAAAAAAAAAAAAAAAGAAAGAAAATTCTTCCTAATTCCTTTCATTAAATCAGATGTTATCAATGATATGAAAACAGCGAGTGTAATGAGTGCAATGATGGTTCTTCATGGGTCATGTAAAGCCTGTTATAACTGAGTATTTCCTTTGCAACATTAGAGCAACAACAACAACAAGAGATACTTCAGAGAGCAGCCCACTACAAAGCAAGGCTATGACTCACTTCAAGCCCCATGTTTCCCAAATCTTCATTCACTGGCCCCTCAAGTCACACATAAGTATTCCTGAAAAGTGAACACTCTGCTTTCCAGCCCTCTCTTCCCTAGTGCTCACATGTGCCTCCAACCCTGAACTTGATATTAATGTATCAGCTCAGATTGCCTTTCATGGGCCTAAGCTGCTATTCATAACTAGGTAATGTGTAAAAACAATGCCCATATTCATTCATTGCTCTTTTAGTGGGCATTGACTATCTCCCAGTAACTATAAAGATATTATGCATGGCTTTCCCTTCATAGATGCCAAAAATAATCTACCCCAGATAGAGAGGGTACCAACAGATCAATAAAATGATTCTGTTCAAGTCTAGCTTCATGACCCAATTAGTTCATAGCGGTTCTATACAGCAGAATGGGTGACTCACTTAAAGCTACGTGGCACATGACTTATAAGTAGCTACACAACTCAGAAGTCCCAGCCCAACATTTTTTAATCTCTTACTGAGTAGTGCTTCACATTTGGTGGGGAGAGGCCTCATGAATGTCTCATGAGCTTCATGGACCTTATAAGTGAGCTTCCCCATTCCATCAATGAAGGCCAATCCCCTAAGAATCACCCAGAAGTCATCATACCAACTCTGCTTCAAAATACTTACACTGATGGCCAACCTTGAGGAAACAGCTACATTACAGATAACAGGACAGGTGATAACTATAAACACAGAGGTAATGCCTAGAGAAAATGAGGTAAAATGCTAAAGCAAGCAAACAAAAAGATTGAGTCAGTAAAAGGAAAGAAGATAAAAGGTCCTACAAAGGATGTAGGTACGGAGGAGGAATTCTCTGTGAGCCAGTTCAGAAAAAGTAACTGAGGGACAACATTTGTTTATAAATAATTTAAAAACTTTATCTTACAACTACAACATGTATGTGTTGTGTTAGCAAGTGGATAACTCCATAGCTCCAAATAGTCACCCAGTAGACTTAATACTGATTCATTTAGTCTTACTTGGCTCTTTATCACTCTAGGTGGGGGTATGAACCAGGAAGAGCAGGACCTAAAAGTGAGGCAGACTAAAGTCTCATGCAACAGTCAACTTTATTGAGAGCTTCAGATATTTTATATTCTGGGGATTAAAAAGAGTGACCTAAGAAACATATACAACCACAAGAATAAACCACATGTGGCAAAAACATGTTTTTCCATAGAGGCATATGAATAGCCACTGAAGTAAACTCACTCCTATCTGCTACACCTAGGAGGAGCATGAAAACACATTCCAAGAACAATTCTGTGTTATGGTGGAACTGAGGTCAAAAGACTCACATCTTGTTTTCTTGGAGTTTTCTCACAAGTACTCAGAATTCTCCTTGCATGACTCCATTCTTGGACTGTGTTCCAACACTTGGATGCATGTATTTAAATTTCACCATCTCTCAGAGCAATATTTTAGCCACTAATTTTATAGTCTGTTTGTAGCCCCTCCAAAATCCAATAAAGTATTAAGCCATTATTGTAACATTTGTTGAACATGGAGAGAGAACCAGAGCCCAAGCATAGCCCGTGGTTACCATGGTCCATACAACTGACTTGGAATTAGTACACTGTATCCTAGACAATGAATTGAAAGGCTTGGGGTTTAATGACTTCCCCTTCAGGCAACTTTCACTCTCAGTACTGTAAATAACTCTCCAACTCCTCTAGACTGAAGATTCGTTCATCTGCCAACTGTGTTAAGGAGTACCTAATCCACAGATAATGGGCCAGACAGGTAGAGACAACCACACCTGTCTTTGTTAGGCTTGGTGTGAGAATGTTGATCTATTGGTTATAGCTGGGTAGACTAGCGGAATTAGCTAAAACCCTTCTGAGTTTTCAAAGGAGTTTCTCAACACTGAGAAGAACAACTGAGTCAGCAACTCAGTGTTTATCCTAGATCCTCACAAATGATTCACAGAACCATTCCTCTCAGGACTGAGAGCTAAACTAGTCCTTACAGCTCCCCCAATTTCCAACATGTCATCTACAGATTTAGCTTAAACATTCATTGCTAAACACACAGGTAGCATGATTAATCCTTCCTACTGCAGGTCTTTACTGCTCCTCTGTTTTCTTTAGCTCTCCATAGTTGTTTCAGTGGGATCCTGAATAAAATGCTTTTTCCACCTTAATAACCCCCACTCACTTTTATTGTATACAGTAGGTGACAAAATTTCAAAGGAGGAAAAGACATGAATGGTCTAGTAAAGAGTGTCAAAGCTGTCTTACTCCTTTCTCGGCAGTGTTGGGAATGTAGAATCAAAGGCTGATACTCATGAAAGCATATGAGATTTTTCTAAAAAAAAATCACAAATAGCAAAGTCAGTATAGAATTCTATGTAATTCAATGTATTATTTAAGAAATAGTGATTTAACTGAAACTCATATAACATACCTGGAGTGAGACACCAAGGGGAAAAATGTTTTCTAGAAGTATTCCTATTTGACCAATTTGGCTCTTGAATCATTCACTCATTGTACAATGTGATATTCATTCAAATGTCAACATAATTTGTGGGCTCAGTGCAAGATGAAAAATAGAAGACTCTTTATTCAAAAGTATTAAGGAAGTCAAGAGAACATTGCTGAATTCATTTTATGAGGCTACAGTCACCCTGATACACAAACCATATAAAGATTCAACAAAGAGAATTACAGACCAATTTCCTTTATGAACGTAAATACAAAAATACTCCCAAACTGAATCCAAGAACACATCAAAAAGATCATCCACCATGACCAAGGAAGATTCATCCCAGAGATTCAGGGATAGTTAAACATATGAAAATCAATCAATATAATTCACCATAGAAACAAACTGAAAGAAAACAAGAAACACATGATTATCTCATTAGATACTGAAGAAGCCTTTGACAAAATGCAATTCTCCTTTATGATAAAAGTCTTGGATATAGTAGGGGTGCAAGGTACATACCTCAACATAATAAAGGCAATGCACAGCAAGCCTAAAGCCAATATCAAATTAAGTGGAGAGAAACTCGAAGCAATTCCACTAAAATCAGGAACAAGACCACATCCATTCAGTATAGAACTTGAAGTTCTAGTTACAGCAATAAGACAACTGAAGGAGATCAGGTGATACAAATTGGAAAGGAAGAAGTCAAAGTATCATTATTTGCCAATAATATGATAGTATACGTAAGTGACTCCAAAAATTCTATTAGGGAACTCCTATATAAGATAAACACCTTCAGTGCAGTGACTGGATACAAGATTAACTCAAAAAGTCAGTAGCCCTCCTATATACATGTGACAAATGGACTGAGAAAGAAATCAGGGAAACAACACCTTTCCCAATAGCCACAAATAATATAAAATATCTTGGGGTGACTCTAACCAAGCAAGTAAAACACTTGTATGATAAAATTTTTAAGTCTTGGCAGGAGGGGGGGTACACACCTTAATCCCAGTACTGGGGAGGCAGAGGCAGACAGATCTCTTTGTGTTTGAAGCCAGCCTGTACCACAGAGTGAATTCCAGGACAGCCAAAGCTACACAGAGAAACCCAGTCTTAGAAAGAACAAAAAAAAAAAGTATTTGAAGATGGTATCAGAAGATGGAAGATACTAATGGATCAGTGGAATCAAGATAGTAAAAATGGCCATTTTATCAAAAGCAATCTATAGATTCAATGCAATCCCCATAAAAATTCCAACACCAAACTTTACAGAACTTGAAAGGACAATACTCAAGCTCAAACAAACAAACAAAAGCAGGATAGCTAAAATGATCCTGTATAATAAAAGAACTTCTGAAGGTATAACCGTCCCTAATTTCAAGCTGTATTTTAGAGCTATAGTAATAAAAACTGCATGGTATTCACATAAAAACAAATAGGTTGACCAATGGAATCTACTTGAAGACTCAGACATGAATCCACACACCTATGGACACCTGACTTTTGACAAAGTAGCAAAAATTATACAATGGAAAAAAGAAAGCCTCTTCAAAAATAATACTTGGTTTAACTGGAAGTCAGCATTTAGAAGAATGAAAATAGACCCATATTTATCATCCTACAAAAAGCTCAAGTCAAAGTAGATCAAAAACCTCAACATAAAACCAGGTTCACTGAACCTGATGGAAGAAAAAGTAGGAATAGCCTTGAACATATTGGCACAAGAGACAACATCCTGAACAGAACACCAATACAGCAGCCTCTAAGATTAAAAACTAATAAATGGGACCTCATGAAACTGAAAAGCTTCTGTAAGTTAAAGGACATCGTAAATAGGACAAAATGGCAGCTTACAGAATGGGAAAGTATTTTCATCTACTACACATCTGATAGAGGTTTAATATCCAAAATACATAAAGAACTCAAGAAATTAGACATCAACAAACCAAATATTCCAATTTAAAATGGGATATAGATCTAAACAAAGATTTTCAATAGAAGAATCTCAAATGGCTGAGAAACACTTACAGAAATGTTCAACATCCTTAGACATTTGAGAAATGCAAATCAAACCTACTTTGAGATTCCATCTTAAACCTGTCAGAATTGCTAAGATCAACTAGTGACAGTTCATGCCAGTGAGGATGTGGAGCAAGAAGAACACTCCTCCATCACTGGGGGTAATATAAAATTGTACAGCCACTATGAAAATCAATATGGTTGTTCCTCTGAAACTGGTAATCAATCTACCTCAAAACCCAGTTATACAACTCTTGGACATATACCCAAAGGATGCTCCATCCTACTACAAAGACACTTGCTGTATCTTTACTTATAATAGCATGAAACTGGAAACAATCTAAATGTCCCTCGACCAAAAGACAAAAGAAAATATGTGTAAAGAAAATGTGGTACATTTACACAATGGATTGTTACTCAGCTGTTAAAAAAAATGACTTCATTGCAGGCAAGTGTATGGAACCAGAAAAAAAAAATCATCCCTAGTGAGTTAACCCAGACCTAGAAAGACAAACATGGTATGTACTCACTTATAAGTGGATATTGGCTGTTAAGTAAAAGATAATCAGGCTATAATCCACAGACCCAAAAAGTAACAAGAGGAACACATGGATCTCCCTGGAAAGAGGAAATAGAAGAGATTTTGCAGGTGAATTGTGGGAGAGTAGGAATGGTTACAGGAGAGATCGAGAGATAGGGAGTATGGAGGGAGAGAGTGTGGGGTGCGATGACTGGAGTTGGAGAGCATTTGGGGGTCAAGTGGAAACTTAATACAGTAGAGACTCCCAGGATTTTATGAAGGTGGACCTAGTAAGGACTCCTAGTGAGGAGTGGGGAGTACGGAGCCTGAACGAATCTTCTGTAACCTGGCAGCTTCCACCAGTGGGACTGGGACACCAGCTCAGCCACAAAACCTTCAACCTACAATCTGTCCTGCCTGAAAGATGTTCTGGGGCAATGGCGACATAGAACATGTAGGAGTGGTCAACCAATGACTGGTCTAATTTGAGGAACACACCATGAGAGGGAGTCCATGCCCCATGTCACCTGGATGACCGATGACCAGGAACTAGAGGCTGGATAGCCCAGAGACCTGAAATAGAAAAGGAAAAAATCAACACAATGATTCCTAAAGCTATTCTGTTATATTCTTAGATCAGTGCCTAACCCAATTGTCAATCTGAGAGGCTTTCTCCAGCAACTGATGGGAGACTGACAGCCAAACATTAGTGGAGAGAGTTCAAATTGAAGATTTCCTTTGAGTCCCTCTCCTTGCAGCTCAGGGAATCCTGTGCAAGAGGGGGAGGAGAATTGTAGGAGCCAGAGATGTCAAAGATACCAAGAGAACAGGGACCACAGAATCAGCTAAACAGGGATCACAGTGGCCCACAGAGGCTGTAGTGGCAATCACGGAGCCTGCATGGGTCTGTCCTAAGTCCTCCACTTATATGGCATATATGTTATGGTTGTTAGTGTTTTTATGGGACTCCTAACAGTGGGAATGGGGATGTCTCTGACTCTTTGCCTACTCTTGGGAACCTTTTCCTCCTACTAGGTTGCCTTGCCCAGCCCTGATATGAAGGTTTGTGCCTAGTCTTATGTGGTGATATATTGTGTCCCCCAAAATATTCTACACTCTAATAAAGCTTATCTGAAGATCAGAGGAAAAAGCCAACCACTATATTAAACATAGAAGTCAGACAATGGTAGCACATGCCTTTAATCCTAGCATTCAGAGGCAAAGACTCATCCGTATCTCTGTGAGCTCCAGGCCACACTGGAAACAGAGCCAGACGTGGTGGCACATGCCTTAAATTCCAACACTAGTTAACCATAAAGGTCTGGAGGTCTGTACAGACAGACAGGAAGTGATGTAGTTGGGTGGAGAGAGGAAATGAGATGGCAAAACAGAAAGGCATACAGGTCTGGGTATACAGGAAGTAGGTCTCTTTGGAGACCAAGGTGTTGGTGAGGTGAGGTTGTCTGTGGCTTGTCCTATTTCTCTGATTTCTAAGTTTTTCACCCCAATATCTGGCTCTGGGTTTTTATTTTTTTTTATTTTTTTTTTATTTTTTATTTTTTATTTTTTTTGGTTTTTCGAGACAGGGTTTCTCTGTGTAGCTTTGCGCCTTTTCCTGGAACTCACTTGGTAGCCCAGGCTGGCCTCGAACTCACAGAGATCCACCTGGCTCTGCCTCCCGAGTGCTGGGATTAAAGGCGGGTTTTTATTAATAAGACCATTTAGCAATTTGTCTTACAGTCTTATTGCATCTTGTTATGCCATGTTTGGTTCCTATCCCTGGGAGACCTGCTATTTTCTGAAGGGAAATGAGTGGATCTGGGGGAGAGGGGAGATGGGAAGGGGGACTAGAAGGAGAGGAGGAAGGGAAAATTGCCGTTGGTATGTATTGTAAGAGAAAAGAAAAGAAAACAAGAAAAAAAGGAAGGAAGGAAGGAAATAAACTCAAGAAATATAGCACCAATGTATGAGAGCATTCTGTTAATTACAAAGCACTTGTGATTGGCAAGGTAAGTCCTACACTCAAGAGCACAGCTCTTATTTTTCCTGCTCATCACACAAAGCATAAAAATATGAGAAAAAAATTCTGCTTTCAAGCAGTTTCCAATCTAATTTGGAATTATCATGTTCAAAATCTGTAAGCCATGGCTTACTAACTAAATGTAGAACATTGAACACTTGGGTCACAGAAGGAATGAAGGAACAAACTTATTTTTGCTGTCTGGAAAGGGCGATACAGGCAGATACCCCAAGGAAAATTCTCTCCCCAGAGTAGTGACCACATGTTATTGTTTCTATGAAGCTTTTTGTTGCCTTTTAAACTACTATTCTTTCAGACAGAGCCACATGGAGTTTGATTCACACTGACTGTACTTCAGGTCATGGTCTGTCTAATCAAGGCATCCCTAAATTTAATTAAGATCTACTCACATTGTTCTCGTGGCTCTCCAGATCTTGCCTTCCATATGTTTATTATAAATTTTTAATTTTGTACTTAATTTGATGATTTTGTGTTTATTTATAACTGGGTACATGTAGGGTCCTTTCTTCATTGCTGTTACTTGGCATGTATCTGCACACTGAGCTTTGGGTAAGAGTCAAAAATGTGTTTGACAAGTAGATATGAAATAAATACCTATTAAATAATAAGTTTAAAAAACCTGATAGAGGTAAGTAATGGGGAACAAGAAGCTGAAAGAGAGAAAAGTGGAAATAAAAAGTTGAGTGAGCCCGAAAACTGTAACTGGGAGATGGGAAAGTCTATGTTGGCAGAGTTATGACTCAACCAGGAAATGGAAGGAATTCACGCCATGGAAAGTGCATGGAGCCACCACAGTTGGGAAAGCTCAAGTGACCAGCTGCAGCAAGCAGGCAACCATGGAGGTTACTCTGCATACTTTTTCTTTTTCCATGATAACTTTTCTTAAAGCAGAGGTAAGAATGAATAGAATTGTATGTTAGAGGAGGCAGTTGTAATAAATCAGTTTTGCACAAATGAAAAGGAGACAAACAGTGAGAGCAGTAACTAACAGAAGGATTGGATTTAACCACCAGACTTCCAGTCCTGGGTAGCATTTTTAGAATTAATCTCCCCCCACCCAATTTGTTGTTTAATTAGTAGAGAAACTAATAAACCACTGTGCATTTTTCAAAAGCTGGAGCCTAAATTGAGAAGCACTTATGAGCTCTGACTGTTCTGACCACCTTGGTTTCATTCTTCCTCACAGGAGATTGAGGCTTCCTTCGGTTAGCTTATACTTTTAGAGTAAGTTTCCAAATGGATTGTGAAAAGAGTTCAAACCACTGGAAATGTTTAAGGAAAAGAAAATCCCCCTCCACAAAAATATTGGGACTAACAAAAATTATAAAAAATAATTTTTTTAATTCTGGGAAAGGGCTTTTTAAGGTTAGATATGCCAAACAAAAAATATGTGAGAGCATTCTACCAGCTATTACAAATCAATGGATTGACTAGCCCCCAGGTTAGTGTAAGGCAAAAGTGCAACCATTTCTATGACAAGAAGGAAGAATGCTAGATTAGTGCAGGAAAGAATTATTTCTGTGTACTCTCTAATTGATAAATGACATATTGCAACTTTCTATAGCATGTAAGTTGGATGATGGTAATGGGATTGCTTGGTGTTTAATAGTTATTATTGTTTTAAAATGTTATTAACATGCTTTAAGATTGAATGGCTTCTTTGCTGAGACTATTACCCAGATGTCATTCCTAATATTATTTTTGTTGCTATTCATTCTGTAAACTTCCACCAGGTTATCTGTGAAAATGAACTTAAGCCTTCTCCAGATCCTTTATAGGTTTGAAGAGTGCCTTTCAAACTACACAAATCTTTAAGTTTCAGCAGTAACAGACAACATATCCAGTGCTGTGCTGAGTGTGAGTGATAACATAAAAACATGATACTACACTGAAAAGGAAAGAAAGAAAGAAAGAAAGAAAGAAAGAAAGAAAGAAAGAAAGGAAGGAAGGAAGGAAGGAAGGAAGGAAGGAAGGAAGGAAGGAAGAAAGAAAGAAAGAAAGAAAGAAAGAAAGAAAGAAAGAAAGAAAGAAAGAAAGAAAGAAAGAAAAGAAAGGAAGGAAGGAAGGAAGGAAGGAAGGAAGGAAGGAAGGAAGGAAAGAAGGAAGGAAGGAAAGAAGCAAGCAAGCAAGCCATACAGACCTGCTCTACATGTCACATCTAAGACTGCTGAATAAGTGAACTAATTTAACACTATACAGAATAGCTAAGTTGCCTTGGAGAGAGAGTAGCTATAATGATAGCTTCATATGGAACAGAAGAACAGATGCTGAGTCTCAGTGAGTTGGTTTACTGTTAATGTCAAAACTTGTTAGCATTGACTAGGTATAACTGTTTAATCTACAGATGCCCCAGCTTTGGCAAACATTCTATAAAACACATATTGCTGCACCCCTTGGCAAGGTCTCTGATTCAGTATCATGGCATTAAGGCCCAGGGATTTCTAAGTAGTATGGAAGTGGTGCCAACTTTTCCAAAGACACAATGGAATGCAGGTGAGTGGTGTCCATGTGAGGCAAGGCTATATCAGAAGGTGGCAGAATCTAGAGGGGAAAGAGAATGCCTTACAATGAAAGAGAAGTATTAGATAGATGGATGGATGGATGGATAGATAGATAGATGATAGATAGATAGATAGATAGATAGATGATAGATAGATAGATAGATAGATAGATAATAGATGAATGTATGTTGATAAGAAAAAGAAGAATGATAAACATAACTCTAGACAATATTAACCAGGATGAATCTCATTTGCCCCTCTGCTTCCCAAGCTTCCAAAACTGAATCCTTCCATATGCAATTGAGATTCTCTATGCTCTAAGTGCAAATCCAGTATAGTGAAAACCTGAGAGTCATGGAGATGTTGAGTTGTGCAATGGGGGAAAAAAATCTCAAGAAGTAAAAACAAAAAGACAAAGAACAGGTGGAGAAAAGAAGGGGGGATCTTTAAAGTAACTTCCTGCCCCTAAGAATCTAAGTGCAAACTGCCACCTATGATGAGATGTTGGTGCCACTGATAGAAGTCCTTAGGAGAAGGCGCCTAGTGCATCACATACCCAAGACTGCGATCACGGAAAAGGGAAGCAGTATTTGTTGCAGGCACAGTGTGGTGTGTTCGATTCTGGTGACGCTTTGAATTGTTCCTCGTTTGTCCTCTCTGTTGCTCTGCATGTTGGCATCGTGAAAGCCTTTCACAGGTGAGGGATCTGAGATTCAGAAATATTTGCTGTATCCATTGTGACAATCCAGCAAGTGTCGAGGTTAGGAGTTGAAGAGGCCACTCTTACTCCAATGCCCATTCACTTTTGTTATATATGTGGGTTTTCTTCTGCTCAAAAACTGAGAACAATAAAAACCATGTCCAAATTAATCCTCTCCCTAGTTCTACTGTCAAAAAAAAAAAAACATCTTGCATTTGCCTTTTCTTAACAGTGAATACTATAGCCATTACCATGCTAAAAATCTAAAAGTCAAACTGTACCTTATGTTATTTCCTCAGAATTCTCTAGAGAAAGTATAGAAACATGGAAAGTGTAAGCTCTGGGGGCCAGCTGGTCTGATTTACATTGGTTGTTATCACTTCAGGTCATTCTGTGTTTGCAGCTAACACACCACGGTGAGGGAAATCATATCAAAGTGACTGATAAACAATCCTGTACAACACAACTGGTAAGGATACAAGTAAAAAAATCAAATATAATTCCTGCCGTATTACACATTTTACAGAGGTAGCATTTTCTTCTCTCTTTTAATGGTAACAAGAGCAAGACCACTCAGGAAATATTTTGTACTTGTTAGTCACGCCCCTTTGTTTCTCAGCTTTCCCTTATCTTAACCCCTGTACTCTGGTTTCCTGTTCTGCTGGTCTCTGTTTTGTAACTCTTCTAATCTTTGACTGAGGGGGGAAATGTCTTTTGTATCATTATCGCCTCATATAATACTTGCTAGCCATATCCTAGAGAAAACAAGCTATTGGCAAGCCAAGTTCCAGGCATCTGAAATCACACAGGCTTCATCACACTCTAATTTACATTTCCAACGGTCGTGTTTTTATGAAATTAGTTTTAATATATATATATAATTATTTACACAGATATGCTAATTATAAAAGATATGGAAAATATAGACACTTATTTAGAAAAGAAAAATAAACCTCCAAAATCCTATAATCCATGTGTATATATGTGAGTTGTGTGTCTAAAACTGTTTTCCAAATGTTCCTTTCACTTCACATCATATGATACACTTTTTCCTTTGACATTAAGAAATAACAACATAGCATTGAATGGTTATACAATATTTCATCACACAGTTATGCTTTCTTCTTTTACGTGTTTATAATACCCCTAGGGAAAGAACCACATACATCTATTTCAGTTCCCATTGCTAGAAAAACAAGACTAATGAGAAAAGACCTGGTTGCAAAGCAGATGCCTCTCAACAGCCACTTACCTAGACACTGGGGAAATGCACAGCTACGGTATAGCTGAGGCTTTGTAGCAGGGGGATTGCTTAAAGTGGCAAAAATGCAATCTCATGTCTTGCCTTAGGGACAGGTTTTCAAATACAAGCTGTTGATTGCTACTATAAAAATATCCAGTGATATGCCATTTAGTTTTTATAGGGGTAGCAATCATTTTTTGTCTCTCTCTTTTTATATATTTTTATACGTATGAGTGTTTTTTCCTAAGTGGATGCATGTGGATCATATGTATGTGGTGCACATGGAGGTCAGAAGAGGGCATCAGATTCCCTGAAACTGGTATTCCAGAGATGTTTGTGAACTACCATGTGGGTGCTGGCAATCAAAACCAGGTCCTTGGAGAGAGCAACATGTGCTCTTAACCACTGATCCATCTCTTCAACATAGCAATCATGTTATATAAATATTTTTGACACAATTAAAGAATAAAAGAAACTTTTCTATTTTCAAATTTTTATGATGGAGTGTTTTCAGGAGGAAAATAATGAGTTTCTGATCTAAAACGAAATACACATAGCTAAACTGATAGAAGTTTGTTTTGCCATTGAAAGAGGAAAGTAAATGTGTTCAAATGTATTTTATTGCTTCAGGATCAAATTGTTCTCTCAAGTCTCCACTCACAGCTACAGTGTGAATGCAATCAGTATTTGCTTTCCACAACCCTCTCTCTTAATCTGAAAGAGAGAGGGGAGGGAGAAAAGAAAAAAAGCACTCACCATCCTTAAAATCATTTATTTCTGTGTTGCAAAAGATTACTTAAATAGCTTCTAAAAACAAAATACATGAAATCTTATGAGATATTACGGTCCCTGGTTCACTACTTTCTCAGAGATGCTGCTAAATATTAACTACATTAAAACATCAGAGATTAAATAATTGGATAAGTACCACAATTAGTCATCATTGCTGATCATATATTACACATGTAGACACAAAGCATGCAATATTTTTAGGGCCTAATTACTTAAAAAAACAAACAAAACAGCTATTTCAGTAAGACACAATGAAAGGGAAACATTCTTTTAAATGCTATACAACCACATGGGGGAGAGTACAATATCTAGATTTCAATAATTTACAATGTTAGATATTAAAGAACCATTCTGATGTTTCTACGACAGTCCACACACAAGTTTACTGTGAGCAATATTTTTGGAAGGTACAGTGCTATTAGGTACCAGCTATGCCTTTTAACTATTTTACCTAAGTCCGCTTCCTACTCTTTAATTACTTCTAAACAACGTCAATATATTTGATCAAGATAATATATTTGGTTAAGAAAGGTACCAGAATTTGATAATCCTGTAGATGAACACACCTTTTGTTGACTGTCTCTGTCACCTTCAGATGGGCTGTGGAGGCATGATCACAGCAGGGGCAGACTGACCCCTTCTGATATCAACATTTATGAGGGGGATGGCTCTGTACTCTCCATGCTTACCTTAAAGATCACTTAGATGTCTTCAAGAAAGGCCTGCAAATATGTCAGAGGCCATGCTGCCCTGCTTTGTTGATAGACTGTCTGGCATTAGTCACAGACATCTTGGAACAGCAACTGTTTTTAGTGGCAAGCTACCATGGCCTCTAGAAAAAAAAAATTGCACTTTTCCAAGCAGAGGCATGCTTTCCATGCCACTGTTCATATCTGTCTTTAGAAGAAGCTGAACGTGATTCGCTCTTTGACAAAGAGAAATGACTTCGATTTTGGCTCCAAAATTATTTAGCATAAATAAAAAGTGTTGATTGCCTATACTTTCATTTTGACACCACACAGACTCAGTTCTTCCTGTCTCTTCAAAACTATCTAAAGATATCATCTCATTTCAGAACAAAAACACAAGAAATGGGGATCAAGCATGCTTCCCCCCTCCCTATTTTCAAATAACTCTGTGGCAAAGAATCAAAATATGTATAGATATGACCTGCAAATTCTCTGTGGTTAAAATATAAGCTACTTAACACTAACTTGAATGTTCCCTGCCTTACACACGCCTTCTCTGCAATCCAGGACCTTGAAGAAGGCCATAAAAGGGAAGGAATATAATTTTGCTTGTTGGCACTTACTGAAAAGCTAAAATAGAATAGGAACAGCAATCACTTTTGCCAGCTCCAACCAAAGTTGTGAGACATCCCAGAAGACCGTAAGTTATGGGGGAATGCAGTTTTCCTGCTGTCAGCTATGTTTCAGTGGAGTCAAAGGGGTCATTTCACCAATATCAATCCAAAGCATCAGAGAGCAGTTGTGTAGATGGAAAAATTATTTTACAAAATGTACAGTTGTATACAAGGATATAGAGCATTTTTAATGTAGTTTTAATTTGAAACATTATAGTCATTTTTCACTTCTTGTTAAGAATGAGGATTTTGTGATGTTAGCTTTCAAGTGCAGAAATGCCAAATTCTTAATAATGCATTTCGTTTTCAGGTTAATGAACCAGAAGGACGATAAATAATTGATGATTCATTTCAAAAATTTCAAAATCTTTAAGGCAAATGTGGATGCGTGAATGTTAGCTAAATCACAACTATGTGATAAATGACTGGAATCCCGCAGTGTCAATCCTGTTTTTAAATGGGAATCATTGACTCTCTACAGGGCAGTTTAACTCTTCAAATCACAGTAATTTATGTGTTCAGTTTTCATGCATGCTTTGAAATTCTTAAATTTTGAATTAGGGGAATATATCTGAAATTACGACCTACATAGAGAAAGTTGAGAGGATGCCACCATATCCAAACTCTAAAAATGCATGATGGCTATGAGAATGTTTTGTAGTAATACATACTTCAGCTCACCTGAAAAGAACTGTGTGGGCTACTGCATTTGCATCATTACAAAGATGTAGGTTTTCATGTGTAACTATGAGAACTTTGAGAGATTATCTTCATTTCTTTTCAACTTATAATTTTCAATCTACATTATAGCCAAGAGAGCATAACTAGAATACAAATCAAATCACGTCTGTGTTTTAGTTAATAAAAAGAAAGTTAAGCCATTCTAAAATTACTTCACACCTCTCTATGAAGAGGAATTTTTATTAAATTTTATTTAAATATGAAAACTTTTTGTCAAAATATGCATGTAGCATTATCTTCTATTGGAGAATGTGTTCCCTCAGAGAACAATGTCTATGATTAAGTCCAACATATCTTTAATGTAAAAAGGTGGTTTTTAGAGAACCTGGATCCTCGTTTTCTAGCTTAACCAGTACCTCTTTTCTTCCTTCCCCCATGCCCTCACTCACGTGTTCAAGTCCATCCTGTCTAATGCACACTCTATTTCCTGGCTAAATCAGGTCCTTTTCAGACTGTCCAGGGGTTGCCCATGGGCAGAGCAATGCAAGTGTTATGGAAATACATCCCTAGGTTACATGTCAGTTAAAAGTATACTACACAATGCTGTGGACTGACTGGCTTCTGTGTCTTCCAATACTGAGTGAGCTCTTATACATTTGCTGAATGGATTTAGGCAATGGACAAGTTTATATGCAACATTATAAGGAAATGAATTTTTTTATTGCTATTTAATTTTACTTTTTATTTTTTATTTTTTTGGAGTTTTTTAAATTTTATAATTAATTTAATTTTACATATCAGCCACGGATTCCCCTGTCCTCCCTCCTCCCGCCCCCTGCCCTCTCCCCAATCCACTCCCATTCCCAACTCCTCCAAGGCAAGGACTCCCCTGGGGATTCAGCTCAGTCTGGTAGATTCAGTTGAGGCAAGTCCATTCCCCTCCTCTCTTCACCTAGGGGGAGCAAAGTGCCCCAGCATAGGCCCTAGGTTCCAAAAAGCCAGCTCATGCACTAAGGACAGGTCCTGGTCCTACTGCCTGGGGGCCTCCTAAATAGTTCAAGCTAAACAGCTGTCTCACTTATCCAGAGGGCCTGATCCAGTTCCATGGGGGCTCCTCAGCTATTGGTTCATAGTTCATGTGTTTCCACTAGTTTGGCTATTTGTCCCTGTGCTTTTTCCAATCACGGTCTCAATATCTCCTGCTCATATAATCCCTCCTATCTCTCGCCAATTGGGCTCCTGGAGCTCCACCTAGGGGCCTGGCCATGGATCTCTGCATCTGCTTCCATCAGTCATTGGATGAGAATTCTACCATGACAGTTAGGATGTTTGGCCATCTGATCACCAGAGTAGGTCAGTTCGGGCTTTCTCTTGACCATTGCCAGTAGTCTATTGTGGAAGTATCTTTGTGGATTTCTGGGGACCTCTCTAGCACTTTGCTTCTTCCTATTCCCATGGGGTCTTTATTTATCATGGTCTCTCTTTCCTTGTTCTCCCTCTCTGTTCTTGATCCAGCTGGGATCTCCTGCTCCCCTAAGCTCTCTCTTTCCCCCGAACCTTGCCCTTCATTACCCCACCTCCACATCCAGTTTGCTCATGCAGATCTCATCCATTTCTCTGTCATTGGGCAATCCCTGTATCTTTCTTAGGGTCCTCTTTACTAGGTAGCCTCCCTGGAGTTGTGAGTAGCAGTCTAGTCATCCTTTGCTTTACATCTGGTATCCACCTATGAGTGAGTACATACCATGTTTGTCTTTCTGAGTCTGGGTTACCTCACTCAGGATTATTTTTTCTAGATCCATCCATTTGCCTGCAAACCTCATGATGTCATTGTTTTTCTCTGCTGAGTAGTACTCCATTGTGTATATGTACCACATTTTATTTATCCATTCTTCAGTTGAAGGGCATCTAGGTTGTTTCCAGGTTCTGGCTATTACAAATAATGCTGTTATGAACATAGCTGAGCATGTGCCCTTGTGGTATGATTGAGCATTCCTTGGGTATATGCCCCAAGAGTGGTATAGATGGGTCTTGAGGAAGATTGATTCCCAATTTTCTAAGAAAGCACCATATTGATTTCCAAAGTGGCTGTACAAGCTTGCATTTCCATCAACAGTGGAGAAGAGTTCCCCTTGCTCCACATCCTCTCCAGAATAATCTGTCTTCAGTGTTTTTTATCTTAGCTATTCTGACGGGTGGTGGATCAAAGACCTCAACATAAATCAGTTACTCTGAACCTGATAGAAGAGAAAGTAGGAAGTAGTCTTGAATGCATTGGCACCACAGATCACTTCCTAAATATAACACCAGTAGCACAGACACTTAGAGAAACAATCAATGGGACCTCTTGAAACCGAGAAGCTTTTGTAGAGCAAAGGACACGGTCAACAAGACAAAGTGACAGCCTACAGAATGGGAAAAGATCTTCACCAACCCCACATCTGGCAGAGGGCTGATATCCAGAATATATAAAGAACTCAAGAAATTAGACATCAAAATGCCCAACAGTTCAATTAAGAACTGGGCTATAGGGCTAAACAGAGAATTCTCAACAGAGGAAACTCAAATGGCTGAAAGACATTTAAGGAATTGTTCAACATCCCTAATCATCAGGGAAATGCAAATCAAAATGAAATTTCTTTAGAACAAGTGGAGCAAGCATGGCTCTTTTAAATCCAGGAAGAAAATTCTTTAACCTCTTTTTTTCTCCATGATACCGGATTGGCTAACTAAACGTAAATACCAGTAAACTACAGAAGGAGTGCACTGCTGTGTTATAGGATTGGTGATTTCTCTTGCATACCCTTTGATGAGCTTGAGAGCTCTGGACTGAGATATTTTAAATACCTAAAAAGGTAGAAACTCTTGTTTGCATTCCATGTTAACATCTTATCACACTAGGAATCCTTTCTCTATCTTACTTATCAAGAAATTGTTATTCTTTAGATTTAAATCTATTATTTTTCCCAACTTAACTTACTTTTTTGGATTTCTATAATTAAGACTATTTGTTCTCTCTTGCCAGATTCTCACTTCTCTCTCCTAAATCTAAGAGTCTTGGGTTAGAGGAGGAAGGAAGAGGTTTGAGTAAGGATTACTTTCCACCCAAGGAAAATGACGTTATACCCAGCACAAGTGTTCAAGAAATATTCTTTCGCTAACATAAGCTCAAAAATTTAATTATTTGAAAACATTTTCTCATTTGGATTACAGAAGACTCAATCTCAGGCATCCTTCCACACCCCTTCTCATCCTTCTTCTCTTTGTTTCCCTGGACCCACAGCAGTATTAGAAGACAGATGTCAATTGAGATGCGGAAATGGAAACAGTGATATCTTTAACTATCTGCCCTTCTTCTTTGTGGAATCTGAATTACTGAGTCTTCATGGACTGTGTCTACATTTTCAACAGAAGCCAAAAATCTTAATTTTAGTCAGGCGGTGGTGGCGCACGCCTTTAATCCCAGCACTCGGGAGGCAGAGGCAGGCGGATCTCTGTGAGTTCGAGGCCAGCCTGGACTACCAAGTGAGTTCCAGGAAAGGCACAAAGCTACACAGAGAAACCCTGTCTCGCAAAACCAAAAAAAAAAAGTTCTTAATTTTATATGAAATATTTCAAATTGTAAATATTAAGTCAAATGATCCAGTTTAAATACAATCTGGCCTAGTAATCATTTTACAACTTTCTACCTTGAACTGGGTAAATGCCATGAGGGCAGTATCCACTGGGACTGTTTCTGCCCTCTATCCTACTGAATTAAAGGAGTCAACTGCACTGTTTGTAAACTTTTCAAGATGAAGAGTTCAGTGAGGGTGCTGATTTAGAGTTTCTACTCTACCTTTCTGTGCTGATCATTGTATTATGGAGCAGTTTATACTTCACCGGATCACTGTGGTGCCAAAGTTGGTGCATAGAAGTGCAACTATATTAACAATTTATTATAGTAGATAATGGGCCCAACTGTTAAATCTAATTGAATGAAATGTTTGATGTATTTGGTTTACTCTTTGATGTGACTTTAAAACCCCATCACTACAAGGAACACATTAGTAAAAGGAGAGAAGCTAGAGGTCAGATGTTCAATATCCTATGAGTTTCCAGAGTTTAGTTGAGAACCATTAAGTAGGGCTCATCTACAGACATGGGGAAGAGAGGTAAACAAAATTGAAAGAGATGATGAGATTTGGTGCCAAATGTACACAGAGCTATTTGCAAGATTCACGAGACACTTAGTTGCCCTTTCAGAAAAGTTTTGAAATTGGAAGAGATAGTTTCAAAGGATTTATATCATCACATTTTGCATCTTAAAGCTCTCCACTGAAACAGACCTAAAACAATCTATTCTACTTGGTCTATAAAGTCCTTCAAGATGTGGCTTCAAATTGCCTCTCTGGTCCTTGTCAGCTCTCTACATGCTCAGCATTCTGCATCAGCCTCAAACACACTAAATGCTTTGCTGTTTCTAAAACGTGCTGGTGAATGCCACGTTGTCTGTCACTCCTGTGCCCACATCCTCATCCTGTCAGCACCAGCCCTGAAGGTGCTGCCCTCAGGAAGCTGTTCCCAGGCAAGCAAACCGCCACCTTTTCTCTTTATCAGAGTGCTTTGTGTTTCTTTCTTTTTCTTTTCTTTTCTCTTTTCTTTATTTTTTTTTCTTGTTTGTTTGTTTTGGTTTTGGGGTTTTTTTTTTTTTGAGACAGGGTTTCTCTGTGACTCTGTGTATCCCTGGACCAGGCTGGCCTCGAACTCAGAGATTTGCCTGTCTCTGTCTCCTTAGTGCTGGGATTAAAGATGTGAGCCACTACTGTCTGACTTACATTTCATTAATAATAATACTATTATGAGGTTATTTAAAGTTTCCTAGATACCCTCCAACTTACAATAAAAAGTTAAAAAGAAAAAGTGCTTATTAGAATAAATAGATTACTAAATTTTGCTGAGGATATGATGTATGCTATAATGTGTACAAGCGTATTTTTTTTGCTGCTGAAATGAATCAGAGGACTTTTTCCCTTTCTAAGAATGTTGAGATTTTTCAGGGAGCAGAGGAAAACCCATGAAAGAGGAGTCAGAAAAAATAAGAGCCAGAGGGAATAGAGGACACCAAGGAAAACAAGGCCCTCTAAATCATGACCAATGCACATACAAGCAAACTCACATAAACCGAAACAGCATGCACAGGGGCCTGCACGGGTCTGCAACAGATGGAGTCCTAGAGCTGAAAGAAGTGGACACATGGCCCCCTCCCCTAACCCAGAAGCAATTGCCAGTTGATAACCACTTGCAAAATGAAAATTTAATTCCCTCCAAGGGAGGCCTCACTGGGAAAGCAAACTCTTCTTAAGGGTAAAACTGCACACCCAGCAGTTAGATGGTGAAAAGAACATGAACTCAACCTCATCTTTGGAGTTTTCCTTGTTTCATAACGTCCTGTCAGGGACTCTTCCTGTTTTGTTTGCTTGTTTTGATTTTTATGATGCTATTTATTTTTTTATTTCATTTATATTTTTTTATATAATACATTATATATTATGCCTGAATGGGCAATGAGTAGGTCACTGTCTATATTTGTTTCTTGTTCATTCTCTTGGGAGCCTTCCTTCTTTGTTTGCTTTATCCAATACCCACGTGTTGTTTTTTGTTTTATCTTATTGTACTTTATTTTATTAAATTTTATTTTATTTTAATACCATCCCATAGATGCCTGCTTGTTTTCTAATGAGAGACAGAAAGGAAGTAGATCTGGATGGGAGGGGAGGTGGGGAAGAGCTGAGGGGAGTAGAGGGAGGGGAAACTATAGAGGGAGTGGGAGAGCAAGGAAAGAGAGGTCTTGATAGAGGGGGGACATTATGGGGGTAAGGGAGAAACCTGGTGCCAGGGAAATTCCCAGGAACCCACAAGGTCGACCCCAGGTTAGACTGTTAGCAATAGTGAAGAGGGTACCTGAACTGACCTACCCCGGTAGTCAGATCGGTGAATACCCTAACTGTCATCATAGAACCTTCATCCAGTAACTGATGGAAGCAGATGCAGAGATCCATAGCCAAGCACCATGCCGAGCCCCGGGAACTCAGTCGAAGAGAGGAAAGAGGGATTATATGAGCAGGGGCCAGTCAAGATCATGATGGGGAAATCTTCAGAGACAACTGAAACCAAGCTCATAGAAACTCATCAACTTTAGACCGACAGCGGTGGAACCTTCATGGGACCGGACTAGACCCTCTGCATGTTGGAGACAGTTGTGTAGCTGGGTCTGTTTGAGGGGGCTCCTGGCAGTGGGATCAGGAATCTATCCCTGGTGCATGAGCTGGCTTTCTGGAGCCCATTACCTATGGGTCCATTACCTTGCTTGCCCTTGATGCAGGGTGGAGGGGCTTGGTTCTGCCTCGACTGAATGTACCAGGCTTTGCCCTCCTGCCATGGGAGAACTTACCCTTTTGCAGGGGGGGAGTAAGAGGGGGATCTGTGGTTGGTATGTAAAATGAATAAAAAAATTAAAATTAAAATATATATTATATGAGAAAAAATCAATTTTCAATAACAGGGAAAAAAGAGTATTGAAGTTTTAGATATTGTTCAATATTGTGCAGGAATGCAAAAAATATTCAAATAAAATAAATTTGCTGAAATTTTTAAAATGTGTTCACCTTTATTCTCATTTTTAGAGATAAAGTGTTTAGATGATTTCAACATAAAAAGTATCTAAAAGGTTATAGTGTTGCTTTAAAACGTTAAAATACAGTTAAGTTGTTGATTCTTACAAATGGAATGCTTGAATCTAAAGGTATTTGTTTCAAATGTGGGTGTGAGTATTCTGAAAAGATTTGGAAATAATAGTTTTTCTTTTCAAATTTTTAATAGTCACTCTTTTATAAATTAAGCAAATCATCAGAATTTAGCTTTTTGGAATGGAGCATGGGACATACTCTGGCTTGTATGAAACTTGTAACATGTACAAATGTCTATGTTTGTCATATTCTCTGAAGGGTTAATATATTCCTGGTTCCTAGAATATTGTAAAGCAAAAGACAAAGTCATTGAACCGTTAAAAGACAGTTTTAAAATGTTGTCCTTTGTTGTGGTGAATATAGAATGTAATCCTTTGTTTATCACACAATTTTCCCTTGGAATGAAAAACAAAAACATACTTAAACTGTTACAAGACCATTACTCTTCTGCATGTTGGGAAACACACAGATACGTTGTTACCAATCTACGGAGTCACTAAGGTGTGCCCAGGACCACAGAGAAGGGCATTGGGACAGAGCTGTTCCATTTCCATGCCTGCTAATGGATCTGTTCCTTGTGTCAGGGTAAATTAAACCCATCACACACATTCTGTTACACAATGAAATATTTCTCCACAGGAAAAGACATTTCTCAGCTAGAATGCTCATGTCTCATTCTGTGATCAATCCTTCCACAGCTCCTCTAGTCCCAGGAGCTCACTCTGCAAGCGGCATCATGAGTCTATACAAATCTGTTTATTCTAAACAGCAATCCTCCTCGACTCTTACCCATCACCCCCTTGCCTCAGTCATTTCTAAAGTTGAGACAGCATAAAAAATTATAGGATACAAAACCGAGCAGTTTTGTTAGCCTTTTTTTTTTTGGTTTTTCAAGACAGGGTTTCTCTGTGTAGTTTTAGTGCCTGTCCTGGATCTCTTTCTGTAGACCAGGCTGGCCTCGAACTCATAGAGATCCGCCTGGCTCTGCCTCTCGAGTGCTGTGATTAAAGGCATGCACTGCCGCCTGGCTTGTTTGCATTTTTAAGTTGATAATTTGGTGCAGGAATATTTCGAGAACTATTCTGTTTTGATTAGATGAATCACTTTGAAGAAATGGCTAACTATCCCCCCGCCTGCATCTTTCCAAGATTGGGATGTTTATTGTGAAAGTTAAATACCATTTTTATAAGGCACATTCTCAACAAATGTTAAATTCTAATTAAATGACTGGTGGGTTAACTACAGAATTTTAGACCACAAAAGATATGTAAATGGGAAAAGGGAGTGAAGTACAGAAGAAACATACAGAGATAGTTACATCACACCAACAAAGCCTTTAGGGGATATTTATGAATGGAAGTTCCATGAGCTTTTCCCAGAATACTTAAATAAATACCTGTTAGTTTCTAAATGACACAAGTATGTGTTTATTCAATAAAGTATTTCTCCATTTTGTCATGATAGACTTGGTAAGACATTATAGTCAGGTATTATTTATATTGTCTGTTGTACTACAAATCTTTAAAATCCATTTTTCCTTGTCAAATCACATCTAAAGCAATATTTTTAAAAATTTCTCACTCCTGACAGCAGACAAAGGACAATAAAAATAGTGGAAGAAATACCCTGTATGTATTTCTGTGCTTCCCAGTAGACTCCTCAAGGTAAACCAGCAACTAAAGCACGTTTCCATAATGATGAGTTGGGGTTTGAGAAAGCCAGAGGAGATAGCCTTGACTGGGAAAATGAAAATACACGTCCAATGTCCATGTCTTTCCAGCTGCCTTACATTCCATACCTTAGGAAAATCTTGATGGTGCCTGTCTTTTGGAAAGAGCCAGTGGGAAAGTGAAAGGGAGGTAAGGACAAAGGGGACAGTTAGGACACACAGAGGCTGGCCATGTTTCTCTTTATCAGGATTTCAGCTGTGATCCAGCCATGATTTTCTAACTACCTGTTTTCTTATTCTCCAGCTAATTCTCCTGTCGACAGGATCACTTTGTAACAGATATGTCTTGGTCCTAAATCTCTTTCTTTGCACTCAACTGAAACTTGCCACATTCTCATTTCCTTGAAAACAGTATGTGCTTACTTCCAGAGACCCTTGGTCATCCCTCCCTCCCAGCTTCCCCAACTCAATTCTGGCTGGATAATGAGATGCACAAACCCTCCCACCTTGTACAAATGTATGTTGTAAGCTGAGCATATAAACCATTTCCACTTTCTCTCTCTCTCCTTGCTCCTGTCAGCCCTCTTGGTTCCCCTGGGCAATTCCACTTCCATTCAATACATGCATGTATGATTTTATGGCTCAATATAAGAATCTCATGTCCAGCCGGGTGGTGGTGGCGCACGCCTTTAATCCCAGCACTTGGGAGGCAGAGCCAGGCGGATCTCTGTGAGTTCGAGGCCAGCCTGGTCTCCAAAGCGAGTTCCAGGAAAGGCGCAAAGTTACACAGAGAAACCCTGTCTTGAAAAACCAAAAAAAAAAAAAAAAAAAAAAAAAAAAAAGAATCTCATGTCCACTAATGACAGAAAACCTGTTTTTTTGTCTTTTTTGAGATTGCCTCAATTCACTTAATATGACCTAACTCATTCTCTATAATTAAAAAATGATGTCTAAAAGAGATTTTCAATTCTGCTTTTGTGGTCACAAGTTAGAGGTTTATCAGTTAGTGTGTGCACCAATGGCTTGGAATGAATGGGACCTCCTCTTATGAAATAGAGATTTGAAGCTCTTTGGCTCTTCTGGGAGGAGACCTGTACAGAGAAGATTCTGAAGCTCATGTGCGTCATCCCATCCCATCCAATGCCTGCCCTTTCTTGTCTAGCTCATGAGAGTCTGGGGTGGTGTGGAGAGGTGGGAGAGGAGAACAAACAGAACTTTCACTGGAATTAATCCCAGCATCCTCTTAACCACAAGTTAGGAAAACTTCTAAACATCTCTCTTCACTCTTCCCAAAGCTATGTATGCCTTTCTGTTTGGCTGACTTCATAGTTCTATCAGTCCTCCAAAGTTCCTGTGTAAAGGCCCCAGATAAGGCCCAGGTGCTGATTATATCTAGCTTATAGAAACCCTTGTTTCTACCTCAGATACTCTCCAAGTTTACACCCATGTTCATTAGTCAGTGTCTTCTTCACAATTGTCTGTGTCTTTGTGGGTGCCAGTTAAGGATCTCGATTGCATAGATTAGCAAGCCTTAGGAAAGGAAACTTTTTATGGCATTGGGATAATTACATTAAGAAGAAAAAAAAAGTCTCAGAAAGACAAAATACCTCATTTTCACTCATTTGTGAGTCTTAGATTTTGCATAGATGCATGAAATCATATATGTACAAGATGTCATGAAAGTAAAAGCAAAACTCTCTAGGGGACACAGGAGGCTGACAGGAGGAGGGAGGGTGTTGGGGTATGGGAGTTGTACACAATGTACATTATATGCTTACATAAAAAGTGGTCTTATACCACCCAGTGTAATAAAATTAAATTAAAAGCTAAAGTGAAATCTGAACCCAATCACTACTGTTGATCATCAACATAAAGGGTAAGGTGGTCTGTGTCTCTGGCATCCTTGACATTTGTGATCATTAGACCCTCACTTGTACCTCTTCAGTGACCAATATCAATTTCCAGGGTAAGACCAGGGACAATCAAATGGTCAACAGAAGCTATACGAGCTGACATGGCTTGCTCCTTCAAAGAGTTCTCTCCACCTTGTAGCCAATCACCTCTACATACGTTTCACTGCTAAACACTAGATCCAGAAAGAACTAGAAGGTTGATTAATTTAGCTATAGTCATCAGTCTTTGTACAAAAAAAAAAGTTATGCTTTTATTAGATAACAAGAAGCCTATATCAATTAAGAAAGAATAAGGTCCATCTTTTTTATTGGCTACTTAGCCCTTTATTCATAACAGAAAGATCTCTTTTTTTCTTTTACTAAGATCAGGCATAAGGACTAATTTTGTGTCAATTTGCCTAGACCATGGCACTCAAGTACTTGGTCAAATACAAGCATAAGTGTCACAGTAAAGACATATTTTTTTTAGATATGGTGAACAATTTTGAATAAAACAAATAATCTTCCATAGTGAAGGTGGGCATCATCTAATCAGCTGAAGGCCTTAAGAGAAAAAGGAATCTCACCTCTAGACACAAATTATGTCATCTCAAATTTCCTTGGACTTCCATTCTTCTGGTTTTCCTTTCTCTCATAATCAACTCCTTAAAGTAAACGTGTCTCTTCCTGTGCAAAGATATAAAATATTTGAATCTGTAAATCTTTGTATAGATCTATGTAAAGATTTACCTATATGTGTATATAATTTCACACGTGTGTTCACAAACTATCGGTTCTTTTTCTCTGGCAAATCTAAATACATCAGATTTGAGTTTGGGGTCTGAGATACAGTGGCTAAATTACTTTGGAAAGGTACCTAGGACTCGGAGATATGTGATTAAATCATCAGTTAAGACATTTTTCTATATGAAGATGTACCTCAGAGGTAGAGCACTTGTCTAGCGCTTGCAAAACTCTAGGTTCAGTCCTTTGCACTGTTACAAAACGTATTATCAGACCTTAAATATGTGTATGGTAGACTGGTGGGTGTGATGGGACAATGGTTGGGGGAGAACTGGGGGGAATCTTAGATTTTCTCATTACTGTACTCTGATGTCAACTACCCACCACTTCTATTGAATTATCCTTTTTAAAATTCGAAGGGATGGCTGTATTACTCAGTGAGTGGAAGTGCTTGCAGTATGAGCATGAGGACCTGAGTTCAGTTCTTCAGCATCCATGTAAAAAGATGATCATGACTCACATAGGCCTGTAACCTCAGCACTGTCAGAGGCAGAGATGAGATTCCCGGAACGTGATGAGAAGCCACCCTAGTTCCAAACTCCTGTCTCAAAGGAATTGGGTAGAAAATAACAGAATAGGAGAGCCAACACGCCCTCCTCTGGCCTCTATACATATGTGCACAGGCATGTACCCTTGTACACACACATGTTCATGCACCAAACACACATATACTATAATCACATGGACACATACACATATACCACAAATACATACATTACACATACATATACAAACACACATGCACATTACATACACATATATGACTTACATTTATACATATATTAAACCCACCACACATATACCACACTTATATACATACATACCAGACACAAAACTGAGCTTTCACATTCATTTTTGAAATTAATTTTATTTGAAATTTTATTGTAATTCCAATAAACAGCAACTTATTTTTGACTTTCATTCTAGTTCTGATAATGAGGTGTGGTGACTAAGCTCTTTTTCTAAAATTTTCAGGTGGGGACTTTTGGGATTATGGGTAACATGGTTGGCAAGAGCGTTCAAAATAAGTTCTCTGCAAAATACCCAATTAACCTAAAGTGACATTGTTCTAAGAGGAATCACAACTGAGACTTGGTTACTACAAAAGAGATTCCATCATGTGTGTAGGAAACTGTAGCAAGAGTTCTCAGGAAATGGTGACAGTTGAAGCCAAGCAGGTTGCAGTGTCTTGTGTTAAAAGTATTGCTTAGTTAGGCCTAAGGCTGATCAAGCAATGCTCTACCTTCCATCTAGGTGGGAAATGACCCAGACATTCTAGCTTTTGGTCTGATGACCTCAGTGATGGGGTCATTTTAGCACCCATGTCTGATCTGATGGTGTGCCGTGGTAGAGCAAGTAAGTCTAACACTGGGATGGCACATCCTTTTTACTGCCTGAAACTCATTATGCACAAGAGAGACTCAATAAAAACTTGTTAAATAAATAAGCCATCTATGACACCACAACATAAAACTGGACTTCAAAGGTCAGAGCAGTGTTAGATGCAAGTATATCATGCTATTCTTAATGAGATATTTGTAGTAGACATAGGTTCATCGCAAATAAGAAGTTATTATCCTTAAGAAGCAAATCCTTGCTCTCCAGCTATGAGGATAGTTCTAGAGAAAAATGTTAGGACTAATATGAGAATCAGTAAATGGCATTTTCAACTGTCTTACCACACAGTTTCCTCTTTTTCATTAAGCTATGTGGAAACAGCTCTGTGGGAGTGGGAGAGCATTTTTACCTCAATATGGTGAATGTGATACAAATGGTTTGTTATTCAGGCTGATTCTATCATTGACCCAAATGAGTTCTTTGTGAAATCTGACTGGGCTGTTTTCTGCATTTCATCAAGCTAATTCTGTAATAGCTTTAGCAGAGCTGCTGTGGACTAAAGGCATATCAAGATACAACTTTAAATTCATAAAGTCTGTAGCAATACATGTGGTGAGAGCTTCTTTTGTACTGTGTCTTATTTAATAGGTTCTACTTTCAAATTCTGAATTTGAAATATTTACTCTGTCTGGACATTGGACAAATTTATTTAAATTTCAACAATTCTATCACCTATATTAAATAAGGATTATGGCAATAATAATAACAGTGTCATGTTCTGATAGGTTCTGACTTTGAAGATTGTATAAAAAAATGTTCATGTCAAATTCTTAGTACCCAACACTCAATGAGAATTTCAGAATTACGTAAGTTTTACATTTTAAAACAAAATGATGGCTAGGTTAATAGATAGAAATTGCTTTTCATTTTAAAATATAAGTGAAATCTTTTTAAGTGGGTATAATTACAATCATCTCTAATAAGCAGAATTTTGTGTTCCTACATAAAAATCCTGACAGTATTGTAGTTTAAAATATTTCCTTTCTCTGTAGCTTAGGGGAAATTTTCTCACAAAATGAAAAAGTCATACTTCAGATCAACGGCACTGAATCAGAGAGCCTATGAAGAATGGAACTCAGTATGAAGAATGAAGAGTATGGAGAGACCAAACTGTGCAAACAGTTTAGAGCAACAGGCATGTGGAACTGAGGCCTCAGCACTGGCATTCATTAATAATTGTGGTTACACATCCTCCACCTGTCAAGTATTGATATTATTGGAATCTTGTCTTTGTATTAGGACCTGTAGGGTTCTAACAAGGTGATCATGACTGCATGAGCTGCTTTCAAGGAACCTGATGTTGTAGCTATACTTGTTATTGTAGTTTATAAATTTGAAACCTAAAGTGTCAGACATAAGAAAAAAATAACATTATAAAAGACTGTGCTCAGGAGCAAACAAAGAGAAAGCATAACTCAGTTGCCTCAGGATAAATGTTTGAATAGCTAAATACCATGTGACGAAGAAACTGGTTTCCAGCCAGAGTCATGGGGCTGAAAGCTGGAACTGATGGCAGGGAGACAGCCAACCTCAGGAAGGTGAAAACAGGTCCAGCTTTCAGAATCCAGGCTAGCTGGATGAGGGAGCAAAGAGACAACAGTTCTTTCCAACAGACTGGCATTACTGGCATTCCTTCAAGCTAAGAAGCAAGCCATGGCATGAGTTGGAATCCCACACTTGCTCACAGACTTTAAGAAGGAGATTTTGATCAATACCTCTCAAACAATTCTGTTGTGGGAACGTCTGATTCCTGTGTTTTTTTATTTACCTTTAATCACTACTTGGCTTGAATCCATATTTAACTCACATTCCTATCCCACAACATTCTTATTCTATCAGAAACAACGCTAGTTTTAAACGTGAAGCAGGCAGGCTTGAGTTCTGTTTTTCACTTTACACATTTCGCTGCCATTGGTTCTGATGTCCTCTGCATCCCAGTCTATGGTGGGAAACCTTCAGGCATGGAAAAGTCTTATGTAATACAGTGACTATCAATAACATTAAAATCTTCCTGAGCATTTCATATTTAGTGCCGTTTTTTATTTCTATTCTAAGTGACAGTGTAGAGAGAACATACAGCCAAACAGATCCAATTTTGAGTTTCGAGTCTCCTACTCCTACATTCCTTATAACTTTGAGCAAATGATTTAACTTCATGCATCAGTTTTGCATTCTAAAACTGGGATGTTGTCAACTGTTTTCAATTATTTCTCTCCCTCCCTCATCCCCCCCCTCTCTCTCTCGGTATGTGTGTGTGTGTGTGTGTGTGTGTGTGTGTGTGTGTGTGTGTGTGTGTGTGTGTATGGGTAGGTATAGGTGAAGCAGTACCAGTTGATGCTGAAAGATGTCAGATCCCTGAAGGTTAAGTGATAGGTGGCTTTGAGCTGCCCAGTGAAGGTGCTCAGAAGCGAACCTGGTCCTTATCCACTGAGCCATTTCTGTAGACTCAGATACTGCCAATTTTGGAGAACTCTTAGAATAAGGTAAGAAAATGCTAGCATATGATAAATACTCCATTGCTGTTTTCATTATTCTTCTTATCACTAATTATATTTTCCCATATTATCAAGTCACTCTTAAATGTTTAAAGGACACAGCTCCAAAAAGAACAGAATGTGTGGAATGCCTGTGATGGTGCTGGTACTTACTGTTGCTTCTAGAAACCTCGGTGCTCAATTCTACTCTTTAAGATTTTTGTTTTCAGTGACTGAAAAAAAGGAAGTATTTCTTTTCCTCAAAATAAAACAAGACTCGGTATGAAAAACTGGAAAAAAAATAGGATGAAAGTTCAATGGATGTTATAAACATGACAAAAGAAGTTAAGAGAAAGTTGGAAGAAAGCAAAGGTTTTGGTGGTCTTGTGTTGTGGAATAGAATATTTGTTTAGCTAAGTAAAGGTGTGTTACATTTGTGCTGCAGAATAATTGTTTAATAAATGTAAAGATGTGTTGCATTTGTTTACGCTGCATTTGTTTGACTATGTGTTAAGATGTGTTTCACCTTGCCTGCCTAGGGCACCTGATTGGTCTAATAAAAAGCTGACAGTCTAATAGCTAGGCAAAATAGGGATAGATGGGGCTGGCAGGCAGAGAGAAAAGAGAAGTCAGTCAGCCAGCTGGGGGCCAGACAGACAAAAAGACACAGAGGAAGCAGGAAAGCAGGATGGACAGTACATAGATGAGGTAAATGTGCCGCAGGGCAGCACATAATTTAATAGAAATGGGTTAATGTAAGTTAAAACAAAAACAAAAACAAAAAAAGAAACCTGGCTAAAAACAAGCCGGAGCTAAGGCCGAGCACTCATAATTAATAAGTCTTTATGTCTCAGTGTGGTGGCTGACAGTCAAAGAAACCCCCAACTAAAGTCTTGGATATTCAACATGGTGACACAGGGATGGGATGAGAAAAGGGAAAAATGGGGAGGGGAACCTTCATGAAAATCAATACAGGAAACTCTGCCATGTTAGGTAGTAGACCCTTCACATGGCACTATCATGTTTAAAATTCCTTTAGTTAGACATTACTCATAAAATGTTACACAGAACTCTCATCCAATGGGTTTTAGAGTAGTAACTGATTTAGAATGAAGTTATTTTATAAGATAAAATTTTGCACAGCTGCTAAATCCAGTTCTGCTCTACTGATGTGTAGACATTTGATGACACCTGTGACATCAGGTCACAGGTGGTGATTGTGTTCTTGGTAGTCATCGTGCCTGATGTTTGTTGTACTTCAGAGAACTTCTAAAGAACTTGGAAATAAGGATCCCAGAGAACTCATTTAAAAAATTCTGAGGATTTTGGGTATACCTTGACAGGTTTGTACTTAACTCAGTTAAAAGGGGACACATTTTTAAAGTGGTAGGAATTACTGGAAAATATTTTCTATAAAGATAAATATTATAAAATGAACTAGACAGAGTGGATGAGATCTAGGCTGCTGATGTGGAAACCTTATTATTACACCAATAAAAATGGTACAAAAAAGGCTGAACCACTGCCCAAAATTATGTTCACATAAAAATGAGGACTCTTCATTAACATTCTAGTTTAAACTGAAGTATTATTTTTCAAAGAAACATCTATTTTAATTTCACAATTTTAGTGGTGCTGTAGCTTTTATTACTTTTAATTTAATGCATAAAATAATTCAATTTAATTTCTCAGAAAACTGTTATGTAAGAAATGGAAACTCTTGTTATTCTAGATGTTTCAATTGTATTTGGTTGTCAATGCTTTCTTGAAAGGAATTTTATTTTTCTTTTCTGTTTAATTCAGTGTTTTGAATTTTTAACCTCTTGGCCTATATTTGCAAGCATTATTCACCCATATTCCTAGGTCAATCTTTCCATTATATTTACTTATCAGATACAAACAACATACCACTTTTCACATGTATAATATATTTAAAGCTGGATTTAAATTACTCTAGCCCCTTGAATTTCCATTTCTTAATACAAATCTGAAGACCAGGATTACAATTCTATTTAAATTGCTCCTACTCTCTAGAGCAGGCTTTTCGCTTGTCACTAGGAGCATAATTTAGAGACAAATGTTTACAGTCGTTTTGTTTCAAGGTTTTAGAAATCTGAGGCAAATATTTTAAATAGTAGTGTCTAACATTTCTACAACACTTCGTTTATCAATCATCGCCACGAAAATTGGTATTCTATGTAAGTGAAAATTCCACAGAGTAGATCCTTATCACGTTAGCTGCCTTTGTTTTCCATTTCAGTCTCTTTGCAGGAACTCTCCCATAATGCATTCCACACTGATTTCCTGTGGGAACAAAAACACTAACAGAATTTTGTTAATACTCTTTCAAAATTCAGTATCTCTACTTGATCTTGTATAGCCACCTTGTTTTTCCAAAAGCCTTCTTTCTTTGTATCTCTCAGCACTATTTGACTTCATAGATGATCATCACAAATGTAAATTAAGAACAAAAATGTTATACAATTGCATATAATGTAAAAAGCAAAAATAAGTGATAGTCCTCAAGACCACATTGTGACTACCATGTAGCAACCAAAGATACCTCACTGGTCTCTTACTTTGTTCCAAGTGCTTAGGGTTGTTCAGTGATAATTTCTGTTTCAATAAAAGATTACTGAAAATTTCCAGAGCACTTGAAACTTAAACACTTAAATGCTCTTCTGAATGACTCTTGTTAAAAGACAGGACAGCAAGGACTTGGGGAGACTGTGCTACATAAAGGAGCTAGCCAATTGTTAGTTTAATGCTGCTGTTACAAATTCTTGAGGCAGTTTAAAGAAGGAAAGAGTTCATTTTCATACTTTCAGATGTTCCTGTCCATGTTTGCTTGGATCTGTTACTTTCTGACACTGTGCACAAGGAGGAAGAGCATTGCTCAGCAGCGTGTGTTGGAGCAAGAAGTTCACCTCATAGGGGCAAGAGGCAAAACTCCAGGGAGAAACTGAGGACAAGATTCATCTTCTCAGGTTACATCTTTACTTCCTCCAAACCAGCCCCACCTCCTATTTTTCAGTACCTCCCAATAATACTATCATACTGTGAATCATAAAAGCATTCATCTAAGGGTTAGGCCATAGCCCCCAGAATCTGGTCATCTCTCAGAAGTCCATCAGGAAGTAAATGAGTCCCTGGTACATTGGACCACGGGGTACATTTACTTACAAATTGTAGCACCTTTGTTTTAAGAGGCATGGTTGCACAGACAATATCCATCGAGTAGTAATATTTTGCTAGCTATCATTGAGGGTTATTTTCTAACCAGTGACCCTTCTCTCTCTCTGTCTCTCTCTCTCTCTGTGTCTCTCTCTCTCTGTCTCTCTCTCTCTCTGTCTCTCTCTGTCTCTCTCTCTCTCTCTCTCTCTCTATATATATATATATATATGTATATATATACACTCTCTCTCTATATATATATATACTCTATATATATATATATATATATATATATATATATATATATATATATATCACTCATATTGTGGTTCTTGTCTTCCTTCCTCATGATTATTTTTCTTCCAATCTTTCTGTCCTTTGACACTTAAAAAACAAAGCCTAAAGCAAATAGACATAAAATAGGTATCTACAATACACACTAATTTTTGTCTCTAATTGAAAAATCGAAGAGTCAGTTTAAACCAGGTAGATGTTACAAAACAAAGATGAGGAATAATCCATAAACCATTCACTGTTTCCCTCTTCAAGGAGATCAGCTAGATGGCTGGATCACCACTGTCCCCTCCCCACAAACACACATGAAATCTGCTTCTATCGAGCCCTACATTCTAAATCTCCACCTTCATCCGGACTTTCCAATAGCCTATCTGCCACTTCAGAACAATGGTCCACTGTTCCACATAAGCCGATTCTTGGTTTATTTGTTTTGTTCTTGCTTTAGTTTATTCTGTTGCAGTACTAGAGAATAGACTTGCATTTCCATGAATTCAGCCTAGTGTGTGAGCTATGCCCCAGGCCTATGCCAATTCTTAGTGGTCTTCAAACACAGAGTGGAAGCTCTCATAGTGTCAGAACCTGGTTTGGGTACCCGTCTTCAAGTCTTGAAGCAGAGAGAAAGCAACATCATTGCTTTGATTTCGAATCCAAGGGCTAACAAACTTAAAATTGGCTAAGAGGCTGCAGGAAATTCCAGTAACAACTCCCTATCATCATTTCCCAGTGGTGAAAGTTGGACCTTCTGAATATCAGTCCAATACAAAGTTACTGTGGGGTGCATCTTCATGGCAGAAAACTACAGTCAGAGGCCTTAGGTAGTTGTTCCAAAGTCAGAAAAGAAAACATTACAGACCTTGACTCAAAGCCAATTTGTCGGACCCAGGATGGAAAGCAGAACGTTGTGTTGCCTCATCTAACTTTTTATTGCAAGAAAGTTTCCATTTTTGAAAACCAACCTGATTTCATAAAAGCTCCCTCTGACAAACTTTGCCCTCCTTAATTGCCAAGGCCTTTGGATTCCAGGTTCTGTAGGCCTAAGAAAATTTGCTCAATAAATTACAAAGAGCTACAGAGGGAATCATCCCTGATATACAGCAGCTATTAACTTGGAAAAACAAGCGAAAGAAAAACTGAGGAACCAGTTGGAATTTCCAGCATTGGTATCTCATTCTTGGAAGATCTTTTTGAGGAAATAACAGTTGCTGGAGACACATCACAGACAGAAAAGTACTGCTTGAAATTTGTGTAGTCCAAATGATTCTAGGGACAGTGTCTACCCACTGGTTGGTACAGCTGCCTGGTCTCTACTACATGTGTTTGAAGATTATTGCATTAAATGCTTATTTAGCAGGTTAGATAGATGTGGAAAGAAATGGTTGTCACCCCTCTGTTTTGTATGTTGGTTGAATAAGAAAGAAGAATCATGAAAAGTTATAAGGCAGAGAAGACATGCCAGCTGAGTGACATATCAGAAAGAAATAAAGACACTAGATTTTCCTTTTTTCTCAGAAAAGCTTTCTTGCCACGACAAGAGCTCAGGAAGGTTGATTTTATGCCTATATATGACAAGGCAATTTCTTCAATTTTCCATCTCTCTCTAATGCAACGCTGTCAAAAGAATCTTTGTAATAATGAAAAAAATTATTTTAGTTGTCTAATAAAGTATCAAATAGCTATATGGCAGTTATACTCTTAAAAAGTAGCAGATGATACTATGCAACTAATTTTTAAATAATTTAAATTTAAATAGCCTCCCATGGTTATTGGCTACTATGTAGAGCAGTGCTTCAATAAATGTTAAAATTATTTCTCCACCTTTTATTCTTATAAAATTTAGTAAGTTATTGCTTATATTTTGGTTTTAGTGAGTGTTGTAATTTAGTGCATAATTCTGAGAAGTCCAAAATGAGTCATGGAGGCAGCCTTAGTGCTATTACATTAAAAATGATTCCACGGGACTCCACTGGGAGATGTCCCAGTACCACACTTGCTGCCCAAGTGTGAGGACCAGAGTTTAGATCTCCAGAAATCTATGTAAACGCCTGATAGGTATGGTGACCAGCCTGTATTACCAGCCCTAGAAGGAGACAGTAAGCTGGCTATCAAGACTAGCAGACTAGCCATATCAACAAGCTCTGAGTTTGATTGAGAAATCTTGTTAGGCATGGTCATGGTTCACTGCACAAAATCTTTTTCTTGGGACATTTTTTTTCTGGATAATTTGTCCTTTTTCTTCAGATGTCTCATTTTTCCAGAGTTCTTCAGATTCCTTAACTAGATGCCTTCATTTTCCTGAAAGACAAAAACAAAACCCTTGCCAACCCTAACTTTGGGGAGGTTCTAAATCTAATCTTTATCAATTATGATTTATTATTTCTCCTTAAAAGTTTGCTTTATTTTCTAAAGCTGTTCTATCATCCAGAGCAGTATGGTTTCATACAATAGGCATTAGGTTCTTTAATTGCTCTGGAAGGAGTTTCCTCTATGATAATAGGAAAGGACTGAACAATTTGACATGGGGGTCTGCAAGAGCTCCCTCAGGGTGTTTCCCTATGGCTAAGGCAAGGGATTACCTTGTCTGTCCCTTGTTGACCTACATTCATTAGGCCAATGTCTGTCTTTCCTACACCTTCTGCATAACCCAGAAGGGAGGGGCATTCTATTGGAATTATTCCTTGAAAAAAAACCATTATTTCTAGAAATGCCCTATTTATCGTCCCTTTTTAGGTGACCTTGTTTACTGCAATTGAAACATTTGACATTACTATTTTTCTTCAAACCTCTGAAAATCACCTCTCATATCCAAGCATCATCATGGTCATGAGATTCAATATTAATTGTATCTCGGATCCATTCCTCCAAAGGTGATGATCTTGCCTTGAACAGCCTAATTACCCTTTTGCATTGTACATTAGCATTTTCAAAAGCCAAAAATTCAATTATTATTTGTCTAGCTTCTGAATTTGGTATCATTCTATTCGCTGCCGAAGTCAGTCTTTGTAAGAAATCAGTGAAGGTTCCTTTTGGGCCTCGTACAACTTTAGTAAATGACTCAATTTTCTTTTCTACTTCTTCAATTTTGCTGCAAGCATTCAAGGCTGCCATGCAGCATAAAGCCAGGATGTGGTCAGCATATAAATATTGTCTTTGTATATCAGCATAATTGCCTTCTTCAAGAAGTTGATCTTGGGAAATTTCTATACCTCTAGTCCTGTTTTGTGGCTCAATGGACTCGCTTCATCCTTCCACCAGGTTCTCCATTGTAACTGGAGACCAGCCTCTAAAACTGCTGTAACCAAATCTCATCAGTTTTGAGAGATAATTCCAAGTTGACTACAAGTTTAACATCTGCTTCACAAAAGATGAGTGGATACCATATGAGATTATTGCTTCTTTGAATCTCCTCAAATCTAACACTTACACAGGAGTCTAATCAGCTTGTACATAGTCTTTGAATATGCAGTTCCTATAAGGTAACTGGATAAATTGAGGTTGGCTTATTTAAAGCCTTAGGCTGTTTCTCTGTAACCTCATAATGCAATGTTGTGATTGGTTCTTTAAATCTCTATGATCTGTTTTAAGAAGTTTTTCTAAAACTTTTATCTTGGTTTTTTAATGATAAAACAGAAATGATCAAATAAATAATATTTATAATTGACATTACATAAACCCCATCAACATTAATTATCCTCTCATTTAATTGTTCCATTTTCAGACTGTCTATTGTTATCGTATTATCAAACAGAGACCAAACTCCCTTGTAAAAATGTTTCCCATTTTTTGATGTAGGAAAAAAACTTTCTTTTCACTAATTTCTCCCTTTAAGAAATCCCAATGGGCTCACCAAATCTTCTGACAGTGACAATTCAGATGAAGGTGTGGTAGCAACCTGAGGAGGAGCCCAGAGAAAGCCAAAACCTGTGAGGAGAGGAAAGAAGCAAAAGATCCAGCCGTCTCACCAACTCCATGAATACTCTCACTGAATGTCTCTGAGTCCTCAGCCAAAAGAGGTCCAGCCAAAAAGTACTCTTCAGCTGAAAAAAGCTCTAGTTCCTGTCTCTTCACACTTTATATGCCTTTCTCTGCCCTGCCATATTACTTCCTTCCCAGTGCTGGGATTAAAGGCATGTGATTCCCAAGTACTGGGTTTAAAGGTGTGTGCCACCACTGCCTGGCTCTGTTTCTCTCCTAGACTGAGTCAATCTTATATAGTTCAGTGTGGCTTTGAACTTACAGAGATCCAGATGGATCTCTGCCTCTGAGTGCTAGGATTAAAGGTGTGTGTCACCACTGCCTGGCATCTATGTTTAATATAGTGGCTTGTTCTGTCCTCTGATCTTCAAGCAAATTTTATTAGGCTACAATATATCACCACACTGATGATCTGAATCCAGTCCCTTGTGAGGGAGGGAATGTCTTCCAAGTTCCAGAGATACACATGGCTCTCACAAACCCACAGAGATACCTATAGACACATGTGTGCATGTACACACATAATAAATAAATAAGTGTCAGCAATTCTGCAAATATACATGAATAATGTCTGTTGAAAGACAGAGAAGTGTGGTTCACTTATATAAACAGCATAGGCCATTGAGGATTAAAGTTAGTTCTTCTTTTGCCCTGGGAAAATGTGCTTTCTGGAAAACCTCAGCCAATGACATAGACCTACTTTCTAAGTGGTTACACATGTGAAGAGAAAGAGAGAACAAGAAGAAAGTTGAAAGAATAATTGCAGCTTTGCAAGCACCAATGTCTTAAGGCATATGCAAATGAAGTTAATATGTGACATGCCAATTCACATTAAATATGAGGCAGAGAAATCCCTTAAGCCCTCACCCACAATGTATTCCACTGCTTTGGTCACATCAGGGGGCCACCTGCTCAGCCTACCTGTCTTTCCCTCCACCATCACCATTCAGCCCACCTGAGATAGCTCCCTGGTGTCTTCCATGTGAATTTGAAGACCCCTGTACCAAATGATTTCTACATCTTTTGTACTTCTAGCACCTTTTGCTTCTCTGATAATAAATTGATGAGAGGGGCCTTTGTCTCATCAAATGCTAAATACTGGGGGTTTGATATGTTTTATAAGTACTATAAACATTTAAAGGAAGAACTTGGATATTATTACATGCAACCCATTTTTGCCATGCCAACTGCTCACTGATTGTTGAGTGAATAAATTATGCAGAAGTTCCTAACATGGAAGAATCAGTACATGACATTTTCAAGCTGAGAAATTTGATTTTGTCGGAATTCACCTCATTTTGTGTTTTTGTTTATTTTCATCTCAGATAAAACTGTGGTGATAATTAAATTCATAGTAAAAGTTTATAGCTGCCTGTTATAAATCCTCAGAGAATGCCCATTATTCTAGTTTGGTTTCTGTGGCTTGTAACAAAACACTGGCCAGAAGCAACTTGGGGTGGAAAGTATTTATTTCAGTTTACATTTCCACATAACAGTCCATCATTGACAGAAGTCAGAACAGGAATTCAAGTAGGAATTTGGAGGCAAGAACTGAAGCAGAGACCATGAAGGATTGCTGCTTACTGTGTTGCTCCCAGGCCCAGGTTCCATTAGTCTATTAGCCTAGGCTCACCTACCCAGGGGTGATACTGCCCACAGTGTACTAAATCCTCCAACAATCAACACAATTCCCCACAGGCCAATCTGATGGAGTGAATTCCCTGATTGAGGGGTTTCTCTTCCCAGGTGACTCCAGTTTTTGTCAGGTTCACAGCTGGACCTATGATGCCCATGAAATAAATGTCTGTGGTGTTACTAGTACTTGTGTAAGTAGTAACTCTGCCTCCATTTCCCTCTTTTTCCTCATACCAGTCTTCATTCTCAGACGCAGAAGTCTCTTTCAGCAATTAGCTCATAATACATGGTAGGAGAGTTCCCTTTGTGTTCACTCTGCTTAGGGATTATGAGCTTTCTTAATCAGTAACTTCATGATTTTTCAACAAGTAGAGAACTTTTGTCCCTTACCTCTGCAATGTTTTCTTCTTTCTGGAAATTATTTATAAACTAGGCCATGTGATAATTATCCCTAAGGTTATCAAACATATTTTTCAGTAGTTATTTGTGTATGCTTTATTTCAGATGATTTATTTCTATTGTTACTAGATAGATAGATAGATAGATAGATAGATAGATAGATAGATAGATGTAGATATTCAGCTTTTCTTCTGAAATGAATTCTTATTGTTAATTTCATCCAGTGAAATTCTCTTCTGAGATACTCAATTCCATTATTATGCATTCCAATTTTTTTCCTCTTATTAACATTTCCCCAATATCCACAAGGTCATGGGGAATAGTTGTAATCAAAGTATTTGAACTGATGCTGCCATCTCTTCCTTTCTAGAACTGTTTCTGTTGAGTGACTTTTCTCTGGGTGAGCTACAAAACTTTATCCATCTTCACACATTGAGTTATTTATTATCAGGCGTGAAGCATTGTGAAGGTTAGGCTGCTGAGCCAGATTTTGTTGTATTCTTTAAAGATTGCTATGGTTTGATCATGGTTTAGAATGATGATCTTTTAAGCCCTTTTTAAGTTATTTCAGGGAAGTTAGAAAGCCTTCATTTTGAGAATGTTAGCTCCACTTCTCTGATGTAGACCTTTCTTTGGGCTTTATTGAATATTAAATGTGTTCAGTAAAGTATCTCTGCTCTACTTGACAAGAATTCAAAACTCTCCCAGTAATATGGATTATGTGCATTGTTTTTCACCCCATTCCCCCTGTTTTTATCTGAACATAGAAGACATTCCTAGATTGGACTCATGGGGCTTCACCATATGCATACATATTTGCAACCAAAGTACTACAGAATCCCTAGTCATATTCAGGTTTTTGTAAGTATTTCTTTACTTGATATCTATATCTCATGTGATTTGCCCTATAAATTCTAACTGTTGCTACATCCTCCAGTTGGGGTTACTGTCTCCCTGACTTTGATGAGACCGCCAGGTTTATTTTCATTTTCTCATTACTTAGTTACAAAGTTCAGTTGCCTCCAAAAAAGAATCTCAACTCATTTGATTCTTTTCTTTAGGACCATTAACCTGAACTGGCCTATTTCTAAAAATAGGTGGTTTTAAAAAACATTTTCTCATGTTTTATGGTTGTTTATAAATAAACATATTGCCATTCCCTTGTGGCCAGAAGCAGAAATCCCCTAGATTTCAAACATGACTTCTCATACTGTGATTTCACTTTAGTGATACAAAAGGTCCCCTCTGCTGTGTTTTTACGTCTAAAAATAAAATATTCTTAGGTGTTTGCTTTCTCTTATGGTATTGCCCTTCTATATTTTCAAGAAAAATCTAAAGCATTATTTGATCTAGATGTTTGTTGAATATATGAGATCACTGGGGGGACAAGAATCTGTCTACTCACAATTCTATTTATTAGGGATGATACTTTTGGTTTCTGTCTATCAGGAAAATAAATTTTAAATTTTAGTGAAAATACAAACTTATTATTATGACTTTATTATAATTAATTAAAGATAACTAAAGGGTTATTTTATTGTTGTTTGACTTTTGCCTCCTCAGAGTTTTATGCACCTTTGAATTTTAATTAAAATCAAGTTGATGTGAAATGTTCTCATATGAAAAGTGCCTGAAACATGGTTTTAAACACAACTGTGAAGTGGAGTGGTTAGTATCCACTCCAAATCTAGAACTGGATGAGCTCCAGATCCAAACAGCAGGACATCATCCTGTTATTAACCCTAAAGGGGAAAAATGTGGAAAAAGCCCTGAAATTCACAGCAGCAGATTCAGCACCCCCATAGTATCAGTAAACAGTTAGTTTAAAATCCTGTTCCAATGGAGTCAGGAAATTTACCAGATGTAAGTGGTACATAGATTACACTGTACCCGTGGTTTCTCAATATTGTTCATGCCTTCATAGTAAAACTCAACTAAAACAGTTTTGAGTACAAAATTGACACATACTGATATAGATGGGCAAGAATATCCAAATAAAATTTGGCATTGGCACAAATCCTATTTTCAAGGATACTCTTAGCCTAATAATATTGTTATATTTATAAATTATGTACATACGGTGAAGAGTAATTTTTAAATACTCATATTTTTCTAAAAGTCATGCTAAATAAAATTTATTGAGATAAACAAAAAAATGTTACTGCAACATGTTTATAGTGGTTTCTAACCTTAAGCTCTTGGCAACATTAACAGGGATTTAGCATAAACTTATTTTTAAACGCCCAGGCAGACTACAGGGAAGGAGTGAGCAGGCTACAAGAGGTCTGCATATGCGGGTTCTGCAAAGCAACATACACAAAGGTACCCTCACTTTCTCTTCTCCCCTGTGACTAGTTGTGAGACATTTTTCAAAACAATATCCCTTTTGAGAATGCCAATTATGAGGGATGATAGAACATTGATTCAGCCTCATTTCTTGCCTTTTGTTATACAGTTAAAGCTTCTATTGTTTTCTTGACCAAGCTAAAATAAAACAGATGTAAGTAAATCAGACAAAGATGTGGATTTGGCATATGAGTAGAGAGAGGGTAGAACTAATATTTTTTCCTTGTTGTTTAGTTAAGCAATGTTAAGCACATTCTGTTACTGTGAACAAGGGGCAATGCTTGAGTAGTAAATTGTTACATTTGCTGGTTTTGAAATTGAAATGGGGAAAGCATTAGAAAAAGAGAGAAATGGGCAAAAACTTGATACTAAAAATCTCAGAATACTGAACAATAGGGCAGTTCATGTATTAACTCATTCAAGAGATGGTATGTATGTATGTATGCATGTATGTGTGTATGCAAGCATGTATGTATGCAATTATATGAAATGTTTTGCTGAATGACATGGGGTTATACTTACACTACCTCAAAATGTAGTGGTCATCATCCTAATTTACTCTGTAGTGAGTCAGTTTTAGAATGCATTAGTGTTCAATATGAAAAAATTTCCAAAATTAGTATGCCCTTGCTTGAATGTTGTATTCCTCAAGATTCCTAGGAAGAAGAGTCATTGGGATATACATAGAATTAATTACAGGCATTGGCTCATATGATATGGAAGCTCATATGCCTTAAGATGTGCTGTCTAAAGGTGGCGATTAGGGAAAGCCATGGGTGAGAGAATAATGTCCAAGTACAGAGGAGATGGATGTCCCAACTCAAGGAAGAAGAGAATTTCCCTTTCTCTGGCTTCTAGTCCATTGCAGATTTGGTGTATTGGATGATTTCTATGCATGTGAGAGAACCTCCTCTTTACTTACACTACCGACTCAAATACTAACCTCTTCTGGAAGTAAAGAATCCTTCAGCACACTCAAGTTGATAGACAAAATTAACTGTCTTAGATGTTTTCAAAGGAGGCACAACTAAATTTTAGCTGAACAAAACCAAAGCAGCACATTGGTGCTGGGTCCATGTACTGAGGCATTCCTGCTTTATTAGAAAATATCAATATTGTGTGCTTTCTGTACTTTATTTAAAAAATGGAGAAATGTAAGTGCTGTGGAATAATCCTTCTGTACATTGTGAATATGTATTACTCTGATTGGTTTAATAAAGAAGCTTCCTGGCCAATAGCTGAGCAGGATAAGGTTAGATGGAAGAGCCAAACTGAGAATGCTGGAAAGAAGAAGGGTGGAATCAAAGGAAATGCCAGCAGACACAGAGGAAACAGGACTAGGTTTTGTAAAAAATGAAGTAACAAGCCATGAGCCACATTGTAGAGGGTAGATAAGAAATCCAGGTTAATGTAAATGTAAGAGTTAGCTAGTGACAAGCCTGAACTATTGGCCAAGCATTTATAATTCATATTAAGTCTCCATGTTGGATATTTGGGAACTAGCAGTGGGAGAGAAGCTTCCTTCTATATGTAAGGATTAGAATAGAATTCAAGGATTGTTTTTGTCTTAACATTTTTCACTTGTGATAACATATATGTGTTTTTTTATGTTTTCAATATTGTAACCTATTAAAAATTACCAAGACACATTATCTCTTATTATATGTTTCTTTTTTCTTCTTTTAAAAATTTTTCTCTTATACAATACATCCAAAACAATGTTTCCCTTCCCTTTACTCCTCCCAGACCCTGTAGCCTCCCCCTCTCCCCCAGACCCATTCCTCCTCAGTTTCCCTTCAGAAAAGAACAGGCCTCCCAGGGATATGAATGAAACATGAGAGAGCAAGGCGCAATAAGACTTGGTTGGAAGACTTGTCAATTGGTGAAAGTGAGGTATTGAAGTTTTCCACTGTCGATGTGTGAATTAACCTTTAGTAATGTTTTTTTTTACAAACATACATACCCTCATATTTGGGGCACAGATGATAACAATTGAAAAGTTATCTTGGTGGATTTTTCCTTTGATGATTATGAAGTGTCCTTCCCCATCTCTTTTGATTAATTTTGATTTGAAATCTATTTTTGTTAGATATTTGAATGGCTATACCAGTTTGTTTCTTGGGTCCATTGACTTGGAAAATTTTTTCCAACCCTTAATTTTGAGGTGATGTCTATCTTTGATGTTGAGGTGTGTTTCTTGTATGCAGCAAAAGAATGGATCCTGTTTTTGTTTTTTTATCCATTCTGTTAGTATTTGTCTTTTTTTTTTAATTTATTTTAATTTATTTTGCAATACAATTCAGTTCTACATATCGGTCACGGATTCCCTTGTTCTCCCCCCCTCCCGTCCCCCTCACCTTCCCCCCAACGCCCCCCCCCCCCCATTCCCATCTCCTCCAGGGCAAAGCCTTCCCCACAGACTGAGGTCAACCTGGTAGACTCAGTCCAGGTAGGTCTAGTCCCCTCCTCCCAGGCCGAGCCAAACAATCCTGCATAGGCCCCAGGTTTCAAACAGCCAACTCATGCAATGAGCACAAGATCTGGTCCCACTGCCTGGATGCCTCCCAAACAGATCAAGCCAATCAACTGTCTCACCCATTCGGAGGGCCTGATCCAGTGTGGACCCCTCAGCCATTGGTTCATAGTTCATGTGTTTCCATTCATTTGGCTATTTGTCCCTGTGCTTTATCCAACCTTGGTCTCAACAATTCTCGCTCATATAAACCCTCCTCATTCTCGTTAATTGGACTCCCAGAGATCCACCCAGGGCCTAGTCATGGATCTCTGCATCCAGATCCCTCAGTAGTTGGATGAGGTTTCTAGCACAACAATTAGGGTGTTTGGCCATCCCATCACCAGAGTAGGTCAGTTCGGGCTGTCTCTCGACCATTGCCAGCAGTCTGTTGTGTGGGTATCTTTGTGGATTTCTGTGGGCCTCTCTAGCACTTTGCTTCTTCCTGTTCTCATGTGGTCTTCATTTACCATGGTCTCCTATTCCTTGTTCTCCCTCTCTGTTGTTGATCCAGCTGGGATCTCCCGCTCCCCCAAGCTCTCTTTCCCTCGACCCTCGCCTTTCATTACCCCCACTCATGTCCAGGCTGTTCATGATATCTCTCAATTTCAATGGACTCAATTCCCCAATAAAAAGACAAATACCTCCTGAGTGAGGTATTTGTCTTTTTATTGGGGAATTGAGTCCATTGAAATTGAGAGATATCAATAACCAATGATTGTTAATTCTTATTTTGTTGTTGTTGGTGGTGGTAATGTGTGTTTCTCTTCTTTAGTTTTGCTGGTGTGAGATTATTCATTTCCTGTATTTTTGCTGGTGTAGTTAAACTCCTTGGGTTGGAGTTTTCCTTCTACTACCTTCTATACAACTAGATTTGTGGATAGATATCGTTTCAATTTGACTTTACCATGAAATATATTGTTTTCTCCATCTATGGTGATTGAAACTTTTTCTGAGTATAGTAGTCTGGGTTGACATCTGTGGTCTCTTAGGGTCTGCAAGACATCTGTCCAGGCCCCTTTTGCCTTTTAGAGTCTCCATTACGAAGTCAGGTGTAATTCTACTAGGTCTGCCTTTATATGTTACTTATTTTTTTCCCCTTGAAGCTTTTAATATTCTGTCTTTGTTCTCTACATTTAGTGTTTTGATTATTATGTGGCCTGAGGTCTTTCTTTTCTGGTTCAATCTATCTGGTGTTCTGTAAGCTTCTGGTACCTTTATAGGTATCTCCTCCTTTAGGTTAGGAAAATTTTCTTCTATGATTTTGTTGAAAATATTTTCTGTGTCTTTGAGCTGAAATTATGTTCCTTCTTCTATGACTATTATTCTTAGATTTGGTCTTTTCATAGTGTCCCAGATTTCCTGAATTGGGAATTTTTTAGATTTAGCATAATCTTTGAACCTGTGGTTTCTGACCTCCTTGGGGTTTGCATATGCATATCAGATATCTGGCATACTAGATATTTAAGTTACTATTCATAACAGTAGCAACATTACAGTTATAAAGTAGCAGTGAAATAATTTCATGATTGGGGGTCACCACAACATGAGGATCTGTGTGGAAGATAGTTCATGTTTATTAGACCTCCCCACTGTCTTCCTTCAATTGTGAAGGATCGTTTGGTCACAGCTATCTTTCACCTAGAGATCCTTGTGGAAAGTGCTATTGTACCTAGTCATATGCCCATGGCTACCATTTTTGATGTCTCAGAGGAGTGCTTTAGAAACGTGGTCCCTGTCTAAGAGGTGAAGAATGACTGGACAAGATCCAAAGATTGTGGAAGGAAGGAACACCTTCATGTAATGGAGTAAAGGAAACAAGAGTCTCATGGTTCAGGCTGAGATGGATTCTTTGGTGTTTGTTGGGAATTTTTGTTTGTATGTTTTGGGGGTGCTGGGGAGAGTTTGCACTTATTTACCTTTTAGTTGATACTCTTAAACATAAAAGCACCAGAACAAAAAAAAATTGAAAAGAAACTCCCCAAGCACCCACATTTCACTTTTAACAGTTTTCCATATTTTGTCAAATTTGTCAGAAGTCATCTTTGCTCTTTTCTGTTGGTAAACAAAAATTCCATGCATGAGACTGCTCTGTCTCACAGATGTTTGTGTGTGTGTGTGTGTGTGTGTGTGTGTGTGTGTGTGTGTGTGTATGTATGCATATCATATCTGTGCATACACATATCTGTAGATACATGCACATATGCATATGTCTATATATGTATTATGTTTATATGTGTATGTTCAGTGATTATATATATTGGTATGTGTTAATAACATAAAATCTGGGGAAACAGAATCTATGGTAGTCACCTGGATCCCCAAATAATCCCATTTTCCAGTTAGCCAAACACTACTGATACCACTCTGAGAGAGTGTGAAAAGGTAATGAATATCCAAAGTCAAAATATCTTGGGATAATCTAAATACACATGTCACGTGATCTAGAATCCAGGGACAGAAATACAGATTAAACAGGGGAACAGTTTGAGAGCACAACTGTCCAGGAGTGTATCGAAGATGGAAGGAGCAGGGTGGGAAGGAGGGGAGTCTGAGTACTGCTCTGGTAAAAAACAAGGTAGAGAGTGAGGACCTCAATTATAAAACCACAGAGGATTCTTCTGTGTCCACATCTTGTATTATATTGAGCACTAAATGACAGAAAGGAATATTAACCCATGCTGAGACCATGATTTCAGCATTTTAAGACCTGACCAGAGAACCTAGCCATGTTAAACGTGTGTGAGATTCCCAATCTATTGAAAAGTTGAGTTTGTTTGTAAAGTTTGTGGTAATTTGACCACTGTAGAAACTAATAGTATAATGAAACTATATATATTTATATAGCTATAAAGTAAAATACCAGAAAGCCATAGGACTCTTTTAAAAATAAAACCACTGTACCATTGTGATGATTCCTAACAAAATTAACAAAGAGAGCTTAGTAAGTTCAACATATGGGGTACTTAAGAGCCAGAAATCTTGGCTGATGTGTAGTGGGTTCATCAGGCTATCATGAGCCAATGAGGGCAATTCACAAAGTGCACCCTTACAACTACTGGGAATACAATTTAAACAATTAACGTAAAGATTTGTATCATATACTATAAAACCTGAAGTCTGTCTATAATTCTGAAATTAATCAGTTTTAGAGTTATAATCAAATGACTGTTAGGACTAAATTGCTTAGAACATGTTGGATCCTGTCAGAATTACCTTCTTTTCTTTGGTGAGTCTGTTCAATCTTGAATAAATTCAGTGAGTCATTAATCTAAAAGTGTGTGGCACTGGCCTTACTGAATAAATGCTTCTCCCAAAGGTACTTTGTCTCTCCCAGTCTCTTTGATAATAACCTAACACTTTCCGCAGGTACGCCTTACAATTCAAAGTTGTTTGTTTTTTCAACTGAATTGGAAAAAAAAAGATTTAGATACCTAATGAAAAGTCAATATGATAATTTCACAGGTTTTTGGCTTGTTATTTTTGGAACTTTGGGATTTCGTTTTAAAATTACAAAGAAACTGAAGCACTGTCCTTCTTTCATGATCTTCTTTAGACATTATCTCCTTTGAAAAGCTTTCAAGGTTTTGTGGAAACAAGACACTTGTGTGTCTCGCTTGTATTAACTAATCCCTAATTCCTGAAATCACACAATTGCTAATTTCCAGGCTTGACTCTTGCAAGCTGTGGCCCATCCTAGTTTAGAGCAGATATTTTGTGTATGTTTGCTAACAACAGAAACTGTGGCAATTGAAATTGCTTGGAATATAAAGCAATCAACATAATCACCCAGGCTCGATGTGTTAAAATATGTACACTAGTTGCTCTAAATTTGTGACTCATAGTTTTTATAAAAGTTTTTCAAATCATAACATTATTCCAAATCATTATATAACCTGAATGTGTGTGTGTGTGTGTGTGTGTGTGTGTGTGTGTGTGTGTGTGTGTGTGTGTGCATGCATGTAAAGCAGTTCTGCCACTAAGAGCTACTGAATGACCCTCTGGATGTAAATGTGATATTCTCTAGTACTTCCCTATAGGGACTATTTTTCTTCACCTTATCCCCAGTTTACAGCACACATTCCTTCATTGTATAGCCTGTGTGCTGTGCATACATATTGGTTTTTTGTTTTAATAAAAATAACACCCCTTTTTCCTCATTGGCCATTTGAAGGCAAGATGGGTCACCAAAGCTCTACTGGAATCAAACCAAGGAAGCTGGGCCAGGGTTCTCACTCTTGCCATATCTGCTCTAGCATCCATGGTCTGATCTGGAAATATGGACTGAACATGTGCTGTCAGTGTTTATGTCAAATCAAAAAGGACAAAGGTTTCATTCATTGGACTAAGTGACCTTGAAGGGATTATTCAAGACCATCTACCCAGTGAAACTTATCATGCTAGTCTTTGTACGTTAAAAAAAAATTAAGACCTTCAAAAATAAAAATAAAGAATGAAAAAAAGAAATAACAAACATATCCTCATCCAGTTGGCAGATCATATATATATTATAACTGTGCATACATTATATTGTTTATTCTATAAAATAATACACACTGCTGTAAATGTTTTAAGTAGGGGGAAATGTTGTCTGGCACTTGGAACTAAAATCAGGCCTGTGCATGTGACAGGAAGGTGCACTACCTGAGGTATAACCCTATCCCATGAAAAGAATTTTGAAATGTTACCAAACTTATAGGGGCCCTGCCATTATATATTACCAGTTCCACTTTATAAATAATAAAAAATAGGATGGCCATTCATAGAAGTATGATATAATTTAATATAGAGAATATTAAGATCTCAAATTTAAATTTGTGATCTATGTGATAGATAGATAGATAGATAGATAGATAGATAGATAGATAGATAGATAGACAGATAGATACAGACAGATAGACAGACAGACAGACATAAAGATGAGTCTGGAAGAGTAATTATCTGGATATAGTAATTATCCCCAAATGATTGAAATAAACAATAAATTTTAATCTTCACCAGTTTGTCTTTGTTTTCCAAATGATGATAATAACATTCTAGATCTTCCAACATGATATAGATAGATAGATGTCGATATAGATAAATATATACCTATATCATATTTATGTGTGTATTCTGTTTGTGTATACATTTATGCATGTACTCCTTCATAAAAAAGTATTTCCATGGGGCACAGTATGTTATCCTGAAAGTTAAAAAAAATTGCGCAAGCCAATGAGTTAGTTGAGTGCAGAATGATAGATTAGTTTCTTTGGCTTGTGCCATGGATTAGAGCTTTGATAATTTTGTGAATTTTCAGTCACCATAGAATAGAAGTGACTTCTTTGAAGCCTTTTAAAAGCTCTGTAACTCCTGGTAATTGGCTTTTGGGAAGAAAAGAATGCATTAAGCTTCAATTTCTTCATGTTTTACAACAAAATAGTACATTGTAAAGCTCTTCAATATGTCAGAATGACTGTCCAAAGGCTGTCTGTAGTGGCCAGATGGCTGGCTATATTTGCCATCTACTCTCAGAATTGGTCTTCAAATGTCAAAAATAGTTAATACTATTGAGAAAGGCAGCTGCTTTCAGTAAACATGGATCTGCTTCCCCACATAGAAATACTTCATCTTTTCAGAGTATGTTACTGTGAACCTTCCCATTTCCAAATGCAAATTTCACCACAGCTCCAAATAAACAAAGAAAAAAAGAGCTAATGCTTAAAGCTAATGTATCATGCTATGAGAACTTCCAACACTAATGGCAGCACTGTTTCCTGGAACTCTCATTATGAAAGCCGCCCTCATTTCACAGTGGCTCTGGCTTGCTGTGGCTGCCACCAAGGGCTATTGCATAACCCTCCATGTGTGAGTGTGGTATCCTCTAACACTTCACTCTAGGGCTTATTTTTCTTGATCTGATCTGCATTTTGCCACACATACTCCTGTGTTGTGCAAAATATGTGCTATGCATATATATCAGGGTTTTTGTTTTAATATAGAAATAACAAATGTATCTTTATCCAGTTGGCAGAAGGGAAACATTTCATTTACTATATAAAAATCTGCTCGATTATTTGAAATGCTTTTATGGAAAAAAGTGTTTCTTAACACATGCACACACACACACACACACACACACAGAGAGAGAGAGAGAGAGAGAGAGAGAGAGAGAGAGAGAGATTTGATTTTTTAAAAGTATAATCCATTTTTAAGACAATTCTGAGACTTAGAATTTATATAATCATTTGATTAAAATTTAACAAATTCTCAGGAATGAAAATTATTATATCCTTATATCATTTTAGATTTATAAAAATAGAAAATGAAGTGTCAATCAGAAAAATCTAATTAAGGCTATTTAAGTATATCAAATTAAAAATGGAAAAACTAGTTTTAAAGCATAATATTTATATTATGTATCTAAAGATTGGAAAGGATATTATTTGTATTTTATAATTTAATGGTTCTATTAAACAAATATAATTGTTGAGACCCTACAATGATGGGGAAATGGGATGGGTCAGGAATCTTTGGATTACTCATACATCTTTGTGTAAGTATCACCTTTGTATGTATAAGTAATAATTTCTTTATCCAAAGATTCTTATTGTTTTCCTGTGTGAGCAGTTCTCAAGTAAGGATTTATCTTTTAGTTAATTCATACATAAGAAAACATTTTACTGTTTTGTTTCTTCCGTATTTGACTCTGTTTTTTACTCTACCTAATGATCTTGAAGCAAAAATTAGAAAACTGTTGTCACTAAATGCCATAGGGATGTTCCAAGCCTTGATATGAATAAACGAAAGTATGGAAAGAACTCTACTCAGCACAAGATCACCAGCTGGCGCGTACCTCGGCGGCACTGTGGGTGCAGCATGCAAGAGTCCTGGGTGCAATATTTAGCTCCTTCCAAAGAAAACCACGCAGGATGTGAGATGAGCTCTCTGGCTGCCCTACTCTACAGGCATAAGCAATTCTTTTTCCCCATAGAAAACCTTACAGTATGCGAGGGAAGTCTAGGGAATGGCACCATTGCTAACCAGAGTGAGAAACCCAAACCTTTAAGGATGCTGTAGCTGCCAGATTCCTTTCATTGAAACATACTTTCACCTGTATCTTTTCTCAGCTTACTCCCATTATACTCTAGCAAAGGCAGCACAGGATGATGTTGCCTGGTGCTACTGAGCACTTGACATGGGATTAGGTTAGTGTAACTGAATACAGAATTTTTCATTGGATTTAATTTTAAGTGATTTAAACTTATATTTAAAAGTGCAAATAACATGATTTTCTGTATTTCTTCCTATTGAAATAGTTACATTTTTATATTATTGGGTTAAATTAAATACTTTATCAATATTCTTGTCACCTCTGTTTAAAATTCATTTTCACCTTTTTCTCTTTCTCTTCTTGGTTCTCTGTGGCTCCTCAGAATTTCCTAAAAGGAGAACATGGATGTCTAGTACTCTATCTTCTTTGTTGGCTTGGATTATATAATAGCAGTCAGAGCTTTGGCAAAGAAAAAGGATTATGTATTTACGGACAGTGATCACATGTTTGCAGCAATGCTAACAAGTCCAAGAAGTCAATGCCTCCCTCCCACCTCACCTGGGCAGGTATCAAGCAAGGACATGCTTCTCTGAGAAATATCTTGCAGATTTTCTGCAAGAAACGATCAGTAATGAGCATGAAAAGGTGAAGGTACAAAGACCTAACTATTCACATTGAGGAGCTCTTTGTTTTCATTTCCTTGTTTTCTTATGGTATGGAATGAAAATGGAGCCTGTGTGCTAACCACAGACGCAATTCTGAGTGCTGCTTTTGTTTTTTTGTTGTATTCCATTGTTGTTCAGAGGATGTTTGTCAAGCCCTTTCTAACAATATCACACATTTCTCACTCTAACTTGATCTGCAGCACTTCTTTGCCAATGCTTTTCCCAGCCTGGGAGTTGATAACCCCTGAGTAGCATGCCTTATACAGCATTGTGAATGTGACACTCTTTCTCTGACTGCCATATCCTTTCTGACTTGATTCTCCCTTCCAAATACCCACATAGTCCTACTCATTCTTTGGGTCTCTGTTAAGTGATTGTTTTCTCCTTACTTAGCACACTACCCTGAACTTGCACCTTCATATTTTCCCTGACACTCTACACCTGCTAATGTGTTAAACTAAACTGAAATTTGATTGCATGGCAGGGTGAAAATACATCCTGAATGAGGTTTCCTTGAGTGGTGCATTTAAAAACAGCAATTTCAGGTGTTCAGAAAAGTAACTTACTTAGAGGTGTTGGCATGATGGGGAGTCCATGAGGCTTAACAGAGTACCTGGCAGGTTGCCTGGCTAGGGAGGCAGTCCCACCTCAGCCATGAACGTCAAGGAAGATCCACACTCTGGAAACCTAGACAGAGCTAAAGCTAAAGAATTGCGCACAAATCAGGACTGGAAACTGTAGGTAGAGACATCTAGTCACTTTTCAATACATGCCCTAGCAGGAATATGAAGATATAGGTACTCAAAATTTGCCTACACACAGTACTAGTGTTTCCACTAACCAAAGTTAGCCAGAAGGAAGGGGACATGGCAGCCTGGTAAGGTATGTAGAGGTCAGCATCTAGGCCAAAGTGTAGGATTGCAAAGAGCATAAAGACTATTAATGGATTTTCTTCCTATTGCTTTGCTTTTAGTACTCTTTACAAATTGCAGATGAAAAATATTAAATAAATGAATGACTCCCTAAAAAAGTCTTCAATATTACTGCAATCAGATTTAATTTTCAACTCTTTGCAATGTTTCAAAAACCAAACTGACCAACTAGGATAAACATTTGTTCAATTTTAAGTGTCAAGTCAGGTTTGGAAATTACTAGCACCATACTTATTAGGTAACATAGTCCTCTTGGCTCTCTATCTTCGATAGTCCGTTAATTCTCAGAAATTCTAGCCCCAGCAGGACTAGAAGTCTCCTTCACAGTTTCTAAATAAGAAAACATGAGGTCAGAGGTGCTTGAAAACATCAGGCCATGCCTTCCTCTTTGATTCTTTCATTTAATGAAAGCAAAACCAGAAAATACATGAACGTTAAAATATCAAAGGCTTTCTTCAACAAGTTAAAAATAAAATCAGTGAACCAGAAGCACATCCCTCACCACTGAGCTGTGAAGACAGCAACTGAGATAGTGACACTTCTGTAGTTTTAGAGTCCCATGAAAACGAGCCTGGGAAGGAGCTAGTGGCTAAAACCCTAAGTGTCTTTTTATTTTAATTGAAATCTCCTTCCAAGGAAATATTATATAATTTATATATATATATATATCACAATCATGTGATAATTTTTTGTATCTGTATGTGTGTATGGTGTGTGCATATGTATTTGTGTTCGTGTGTGTGTGTGTGTGTGTGTGTGTGTGTGTGTGTGTGTGGTTGCACATGCATGTGTGTATAAAACAGGCTTGTAAAATCCCAAAGTTGAGGCAAGGTGTCTTTCTTGATAACACCCCACTTTATACTCTGAGGCAGAGTCTCTCTGAACCCAGAACTCATCTTTGTGGCAGGTCTGGCCATCCAGTTGCTTTGGGAATGCCCCCTTTCCATCTGTGGCAGGCTAGATTACAAGCAGATTCCACACCAACTTCGCTTTTATGTGGGTTTTTATTTGTTGTTGCTCTTTTGGGGGACCTGCCACCTTGCTCCCAAATAAATCGCACACGGAGGCTTATTCTTAATTATGAATGCCTGGCCTTAGCTTGGCTTAGTTTCTAGCCAGCTTTTCTTATCTTAAATTATCCCATCTATCCTTTGCCTCTGGGCTTTTCCTTTTCTCTTCTATAAATCTTACTCTTTCTCTATGGCTTGCTCTATAGCTCGGTTGATAGCCCCTGGAGTCCTTCTCCTTCTCTGGCTCCCCCCACCCCTGATTTCTTCTATTTATCCTCTCTGCCTGCCAGCCTGCCTATTTCTCTCTCCTGCCTCACCATTGGCCATTCAGTTCTTTATTAGACCATCAGGTGTTTTAGACAGGCAAAGTAACACGGCTTCACAGAGTTAAACAAATGCAGCATTAACAAAAGTAACATGTCTTAAAATAATATTCTACAACAGGTTCTGATGATCCAAAATCCTGTCCTCACACATGTGGGACAAGTTCATTATCCATGAGTCATTACTCTAGCCCTTTGATACTTTTATGTGTTAGGAATATACCTTATCTGAAATGTGGAGGAATATTTGCTTGTACATAGTGATAAATGTGAGATTAGGGTCTAGGTCTAAACTCTCAATTCATTTACATTTCATGCATACCTTATACACAAATCCTGAAGATAATTTCAAACAACATTTTGACTATGATCTATTATATGAAGTCAGGAGGAGAATTTTCCATGTGTAACACCATGTCAGCACTCAAATAATTTTCTGTTTTTAAATATTCCAGATTTTAGGTTTTCGTACTAGAGATTCCCAATCTTCAAACAGAAGAAAAGAGAAGGGAAGAGGAAGAGAGATAGCAGCTGAAAATGTATTTATAGTAGTAAATACAGATTAAAATGATGGAAAATGAGGAATCTGTGTTCCTCTTCCAAACTACATGACTTTTAAAATTTCTTTGGAATATTATTTCAATTATTATTAATCAAAATAATTAGATTATTATTAGTCCTAATCTAATTGTCATTATATTATTACTATAATCTAAATACAAACAAACAAGTATTATTTTATTGCTTTTCTTTATCAGAATGTCCTTTTAAATGAAAATTGTGCCCAATTTTAGTCTACAATAAGGTATTTTCTTACATTGAACTTATGAACATTATTTAATTCAATATAAGATTTAATGTTCATGCATGTTATAGAATATCTGATACACAAAGGTGTGTGTATGAATATAAGTATGCATACATATGCTTTTCAAGAATGTATTGCTTGGCATATAGAAGAAATTAAAGGATTTTATATATTTATTTTTATTATTTTAAATTATGAATGTGTGTGTGTGTGTGTGTGTGTGTGTGTGTGTGTAAGACTGCCTGTGGGTATGCACACATGGGTATAGTTGTCTGCAGAGGCTGGAAGCACCACATCTGGCTGGATTTGGAGTTGCAGGTGATTGTAAGTTCCCAACACAGATGCTGGGAACTAAATATGGGTCTTCTGCAAGAGCAGTACAGGTTCTTTACCAAAAAGGCACCACTCTAATCCCCCAAATAAACTATTGGTTAACCAAATTCATTCCAAATGTTATCAATAACTCAGTAATAAGTTACACAGGGGTTTAATTGTGTTTGCCTAAAAATCCTATTTTATTAAAAGTAGCCATGGTTCTTAGGAGAAGTGAATGACTTTAGATCTGGGGTAGGAAATGTACAAGATAAATCCAATCATCTTGTCCCAGGAACAGGAATATCATCAAGGAATATAAGGGTCATCTCAAAGGTTCCAGTAGTGAAGAAGAAAGCCCTGAAATAGACACAGGAATGATTACTCCAGCATCCAAAAGGGATGAGTGCAACACGCTAAAATGGAATGTTAATAAGAATCAGAACTATCCAAGACAAAAACAGGTGAAATCCACAAGTGGGCAATTTATGAAATGAGAGCAATAGTAATAAAGAAAGCTGCAACATTAAAATGTTGTTCTACATTTTAATTAGGAAGGCAAACTAAAAAATTATTAAGACAACATTTCTTTACCCAGCAGAGAAGCACATCTTTAATGTCTGATGGTATCAAATACTAGCAACAGCAAAGAAGATCAAAAACTGATGGCAATTAGTTTAAAGTCCTTTTTGAGAGGGTAGATTAGCAGGGACAACTAAAATTTTACAAACATATGGCCCAATAATCCTATTTCCTACATCTTCCTAGGAGGAAGAACTGTGATTTTGGTAGGGAGGCATTCATGATTCTATATCTGTGACACTGTTTTGAATTGTAAAATTCAGCCAATGAAGGAAATCCATATACAAATTATTTAAAGAGTGGTTGGGGAGATTACTTAGTTGGTTAAAGTGCTTGTCCTGTAAGCTTCAGGACCCAAAGTCAAGCCCCAGAATCTAAAGATGCCAGGTACAAAGTAATCCTAGCACTGGGGAGGATGCTCCCTGGGAGTTTCCTGGGATCTATTCTAGCTTATTCGGTTAGCTTTGGATTCAGAGAGAGAACATGCCTCAAAAAAATAAAGCGGAGGGGTATTGAGTGAGGCATAGATTGTCAACCAATAGCCTCCACTTATGCATATCTGTACAAAGATGTCCACACATGAATACACACACACACAAAAATCTTAGAAATATCTTCAAATTATGTTTTAAAAGACACAATGAGAAAACATGCAATGGTGTTTTATATTACTTTAAATCGTCTCACAAAACAAATTAATTTGGTATATGTTATAAATATTTAGGTGTAATTTTATAGGAAACAGGTAGCAAGAATCAAATATATACATTAGATGAGATAAGGTGTGTTTGGGGTGGTATGGCCATAAACCAAATATATACATAGTGTTTAAACATCATGGGTAGAAAAACAATGTCTGAGAGAATTCAAATGGACTTTGGTTTTGTCTTCATGTTATACTACAATTGTTAAGAAAGTACTTTATGGTTTGTAATCTTCCAATAATATTTCAGGTGAACGTTTAAGGGCCCCCTTACAGATGAGAAAATGACACAGAAGTGAAGGTGGATTTGTCATCCTTAAAGGATAGCAGAGACTGATCTTTGATTTCTTTTTCTTTTTTTCCTCCAGATCACAGGGAATCGTACAACATCAAAACTTCTTCAGGAAAACATCTATTTTGAAAGGAAAGATTTAGCATTTGTTAGTCTTTGTTAATGGAAACTGCAAGTAGAAATGTGTCAAGGAGACAATGCGATGAGGAGATCCACCAGACTAAAGTCCAAGAAAGCAGAATCTAGTAGGTGCACAGCTAGAAGCTCCAATGAGAAAACTACAGAAGTTGATGCTCAGTCAGAGGAGGTGAAGGAAAAGCTCAGAATCGAAGTTCAGAAAGTGTGTCCCGGGAGAGGAAGTGGTCAGTAGAGGGCATGTGCTGAAAAGAGATGGCAAAAGAGGGCTTAAATGTCGTTGCATTTTGATAATAGGGAGGTCATTTCCTGCCTAGCAAGGAGCCTTAGTGAATAAGAGGAAGCAGGGATCCAAATGCAGAAGAACTATGACACGAGGTTGGCTTAATAGTGTGCCACTCCCTCCAAACATTAACCATGGCGTTGTCATACGATATACGTTTTCAAGGGTGCATACCCAAAAGAACTAGAAGCAGAAACTCTAGTAGATGCTTGCACAGCATTGTTTATAGCAGCAGCATCCACAACAGCCCAAGGAAGAAACAACTCAACTGTCCCCTGACGATGAATAAAATGTGGCATATTATGTTCAGCCTTGAAAAGGGAAGATAACTTGGTCAGATGCTAGAAACGTATGAACCTAAATGAAATAAACCAAGCACAGGGGGAGGGGACAAAGATCACAGGAGTACATTTACCTATGGGACCTAAAGTGGTCAAATCCTAGAGTGTGGGGAGGGAGCAAGGGCAGGTTGTTGTTGAGTAAGCACTGAGAAAGTTCTGAAGATTGATAGTGCTGACGTTCCACAATGTGGGTGTACTTGATGACTTTGAACTGTACCCATAAAATGACTAAAATGGTGAAATCTATGTTACATTTTGACACAAATACAGAAGAAAGATAAGAGGGTTCAAGGAGAATCAGTGTTGGCAATTACCTCAAAAATTTCAGAGGAAGAAAAAGAGAGCAATAGGTGGGATTAAGTTAGTCAAGAGAAGTCGTGAAGCTGGCAGAACCTCAAGCACAGTTACCTTAATAAAGTCCTTATTGGAGAAGCATGGATACTCACCTCTCAGATAAAGGGAACACCAGTGCTGATGAAAAGGTACATGATTGCAGTGGTCTACCCACTTATCTTCGGCGGATATATTTCCAGATCTCCCTGCAGCAGAGGCCTGAGAGCAGCTGGTACCAAACCCTACTCATGCCAATGTTTTCTGTGCCCTTACCGTGAACCATAACTATGTTACCATGACATTTATTTTCTTCTTGAATTGCCAAGAATGTTCACCTTTTCCTTTAGAAGGAGTACTTCATGTCTTCTCCTTTGGTGCATTAAAATGGGTAGAGTATCACTATTCTAGAATGCTAGGGTCATGATTAAGTAAAATTGGTTTACTTGAGTGTAGGACCTAGGACAATGTGACAGAGGCACTGAGAACACATATGGATAATAACTGACTAGGGGTGGGTCATGCCCACAATGTGGGTCCACCAGGCACTCAGGTGATTCATGTTCTACACAATAAGAGGCAGTCTGGCATGAGATTTTATCATGCTACAGAATTCTGAAAATTTAAAATTATATATCGTTTCTTCAATTTTTCATATAATGTTATTGAACTGTGGTTGACACTTGTAACTGAAACATTAGATAGGGAGACCACAAATGAGTGGGTACTAGTGTGCCCACAGGTGCTGAGGAGGTAAGACTGGGCTTTTAGGACCATATGATCCTCTTGCTTTACTAACAGAATCATGGCAAAAAAAAGTCACCTAAGCATAAATGAATCCCATCAGTGGCATTTCCTTCATGGACTATTCTGCCAAGATTTCACTGAAGAATTCAAATCAAATTTTAGATGATGACACGTAGGCTGTTATTGTTTGTAGTTTTGTTTTTGTTTTTTGCTTTGTTTTTGTTTTTTGGGGGTTTTTTTGTTGTTGTTTTTTTTAGGGTTTTTTATTTTTTTTGCCCGTTTGTTTTCTTTTTGTGGTATTTCACTACAGGCAACTCTCTTAACTTGGCTTATTTGATTTTACTTCTTGCCAATTCACATTAAATATGTGAATAAGTAATATGAAAAATGTTTCCACTTTTAATCATTCCACAATGCATCGGTCTTTTGACCACACAGTTAAATAAAAAGCTTAGGGTGTGGGGTTGAGGCCTCCTGGGCTTTCCCCCAATCCATGTTAGCATGTCTATTATTATCTTTGTTCTACTCAAGTTTTGGCAGTCAGGTTGGTGAGAATTTATGGGCGTGGCTTCTGACATTCCTATGAGACATAATCTCCCAGGAAACTCCCTGATCCTCTGGCTCTTAAAATCTTTCTGCCCTCTTCTGCAAGGATCTCTGGGCCATAGGTACGGGGTTATAGTGTACATTTATCCATTGCAACCCTACACAAAGAACTACAGGGAACTAAGGATTACTGTCAGCTAGAGAAATTGTCATCCCCAGGGAAGAATACATCAATTGGTTACCTAATACCAAATGATCATCCTCGAAAACATACAAGTAATATTATGCAGGTAACACCTAAGTATTTATGAATATACATTAATAAATATATATGCATATAACAATTAACAAAAAAAGAGACTATGAACTTGATAAAGAGCGAGAAGGGGATGGATATGGGAGGCTTTGGAGGGGAGAAACATAAGGGGGAAATGATGTAATTACATTATAATCCACAAAGAAAAGAAATTATTTTTAAAAACAGAAACAAACTAAAAAGGCTGAATGTGGTGCCCTCAGCATGGTGGTTTCTAAAGTCCAGAAAGTGGTTCTTGCAGTGTGTGAAACTTTGCATAATTCCAGTGTTGTTCTTGCAATCCACCTCCTTCTCTTCCCCAATAAGCTAGTGAAGGTGGGAGGAAGTGCTACTGGTTGGCTACCCATTGGCTTTTACTATCTGTCAGACTGGACCTGAGAGAAATGTGCATCTATGTTTCCATATATGAAATATGCACTTCTATCTGCATAGAGAGACTTTTATGGTAGTTGTCTATAGTTTCTGCATTGATACCCAGTCCTTCCTAATATTTGTAAACATATGACTTTTTTTCAGCCATCCTCCTTCAGATATTCAATTTACTCTCCTAACTGGTAAGAGAATTAACCACCTACATGTTCATCGATATAAGATCTGTGCCTGTTTTTCACTCTTGTGGCTGAAGTTGTGAGAGACTGTGGATAAGTAACAGTTTCATTTTTGCAGTGCTTTATCTACATGTAACAGACCACTGCCATGAGAAAGGAAGTTTAAGACTTACAGGTAAAGAACCACTACCCCAATTCTGGGAAAATGTGCTAGCTTACATGGTCTCTCTCTCTCCCTGTTCCTCTTCCTCTCCCTCCCCCCAGCCCTCTTTCTCCTGTAGTCTGATGTGCACGTGGGTCATACTGCAATGACTTTAAATTAATTAAATCTTTAAAAGCAAGTCTATGTGCCATGTGCCAATTCCACCTTCTCTTACACAGAACAGCGTTTTTTTTTCTGGTTTTGTTTTTCTGTAAGTATTATTTAGCCACAAGGAGCTATTTTCTTACACAAGTGAGCACTACTTGACAGAGTACAGACTTCAATAACTGGACTTCTCTAAATTTGTTTAAGTAAATATGTGTATGCATTAATTATATATGAACAGATGCACAAATTATAGTTCACTTTCCATGATTAGAAGGGCCTCGTGAATAATTTCTCGGCTTTGCAGAATTTATAAAGCATAATGACTGGTATTTTGCAACTTCCTCTTTTTTGTGCACTACCCTTCTGCAGAGCAAAAACTCTATGTTCTTGCCGCTTTTGAAGAGAGTCTGGCAGAGAGCAGAGCTCTCTGAGGTGCTGCTCGTCAAACACGGATGGGGCAGATAGACCGGCAACTATAAACAAGGCCCAGAGGTAAGAAGAACCTGTTACTTGCTGCGTTTCCTTTTATTATTTGGATTTCTGTTTCTATGCCAATGATATAATGGTATGAATGCTGGCCAGATTACAAACTAGCCTGTGTAAGTCTGGTACTCCTCTCATGTAAAGAGTAAGAATTTTAAATGAAGAAAAGTTTCATCAATTTACTAAGTTTTAGCCTCACATATAGGGTTTTACTAAGCTGTAAAAAATTAAAGTTCTCTTTGATCTGAATGTTATTTTAGCTACTAAATAAAAAACTATCTTACTTATTTATAGGTTAAACCCCACACACAAACACACAACTAACTGCTGGATAAACTTTTGGATTAGTAATAAATTTGAATGTTTATTTTTCCTCCCTTCAGTTGATTCCTATCATTCATAAATCTCCTCACAGTCTCTTATTCTTTTATGTTTCTTTTTTTTTTTTTTTTTTTTTTTTTTAGGTTTTTCGAGACAGGGTTTCTCTGTGCAGCTTTGCGCCTTTCCTGGATCTCGCTCATCTAGACCAGGCTGGCCTTGAACTCACAAAGATCCGCCTGCCTCTGCCTCCCAAGTGCTGGGATTAAAGGCGTGCGCCATTTATTGAACATTTTTCTTAAAAATATATTTCTTTCTACCCACTATAAAAATGATGTTATTTAACATTTAGTATTTTGGATATTTCATATTATTAAATTATGATACTTAAATTGTGAAAAATGATTTGAAATGTAAATCTAGTGCATGAGTTTAAAATCTAAATAGGTAAATCTAAGTTTCCTGATAAGAGCACTTTGCATTTATTATACTTAACATAGTAAAAAAAAAAAACTAGAACACAGATAATTCATATTAGTAATTGTAAATGAAGCTACATGGCTTTTATGAGTCAAATCCTAAAACAGTCTATGTCTTGAAGAAGCCCTTTTCCCATTTGTGCCAGTGTCAGAGACTTCTTGTCCAAGTTAAATCTATAACAATGCATAGAAGCAATCTGCCTTTTAGTACGTCTTGGCTTTTTTAAGTTTGCTAAAAACATTATACCACACTGAAGTCAGCAACCACGGCTTAGGGAGGACAATGGTGCTCAAGAGCGCTGTTCAGTTACACACTTGAGGTTTGCACGGTTCGCCTGTGAAAACTCGCAAAACTTAAACAATAAAAGAAAATGACATACATTACACATCCACTCTTGGAGATTTGCTATAATAAACATCTAGACTTGCCTATCTGAGAGCACATTTAATTTTACTTTTAAAGCAGACGATCGTGGCCTCCAGTAAAGAAAACCCCCACTATCTCATGTCTTGCTGGATCTTGTTTTTGCAGTATTTCTGAGCAATGATGTCTTCCTGGTTCTGTTGCAGTCCCTGGTACCTCCTGACTGTTTAAAACTATTTTCACACACTGGACTGTAACCATAGTCACTATTTTTTTTACAATGGAGTCAGGAAACAAATGTTTAGCATTGTAAATTCAGGAAAGTAATTGATAATGACAGTTGGACATTTTAGCGAGAACTTAAAGTAAGTTGGTAGTTTGGAATCCCATAACATGATGCCTCCTCATCTCTAAGTATCACATACTAACTCACTAATACTTCTATCCGAACTTGGTTATGTTAACTCAACAATACTACTTCTAATGTCTATTTTATCAATACCCGTATTTTCGAATATCTGTACATTTAACTATAAGATATTTTGATATCATGAACTACTAAGTATTGTGAGTATGCTATACATTATGTGACATTACAGTGCATGTTGGATAAGAACCATGAGAAAATTACGGAGAAAGTTGATCACCACTGTAACTCAAGGCAATAAAGGCCAACGCCATAGAGAACATGCTGTCTTGTTGGCAGGACAGATTTGTTGTTGATGTGAATTATTCTAAGTCTGAGTTAGCAGCCTGCTTCTAGATTGTGGAAAATGAGTTTAGAATTTCTTCTTTGAAAACAATCTATTTACGGACAGGAAACATGAGTGCTTGACTGGTTGTTTCCAGGAGACATGCGAATGTTGAAGGGACATTCTGGACAATATTAGCATTGTGTTTCTTTTTCTCAGAGACTCTCTTAAGCAGAGCATTTAAAGTCTGTCCCCAAGTCAAAATGCTTTCGGTGGAATTAGAAAGAATATTGTAAGTAACACATTTCTGAAAACAAATTTTGGCTTTTGACAAAGATAAATACACACACATATTGATGCTTCATTAGATTTCACTCATGTGATACAATTGTTTGAGATATGAATGGTTGTTGAAACTGCAGAGCTGCTGTAAACCAAATCTTGACAAGACCTAGTTGGCTCTGGAATATATGGTAGATGCTTTAGGGATATGTGAGATGATTGAAGAAGCCCAGGCAGGGTTGATACTGAGAAGCTCAGATCGAGTAGATTTTTCTTTCACACAGTGATCATCCGGAAATTGCTCACCATGCAAGAGAGTACCCTGCTTCTTATGAGTATTATCCCACCCTAACCAAAAGTCAAGTGCATTTTTCAAAAATGATTTTACTTGGAAGCACTAATGCTATTTGTTTTTTTTTTTTTTACAAACTCTTATTTGTTTATTTATTTATACTTTTTTATTATTAAGAAATTTTCTGTTCATTTTACATACCAACCACAGATCCCCCTCCTCCCTCTTCCTGCCCCCATCCTTCCCCCCACTTTTGGCTAAGAACACTGGAACACTAAGAAACTCTTGACTTTCTTTCTTTCTATTTTGTTTTTCCTTCATTCAGCCATTTTCCCATGTGCAAGAATAAAGAGAAGCAACTTAGTTTTCTGATAGAATATGATTTATATGCAAAGTAAGAGAAATGACATGATTTGAATTTAAAAATCTTCTGCCTTTAAAACATTTGTGCCTTCTGCTGGGCTGTGGTGGTACATTCCTTTAATCCCAGAACTTGGGAGTAAGAGGCACAGAGGTAGGAGGATCTCTGAGTTTGAGGCAAACTTGGTCTACAGAGTGAGATTCCAGGACAGCCAGGGCTACACAAAGAAACCTTGTCTTGAAAAAAAAAATGCTTTGGTCCTTCTATCTTTTCAAAACCAAATGTATACCCCATACCTTGGACATTCTCATTTTTTATTAATGTAACTTACAAGCAGGTGACAAATAGAACATATTTATATTTACTATATATATAAATGTTCTGAATAAATGGTAAAATTACTATATGTACAAAAATGTACAGTGTGAATAAATGCATTCAAAGAATGTGCATATCAATTTATGAAATTATTTGTGTAAAAATAAAAGATACAGGCAAGCCCACTTTGTTACTGGATATATCCATCTTTATAGATTCAATGACATACAGTCTAATTTACACATCTGTGCTGTAGGAAAAAAGTTAGAAGTATGATTTCTTGGATTTTACATTTTAAAAATGTAAATTTTCTTTTGGGAATGACTGTTACATTTCCTTCACTTGGCTGACATTTATGCTGTTTAGTTTTTTACTTTTTTGCTTTTAATATTTTACCTGAATTAAAATTTGGTTCTTAGATTTAATATTGTCCATTTTCCTTACAGTTTTATTTTTCATCATTGTAAACAAAAACTGAAAATGGCTTGTAATTTTTTATTTGATAGACCTTGTCCTTTAATATCATTGAGAAAAATACTTTTTATTTTTAAATGAAAATTTAAGGGGAAATGTCATTAGAACTAATAATTTCAGAACTGCCATAAGTTAATGAGAATAAAGTTAGCCTTTTGCTATGGGTACTTGGATTGGAACAAGTTTCTTTCTGCGTTAGCATTTCATTTACAGATAGTTCAATGTGAGTCTTTATTTTTGCTTTATTCTGTTGTTGCCACATCCTCAAAATTCTTTTCACCTTGGAAACAAGTGCAGTCATGTGGTCTCTGCAAACATCATTACCGCTTGTTTTCCTTTTGGATAAATATTTTAGAAGCTCGTGAGTACACCTTAATCCACTTCATTTGTGTTTTCACAAGGAAATAATTTTAAGCAAGTTATTTCATCCTTTCATGGCAGACAGATCTGAATGAGAAAAACAACAAAAGCACTCTTCACGATGATAAGGCTGAAAGCAAAGGGAGTTTATCTGTTTCAAATACTCACCAGCAACTTTTGCTTATTTTTTTAAAAACTGTTACTTATTTTCAGAATTATAGTTTGAGTATAGTGATTCACACCTCTAATCCCAACACAGGGGAGGTGGACGCAAAAGGATTGCTATAATATTTGAGGCTGCCTAGGCTACGAGTTCGGGGCCACATTTGGATACAAAGTGAGAGGTTGCCTTGAAAACAGAAAATAAAAATAATTTCAAGCCCCAAATGTCATAAAATAGTTTAATGGGTATCTGTGCATCTTACACTTTTTTTGTCTCATAATGCATGTTTCTTTCTGTAGCTATTCACTTTGTTCTACTGAGGACAATACCCTTTACTTCTGTGTGCAATCCTAAGTGAAGTCTCTCTTAGCACATATAGACAATGTTTACTTTGTAAATCTGCACCAATAGTCTACTTTTATCCAATCTCTGTCCCTACTTCAGTTTTGTTGTTTAATAACAGCCTTTATAATATTATCCCTTCCAGTAACCAATTCAATCTAGAGTTGATAGTCACATTTAATTGTTACTTCTCTTTTTATTTTTTAATTGGCATATAAAATTGCATATATTTATTGTGCACAACATATTGTTTTGAAGCATGCATATATTTGTAATGGGTAATTCTAAATAATTAGCATATACATTACTCCATATTTATTTTATTTTATTTTATTGTTAAAACACTCAAGATTACTTTCTTGGCAGTTTTCACAGATACTAGACATTGCAACTAACAGTCATCATGCTGAATGCTTTGCCTCCTTGCTCTCTTTGATTTGGAAAATATGCATATCATTATCTTTGGTAAAACTAAATAATTTAAATGATATCTTTCACCAACACTTTTTCTTCACCTTTTAAAATTTTTGTAAAACAAGTATATTTAACTGATGTATAAAACAGAATCTGTACACATCTAAGAAATATCTTACATGTAATGTGTTGGTACAAGAATAGATCGTGTAATCTTCAAATCAGGGTAAACATATCTATCTCAAACATGTATTATTTCTTTATGGGGAAAGTATACAAAATCTCTTCTGATAGATTTTTATAACAGTACATAATAACTGTTATCCAAATAATCTTCATTTTGCTAGCATGTTTCTGTGTAGTGTTTTTCTGGCGTTGCCTCCTGTTTGGGGTGGTCATACGTTTTCTGACACCACCTTCTGTTTGGGGTGGCTATACATTTCTGCTGGAGTCTTGCAGAGGTATGGGTTTTCCCTCGTGCTAACGTGGAAAGTCACATATGCTCTCTCGTCCAGCACAGGCAATGTCAATTTTACTGCCTCCCCAAGGTAATGCCTGCATTTCCCCATTATATAGTGACAACTTTCCCCTGAACATATTTACTGATATTCTTTTCTAATGCAATCTTTATTGTGAAGTTTAACAAGATCTAATCTTGCAAAGACACTACCTTCCAACTGTGATGCTTCCTCCATGTTTACATGTCGTTTCCAAGCTACCGTAGGCCAAATAATCTTTGATCTATGTTGCTGGTATGGGCTCAAGGAACTTCCAGCTTTTTCCACGACTTGTAATTCTTTATTGCCTAAATTATTTGCTGTCAAATTGTACATATTTGAGCATCAGAACTTCATTCATTCTGGCTTCTAGTTCCTTATGGCATTCATCTACCAGATTAGTGAGATTTTTCTTACTTTTAGCATGAAAAGTTAGCCTAAGCTGCTACAACTTCCATCAAGTTGGATTGCTAGAATCATTCACCATTTCTTTGGTTGGTGGCACTACAAGACTTGGTCCCTGCCACTCGCATGTTTTTGTTTTGTGACCCTTTCAGCAGAATATAGTAATGTATATGCACGTTTGCAAACACAAACATGTAAGTATAGATGCATATATCAACATACATATGTGAAAACTTCTATATCTATTCCTATATATTTTGGGTAATATGAGCTCATCCTGATTCATTAGGTAAATCCATCTTCGTAGGGATTCTTTCTTATCCTCTCCTTTGTACGTTGTTCATTCTTCCATGGGGAGATCCCTGTGGCCTGACAACCTTGGCAGCTTATACATCGACCCAGTTCTATACAGTATAGGTAGAATCATTTCAGAATTTCTACTTTCAGAGATTCTGTCTGCTTGTTTGCTGTCCTCCCAAATATCACCAAATAATTGTGTACAATTTCCTTGGCTCAGAGCTTCCTTCCAGTTCCTGCTTCCTTCCCAATCAGGGTGACTATACTATTAATTAAGTTTGTTTCCATTCAGTTCCACTTTGACTATTCTTTTAACATTTACATTATTTTTGGTTTGATTTTATTTTTTTCTTTCATTAATTTGTTAAATGTTTTCTTTGTTTTCAAACTGTACAGAATAACTTTCCACAGTCAGTTCTACTACTAACTCATCACACTCTGAATTAAATGTTGTGGATAGAATTCAGCAACACCTGCTTGAGTTATTTGTTGGGCTTTATTTTTTATTTCAATTTTGATAAATTTATATTTTATATTAGCTCAAATTATTTTGATATTGCAAAATAGAAAACTCTAGAAAATAAAATGATTATCTGTAATGAGTAACCATAATGGAAAACTATATAGGTTTATCATGCCACAGTTTTTTTTTTATGTTGAATGTGCACATGGAATCACATTTACAGAAACCATTCTGTAAGGAAGAAAAGTAGAAATCATAAATCTGTATATCCTATACACACTGAATAATCTGTCATCTTGTATGTAACACTAGAACATCCCTAGACTTCCCCATCATCTACTCATGAATTTATAACTATAAGCATAACCTAATGTGTGTGTTAGGAAGACAAAGATTCATTTTCAACTTCCATTTATCTACTTACTAACTGCAATCTTAAGTCACTTGTGTTTTCTCTTCCAATATCCTCATTGAGTCTCAATGTTCCAAGTTCATTGACCCAGGTTTTGTGTACATGCTCATTTCTCTTTCTTTAACTTTCTATTAATTTTAAATAATAGAAAAATACATTCCTGAACTGTCTTCCAATGTCTGGACTCATATGTCAAATGACTATTAACTTGTTCACTCAGATATTAACAGAAATCATAATTCCAATATCCTCCCCAATGGAACCTTTCCCTTCCCACCCTTCTCTCTGCCCCAGCCAGAGTAATTGTCACTAATCAGCACCCCATCCCAGTTACTCAGTTGATTGATGTCCTTTTCTTCAGCTATTCTCTACCTACCAACAAGACTATGAACTAGGTCCAAAGCAAGTCTGGGTGGGCTCTCCTTCCACACCCTGTGGATTGTATAATACAATGTGGCCTTTGCTCTTCTAGCCCCCTAAGAAACTCTTTCCACTCTTGTGTGCCTGCCAGCACAACCTGATAATTTATAAATTAAACCACATTACTCTCTGGTCAGAATTCTCTAAATGGTTTCCTTTCTCATTAGGAAAAAATCCGAAATCCTAGATAAGGCTGTGTCTTGAACTCTACCTACCTGCCCTTCCTCATAGCTTGCTCTGAGTATTTCCTGGCCCTACTGTTCATTTTTTAACCACAGCATGTTCCCAGCTAATTACTGACCAAAGATCCTTTCACATACTCACTCTTCGTTCTCCAGCATGTTCTTCCCATAAGCTGTGACACAATCGCTTATTCACGTCTCAGCTCAGACAGCCCCCTAGGATTTGTCTCTCATTACCAGCTACCTAGTTAATTGCAGTAGACTGCCTAACCGCTCTCTACCTTTTTGTTCTAATTTTATTTTTGTTGTTTGCTTGAGACAGGGCCTCAATATGTAGCTCAGATTGGCCTAGAACACGATTCTCCGACCTCAGCCTCCCAACTACTGGAAATATGGTTGCAGTATGGTTGCAGTGTACGCATGCCACTGGGATCCGTCTTCCTTCCTTCCTTCTTCCCTCCCTCCCTTCCTTCCCCCAGTCTCTAGTAAATTGCACAGCACATAATCCATGCTCCATTGATAAAAGATGACTAAGTCCAACATTTCACCATTTCTGAGCTGCATATACAAATCAAACACACAAGACAGAAATAGCTGTGTCCCAAGGTGGCCTGGGGGAGGTCTTGGTTATGGCTGTGCTCACAGCTCCCATGCAGTTGTCAGGTGGAGAAACTGTTCTTGTTGAGTCAAGGGAACTGAAACTAAACTGTGGTCCCAGGAGACAGTAAATAGACCAAGACGTTCAGTTTTTTTTTTTTCTCTCTCTCTCTCTTCCTGTGTTGGCTTTTTTCCACTGAGCTAAAAACAAACAAGTTCACAGTGCCTGCCACCAGCATTTCAGAATCCTGTATGGCAGAGTAATAGTCTGTGTTGCTTTCCCCATTGCCTTCAACTTAATCCCCACCCTACCACCAAGAAATCCACGGGATGCTTTTCTTTGACAGTTAGAGGTCATGCTGTCCATAAGTCTATCTCTGTGAGAATGCTTTCCTGACTAAGCATGTTGTTTTGTAATACTTCCTGTATCTAGTTTTGATTTTGAAGTTGATTGCAAAGCTACTCTAGGGAAACTGACTTTCTTGTGTATTCAAAATGTAATATAGAAATATGTAAGAATATGCCTCTGCTCTTGAGACTGTAAGGCCCAAAATAATGATGTGATGATGATGAAGATGATGATGAAGAAGTGCTGGGCATTTTTTTGTGCCATCATTTGTTAGGTGCTTCATATTATTAACTTCATATCCTCAACAATTCTGTAAAATCAAAGCTATTGTTCACATTTTTTCTTAAGTAAGAAAAACATACAAGTTCAGAGAGTGGATTGGTGGATAAAGTCACAAAACTTGATCCTGGCATATTGATCTCCAGGCTGGACATGTGGTGTGTTATGATACTGCATCTACTTAGCTTTTCATAAGGAAAGCAAGCCAACTTCTGGTTTGGATGCAAGAGCTCACATTTGCAGCTCCAACTTAGAGACTGACGTTCTAAGTAGCTGAGCATTGCATACAGAGTGCAGCAGTGACACACTGAAGGCTCTCTGGAGAATGACACTCTAAATGATATAATTATATTATAACCTCAACAAATAAAAAAATACTTAAAGGGAAATTCCTGGCATTGTTTAATTAGATGCAGAAAAGTCTGCATTTACATAAGATGTTTGGATAAGACAAGATCAGGAAATTTCAGAGAAAATTCAAAGAAGTAAGAAGCAATTCTAATACTCCATGACTTCAATATGGCGCCATATGGAGCCATTTTTCCATACTGTATTCCTACCCCAAGAGTTGTTAGGTGACACTAATTACATTACATGAAGATTTTAACTCATGTGAGAAATGTTGGTTTTCATTTTGAAGTGCACTTCTCTGTGCATTTATTTACCAAACCCTGTGTTTTGGGCATGGTTCTAGAGCCAGGGAAGCAGTAATAACTTAGATCAAGTTTCCACGCTTAAGGAGTCCACAGTCTGGAAGGGTGAAGCACTGGATAAATCAGTTAAGTACAGCACTTTCCAAAGGGTCCTTATGACAGTGCTATGCCCAATCTGCTCAGCAAAGTTAAATAACAGAGACAGTGGGGTAGGGCTTTTCCCCTGTCTGGGCTCTTGAGATCTCCTCTTTAAAAAGATGATATGTAAGGCAATAACAAGGTGAAAGAAGTGTCATTGCCAGGTCCAGGGCATGACTGAACTTGACATATCAGAAAGCAGAATGGTGCTACTGTGTCATGAGAGAGAAATCTCTTGAATTGGTACTCAAAAAGGGTTGAGTCTTATAGACTGGGGGCCAAGAGACAAAGAGCAAACATTTGCAGTGATGTGCACATGTGTGAATTGGGGGCAGGAATGCACTGAAAGATCCATTATCTCTGATTAACACAGGCCAGGAAATACTTGGGTGTGAGAAGTAGCAATTACAACACAGGTCAGAAGTTTCCTTGGAGATAAATTATTGTATTAGATGAATTGCAGATAAGACAGGCTAGCCTTCAGAGGTTAACTACACATTTTTGCCCTTTAATTTCTGTAATAGGTCAAGTTTGATAAAAGTTAAAAGGGTTCAAAAATTATTTAAATTTGTTAGCATAAGATTTTAAAAAAGAAATTGTTACAGCATAATTGACTATCACTCTAGCTATTTGAAAATATGTACACTGATGTCTTGTGAAGTGTTTTTGTTCATTTTTTTCTCTTTTGGGGGGACCCACCATCCAGCTCCCAAATAAATCACACATGGAGGCTTATTCTTAATTATAAATGCCTGGGCTTAGCTTGGCTTGTTTCTTGCCAGCTTTTCTTAACTTTAAATTATCCCATCTACCTTTTGCTTCTGGGCTTTTTCCTTTTCTTACTTCTGTATATCTGATTTTCACTCTTACTCCATAGCTGGCTTTGTGGCTGGGTGGCTGGACCCTGGTGTCCTCACTCTTCCTCTCTCTGGTTCCTTGATCTTTCTTCTTGCTCCTCCCAAGTTTCTCCTTCTATTTATTCTCTCGACCTGCCAGCCCCGCCTATCCTTTCTCCTGCCTCATTATTGGCTGATCAGCTCTTTATTAGACTATCAGGTGTTTTAGATCAGCAAAGTAACTCAGCTTCACAGAGTTAAACAAATGCAACATAAAGGAATGCAACACATCTTTGTATCATTAAACAAATGTTCCACGGCATAAACAAATGTAACACATCTTAAAATAATATTCTACATCAGTGAGGGTCATCGTGAGCCTTAATTTCTATATGCATATGAAGTAGAAATGGTTATTTTTCAGCCCCAAGAGACAACCTCTGCTGTGGGATGGTCTATATGTCAAATGCTCTGATTGGTCAATAAATAAAACACTGATTGACCAGTGGCCAGGCAGGAAGTATAGGTGGGACTAACAGAGAAGAGAATTGAGAGAACAGGAAGGTGGGAGGAGACACTGCCAGCCGCTGCCATGACAAGCAGCATGTGAAGATGCCAGTAAGCCACAAGCCATGTGGCAAGGTATAGATTTATAAAAATGGATTAATTTAACATGTAAAAACTAGATAGCTAGAAGCCTGGCATGGCCATAGAGTTTGTAAGCAATATAAGTCTCTGTGTTTACTTGGTTGGGTCTGAGCGGCTGTGGGACTGGTGGGTGACAGAGATTTGTCCTGACTGTGGGCCAGGCCGGAAAACTCTAGCTACAAACCTCTCTGAGGTCCCCTCATTTATCCTTTCCAAAGCATCAGTGACTGTTGAGTCCTAGAAGTACCAGCATCCTACTTCCGTTAGTATTGATTATAAATTTTCTCTGATTGTTACAATTAACCCAAGAGATGTAAACAATCTAAACAATCACCTTTAAGTCATCAGCTGGACTGAACTAAGGATTGAGGGGTGTGAACTGCTGAGGGACTATTGAATAATTTACTGGAAAAGTATGTTTTTAGTTGATTTAACAGCCTCAATATCAGTTAGTGAGGGACAACAAGAACAAATGCCAAGGCTGGGGAGCTGCCTTAGTTGGTAAAGAGCTTGCTCTGTAAGCACTAGGATGTAAGCTGGAGCCCCAGAGCCAGGTATAGCAGCAGCTCACAGCCATAATCCCAGCACTGGGCTGATGGAAACATGAGGATTGCTGGGGCCTCAGTGGACAGCTAGGCTAGCTTAGTTGGCAAATTCCAGGTCAGTAGTAGACCCTGTGTTAAACCCAAAAAATAGTGGATGGTACCTGAAGAAGGACTCTGAGGTGGATCTCTGGCCTCTGCACACATGCACATGAGACTATGTCCACACATTCCACGTATACAACCACATCACAGGGATATGTACACATACAGACACACGTATCCACACGCACACGTGCACAACACCAAAAATGTCCTTCTCTCATACTCAAAAAGTTAGTGGCATGAAATATGAATCCTTCTACTCCTGGTCTGAGTCAAAACCTGACAATAAAATTTTACTAGCTGGTCTAGGACAAAGTATGGGCTAGAAGGATGACCTTAGGTGGACCAAGGAGTCCTACTCATCACTCCCCTTAGGGAGACAGACACATACAATGTAAGTTTATAAACTCAGCCTTGAATACTCCTGCCACCCTTTAAAGAAAAAAAAATAAAACATAACAAAATGTTTGTTATACTGGTTCTACAGAGATATGAAGTGCTTACTAACTAATTATCAATGCATTCCTTCCTACCATCAAATTATCTCGATGTGACGACTCACTGTATTATCACATTTTTGCTTAATACATGCCATGTGGTCCCAAGTGCATGTGTATGGGGGAATAAACCCATAAATATCTATACTGTGTAGGAGAGAACATGATGATACTTAGGCTACTTCCTGGCTAGGGCAGAATAATCCAGAAGCATAAGAGTTTGAGAACATTGGATTTTCTGCAATTGGAAAGGTATGCCCTTTCTTCATCCATGCATCCATTGACAAATGCTCAGGTTGATTTTATAAGAACTATTTTGAATTGTGCAGCAATGAACATAACAGTGTTATATTTCTTCAAAATATTGTTTTCTTTTCTTTGATGTACAGGAAATGGTGTGGTGCTAGAATCATATATAAGGTTCATTTTCAATTTTGTGTGGCACCTTCATACTGTGCATATGCCAATTCACATCCTTACTGGCAGTGTAAAGGATTCCTTTTTCTTCACAGTCTTAACAACAATGGTTATGTTTTGTCTTTTTGATAACAGCCATTCTAAACAGAGTGAGGCAGTACTGGTACTTCATTACTAAGATAATTGATATTAATTAAATGCACTCATCATACACACACATACACACACACACACACACAAATGGCAACTATGAAAAGTCATACATTTGTTAACAAACTAGATGTTACAATTCTGAAATGTCTAATTTCAAGAAATTGTGTTGTGCATAATAATTGCATATGCCTTTAGATGTTGATTTGAAGATAAATCAGTTGAATAATAAGAGTAGCATACATGTGTAGAGATGAACTAGATTTTAGGAAGAGGATGTAGGAGGAACACATGCCTTAAGGCCTAACAAGTTGACTCGGAGCTGGTGAGCACTATCTGTGAAGGACATCTTTCCAAAAGCCAAGAGCCTCATCACCTGCCTTATTGGCTTTGCTACTCCCTCTCATTAGAAACCCACCATGTTAGAGAAGAATACCTTTCAAAGGTGAATTATTCCTGGCATGAACCCTTCATTCCTGTGGCACAAGCATTTGGTACAAATGGGTCCTCAGCAGCACAACCACTATTTTCCTCTCAGAGTTCTGGGCAACTGCTAGACTCATGTTACTTAAAAGATACCAAAAGGTGATTGAATTTTTTTTCCTGGACCAAATTCCTTGAGTGTGTATACAAATAAACTAAGGACATATGATATGCCCCTTAGAACTCCAAAGGAAGTTGTTCCCATGCGACTGTCTGTCTTCTGGAAATTGGTAGGTTTGCTTGATTTAGTTTGACTTGTCTTTTATTTTTGCTTGTAAGGTAGGTCAGGAATGTTGGATAAAACAAAGGTATGCACTGGACAACTAAGAGCAATGCAATGCTTCCTCTACCCAGCTCAAGGCCCTGGTTCGAGCTAAGCATTGGTGGTGTTGGGAGGTAGGACCAAAGAGTGATGTTTCTCAATTATCGCTCATTCAAGAAAATGTTTGGGGTCTGTTAAAGTTACAGTCCACTGATCTGGTTAAAAACCTTAACTAACCTCTATCCCTATGATTGGACTATCTTACAATCCATAGCTGCATGATTCTTAACCTTTGTGTTTGATTTGAGTCCTCATATTCTGAACAGATGTGAAGCTTAATAGGCACTATTTTTTTAAAAATGCTTTCTATTTTAAAATTTATAATTAATTTCCACTTAAAATAACAACACTAACTATAATTTATTAAAGGCCCAATCATGAAGTCATTTCTGGTCATAATTTCATGGAGTAGAGGTATATAACATCCACTGAAAACTGCAAATTAAAGAGATTGTCTGAATCCTATTCCTTTTTATTGTAAAGGAACCAATGTCCTGGGAAGAACAGTACTTCCTTAAATAATGAGTCACTAGTTCTTGATCTGATTCTGTCAGAATTGTTGCTGCATCCACATGCAGTCCAGGTCCACTAGGCTGGGGGAGGGGTATAATTTTGCCTTGCTACCAATGGAGGTCAAAGATAAGTCAGCAAGCCAGGAAGCAGCCAAAGGCAAGTTCCAGCCAATGGGACTCTGACAAGTGGGAAATGGCTCAGGTGCTGTGTTGAGCATGTGTACACTGTTGTCAGGAACTCTAACTGTGAGTGTTGAGCCTGAATTACCAGGTTGTTTGGCAATGAACAAAATGATGTCTTTGGCTACTTCCTTCTCAGTGAAGACAATTCTAGTTATGCCACAAGTTTGTGTGTGCTCTGTTTCTTAATACTTTAGGCTACTATCTATGTACGATTAGGTGCCCAAGGTGTCCTTTATCTAAACATACTAAAGACTAACCTAGCAAAGCCAATATTTTATTGCCTTCATGAAATACTTGGTATTTGGGGACCCTGAAAGTTACTTTTGGTTTCTAACAGACAGACCCACCAGAACATTGCTTGGATAAACAAACTTTAAGGATCTCCCAAGGGGAAAAGATGTCCTGACTCAGTTTCTAGTTTAAACTATCTTTAGAAAGCTATGCTACAGGAGGAGCAGTGTGGCCAGCCTCTTTCATACTGTTAGCTTTTATTTAATTGTAAAGAGTGAATGACAAGCAGGAAAGTGTTTTTGTGGAGAGTGGGCGTCTGAAGCTGTGGAAGGAACTTATGCTCTGCATGGGAGTAAGCTTGTGGGTGGCAGTTATAGACTAGTTGAGAATAATCATGCATAAATATCTCTACTGTGCTGCCTTGAAAGGATTCAATACACTCCTATTATAGGCACTTGATATATTATTTGAAATAAGCACATATTAGCTTATATCTAGGAACAGATAAATGGTAACTACACCAAGGACAAACAATTTTTAAAAGCACTTTTATCTATGACAAAACAAAAGATAACACAATTGGATATTCATTTTTTTTCAAATACCATTTCAAAGCTTGCATGTTACAGTCCTTGAAAATATTAAAGGGTAGCAGCCAGTGTTTGTCTGTTGGTGTCACAGCTTTAAAAGATTCACTCTGCAAAATGAATTAAACTGACACCAAAAACCCCAGCAAGGGCCAGGGTGCAATAGTAATAATGATCAGCCACAGATTGCTGGCAACCTTGCCCTGAAAGACTATACAGATTTCTTGCCAGTTAACAGAAACAGCCAGTATTTCACGCAACTAGTATGAGAATTCTGTGCTTAGAAAAGAAGAGGGCTTCAGGCAGCTAGATGTGTAGTGCACATATTTTGATGACAAGTATGTCTATAAGTCTAGACATTTGAATCTGATGGCAAAAGAGGATGGGGGTGGTGGTGGTGGTGGTGGTGGCGGCGGTGGTGGTGGTGGTGGTGGTGGCAGTGGTGGTGGTGGTGGTGGCGGCGGCGGTGGTGGTAGTGAGGCAGGAACAATGGCTCAGTGACCGAGTACTTACTGTTTTCGCTTAAAGAATGCAGGTTTGGCTCCTAGCACTCACATATCAGCGCACAACCACCTGTAACTACAGTTCAAGGAGCTCCAACTCCCTCTTCTGATTTCTGAGAGCTCCTGAACATGTGTGGTGCATAAACATTTACTCAGGCACACACACACACACACACACACACACCACACACACACACACACACACACACACACACACACACCCATAAGGTTAAATTTATACTTTTCAAGCCTACCATAGGGGCACATGCCTTTAATTCCAGCACTTGGGAGGCAGAGACAGGTGGGTCTCTGTGAGCTTAAGGCCAGCCAGATCTAAAAAGTGCGAGTTCCAGGACAGCCATGACTGTAACATAGAGAAACCCTGTCTTGAAAAAAAAATAAAATAAAAACAAATACAAAAAAAATACTTTCAAAGAGATAATTGTCTGCTTAGACCTATTAGTCATACACATTTCTTTCACATATTCCAAATCCATCCATGTGATTTATGTAACTGGTCATAACTTATGGCTTCAAAATCATTGTCATTGCTAGACTGAACCTTCCAAGGTGCTTGGAATCTACTCTTGCTCACCCTATGCCCACAGCCTCTAGGGGAAGCAGGGGTTATTCCAGCCATTCCATTTCTTGTAGCCCAGATAGAAAAACTGATGGCAATAACATCTAGCGTGAAAGTGCATCATTGTCTGGTGACGTGGTAAGCTACGACTTGAAAGTTTGAAAAGGGAAAAGAATGCTCCTCCTTGTTTAAGGACATAGAGCACTGGGAAGCTGCAGGGTTAGTCTATTGTAGTTCTGTACTTCTGATGCCCTTTGAGGAAGCATGAGCATTCAGATCAATCCAGTCACAGCTGGTGGGCCAACTGGACTGATGGCGAACTCACGGTGCTGTACATTTAGACCTGAAACAAAAACTTCAACTGAAATCAAGTGAGGCATTTATTAATTTGTGTGCATGATTTAAATATGTAAATGTGTTCAGTGAATGTCTAAAATGTAGTAAAATATACGAAAGTGGTTTTGGATACTTCTTGTTTGAGTACATACAAGAAAGTGTCAGGACACACTTTCTCTGACACTCTGACATCTCTCGAAGGGTTTTGGGACATGTTTCTGTAGCAGAGATAAGGCATGGAATTCAAAGCAACAGCAACCTAAGCATTTAAAAACATGTAGGATTATCTTCTTCATGGTCTCAATGGTTAGTCTAGTTTGCTTTTATGCCCATGGGCCAATAGTACATATTTAATAGAGTAAACCTGCTTTGTTTGCCTGAGGAGCACCAAGCAAGTGTGAGACTAAAGGTATTCTTCCTTCACCAATTCTGCTCTCCACAGCTATCTTAACTCCCTAATTTACAGAAGCATATGAACACCACTTTGCCCAAACTATTTTCCTACAGATACTACTGTTTCTATTGAACCAAATAAATCTTACTCATCACATGCAGAAATGGAGCAGACCAATGGATTGCTCCTGATCCCGAATGACTTGCATTTCTGAATTCTAGCTCAGCAGCAGTAAGCTGTACACTGGAACCATCCAGGGGGCTTTATGATATCAATATGTTGGGTTCACTCCCAGAAATTGATTCTGTTAGTCTAGGCTTTTGCATATTGATCCAAAATGTTGACAGCCACAGGCCTAATTTCAGCTACCTCATTTCTAACAGCACCTTGTCTACCTCTGTGAGATTCAAAGTCATGTTAGAATGTCTGACATCTGAAGATTCACCTGCTTCTATTTCTCCTTTCCTTCAGCAGGGAAAGAAAGGGTGAGAATTGTGGGGAGGAGTCTGTGAAGGAGAGGAGCTGGTATCCGTCCCCAGGGTGCACAAAGCCATTTCTATTAGCAGTTCATTAGAGCTGACAAACTGTCCTTGGTGGACACAAATGCTCTTCATTCTTGCCATAGTGCAAATGACCTTGATCAGATAATCTCCTATCACCTGCTGAAGATTTGTGACTTGGGTTTAAGGAAGCAAGGAGAGAAAGCTGCAAGGCCCCAGGGGACTTACAGAAGAAATGCCAGGCTCCTGCTCTCTGGCAGCCCAGCCTCTGGGAAACAGGCATGACAAACAGACTTCCCATAGGGCAATATGATTACTCTGAAAACCACACTTCCCTTTCACATTGCTGGGTGATGAGTGTTAGCAGTCTGCATCTGATCAAGTCACTTGTCTGTCTCTTGGTCCTTCATGACTTTTTCTCTGATTTTATTTTTCTTCGCCATGAAGCTGTTAACAGTTGGTGGATAATTCTACCACTCACCAGTGGCTTAGAATCCCATGAGGACCAAGGCCTGGCCCCACCCTATCCTCTTTGCCACCTGCTTAGCACATGGTGAGCATGTAGGGCCTGTTGAACTTAACTGAACTGGTGTATTCATTACAAGCTTTCCCATCTGTATTCTCTCCAAAATTCTCTCCACCTCAGACTAATAGAACACCCTGAGGAAAACAGCAGCCATAAATCCTCACATATTGTCAAAGATCAATAAATAATTGTTAAATGGATTAATAAGCAATGGCCAGTACATTGATATTAAAATCAGGGGTTGGAGACATGGCAGTTAAGAGCATGTACAGCTCTTGTAGAGAACCAAGTTTGGTTCCCAGCATCCATGTCAGGGAGCTCACAACTGCTGAAATCTCCAGCTCCAGGTAATGAGAGCTTTGGCTTCTTTGGGTAAGTACACACAAGTACATACATGTGCTGGCACACACACAACACAAAATAATAATTTATAATTATATCTCCCAGTTCACATGCTGTTGAACAAGGTAAAGTGGAAAGAATGTGTCTATGAAACTTGTATCAATTTTTGAGGTGACAAAGTTTTGTCTTAGTCAGAGGATTAAGACATCCCTTGAGACATGGTTTAAAGACATTTTAAGCATTTCAGGGATCTCAGAAGAGTGAGAAATAATAGGATGGTACAGTTGATGATTCAGTCAGACACACAGACAGACAAATAAACACACACAGAGAGAGAGAGAGAGAGAGAGAGAGAGAGAGAGAGAGAGAGAGAGAGAGAGAAAACACAATGGAATGAAAAAGGACAGAAATGTAGAGTACTATAAATCAAAGGAAAGGAATGTCAAGCATGAATAGGTACTCAATGAAAAATAACCCTGGCGGTTGTTATATTTGTGAGTGTCAGTTTTAAGAATTAATAAGGTTGTGGCCATGTCTTTCAAAGAAAAAGGTCACAGACTTTTCTACAATGAGCAATGTTAATAACATATATATATATATGTATATAATTTAGCTCTTTCACATACTATAATCCTTTCATACTATAATCCAAATGTATACATATATATGTATATATACTGTAATAAAAGAATTACCAGGGAATTCTGTATTTAGCAGCACCATATAATTTCATAGCATAATAGAAAGTGTTTCACAACATTACATATAATTACATAGCGTAAGCAAAAATAGATGAAATGTCTACTTTGGCCTCCCCACTATCTGTTTTATGTTTAATTGTGTATTTTTTATTTATATAAAGGCCAATGTTACATATTGTATTATTTCAATTATAGCCCCCCACAACGTGCTTTTATCTTAGATACATTTGTTTAGAAATCTGTCATATCTTACTATTATTCCATGACTTTAGGAATTCCATGTGGAATTTTGTAGATGAGGAGGCTGGATCTCTTATTAATTGGGAAGCTTTGGTCGGAGGATCAACTCTGCAGCCTCTATCATATATACATACATACATATATATATATATATATATATATATATATATATATATATATATATATATATATATATATATATGAAGATGATGACTACCATGATCAGCATGAGGAATGGCACTTGTTCCATACGGTTATATCAAAAATCAAAGTTGGGCCAGGGAAATAACTGGGTGCTTCATGTGCTTGCAATGTGTGCTGGTCCATTTTAACTGTCAGCTTGACATAATCTGGAATCCCCTGAGAAATTGAAGGAGGAATAGTCTAGACCGGGTGGCCTGTGGGCGTGTCTGAGGGTGTTCGTCTTGATTGTTAATCGGTATGGGAAAACCTAGCCCACTGTGGATCCTAGCACACTCTAGGCAGGGACCCAGACCTCATAGGAGAGGAGAAAGCTGGCTGAGAGCTAACATGCAAGGACCTGTTTCTTCTTTCTGCTCTTGACCGTAGATGTGAAAGTCCAAGTGATGCTGCTACCTGTTTCATAGTTCCCGTTGTATGTGTTATTTCTAAAAATCCCTGCAATGATGTAAGGGAACTGTAAGCCAGATCAACCCTTTCTCCCTCTATGCTGCTTTTTATCAGGTTATGTCACAGCAAAAGAAGGAAAACTAGGACACCTGTACGACGCAGCAGGCATGAGGATTGGAGTTCAGAACCCAAGCGCCTAAGCGAAAGCACGCGGGGCCTAGCAGCCTGCCTGTAATTCTGGTACTGAGCAGCCAGGGTCCCTGGATCTCTAGGTCAAGCTGGTGGGCTGAATTCGTCATATTTGTGATCTCTGGGTTTGACTGAGACAGCCTGCCTCAAAGAAGAAGGAGGCAAGTGGGTGAAGAAGACTCCCTACATCAGCTCATGGGCTCCATGCATACCCACATGCCTGGGAATGATTCCAATAGTCTATCTTCAGGAATTGTGAATTATCATTGTTATGTTGGTCCCAAATAAGAGATTGGTCACATGTAGAAATACCTGTTTCACTTACCTCAAAACAAGGAGGTGACTATTGCATGGCTTCAATTCCAGGGAGTAAATGCACAGCGCTTGCAGTACTATATGGCTAAAGATGTTTACCCAATCCCTTTCTATGGCTGTGCTTCCTTCTGCTTGCTTCTTCCACTTGCCTTTCTTGATGGCACTACTCTTTCTCAGCAGTGATGCACTTCCTGCCTTCTGTTCTAAGACTAGACCATATCAGAGGGCAGTGGAGAACAACCTGGTCATCTTTATCAGAAGCAAACCTGGGCCGTGTGTGCCTGCCCACCCCACCTCTATTATAACCAACACATTCATGTTTCCCATAGAGCCAAAATGTTGTGGTCATAGCTTTGCAGTTTGAGAGTGATTCGTTTATGATTCTTGTTTCCTCGTGCTCGACTGTAAATTCCTTGAGGTTAGGCAGCCCATTTCTGTCTACTTGCCCTCAGATAGCCTGTCTTACAGTGAGTTTAGCCCTGTTGTTTCCCCCAAGCAATCCTTTTTTTCCTCAGGACATGGCCGCCTCATGTCCTATGCAACACAATTTTCCATTTCTATCTTCTCCGTTTTACTTAAAAATGCTCATCTCCATATGCAACTATCCCTGTGCTTTCCTTTTATTTATTATTTATTTGCTTGTTGCTTGTATCCCTACCATGACCCTCCCACCCTGCTATTTGAATAAAAAAATCCTTTGAGGAAAGTCTGTGTTCACCTCTAAACACAGAACCTAGAAATGGGAAGAAGAAAAAAGGATGGAAGTCAAAGAAGGAGAGAAAGGGAAGAAGGAAGAATAGAGAAGGGGCAGCACCCAGAAGCCTAGCAGTTGATGCTCACATTAAACAGAGGAGACAGGCCTATGATAGGACTTCACATTGTTTCCATTGTCTTAAGCACAGAGGACGATCCTGCTCTGCTTCAGTGAACTGTCTTCCTGTTAAGAGAGCAGGTGTTGTTCAAATCTTAGATGGTCTTTTAATAAAAAACCCAGAGCCAGATATCTGGGTGAAAGCTGAAAGACCAGAGAAGCAGAACAGCCAGCCACTAGTTCTTACCTCTACGAAATCCTCAGCCTAAAGAGAGTGAGTTCCTGTTTCCTCACACCTTTTATACCTTTCTCTGCCCTGCCATATTACTTCCTGGGATGAAAGGCATGTGTGCTTCCCAAGCAAAGGCCTGAGCTCTCAAGTGCTGGGATTAAAAATGTGTGCCACAAATGCCTGACCTCTATGTCTAATCTAGTGGCTGGCTCTGTTGTCTGATCCTCAGGCAAGTTTATTAGGGTGCACAATATATCACCACAAGCAGGCCGGTGGTCCCCAACATCTGCCCCTACTATCATGCCATGCTACTAAACTCTTCATTTTAATATATCCTCAAACAATTATACACAAGACTTAACTTTTAGGTAATGTAAGAAGTACATGATTAAATCAGTATTTGAAGTCTTTTAATTTTATAAACATTGAAAATATATTGATTTTATATGAAATTAATTTTTTTGTAATTCATACAATAATCGGTATGTTTCATATTGTAGTATAAGAGATGTATTATCTATATTTAGATAATGGGCATTAAAAGAACTTTGTGTGTTGAAACATCTAATTACCCTTGAAGATAAACAGACAAATAAATAGATTCATATAACTCTGTCAAGTATAGATATTCAGTTGTGAACAAGTTTGAATTCAGACTACAGAAGAAGTTACCTTTTTCCTGGTATGCAATATAAATAACATAGGTACAAGTGCATAGGCTTAACAGTGCTTCTCCATACAAGTGTTTGCATTGTTTTAATTACTTCTAAAAGCTTCTTATCTTAACTATTTTTACCTAAGCATGATAAGGAAGTGTAGGAACTGGGGCTGGGTTCTAGCTTTGATACTGTCATGCAATCAATTATTTTAATCAGTATTATCATATCATTTATTATATTGTATTATCATGTATTATATAACTACATTATTATAAATAATTATTTTATCCCAGTATAGTAAAAATAAATTATAGATAAGTGTTTCAAAAAGTTTTCATATTTCTATTTTTACAACCATTTTTCTTAGGTTTAGATGACATAGAAGGAGGAGGCAGAAAAGACATTATATTAAAAGGTAGTGGGAACTACTGAGCTGTGAATGCTGTACACAGAACAAAGAACACAGAGTTTATAACATAAACACTCTTACATGGGTCTTAAAGACTTCCATTTGGCTGAGAAAAATAAATGTTACTGTTTCTTTTATCTATATTGTTGGAAAACAAGGAGCTGATACTATCTGCCAAATCCATGACTGTAGTCCTGTTGGACTCATTGGTATAATTAAGACTTGAAAGGACTGAAATAGCTCAGGAGCCTGCAGTGAACACTTTTTCCTTTACCTAAAAATGTAGTTTGATTTCATCTGAAATTGTCTCTGTAATTTCCCTTTCTTCCTGCAAATGACTGCCCTTTCGTGCTTATGGATGTGTGCACTCATGAGGCTGAAAACTCTAACACCTAAATGGTCTCCCTGAAGAAGTACTAGTAGATTCTAAATGGGGGGCTATTAGCTTTTTATTACTGTAATGATTTTTTTAGTAGTTTCCACAATTTGAAATGTGGCTCAGTGGCTATTGGTAGTTGAAAGCAACATGGTTTAATATTTTTAACTTTTGATTTTATGTTTGTTTCAGTGGTTCAAAATTTTAAATGATAACAGGTGAGGCTTACTCAACGGCAATGTTGTTTCAGACCTTCATTTGTTTTGGCTCATTTCTAAGGTTTACATTGGCTTGAATGCTTGATCATAACATTCTTTTTCTCTTTATCTTGTAAAATAACATTTTTTTCTTTAACTTGCTTTGAACTAGAATGTTTATTCTATTGTTTCTAACATTTTAGTGCCTTTCTTGAATTTCTTTTTGTTCTATTTGATGAAACAAAATTTGTGTCTGTTTCAATTTTTTTTGTTGTGTTGTTTCTAAAAGTTCCCCAACCTGGAGTATTGCAGTAGACAGCTTCCCCTCTTGTGCCATACATAGGTTCAAAGTCCTGTTTTTCACTATGTTCAGTTGCAAAGGGCATGTTTTCTAGCATGTGAGAAAAAGATCAACAAGTCCCTAACTTGGAAGTAGCTAGCAGTCTGAGCATAACTAAATTAATTCCTCAGACAGGATTAGGTCTCAGCAGCTCACTGTACGGTCTGAGCAGAGGGGCATGGATGTTAACACAGCAGGTGCAAAGGTAGCCTGTGCTATCAGGAAGTCAGGGTTCTTTCTGTTGGTAGAAAATGGGAAGCAACTGAAAGGCGAGTAGCAATCTAGTAGGCTAAACTAGGAGCTTGGGAGTCTCCCAATGCCCCTCCCTTCCTCAGTCCCCCGAATGAGTCACTTTTCCACTGTGTCTACACCCATTCACCCTTCCTTTGCCAACATCCCTGAATACACTCAGAGTCACCCTCTAAGCATTTGCCAGAGATCTTTCTAGAATGCAAGTCCAGACACTCCACCCTATCTCTCTGGTCCTGCAAACTAGTTCATCATGGTTTTCTGAGTAAAGTTGAAGCTCGTGGCTTCCTCTCCTGCCTACACTGCAATCTCCTTTTACAGAAAGGGATAGAGAAGACGAATGCATTGACTCCACATGGAATTGAACAGATAGCTTTCTTGCTTGTCCTCTGCCCTTCTCCACTGTTCCAAGGGCCCACCTCCATCCAACTCCCTGTGCCTAGGTGTATGTACATGTGAAGGTCAGGAGTCCACATCAGCTATCTTCTGAAATTTACTTTCCGTTTTATTATTTATTTATTTTTTGAATGTCTCTCATTGAACCTTGAACTCAACCGTTGGCCAATGGCCTCTGAGAATCTCCCATTCTCTACCTCCTTTCCAGCACCGTGGTTAGGGAACCTTGCCTGGGCTGCTTTGAATTTGAACTCAGGTCCTCATGCTTGAGACCCAGTTTCTTTAAGAATGAGTCATTTCTTAGCCCATCAACTCTCTTTTTATCTTACTGATTTCTGCACATCTTTCAAGGCACTAGTTATAATATATAATTCCTCCCTTTCTCTGGGTCACTTGGTGTTGTTGTCTACCACCATAGCATTTAACTATCCAGCAGAAAGGATGGGGTTGTCTCTTCCCTACAATGCTGCTCACAAAGTACAATCCTTGTATAAGGACCCCCCACACCCCCGCATTCCTACCTATACTTAACATCTCTGCCATAGCCCACATTCCACCTAGCTTCTGAAATAAACGCTGTGAAGAAAGGAAGTCCCCGGGCTACGGTGGTTACTAATTGTCAGTTAGAAACTCCCTGTCCCTGTTCTCTGAAAAAAAATGTTAGGGTCATTTTACTTTGTTTCCATTGTTGGGGACTTGGGTACTTTTAATGATTAACACTGAGAAGTGGCACTAGTTAATTAATTAGTCCAGGAAGGGATCAGAAAGCAGGATTCAGCCAGTGTTTCACGGACCCAGCACAGGATCTATTACTCAGGTCTGTTATGGGTACGTCTGCAAACCACTTGTGCACCCTAACATCTTTCCTGACATTTTTACTCCTAGGAAAGCCGGCCTCACTCTCTCAGTACAACATACAGGGAGAAATCCTGTTACAGTTTGCATTCCCTCGCCCCTACTCAAATTATGTTCAAACCACGGAGCAAGCATTTTTAGTTAAAAAGCATCCTTGACCAAGTTATCAGAATTCCTTAAATTCACAGGAAATCCCGTCCGCAGATCTTCAAACTTTATCTCTTCTCAGAAGCCCAAGATTCTTTTCATTTAAAACCAAGTTACAGGACAGCACCCAGGGAACTAGGGGGCTGGGGTTTCATTTGCTCAGGCCGTTGCCCGGGGCTTGCTTGCGTGGGAGTACTTCTGCATCTCCTAAGATGTTATTTTATTTTCAAAGAGGGAGCCCTGCTTTCTGTACACCACACTGCGGAGTTGGAAGTAAGGGCGCCTCTAGACTGCAAGTTTTATTTCCTGGTTAGACGGGAAGGTGGCCTGGGTTTGTGCTTGGGTGACGATCAGTTTTCCCGCAGAACTCCGAAACTGTGGAGTGCTGACTGCTGGAGGAAGATACCCGCCAACACCCTTGCGGCTTCTTTCCCGCCCTTCGCCCTCCAGGTTCCAGGCAGTGCGGCGCTTCTGCCCCGGCAGGCCCGGCCGCTGACTCTAACCTTCCGTCTAACCTTGTGGGCCGCCCGGGCTGGGCGCGGAGCCCTCGGAGCTGGAGCGGCGGTAAGCGGCGCGGGCCCGGGCGAGCGAGCGAGCGGGCTGGCGGGCGAGGGAGCGGGCTGGCGGGCGGGCGGGCGGGCGGACGGGCGGGGGCCGGGGCTGCGCGTGGGAGCTCGGCGGCGGGCGCGTCCGCGCGCCTTCCTGGCGGGGCTGGCGCGGGGGAGGGGCCGCGCAGCGGCGGAAACCGGCGCGCGGCGATAAGAGGCTGCACGGCGACATGCCCCAGTCTCTCGCCGCAGCCCGACGAGTCGGGGCGCTCGCCATGCTCCCGTGACCCGACCCGGCCAGTTCTCCTTCCCGTGGCGGGCATCCCGGAGTCGCGATCCCACAATGCCCCGGGCAGTCGGGGCCCCGGCGGGCAGCCTGCACGGCCACGTGAGAGGTGAGTGGCGGGGCGGCCGCGCATTGTTCGGCGCTGCGGGCGGCGCTGCGGCGGCGGCGGCCTGGGGTGGCGCTCGGGGGTCCCCGGCTCGCACCGGCGGCGGCGGCGCGCTGCGGCTCCCGGCCCTGGCCCGCGCCTCGCTGCGGGCCCCCCGCGGGGCGCTGCGGGGACAGGACTGGCAGCCGGGGAGCGGGGGGCAGGTGCGTGGCCGAGTGCTCTGAACTCGGTGACCTCGGCCAGGGACGGCAGGGACGGCCACCGGCTGCGCGGGTCCCGGCCGCGCCCGCATCCTTCTGTCGGGGGGCTGCCATCCAGCACTGGCTTCATGTGGGCCAAGTATGTGCACGCAGAGGTTAATGCTCTGCCTGCCACCCATAAATTACGCATGACATGTTTAGCTGGGCTGCCTTATATGGAGAGTGCTGTATTTCAGTCCAGTGTGCTTTTTTGCCAAGTTTACAGGGCGGAAGACGCCCTGCTTTAGAGGGCTGCCGCTTTTCCTCCCTTTCTGGTCGTTTTGTAGTGCGTCACTCAAAAAAAACTGTAAGAAAAGTAAGTATAGAGCTTTCCAGGGTGGAGCCGCAGTAGGCTGGTCAAATTGCTTTCACGAAAAGTAGTCAGCATATAGACTGTTTTTTAGACAAAAACAAGAAAATATGTAGCCTTCCCTCAACCTCTTTAAAAAAATGCCCGAATCTGTTATTGTTAGTAATGTGTCATGGGAGAGTACTTTGATTCCAGAGCCTGTAACAAGAGAACCAAAAAATTACATATATAAAAATGGAGCTGAAGCCTTCTTGGCTAGCCCACAGCATGTTACAACTACAGGGGTGTTGAGACAAGCTTAAGTGTGTTCTTAAGTCTCTCTGGCTTGTAAGCCTATTTGGCTGCTGGGATGCTAAGATGGGTTTCGAGCAGTCTGCATCCCCAGGATTAAAAACAAAGTTAGAAGCTGCCTGGAAGGTTATTGACACTGTCTTAGGTTTCTGTACCCACCAGCACAGGCACAGACCATAGCAAGCGATTAATAAACTCTGCCATACTCCAAGGAATTTCATAAACAAATTAATACATGGAGAGGGGAGTCATAATTATGGCTTTTGGATTTGCAGACCTTCTGCAACGTGCTTTGAAATAGTACACCAATGGACATGCTATTCCTCTCTCCTAGGTTTCAACATAGTGTTTATACAAAGAACTTACTTAGGGCATAACTTTTCCACACCAGGCTAAGTGTCCCTGTCCACATTCTCTGCTGTGGCTTCAGAGTGCTAGTGTTGTTTCCTGGTCCTATTTTCCAGATAAAATTCTGATCACCAAGACAAGTTAAAAATGAAAGTTCAAGGACTGCAGAATCCTTGAAGAATTTAGTTCAGTACACAGGATGTGTTAGATAGATAGTTGGTAGCCTGAGACAATACGTTATTTCATAACTAGAGAAAGCACGTGGCTGTCACTTCTGTCTTTGCCTTCTTAAAAGTTGGTGACAGTTAAAGTTAAGTAGCTTTCAAGAAACATACCATGTCCTAGTGATCCTGTTTTGTGTATTTGCAGGGGGTTACGTTTTCTTTTTAATCTCTGTTAGGCTTTTTTTTTTCTTTTTTTCAAATCTAGACATAAAGTCTTTATATTTCTTTGTTTAATGAAGAGTTTCCTCAGTGAGAACTATGAAGTTGACTGTTGTGTTTCTAGAACAGGTTAGGTCAGCACCAGAAAACCTGTTCATCTGTTTTATAATTGCAGTCACTGAAGACATCGTGGCCACATTTTACTATTGGGAGAGACTTAGACAAACCTCACACATGCTTCATTTCATTTTCGTTTTTTCTTGCAAATTTGAGCCTAGGATGCACATGTCAGAAGGGAAAGCACAGTGTTACGTGGCTTGGGATATTACTGTTTGTGTGTGTACACTTCCACATTTGAGGCAGACTCCAAGTGGAATTCATTAAATTTTGATTCTAACATTCTGTTCTTGCTCAGGGCATGGAATTCCTGTGAAATGAAACACTTGGTTCTGTTCAGAGCAAGAAGAGATTACCTCAAGGTTTCTCCTTGAGGACGGAGGGGGTGGGGAGAAACATGCAGTGATAGTCCTCGTTGAGGAAGAGTGTGCTATTCTTATATAATGTTTCCAATTTTTGTTGTAAGTAAAACTGTTACCCTGCACTTATCACTGTCACCATACGGCAGGCCTGTATTTGATCTCTCCGTTTATGGAAACAGAAAGGTCTTGTTGCCCCTTCTGGCTTTCTGCTTGGTGGTAGATATGTGGACTAGAGAGCATCTTAGACCTTGCTTGGAATAAGCCCAAATGAATGGGCCACTAAGTTTTTTTTTGTTTTTTTTTTTTTTTTTTAATGCTTTGAAGGGCATTAGAGAAGGCAATGAATACGATAGTCAGGACAGTAGAGGAGTGAACAAAATATGTTCACTAGATGTTTGGTTCGGTTTAAGGTACTGACAGTGTGCATCAGGAGATTTTCAAGTGTCTGGACTTTTAGATCAAAATCTCTATCTTCCAGGAAGTTTAGAATGTGCTGGCTGGTACAGAAACTGCTAGCCACACGTGTTGTTGTATGCTTGAAATGTGTCTAGTTCTGAATATTGCTTTAAAGCGTGAAATACATACTGGCTTGTGAAAATTTTGTTCTAAGAAAAGAATGTAAAATATTTGATTAATATTATATTTATATAACTATGTTATAACGACAATGTATTGAATATTGGTCTTGATAGAGCATTTTATTATATTAATTTCCCCTTTTTTTAAAAAAAAAAAAAACTTTTTTTACCCTCCCCCTCCCATCCAAGCTACTAGAAAACTTGATATAACAAATATGGCTTGTGTTCTGTGTGGCAGCACTGTTTTGAAATAAAGCAAGACAGCAGTATTCTGAGAAAAAGCTTAAATTAGAGTTTGCTAGTCAAAATACACTAAAAGTGACTCTTATTTTTACAAGGTAAAGATGTTTATTATACACAGAAACAAAATGACTTGTCTTTCTCATCCATTGTAGCCAAAATTTGAACAAAAGTACTACCTTACATCTATTTTTATTTCCTCAAAACTACTATTTAGTTTAGAAAGTTAATGATGAGGTGGTAATAACAGAGAAAGACTTATAATTAGGAGGATAAGCTTAACACCTCTCAGAGGCCAGACTAGGGTATGATTGCTACTCTGGGATGTTTGGAAACACTATAGTTATCATTGTCCTGGAGTTACCAAACAGAAGCAAGTCAGTGAAACTTACTTTAAAATAGTTTTCAGTAAACAGCAGTTACCTTCAAATGCCTAATATATGTTTTCTTTTGTTAGGACAGACCTTCCTTAGAAAATAAAAACACCAAACAAAGCCAAACAAACTCACAGGGATAAAAGATTTTCACGTGTTTGGAGTAGGGCATTGCTTTGCATGCAAGGGAAGGTGAAGGGATGCTTCTCTTGTGGTGTTATAGGCTCTGAAGAATTGCTGTATGTCCAGTTTTTATAATCTGATCACATTCTTGAGAAAGCATCTGGCTGGTTAACAAAGCACAATGGCATAGGTCCTCGGCACATTCTTTTTGGATATTTTTATCACTGGAGTACATTTTCCCTTGCAAAGTGTTATGCTAAAAAAAAAAAATGTGGTTCTTTTCTAGCCACGTAAAGTTATGTTTGCTGATGTTTTCTTGATGGCTGTCAGAGGTACACAAGTTTTTTTTGGGGGGGATGGAAGCCATATCCCATATGGAGCCTCAAGGAGAATTGATCTTAGTTTGGTAGTGTGGTGTATCTGTTGTCTGCTCTAACAGGCATATTTCATAATAATGTCAACACTGTGGTGGAAGAAGAGGGGTGGGAGCGTCCCTGTTAACTGGTGTTCATTTCTGATGAGTCATGAGGCATATTCAGGAAGGGCAGGGGGAGAATTCATTAATTGAGAAGCAGATAGTTGAAAGGCTCAGTTGACATGCCATGAGATGTCTGTAGACTTTTTTTTTTAATTTAAGATTGGAAAATTGGTGTCTATATAGTGTTTTCATATTTATATGTATATATGTTTATGTCTGCACTACAGTTATATTCTTGGGAGAAATAAAACTCCTAGCATATCCATGGTTATAGTGTTGTACATATTATTACTTTTAAGAAAGCATAGCACAACTGCTATATCTCTTTTTTTCTGTCACAATTTTAGGGAAGTGCTTGTCACATGTGCCTCTGATAGCCAAGAGTCTTTGAAAGAGTTTTTTAATTTTATACAGTTAGAGTTCTTTTTGATACTTTCCCCACTTTTTTAAAGTTCTCACTTTAGGTTTCTGTGATTATTCTTATATTATCTAAAGACTGGGGGAAGCCATAGTGCATTGAATAGGCAGTTATTTGTCTTCCTAGATAGTTGTTTGAAGAAGGGAAGATATTTTTTTGAAGTAGAATTATGCTTCAAATAGTTTACTCCCTAGGAAACTTTGTTATCTCTCTTGACATGATTATAAGGAATAGAGAGGGTGCCTTTCATGCATCCAAAATGTGAAAAAAGTTGATGAAGTCACATGGAATATAGGCTTCTGTGAGTTGCGAACACAGAACTTGTATATTGAATGTTTGTGCATGCATGCATGCATCTCTGTGTGTGTGTGTGTGTGTGTGTGTGTGTGTGTGTGTGCATCATGGCGTGCCTATGGAGGTCAGAGTGTTCTCTGAGTGTTCCCTGTTGGAGTCACTTTTACCATATAGGTTCTAGGGATCGAACTCAGGCCCTCAGGCAAATTAGTCAGTGATTTATTTGAAAAAAATGCACATTTTTTCTGAAGACAATAGAAATGCATTATATTATTCAGAATAGTTATCATGAATGTGAAATTTGATGACTACTACTACTACTACTACTGTTATTACTACTGTGTCCATTCAGGTATCAGCTTCATTGGAGTCCTCTTACCTAGGGTCACAAAGTAAAGAGATTTTGTATTCCAAAGGTAATTTTCGATAATTATATTTTGACACTGAATTGCTCTCTCTTCCTTTAAAGTTTAGAAGCAATTTCCTAAAATATTACTTGTTTTAGAGGACTCAGAATTATAGGGTGATTGGAACAGGTTTAATCCTATGAAATAAACATTCCAAATGCTCCTTTGAAATACTAACTTGCCATGTAAATATGATTTCTAGGTAGACCATATTGTGGCAAACTATCAATGCAGGCTCTTCAAAAACTACTTGATTTGGTCAGTATATCCTTGAGGAAATGACATCTGGCTTGAGAGTACATGTGAACTTTGAAAGTGATACAGTGGTATTTCAAGGAATGTCTAGTTAGGATGATACTGAAGGTGTTGTGTTGGCTTGGTATTGAGGATTATATCTTAGCAGATGCTAAGTGAGAGCTCATGTGCCTGTGAATGGGCTGTAGCCCCAGCCTGGTCCAGAAGTTTGGAGAAAACAGAGACCAATTCTGATGCAGCCATGGCTAACTTAAGTGCAGTGGTGGAAGTGATCTCCAGAGACACAAGTCACGGAAGCCTCAAGTGTTCTTTAGCTTTCCAGCTTCACCATCCCTGGCCCTTTAAAGCACTCATTGCATCCATCCTGTGATGGCTCCCTGTGTTTCTATGTAAGATCTACACAGAGGAATTTGGTAGATACATTGTAATTCATTTATTTAGTTCTTTCATCTAGAAGATGTACAGTATTTTCCCAAATTACCTGAACTAGAACACTGGTAGTATTGTTTATTAACATTAGTGGACATTGCAACACTCCAACCTTTTCAGTCTCTGTATGGTTACAAAGGTCAGGAAAACCAAAATGGCAACTGTGGTGAAAAAAAGATACAGAGAATTTGTGGAAGAGCAAGCTAGATTGAGAGTATGGAGACAGTTCTACCGAGAGTGTGATGACAGCCTCAATATATACCCCAAACATTCAAGTTCAGCATACCAAAGGAGAAGGGATTTTGTTAGGGGAAATGACACTTAAGATATATAATGAGCAGGCAAGAGAGAAGAGCGTGTGGGCAAGGAGGCTTTAATCAAACAGTTACAATGTCTAACTTCTCAGGTTTCTGAGTGAAAGAAACAAAAAGGAAGTAAAAGAATAGCTGATGGTTTTGGACCCAGGTGAGAGTACTCTTGTGGATTTAAAAAACGAACCAAGAGTGAACAACCGACAGCAAACACGGCTGCCATTTTAAGAGGCAGTCTGCAGAAGGGCTGGTGAAGTTGTCTGATTCCTTCTAGAACTCTGGTCCTGACATCTGTCTGCATTAAAAAACAATTCTGAAAGACGAGGAAACAAAGGAAGCGACCTTTAAGAGAAGTGACATGCTGTCAGTGTAGCATGTCCTAAGCAGGAACTGTATTCAAGTTGAAGGGTACCTAAACAAGGTGATGAGCAGTACTAAGCAGACTGTGAACGCCGTCATCAGAGACACTTTGTGAATTGGACTTAGTATTAGAATTTGCAGACTGTTCACAGTTGTCTGTTTTAACCTTCTGTCCCACAATTATGCGTTAGTATTGGCGAGGATAGGAAGCCTGGCACACCAGCACCTTGTCTGATCGTAGAAGAAAGCTGCCTGCATGATAGTGCCTTTCCTCTTGTTACAGAACAGAGGAAGCAGGAAGGTGGTTACGTGAGCCAGTGGATGGAAGAAGTAGAAGGGAATGTACTTGTTGTTGGGGAAGGTTGTATGGAAAACACTAAGTGTTGGCTACCCTCTCAGCCTCTTCAAAAGGCTACTCTGTAGGTGTAATTCTGAATGGTCTTATTAAATAAGAAACACAGAGCCAAATGCAGAGTTAAAAGCCCAAGAGGTCAGAGAATTAGTGAATAGCCTTTAGCTTACCAGCCGCTGCAGTCCTTCCCCTGAGAAAGAGACCTACTTCCTGTGTGTCTGTCTTTTTATTGACTTTCTGTTCTGCCTTCTCATTGGTTGTAAACCCAACCACATGACCTCCTTGTCACTGCCTGTCTATACAGACCTCCAGGTCTCTATGGTTGGTATTGAGATTAAAGGTGTGTGTCTCCATGCTGGCTGTATCCTTGAACACACAGAGATTCTGCCTGTCATGTAATCGAGATTAAGGGCGTGTGCTAGAACTGCCAGACTTCTGCTATGGCTTGCTATTAGGTCTGACCCCCTAGGCAACTTTATTTATTAACATACAAATAAAATCACATTTCAGCACAAATAAAATATCCCCACACTACTCATTGTTAGTTGTTTGTTTACTAAATTCCGATTTAAAAGCTAAGTTTGAAAAGATGTAAAAACTCCCTAGAAATACCCTATCTAGGTTTGTTTTGAAAGTTCTCTGTTGAACACATTATAGGCAGAATAATAAAGACCTCACAGGTATGACATCCTTTGTTGTGTAAGTATAGTATTAAGTCAATACTATAATTTTATTTCATGTACTTACTGCATTTTATCTGTTTCTTGAAAAGAACAATAGATTTTAAAGAAATGTTTCCCCTTCCTTAGTCTGTGACATTATAAATGAATAAGTGACAATTATAAACATAATAGAAGTTGTGATGTGTATTGTTTTATAAAGTCTCAGTAAGTATTCTCTACAGCTATAACATAGATCGTAGGACTTTTGTCCTAAAGGGACATGAAGGACACACACACACACACACACACACACACACACACACACACACACACATACACACATACACACACACACACACGCATGTACATTCACATACACATATACACACAAATACATGTACTAGCATGACTAGGACTTTCTGGTTATTTCTAGAACCTAAAGACTTGATTTTTTTTTTATGTCCAAATTTTAACCTTTTAACATTTTGTCTTGCCCCCAATATTACTTAAAGAATAGAGATAAGAATGCTAACAGTTTGGAAAATGACTTATGTGTGTGCAATGAGGTTTTAAAGTAATACACACATTCCTCAGAAGAGCATCATGAAATAGCCCTGCTAATGCCTTGGTTTCAGGGATGGGGAAACTGGGTCATAGATATTTCAAGTTTATTGCACAAGGTTACTTAATTACTAAATAGCCCAAGGAGGACTTGAGCCATGGTAGTGAAGTTTTAGAATATCTGCACTTCTGGAAAGGATAAAAACAAATGAAATACGTGTGTTGGGGGTTAGTAGGTGATTTAAGATCATAGACATTTGAGATACTTTTCAAGGGTCACACTGCAGCAACACATGGGGAAATTTGTAGAGAAAGGGTAAATGGTGGGAGGGTAGAGAAAAAAGAGATGGAGGGAGGGAAGTGCAGGAAAGGAACAGAAAGGGGTCAGATGGCACAGGGAGACTGGCACTGCCTTGGCCACCGGGCAGCACATGCAGCCATGTGACACTGGAGAGCACAAGAAGCTGTTGGCGAGGGATGTCCCCTTCTGGGAGGAGTTGTGCTGCAGTGTTCCCAACGGGAAGAACGTGATGCACGGCAAGAAGGACAGATTGGTTGGGAGTAAGTGAAGAAAGAGGAGGAGGAAGTGTTTTGTGGTTCCATGAGGCATATCCAGTTATTAGATATGAACAGTAGAAGGGGATATGGCTTGCTATAGTGAATGTTAAGAGGAATTTAAAAATATACTGAGAGTTAAAATCAGTAAAATAATTTCTTATTTGAAACTTTATCATTGTTCTAATCATACTGGTCCGAGCACTGTTAGAATGAAGAACTGCAGAGCCTCACAGCTGTAGGGGCGCTTGCTTGCAGGCCCAGTGCTCAGTAAGCAGGAGCAGGAAGATACTGAGTTCAAGACTGACCTGCTGGGTCATCTAGCAAGCCCCTGCGTTAAAAACTAAATGCAAAACACAAACAAAAATGAAGGCTCGTACTTCAAAAAATATCAGTAAGACAGAAACACACAATTGTAAGTTTATCTAGGATTACAACTCGATTATTAAGGTGTGTCCAACTCTTAATGCATTTTCTTGCTGTGCAGGCACCTTTGAAGCACAGCTATAGTATGAAGACCACCAAAACCTTTATCCCATGTTTGCGATTTTACAGTAAACAAAGCTGGGTCTTTATGGGTATGTTGTTGTTTGCTAGGAAATGTCTTAGTGTTAATTAGGAACTTTGGTCCCTTATTACAGGCCATGTAGAGCTGCCATGTATCCTGTCCTCAGTGATAAACAAGGTGGCAGAGAGAGTCATGATAAAATGAGTTTGCAATGTGCTCAATGTGGTTGACATGTAGACTTCACTGACCTTGCTATTTTAGGGATGGTATCAGTGTAACTGTGGTATTCTTTCTCCTGAAAGTAAAAATCCTTAATAATCAGCCACTCTTAGAAACTGATAGTTGATTCTTATAGGGGGAAAAATAAGCATTTGTATTTTAATTTTATCTGGGTTTAGGAAAATATCTATGCTTGAAATAGAAGGCTTGACATTTTAATTTACCTGAGATTCTTTAATACATATTAGAAATAAATGGCCTAACATTGTTTAGTGTAGAATGATAGAAATAAGAGATTATGTTTTATTTAATATTTGTAGTGAGTCTCATAAAATCAAGACAATTTTCAGAAAGATTCTAATTGTAGGAACTGGGGAGACAGCTCAATGGGGAAGGTGTTCGCTGCACAAGTGTGAGGACCAGGGTTCAGATCCCCAGTGCCTCTATAAAAACTATCAGCATGGTGTCCCACAGTGCTGCCAGCCCAGCCAGCCAACTGGTGAGCTCAGACTCAGCGACTTGGTGTCAAAACCTTCAGGTGAAAAAGAGCCAGAGGAGAAGGATGTTACCCGCCCCCCATGCTTGTGAGCATATCCATGTGATATACAGCATACATAAAATACTCTGTGTAACTACTTGATGCTTTTTATTTCAGTAAACTCTATTCCATGAAAGGTAGTATATAATTGGCACTATTCATGGTTTTAAATATAGGATGTTAATGCAGAATAAAAGAATAGTGCTGCCATATTCTGCCTTTTTAATGTGTTGTCAGTTTTCTGAAAAAAAAACCCCCGCATTTATTAGATACCCTTTTTTTAACTATTAGATTTTTTTTTACCTAGTTTTTGTTTTATGCTTTACAGATACAGTGAAAGTGTGTGTGCTGTTGTTAAGCTTAGAGAGTGTTCTTGTTAACTAAGATTCACCAACGTGAACGTGAGAATACTTCCTCAGTTATTCCATCACTGTGCACATTTGAACTAGAGAAATTTGCTGTAAATTATTTGGAACCACCATTTGAACTCCAGTGTTAACATTCAGGAAAAATTGCCTTGTCAAGTTGGTGGCATTTAGATGAGGCATTTGGCATCAATTTACCTCGAAGACTTTACGAGATGTGATGAATGTCACAAATGAGAGCAGGCAATCTCAGAATATCCTTGACCCAGGTGTTGATTCTCTCCAAGGTATTTCATGACCTTCCCCAAAAACCATTTGAAGATGTTTTAGACTATTGAGAAATACATACCTCAAATTTAATTCTTCATGACATGATGCTTTCCTGGAGACCATACTTGCTGAACGTTGTTTAAAGGAAGTGGCTACCGCAGAGGAATGTAATTATGAAGACAGGGGTTTTTTAAAACCAACATTGTATTGGGGACAATTAATTTAGGAAGGAGACTGTTATGTCTTCTCAGCTATGAATTAAAGCTTAATCTGTGCTGTTTTTTTCCCTTTAAATCTTTACCATTTGAACAATAAGAACAGTATTCTTATGTGCTAAATAATCATTAATGAATGTATTTTGGGCACCTATTACAAAAATCCATCGTCTTTGGGGAATGTGAATGGTAGTGTGGAGCTCTCCTATTGGAGCATCTTCTTTGTGTGAAACCTACGTTGTTTCAGAGAAAACACAGGATGCTGAGAACAGCCTAGTAATGGTGAACAGATATGCATGGGAGGCAGAACTTCTCTTCCTGATATTGCTGAGGACGCTGAGAATCAGTTAACCTACACACAGCTGATTGATACCCAGCTGAACTAAAATCAAGTCCTTTCTCACAGTACCCTCCTTACTTTTGTGACTCTTATGGGAATAAATGTGGCATTTTTACAATAATTTTTAAATCTTCACTTTTTGAAGTGGGGGCTCATTTTGAAGCCAAGGTTGGTTTGAGCCTCATTCTGCAGCGTAGTTTTTCTCTCCTGCCTTCCCAAGAGTTGAGAATACAGGCACAGGCCACCATGCCTGATGTTTAAAAAAAAAAAAAAATCTGGTATGAAGCATATACAGATTTAATAAAAAACAAAACAAAGCAAAAACTGTCTTGCTTCAGTATTAGAAGACAAATTGCATAGAGCCCAAAAAGTGCTGAGAGTCTTATTTTTTATTTTATTGTTTTATTTTTGTAAAACCTAAAATCTTAAGACCCTCCTGTCATCAGACTCTTACCTTTGTGTGACTCCTTCCTGCACTTGCCTGTAGGTAGATCAGTTCAAGCTTCTGTTGGAGAGATCTTTGGGAATTTCCAATGTGCAATTGTCTCTCAGGAACCATGTACATTGGTTCTCGGACTCTCCTATGGATGCCATAATCCATGAATACTCTAGGCCCTTAACAAATCGCATTTGCACATGCTCTGTACATTTTAAGTTGTCTCTAGATTCCTATGATACCTTATACCATGCAACATATGCATGTACTTTATTTTCAAGCATCTCCAGTCCATGGTTGGTTTGGGCTCCCAGTGCAGAGTCCATCAACACAGGTCTGTTGTATTTTCCCAGCAATAATATGCTACCATAGAATTTTCACCGAGAAATGATATGTGTAATGATATGTACAAAATGTATCCTGACTTTCATGGATCATTCTCATGTTCTTAGTTTATGCTCATTCATTACACTATTTTCATACATTAGTCGGTGTTGTCTGTGATTGTCCCTGTCACATCATGTGGCTTTGATTGATAGTTCTTCATTGAAGTCTTACTCTGTAGGAAACATTACTTTCCTAACAAATACCTTTTTCATGAGCTGCTTAGAACATATAGCAAATAAAAATTTTTTTTTCTTAAGAGAAGGAAAATGGAGAAGGGAGTTGTCTTTGTCTTGATTCTGGCTTCAAAGGCAAATTTTTTTCTTTAGCAAATGCCGTTGAGTGCACTGACCATGTGTGGCCTATTAGGATCATATTTTCTAGATAGGGTGTGAAGAAGATGTCGTATTCTTAGTAATTTTCAGTGTAGCGATAGAACTATTCACCAGTAATGTAGCAGAAAACAAAGTGGGTACAGGGGAGTTTGTAGGAGTGTAGAACTTGCCTAAATTTATTCAGAAAAACAAGACAAAACATTAACTCTTTTCAGGAAAGACAAAAATCAACTTACAGTTTGTTAAAATGATGTGACCAAGTATTTAAACTATTTTTCTTTTTAAGTACTTAATAAATGAGTTTGACCACAGTATCATCTGACTATACAGAATTGAATCAAGTTGTTCCTAATACCAAGTTCTTCATAGTACCTAATTTGGGAACAGATGAGTAGGTTTTATTTAGTATTTATATATATGTACACACATATACATGATAGTTAATGAAAAAGAGGCCATTAATTTGAGGAGGAAAAAGGAGGGATATATAGGGAGGGTTTGGAGGAAGGAAAATCCATGGGTGAGAGGTGAGCTGTTTTTAAGTTTATTGACCAAAGGTTCAGATACACACACCAGGCTCTTTGTCTCCACCTTTCCCCCTTTTCTCTGTGTGCAGGAGATTGCTTTCCTTTCCTTTCCTCCTTTGTTTCTTTCTCTTTTTTCTTTTCTCTCTCTCTCTCTCTCTCTCTCTCTCTCTCTCTCTCTCTCTCTCTCTCTCCCTCCCTCCCCCCACCCTCTCTCTCTGTAGGCTGGCTTCTAAACTCATGAGTGGTGACTTTGCAAGTGTTTATATTCCTTAAGACCCATTCACCTCTCAAGTGTTTGCCCTTTGTTCTCAGGGTTTCATCTGCATTCTAGGTTGGGAAACCCAAGCCTTCTGTTTGATTGCTTATCATTATTCAGTTTAAACAGTAAATATTTGCTTAAGGCCCGCTGCACAAAAGGTTTCACTGTAGGATTTTTCACTGATTTTATAAACTGTGTGGCCTAGTCTGAGTAGCACAATGAAAGCAAAGCCACTAGAAGTGATCTGACAATTGACTGTGTCCATTTGTAAGTAGCTCCTTACTTGATGGGCAGCTATTTTAGTTCTGTAGTTCCTGAGCTCAGTGGGAAGCAGGCACTTCTCTCACTCTGGCCACAGGTCAGGAAACAGAGCCTTGGGGAAAGTAAGGTCAGGCTATTTGCTCCAGGGCCACACAGGAAAGAAAGGCTGTGGAAACCTGGGTTTCAGTCCTGGCCTTCTAGTCTTTATGTGCTGCTCTGTTGCCTTCAATATGGTCTGAATGAAACATATCTGAGGCCTACTACAAGTTAATTCTGGAAAGACTTAATGAAGAGGTAAGATGTGAAGAGGGTTTTTTTTTTTTTTTTTAAAGAATTGTGGTCATAAAACAGCAGATGATGGAATGGACTTTGAAATGCCTTGGCTTTGTGATGAGGGCTGTATCAGATGGCCTAATCTTCCTTATGGTCTGCGCCATATTTGTTCTACTCACTGGAATACCTTTGCCCTAGCGCTCACCAAGATAAGCAAAGTGATGTCACTTGGGACAGACACTCTCCCAGCTGCTCTAGTGGCTGGCCTGCCTAGCGGGCACATTTGAGGAAGTGTCTTGAGCCCGAGAAGGACGGAACAAGTGCTCTTATTGTCTCTTCAACTGCATTATGGGGAATTAGTTTAATTTTTCTCATTACAAAATAGAGACCTGTTTTCAGCATTAAACTAATAACCAAGTCAAAACTTCTGCAATTGCTTAGATATTTCTGAATAACTTTCTCACTCTCCCCTCCCCCAGAGTCCATCATGTCCATGTGTGTGGAGTGTGTGCACAATTTTATGTCATATTCAGATGTCCATATGTATTCTACAAATGATGACAAACGATCACATGAACTGTAGGTAAAGAGGAACAGGGTGACAGTGTCAGAGGGACCGGTTCTCCAACGAATGGGTTAGTTTATAGTTTCGTATTGAAATGTTAAATCATTTTGTAAATCTGTATTACTAATGTGAATTTATGACAATATAGTTGTTGTTAGAGGTTTTTGCTCTTTTGGGGAGCCTGCCACCCAGCTCCCAAATAAATTCACACATGGAGGCTTATTCATAATTATGAATGCCCGGCCTTAGTTTTGCCTAGTTTCTAGCCAGCTTTACTTAACGTTAAATGATCCCAACTGTCTTTTGCCCCTGGGCTTTTCCTGTTCTCTTACTTCTCTAAGTCTTACTCTTACTCTGTGGCTTACTGTGCAGTTGGGTGGCTGGTCCCTGGAGTCCTCCTCCTCCTCTGGCTCCTAGATCAGATCTCTTCTCCCAGTTTTCTCCTTCTGTATATTCTCTCTGCCAGCCAGCCCCATCTATCCTTTCTCCTGCCTTGCTATTGGCTGGTTCTTTATTAGACCATCAAGTGTCTTACACAGGCACAGTAACACAGCTTCACAGAGTTAAACAAATGCAACATAAACAAAAGTAGCACACCTTAAAATAATATTCTACCACTATAGTAAATCATGTCCTCTAAGTAGAAGTAAATATGAATATTCTAATATATGTGTGCATATTCAAATATATAACTATTCTTTGATTGTGAAGACTTGACATCAACCAGTAGATAGATCCTGTTACTCAGAATCTTAACGTGTCTTAATGAATTGAATTCCACTTCCATTTTCTTATACTTGCATTAAAGTTTAGCCTATTACTGTCTTTTTTATTGATGTTAATGGACTCAAATATTTCCCTTTATGTATCAAATATTTCAAAGATAGCTGCATCTATATAGATAGAGAAGTTTAGAAAGTTTCATGTGAGCATACTGTTTAGCAAGAAAATTAAACATCAGTGTTTCTGTTCGAAGTGTCAGTGGAAAATAAAATAAATTAAACATGCAAATATTGCTGTGTTTACTTACATTGGGCCCCTTATATTCTTAATATTGCACTAGACCTTGAATACATTATAGTCAACATGGATACTAAGTATGGTTGTAAAATATAGACGTCTCTCAGATTTCGAAGTGGCCATTTTAGAAATACTGACATTTTGTTAGATACTGCTGCCATTAAATGTAAGTAATCTTTTCAGTAATTTCAAAATTATAGTTTATAGGTGGCAATTAAAATTTATTTTAAAATCTATGCTGATGAAAGATTTAGTATGTCTGCATAAAAGAAGTATTTTTTTTTTCATGTAAAGGAAACTGAGATTTTTAGGCTTAGAATCACCACCTCACAATTAAGAGAAATTGCTCCATAAAATTATGCAGCAAGAGAAAATGCAACTTTGAGTGGCATCAACATCTCATGAGTTTAAAAGGTCATGCTGGTGCAGAAGGCGCCAGCTTTGCCACTCAATGTCATGCAGAACGCTGTGACAGCCAGGGCTGATACAGCTGAAAATATCTGCAGCCTTGGAAGCCTTGGAAGTTTCAGAAGGTCATTTTGGCATCTGAGTAGCAGTGCTGATTCACAGGGAAGGTCAAACTAGACAGCTGGGTGAAAACATAGGTTGCTGAACCCAGGGACTGTGAGATCAGAGCTATTGCCAGTCGAAATACCTGGGCGTTGTGTTCTAATTGGTTGTGACTGTCGTTGAAATATTTATAGAGTAATGAGATTTACTTGGCTGATGACTTTTAAATTACCTATCCTTTGAAAGTTTGTTATTCAATTCCAGTTTGTCTTGGTAAACAGGACAAAGGTTGCCTTAGTGTTACTTATGTATGATGGCTTTCATAAAACAACAACAGACAAACAAACAAAAAACAAAACAAAAGATGAATTGGCTTATTACTGTAAAGTGTGCACAAAACACAATTGTAAAAAAAAGGGCAATCAGTGAGAAGGGAAAATATGAATAGAGTAAGTACTTGAGATGAAATTGAGCATTAAATTTATCTCCACTTTGCTGCAACTGAAGCAAAATCTCTAGGAAGTGAAAAATCCCACTTATTTAACACAATTTCTTTCCACCCTGTATTATGTTTTACTTTAACCCTTAGATACTCAGTGAAATACTGCAGCTCTGCCTTGGGTTAAATGTTGGTAGGGATGAATTCCCAGCACTTAGGAAGGGGTGCTGAATTCTTCATCTGACTCCCTTCCTGACTTGATCCCAGCCCTGAGCTGTAGCTGCTGACCCCATTGTGTGTAGTGGCTCCGCAGAGACTAGTCCCTGGTACTTAAGGTCAGGGCTTCCCACACCCTACCTTGTCCTCTGCTATTTCTACAGTGCCCTTTTTGTGTTTTGCCTTTTTTCATGCCAGATGAAACAGTCATACTTCTTGTACTGGTGGTGCCGCCCGGTGACAGAGCACCTGACTAGCATATGCAGGGATGTGGGTTCAATCCCTAGCACTGAATTCAAAACAAAACAAAACAAGACATTCTTCCACATCCATCCTAGACCCCTTGCCCATCTTGAAACCACCTCTGACCTCTTTCCTTTAACACATCAGCCCTTATTATTAATATCTTCTGCTGTATACTTCTCACCTTTTATAATACAGTTATTGTTAGTTTATGTTCTGATTAAGCAGTGAATTCTTCCCTGTGTATTCCCTGTGCTTGTCTCTAGAGTGATCAGAAGACATTTAATGTAATCAGTGCACACGATGATTACATCTCTGTGTTTATTACTTTAATATGGTTACTGTGAATTAAGTGTGTTTTTTAAGGAAAAGTTTTGGGTTTCTCTTTTTCCACTCTATGCTAGTAAGAGAAAGAAGGACTTAAAAGTGGCAAAATTAGCGGGACAGCCCCTGCAGTTTTTGTCCAAGGAGATATTTTGGGGCATTAGAACCAGAGTTTTAATTTTTTTTTGATTTTGACTTTCAGTTTTCATTTTATAAAGCAATTTCATATTAATCATTTCTCTTTGCCAACAGGTAACTAATATAGTGTAGGTTTAGAAAAGTCGCTTATGCTTCTCAAATACTTAGCACTTTCTCCCTAGAATACTTTCCTGTGGTTTTATCAGCTGTCAAAAATGACATGATGTGGCTGATTTAAACTGTCCCATCTTCTCTGCTGCCCTGTAAACTGTATTTTATGAGCTAAACTTATTTAGCTCAACACTACTGTATGTCTCCTCACTTTGGTGTGTTCCAAGCTGCATTCTGCTTTGTCTGTGTGGATGTTTTTTATTCACACGTGTTAAAACTTTTCTGACGAGAGCACTGAAGAGCGAGTAACAATCTCCTGCTCCAAAGAGCTCATGTCACCAGTCCATCTGTCAGTCAGCTTCTGGCTATGCTGAGCTCTGCAGCCTATTCTAAACAAATTCATTACTGTAATGGAGAAAGAACTGATGGATGCGGTGCTGAGCTTTTCACTTCTGTGTACGTGATGGATGTCTGGTGTTTGCCCTATGGTTAGAGAAGGTGAGCCTCCTTCGCTTAGCGCTGTAAAGGAGACTACCTTCTTTCCTTCAGCAGCCACTGGAAACTTCTGAACAAATTACTGGTGATGCGGTAGTGGTCCCTCCAAGGTCGCCGTCCCCCTCAGCTCCCTACCTTCCTGCTTTTTTGCTCTCCTGTCATTGTCATTTCTAAGTTTGATATTAAGTTGGCACCATGTGTTTTTAATGAAGTTTTACAGTTGAAAACACATGACCCGATTTTGAGTTCGTGTTCTTCCATTTGGTTCCCTGAGGAGACTTCAGTGAGTCAGTCACTTAGGTATGCAAATGTCAATTCCTTGTTCACAAATGAGTAAGATAATGAATGATATATAACTATGGTAGGATAATGAATACAGCTATCTCTTATATTCATGGAAAACAAGTAGCACATTATGAAAATCAAATATATCAGTCTATAAAATGTTATTTGATATTATAGAACATGATGTATTTTATTTTGATTAATCAAAAATGTTCTTATTTCAAGATGTTTTCTTTAAAACAAACTTAAGCATTTCTCCTATATATATTTGTGTAAGTGTTTAATAATTTATGAGACAAACACATGGTGGGAAATATGACAAGTACTGACATTGCTATCAGACTATTGTTTTAATTTGCCCCATGTCATTTAGATATTCCTTTAAAAAAAAAAAACACCAAAAGAACGATATTAGGCTTCCTTCTTGCCTACTTGCTTGGTGGGGATTTTTGGACAAGACTAAAACATAAGTGGTTGGAGACATAATGAGTTGTATTACATAGTATCCAGTGTGTTCCAGTGATGTGGAGGGTTATATGTGATTTATGATAATATTTACAGTTTAAAGCAGACTAGCTTTCTGGAGCAGATGATAGACTGTAACCAAAGATCTTGTCACAGTCTTTAAACAAGTGTTTTTTTGTTTGCTTGTTTTTCAGAGAATACACCCTAGGTTTGAGGAAATGGCCACGTAGAAACACAGTGAACTGTCATTTTTTAGAGTAACCTTTTAGTTTTGGTTGCTTGCAGTTGCTGAACTTTTATGTGAAAAAGAATAGTCTAGAGGGGGTAAATATGTAGAGCTCTAGTTTCCAGCCTCAGCACATGTGTAGGTCCCAGGAACACATACTTGTAATGGTGAAGCCTAATCAACTGAGTCAGGCCAAGATCTTTCTGATACATCAGTATCCCAGAGCAGTAAGTGTTGGAGTTAATAAGCTATTGGCAGTTATTGGAGTTTATTGTTAACTATGGTTGTGTTCTGAATTGCCATGGGAAGGTGGCCATTGGCTTTTAAAAGCATATGATGCTGGTGGAAATTTATGGGGCTTTAATCACTGTCTCATTAACAGGGTGTAGTCGGCTCTTCATGTTTCTTCATGTGTTACAGCTTTTCCAGAATGCAGAGAACCTTATGTGCAATTAAAATAATTAGGAAAGAGTAGCTTTTCCTCTTTAGCAAAGGGACCAGATTTCAAGCTGCCCTGATAATTTGGTCAATATGTATTTCTCTTGGAAAGTACCAAATTCTAATAAAAATCTTTGATTTCATCTCCTGAGAAAGGTGGCTTTATTTCTTCCCAATCAACACCATAAAATCTCATTATCAAAACAAGATTAGAAGAAATAGAAATGCCCGTATCTTGCCATCTAACCATTTTGAGTCTTAAAAATTCTCTTCCAGATATTTTGTCTTATGAACTGTTATTTAGTAACAAACTTTGAAGGGGCAAAGTGAGAGGAGAGTGTTTTTATTTCCTAAGAAGAAACGTGCACAGACAAATTCTTGTGTGAGCATATTGTACCTACCATGTTAGTTTAACCGGAAGTGGAAGCTGCCTCAGGAAAAGCCTGCTCCAGATACATAAATGACGGAAGTGCATCCCAGCCATATGGGAAATGTGTTTGTGCTTATATTGGTTTTCCAGATTCGGTTGTGCCTTAGCCATGTTGATAACACTGGTGTTGCTTCTAGAAGTTGTTAGAAGTATTACCTTCAGTCAGCCTCTAATGGAGAATGGGAACAAAACATTTATGGAAATAATGTGTAAGGAAACCATCCCTTTAATCATGACCAAGTACTACCCGAAAGCCTACAGATGGAACATGCCTGTAGTCACTTCATACTACACATCTTCTTTCTGTTAATAAGAAGCAAACATATATGTCCATCTCCATGACTGTCAATGCAAACATTTATTCTTGTTTCTAACATTTTCTTTTTGACATATAATTACAAAATTCAAAATTGTACTTATTTTATCTGTTTTTTTTTTTTGAGCAATATAGTACTTTATTTTGAATTTTCAAGAGCTGAAAACTGATGTTGCAAATGCTTCTATTGGTTGGCTGCCATACATATTGAACAGATTTTGGAGAAACAAAGAAAGATTCGCTTTAGAGGTGAAAGGCATTTCATGCTTCCCTCCATGTCCTGACAAGAGAACTTCCCTGTGTAGATTGAGGGATGGTGTCTTCTCATAGTACCTGAAAAGTATCCAAGAGTATGCTGTATTGTTGAGAAGAGTAAAGTCTGGGAAAACGCTTTCTTGGAAGAAATTTCTTGTTGTAGTTCAGACTCTACACATGAACATGCCTTATGATGTAAGGATTTCTTATTAAAGTGATGCAGGCAGAAGAATGGTTTTCTGTATGCACTTGCAAGCCTTAATGAGAAATTAAAAATCAACGCTGACTTAGGAGGCCACTCAGAAAGGGACACCGAGTGCAGTTGTTAAAATATAATTACATCTCCCTGTTTCTTTTGGCATAGAAAGATCCTTAAAACAAACACAGTATATTTATTAATTGAGATATTATCCATTTGTATATTAGAATAATAATGAAATTTGTTGCTATTTAGTATCATGGACCTGGGTGAGTATGTTATTTTAGTGAAATTATCCCCAAAGAATATTTAAGGTACGTTGAAGCACTACAGTGAAAATATGAGTTGTTAGTGTATGCCTTTTTTTCCCCTGACATTTCTTACTGTTTTAAATCAGGGGAAATCAGAGGAACTTATTCACTCTTAGTGAAAACATTATTCTTGTTGATAAACAACCATATGTGAGCTTATGACTTTTTAAATAAAGCTCAATTTATGTGATAACTTACTGTTGTATTGATAATGAAATAAGGTTAAGGTTAGATCTATTAATCAGTAGAAATGTTTATGGGATTGAAATGATGACTTCTGCAGCACCTGTATGGTTTTATTTTATGACTTGGGAATAAGAAATGCATTGGTGAAAAATACTTCATTAAGTTTATGGAACAGAGGAAATATTTGGTATGGTGTCTCCTCATGAGACTTGTATTAATTCATTTGTTAGAATATATTTAAATAATTATATGATATATTTGCTCATGAATGATTTCATTCATTGTATTCTGAAGAAAAAATATTATGGATATATATTTAATTATAAACAAAGTTTTCACACTTTTCTTATTATAATTAATAGAGTAACATATGTAGAATAATTTTAAATAGACACAATCCATAAACTTTTTTTCTGAGTTTATTGTGCTAAGGTCTAAATTCAGTGTTTGAAATTCAGATCTTCCTGTTGAAAATTAGTGTTTATACCCTTATCTAGTAGAAAGTAGTGAGCCTAGTTGTTCCATTATAATTTCAGAAGTCTCATAACATACAGGATAGAGTAAGTCTGGTGCTTTCAGAGATTAAATTGTATTTTGGGTGGGTTTTAAATTGTATATACCACTTCTTTATATGTTACTTTTATAATGTATGTCACTTGATTCTGCTAAAATGGGATATACATGGTTAATTATGGAGGGGATCTTAGGACCAGTGGAGGGAGGTGGGAATAGCATGGTAAAGGCTATGAACTGCTGATGTCGCTGAAGTACTAAGTTCCCTGGGAATATTATTCTCCGGTTGATAAACTTCATATTTTGAGTTGTGTATTGATATCATTAAGAAAACATAGATTCGCCACTTGTCTGTAGCATTGAAGACCATTGTCTTTTAAAACGTTTTAGGTAAAACTGCCACAAACTTCATTAAAGAGCTTGGTGATACTGTTCACAAAAAAGAAGTTGAATATTAAATATTACATTTGCTGCTAGTTACTATGTCAAATAAATTGTTTCTCTTTTGAGCGTGGTTTACAGTCATAGTCCACAATCAGAATATTGTTAGAGCATAGCAACAGCACCATGAGTCATGCTCTGTTTAGCAGTTTGGCCAGGCCAGTTTCACAGTGATGAATTCTGGGTTTTCCAGTGTATCATTTTTTTTTTTTTGTTGCAAATTCGAGAGAGGTGATTTTTCTGATTTACTGTTGAAGATGTAACAGCATTAACTTTATTGTTGCTGTGTTCTCATTTTTCTTTCTCACTTTGAAATAGTAAATGTTACAGGCAGATCAGATATGCTACGTGAGGCTAACAAGATAACGTCTGCGTAATACATGAGTAAAGGGTTCGTATTTCCTCATGAAGAACAGTAAAGCAGCATGCAGTTTTATCTCCTATCTTCTCAGAGAAGGGAGAGAAACTTCACACCACTGGGTGTTTGAATGTCACAAGAAAATGCAAAGGGATTATACTTCAGACTAAAACAAATCTTTTAACTTCACAATCAAGGAGGCATTTAAATGTGGTTCTATTGTAACTTTACTGCCTCGTATTCTCTTGCCAGTTGGTATTGCTTTCACTTAATTTTAAAGATGGAAATAGCCAATGTTTCAAGCTGTGCATCATTGCCGAATATACTTTGAGACTAGTATTTGCATGTGCTAATCTGTGTCTATATCGTCCATATCTGTTTGTTTATCTGTCCTGTCCATATACCTCTCCAAATGCATATCTATCTATGTCTGTCTACCCCTTATCTACAGTCTTGTCACATGGTTACTTGTTTCCTTCGGGCTGCTGCAGTTTTGATGCTGATCGTAGAGAAAAACTAGCCTGTGTTCATGGGGCTTCTGTGCCAAGACAGAAGCTGACAATGGGATAAGTACCTGTTATCCTCCTCTGCCTGCTGCTTCCTTCCGATGGGGTGTCTGATGGGGTGTCATGTACTTGTCTTACACACAGTCTGGGCTGCTCTTGGGAGGGGAAAAACTTGATCACTTTTGATAATGGTAGCCCAACGGACTGTTTATACAAAGCTAGGAACTGGTATGTGAAGTACAGCTGACAGTGTGCTAACTATGTTATAATGATGTTAATACTTTAAAATTTTCTATTATAAGATAGAAATAAATTCAACACTCACTTTTCAACTGACATGCGTATTATTTTCTTCTAAAAATCATTTTTTAACTTGTACTCCTTTTGTTATCTGTCCTACGACACACCATTTGACTGCTTAGGGAACCAAACCCATGACGGAATGAGGATTTTAAAAGATTGCTTTGACAGACCTCAGATTACTTATGTGAGTTAGTAAACAGTGTTTCCCTAGCAGCAGCTTGTCTGAAGTGTATCAGACCAGCAGGCCACATTGGCAGTTTGTCATTCCAGAGGATGTGTGCCTGAAGGTTATCTTTTTCTTAGCAGTATTTCTAAAACTTCAGTCACTTGCATGTTGCCATGGTTTTATTGCTAACATATTAACTTAGTCTTATTCTTTCAATTCTTTTCATTAAAGTTTCACATCTTTGTGAGTCATCACATGACATAGCACAGGCTGGATGAGCTGGTGTCAGCACTCTGGGGCATCTGGGGCACATACAGTGTACATGTCCATGCCATCTCCACGGGCACTGCACGTAATTTGCTTACCCTGAGAAGCACCAGCTTAGCTCTTTGTTCTAGGAAAAGCAATGCTTCTGAAGTTGGCACTCACCCTCTCAGACAACCACAGCTTGGTGACTCTATTGAAGAAATTGGGACGATGTGGCTATAGAGCCCCCCAAAATACCTAGTATTATTTTCACCCTGACATCTGTTAATATTTGGGACAAGTGCTGAGAAATATTATTGTGTGAGCAGGCTTCATATGCTTAAGTGCTACATAGATGGTTACAGTTTTGTTGACATTGGAAATCTGGAAAAAAAATTGTTGTGGACAAGTGGCTCCTTTTAGTCACCTACAAACTTACACAGTGAAGTCATCCATATTTTCTGTTCAGATTAAAACTATTTTACTAAGTAAAAATTGTAATAAGAGGCCTCACATAATTTATTTCCTCAGTACATAACATATCTTAATATCAAAGTGTCAGAAAAAAATCCCACAGATTTCTCACTAACTACTTTGAGATGTAACAGGACTGACTCACTTATATTTGTTTTACAGCTTAAATGACTAGTAAACATAGGAGACTAAGACATTAATGTCTTGCCCAGAGACTATTTAGTTCACTGAAAGAGAATTCCACCTTGCAGGCACATGTTTGCCTTTTATTGTACACTGTGTGGGGCTTAACTTGATACATACTGTGAGTGTCAAGTGCCCTTAACTTACAAAGAACAACTGTTAATGCTTCCTCATGACGCTCTTCCCCTTTGTCCTTTTCAAAACTTGATTCTCTATCTTTTTTTTTTCCAGTTTTTACTAGATTATTTTATATTGTTTCTTTTTCCTCCTTTATATCTTACCATAGAATGTACACATGATTCCTGACATCACTTTAGGGGAAATGACATTGTGTAGTAGGACACGTTTGGCTATAGGATATGTGGTATGGTGTGAGGAAATGCGGTGGATATAATTTGATCAGTGGGTCACTGAGGACTTTTCCTCTGGGTACCAGAACATTTGATTCTTGTTGCAAAACCTTTAAATTCCCAAAACAAGCATTTTGTTTTTAAGGTAAATTTACTTATTTATAGTATATTGAAATAAAGTCAGAAACATCACAGAGATAATTTACCTATTAGTAAACATGTTAGAAGTAGATTCATTTCATTTAATAGTTATTAAAAAAATAAACCTTCATTTCAGCGAAAAATATTTTCATAAATTCTTATAATCTGTATATTACCCATACAAAGTTTTCTTTTCTTCTCTCCTCACCCCTCTCTCTCTCCTCCCCTCTTCCCCCTCCCTCCCTCCCTCCCTCCTTCCGTCCTTTCCTGCTTTCTTCTTTCTTTTCAGACAATTTTCATTATTATATTCATAATTTCATATAATTCAAGCTCAAGCTGGCTTGGAATTCACTTTAGCCCAACCTGGCTTCAAAATCTTCCTAGTCCTCTTACTGTGGTCTCTGAGGTACTAGGGCCCGCATGCTATTAACTGGCATCCCTGAGCATCTCTGTGGGGTAAAAACACCTTTACTAGTTGAAGTTACATTTTTCAGGAGTCAGTGCTGATCCAAATCCTTTGCATATTACCTTAAACAGAGCAGTTTCATGAAATGAATTGATTAGGTATGTAGACTGATGTCCATTCTCCTTATTCACTGTCTTACCTGGTCAGTCATGAACATGCTGATTGTCTGTGCCTGTGTTCTAGTATGATCAATTTACAAACATGTTTATACTTCTTTTAGTTGCAACTTTTGAAGAATATCTCACATATAGATTGAAAATAGAATGGACCGAACTATGAATCTGTAGGCAATCTTGTACTAATATGTTTCACACTAAAGTAGAACTAAGCCTGTGGCATGACAGCAAGGAAAAATTACCAACTCCAGAAATCAGCTTTATAGGATTGCGCATCCTTAGCCACCAAAGAACATGGATATTTACAATGGTGCCAATACTCCTTTCTTATGTTGCTTGGACCTTGTACTTTAGAATTAAATATTTCTTGAGGATTGGGAATATACCTGCCTAAACATGTCTGTTCCTATTAATACGAATAATTTTTTTACGATTTATTTATTATGTATACAGTGTTCTGCCTGCATTCCAGAGGAGGGCACCAGATCTCCTTATAGATGGTTGTGAGCCACCATGTGGTTGCTGGGAATTGAACTCAGGACCTCTAGAAGAGCAGCCAGTGCTCTTAACCACTGAGCCATCTCTTCAGCCAATATGAATAAAATTAATACATATATTAAACATTTGATAATATGTATTGTATTCCAGGATTGGGGGTTGGGAGACATTGATAATACACCTTGCTGCCAGGGGGATGATAATCTTAGATAGAATGAGCATGTTATGGGATAGAATCATGTTTTTCTTTTTTTTTTCTTTTTCTCCCAACCCCCTCAGAGTTGGCCCAGCTTTACAGAGAAGATGGTATTGATGGCAATATAAACAAGAATGGATTTGCTGGGTTGCAGGGAAATGGGGTAGTCAGCCAGATGAAGTGATAGTGTATGGTACCTTGCTGGGGTTCCAGTAGCCTGCTATGGGCAGAAGCCCTGAGAGCTCATCCCTGTAAAGATAGAGGGATGTGGGATCATAAGCTAAAGAGTTGTGTGTGTTGGCTCTCACATGGGGAAACATTGAGGTGGGACACTGAGGCAGATATAAAAGCATTTGGTTTTCACAGGACTGTCAGCTTCTGTTGAGCAGTAAAGTGATGAGTATGGGAGTTACACTAGCATCGATACAGAAGTGAAGGACACATGAAGCCAACAGAAAAGCAGCATATGTAGATGCGTCTGTAGACATGGGTTTGGGGAAGATACCTAACATGAGGGGATGAGGACACTGCACAGGCACGTGGGACTTTATTCCTCTTTAGTATGGGATTTTCAGCACTTGTGAAGACTAAGAATGAACTGCTGTGTGAAGGTAGCAAATGGGTATCTATAGGTCTAGAAAAGGAAGGAGATTTTTGAGAAGGAACCAGTTAAGGTGGAAGCTTGGAGAAGCTTGGCACTGGGGAGAACTGCAACAAAAGATGTGGGCAGACAAGCAGGAAGTTCAGGGAGAACTCAGACCCAAGGGTGACTGTTTGACCAAAGAAATAAATGTGACACATAAGACCACCCACCACTGAGAGTGAGTGAAACATGGAAGAGGAGAGAATTGAGGTGGAGATGACTGGAAGGGTTGCCTGGAAGAAAGGGAACTGTCCCAGGCCTGTGCAGAGATTCTTAGGCAGAGGGAGGGCCTGCAGGACCCTGGAATTTATAGAGGTGATGGTCTGCTCATGTCTTCAGTGTATATTTGTGTACATTCACAAGTGATCACGTGTGTGCATGTTACTTTTGTGTCCTCAGATAAGCTCAGCCCTGCCGTAGTAAGCGATCATTTATATACCCATGCTTTTGGAACTCCATCTATTTTTTTTTAATCACTGTCCTCAGGTTTCTGAAATGAGTGGTGTTGTTTCTGCCCTTGAAAACATGTGGAAAAGTAGGTCCAATATCTAAGGAAATAAAACGCTCCACAGACAGGGATTGATGTGTAGAGGTAATTCTGAAATGGTGATATTAGTGTGTAAGTGTGGAAGATTCATGTGTCATCTCTGGCTTTTCCTGGTTGCATGGTGGCTGATAAAGTGTTATGCAATGTGGACTGAAGAGGTGGTGACCACATGTGCTCTGTGTTCAAGCCAGGGAGGCTCCAAAAAATGATGAATGCTAAGTAGAGACTCAGGACAGTAGACAGAGTACAGACTTGTCTCGAGCTGAGCCTTAGAACCCGAGGACTCTTGAAAACATTCTTGAACACTGTGGTTAGTGACTTCTTCAGTCTCTATTAGAAATTGTAGTTTTCTGTTTAGTGTTTTCCAAATATAAATACCTTTGTTAAGTAGCTTGAATTTTCTCTGAATAGTATTAAGAATACTAGTGTTGGTCCTAAAAAATTAAATTCTGCTAGATATTCATGATTTTAGCATCGATGTCTTTATATCTTGTATTCTAGTTTCCAAAATTACAAACGTACCATTTATGACCAGCTCCTTTAAAAAAAAACTGAGTGTAATCACCGTTACTTTGTGTTGTTGAGGGCTTGGAATGTACTAGTTAGAAAGCCTTACTCTCTTCACTGACAGCATTCAGAAGGAAAACAATCCCACAACATACACGCTTTTATTTTTGTAACTAGTTAAAATTTTGAGAAGTTTTTTGTATTATTGAAAGAGAAAGTAAGCTGTTGAGCAAAACTGCCCAGTTCTGCAGGGTGGGCTCCTAAGTTAACAGATCCTCAGGCAGCCTGCCGCCTTGGCCCCCACCCTCCAGCATGGCGTGGGATTGAGCCTCTGAAGTGCATCATGCTGCCCAGACCAAATTGCTCACTTAATAATTAATGTTCCTGCAATGGAATCACTTTCTCCCTGGAGGTTGACTTCAGATTTACCAGACACACTGACAACACTGCACTCCTTATTCTCGCCGCAAGACCTCGGCTTCTGCTTTAAAAATGTCTGAATAAAGGATGCTTTTGTTCATACCTCGCCTGCCTGTGATATAGTGACAAAGTGTCTGATGGCTGAATGGAATAGTTTTACAGTATGAGTGCTGCTTTCAGCAGAGGGGCAGGACTTGGGCTTTAGGAGGAAGTGAATTGGATAGGTCAGGAGAATGTACCATTTGTAAACACCCCTTTCCTTTTTTATTCACGTGTCAGGGCAGCGGCAGCAGGCTGCTCAGTGTCCACCCCTGTGCAGTGCCAGAGGGAAAGCAGCTTGGACTTCAGCTGCAGTTTTTAGACCTTGCTTTTGATTCCCGGTAGTGATTGTCAAGTCCTTGGACTTGCGTTAGAAGCTGTTTGGAAACTAACATGGTTTAGTCCACTAACTGCATGTTGGGTAAATTCAAAACCCACATGCTCGTCCTCTTGCAGTGGAATAAGTCACATCTGATGGACATTTTCTGTGCTTATAGCATAGTAATGAACGTCTGACAGGCGCGACCTTTCATAAGACAACCCACACTATTGGCTTTCTGCCCAGAATATTGCTGCAACACTATCTGTGATTGGTTATCTCTCTATCATGCATTGCTTCACAAGGGGAAACGGCCCCCTTTTTAATAAATCTACGATGGCTGGCTGCAATATTCCTCACTGTAAGTATTGTGTGTGTGTGTGTGTGTGTGTGTGTGTGTGTGTGTGTGTGTGTGTGTGAGAGAGAGAGAGAGAGAGAGAGAGAGAGAGAGAGAGAGACAGAGAGACAGAGAGACAGAGAGACAGAGAGAGAGGGTCTGACTTTGAGTTGCTTAGTCTGGTGTCACATGGCGAGGTTGTGCGACTCTAGGACATTAGTGAATGCTCCTTAGTAAATCTTAACCTATCTCTTTTCTCTACAGGTTGGTACTAAGAAGTGCCTTTCCTGACGTCTCTGCTGCTTGGAACCGCTTCTAGAGCAGCCTCTGCTTTTGCCTTGCTTGCTGCCAGCTAGACTGTGACGACAGCACATCCGCCCTCCACCTCTAGCCCAGACACCCCCACTTCTACTTCTAATCAGGAGAAAAGCTCTGAGTATCTGCCATTGCCCTAGGCTGCTTTAGTTTAGAAGAAAAGTTTGCTGAAAAAGTAAGATACCTTCTGCCAGGAAATCAAGGAGGAAAACACAAAATCATTTTCTCGATTTTGCTCTAAACTGCTGCATCTGTCTATGCCAAACTAATCAATACCGATTGCACCACCAAACTCCATCGCAAATTCAGCTGTGAGGAGATTCCCTGTCAGACAACTTGGCTGAAAGCAGATTGGAAATTCGGTGTCAGAGGGTCTGCCACGTTTTCATGCTTGCATTTTGGGCTCCAAATTGGCACTGGGAAGGGGTTACTGAGCGCAAGGCTGGTTCCAGGCCCTCCTTTAAGCACCCATCTACTTACAATCCTGGTATTTCTCTAAAACCCAAAACCTCTTTGAATTAACAGTTTCATGCTGTGACTTTCTAGTGGAGGTCTTTCCCTTGATATTGAAGTCACACTTTTCCACGTGCCGTTAAAGCAGGGAGCGGGGAAACAGCCTTCCGGACATTTTCACCGTCATTTCACACTTCTAAGTTTTATCAGTTCCTATTTTGTTTTGTTTTTGTTTTTGTTTTTGTTTCGGTTATTGATTTTTTTTTTTTTTTGAGAGGGGTCGGGTTTGTTGGTTTCATTGAACATTTAACTACCTGTAAAATATAAACATGGCTGTTAGTGTCACACCAATTCGGGACACAAAATGGCTAACACTGGAAGTATGTAGAGAGTTTCAAAGAGGGACTTGCTCACGGCCAGACACGGAGTGTAAATTTGCACATCCTTCGAAAAGCTGCCAAGTTGAAAATGGACGAGTAATCGCCTGCTTTGATTCACTGAAAGTGAGTAAATATTATGTACTTTTAAGGATATGCAATGATTGATTAAGGGGTATGGGCACAGGGTACTCTAGTTTCAGACTATGGATTGCTTTGTTAACACTTTAGTTATATAGCATGTTCTGTTTTATAGTGTTGAGCTGGGGCACTCAATGAGATGCCAAGTCCAGCCAAACTTACAAATAACTTTACCAGGCCTTTAACTCCAAACTCCGTGATTTTTTAACCCAGGGCAGAAAGTGTTGTGTATTGATGCAGTTGTAATATGATGATAGCAGAGTGAGAGTCTTTGTTCAGCAATGGTAAATGTTCATGTTCAGCACTTTCATATATTATAATAAGGCCAAGACAGTAGCTGATTGAATATAACTTGTTTTCCTTTGTTGGTAAACTTGTCAAACTGCTATAAATGAATGGCAAATTCTATGTCAGCTGATCATGGATACATTTTTACTTTTCTATGAGATAATTTTAGTGGCTAAAGCCGTGTACTTTTGGGAAAACATGACTAGATGTAAGATTTCTTTCAGTAGCTATAGTATTTTATCCGAACCACATACTTAATGAATGTGGGCTTTATATATAGGTACAAACTAAGTACTGTTGTTCATTGGATGTTTCATACTGAAGTAATACATATGTTTTTTTTCTGTGAGATTCTTGACAGTTGTTACTTAATGTGTTCCTGGTCAGAAATGTTAAAAGTTAGCCTTGTGTGCATGATAAGAAGAAATTATTTATGTTAGCATTTTTGTAAAGTTTGAAATGGATCTTGTAAAAGATAGCAAACATGTCTTTATTGTGAAATGCAAGGACAAGACTAGAAATTTGTTCCGGGGTACCTTTAACTTATTTGGTTTAATCAGATTTTTAATTTTCGAATACTAAATGCCTGCAGTTAATTCTTTGACTCTTCCAAGATGGATCACCATCGTATCTACATCTGTGAAGAAGTCTCATAAATCCATCGTGTCTTTTAAAAACAAATCATATTGTAATCCGAGTGCTTTCTTTCGTCTTGTCAGGGTGAGTTAGAGGTTAACCATTTCAGCTGGTTGTTTTTAGTTCACTTTGTGATGCTCACTTTGGTAAAATTTTTGCTAAACGTTTCAACGATTCACTCTTGAGAACAGGCTAAGAGGAGGTGTGTGATAGTAACCACAGACCCTTGTTAAGACGGCAGGCTATCGGCAGAGTCCTAGAGACTAATAAGTAGGAGTTGTCAGTTACTACTTCCCCCACCTTGGCCTTGAAACACATTGATAAAGGCACAGTGTTTATACCTTTGTGAACATCAGTCCTAAATTAATGGTCATGAATTCAGGTGTAATTAGAGACAGGGATCCATAAAACAAGGAGCGAAAGACTAATTGCTCTTGTCGGTAACCAGCTGTGTTCTTAAGTAACTCCTTTTTGACCCAATTCCTAGCAAATCCAGTTTTTAATCCTATAGATAATTGGTGGTGAACTCCTAGCTGTAAAATGAAGGACATTAAATTTGGCTGCGACTTTGAATGGTTTCACAGAAGACCTGCCTACACAGAGTTTGCAAACACTGTGAACTATTAATATTCAGTTTCTATTTTTCCAGCGCTAAGTACTTTTTTTAAGTTACTATTCACTTGTGTTCAGAGAACAGTTCTCCTTTGAGTAAAGCTGCAGTCCTGCTTACAGACATGCCGTGTGGTTAACGAGACTCAACCGCCACATCAAGAACTTCTTAAAAAAAAAACAACAAAAATAATGTTAATTTTTAAAATTTATTTATGAAATGAATTCATTGTACCACTTAATAACAGCAAGCTTTGTCCTTTTTCTTTGGTTTTTAAGACAAGCTGAAATTTATAGTTTAATTTTTTTTTGAATTTGGCAAAACTTTTTTATTTGAATAGACAGACAAATTAACACAAATTTATTTATGATAGAGTTTTATACCCGGACAATAGCTTCTTACGTGTTAGTGAAGTATTAAGAATCAACTCTGGATGTGCAGTTAAATGTTTGAGTTTTTCAAAAAGTTCCACATGTAACTGAAAGAATCCCTCATTCTTTATATGGTGTTTGGAATTCTACCTTTTAGCTAGTAGTCTTAATGGTGTTCATTTTTGTGGCTAAAATAGATCCAGAACACATCTTAAAACACTTAAAGTATCTGAATGACTCATGCTTGAAGTTCTGAAGTTTGGGAGCATTCTGAGGCTTGCCTGCCAACAACCAACAGATCATCTCCATTGTCTCAGAGTATACAGAAGTTTTACAAGTAAAACTTGTAATATCCTGACTTCTTTAATGAAATGTGCTTTCTGTATTGCTTTTAATCCCTGTTCCAGCCTCTTTTGAGTTCTTGAGCCATGAGATGGAGGTGGCTTGTGTAATCTACTATTTTTAGAAAGTTAGGAAAGCAAACCAAATACTGAGAGGACCCTGTGAAATGGCTGTACCCTTCAGCTGTGCTGTTTCAGACTTTGGCTGAGCTCCCGGGTGACTTAGGTTTATAGCTGACTTCTGGTTAGAAGAAGAGACTCCCCCCTCCCACACACATGCATACACACATACACACATGCATACATACACACACACATGCACACACACACACACATGCATACATACACACAGAACAAGTTGAACAGTAGAAAAATGTTTATGTAAAAGAAATTACTGGACGTATTACTGGAGATTATGAGAAGAAAATTAGCTGATAGGGTTTCATTGACATGCTGGTGATTTTAAATTTTGAAGATGAAATTAAGGTTAAATGTAGTACAGTAAAACAGTTCTAGTTCGTAATAAATGTGTTGCAAAAGTTGGAGTGTGTTAAGTAGAAATATATGTGTATGTTATGTCTTTCCAAATGCAAATAATGAAAACAAAAGATGAGTAACAGGTCAAATGTATAAATTAAATAGCATTCAAGCACTTCATTAATTTAATTTTTATATTGCACTTGTAGTTTAAATTTATAGTACTCTAAAAGTGAATTCTACCTATGGCTTGAAGTGCTTATAACTTGCAGGTCTGTGTGCAGTCGGCACTTCAGATACTCAGGACAGTTGACCAAGTGCATCATTTTGTCCTGAAGAGGGTTTTTGTTTGTGTTTTTTTCACTCTTATGGCTTATGAATGGGTCGCCAAAAGAGGAAAATGATTAAAAGACAAGATTCCAGCATTGCAAGCTGCCAATAGAATGGGGTCATGTTCCGGGAGTGGCATTTCCAGTGATATTAATGCATTGCTACTCTGTCATGATCTCTCCGCTTCACAGTACAGAGTTTATGTGAAGAAAGTTGGTGGGATATATTTCCATGTGATGTTGAATGTATTATAGTCTCAAAGAGTAAGCATTCACTATGTAATCCATAGAGAAAAACCTCTGATGTTAGCATCTGGATTAGACAGCATGACTGACTTGATGGGGTGCCCCAAAGTAATGACAGTTAATTTCAGAATATCTTCCATTATTACCACAGAGTGTTTTCACCATAACAATGGCTGGTATCATTGCTATTCTTACAAAGATACCATCATGGTCTTTTCATCATGTTTTAAAAACAATTTTAGCTGATAATTCTGGCAAAATGAAATGCATGAGACGTGTCCTGGACAAACCATTCAGTTTTGAACTAAAATTTTAATGTTGTATGTTCCTATTTGCACTAACTCTTACTAAGCATTTGATGCCTTTTCCTGACAGCATCTCACATATCATGTTACAGTTTTAAAAGATGTTCACATCCTGTATTTAGAATCTTGTACACACATGTATACATTGTGTCCTTCAGCGATAGGTTGACACAGCAAGTCCTTTTCCTACACTGATGTTTTCAGTTTTGAGAGCTGGACTAACTGTTAGGACACAACTTGTAAAGCAATGTGATTGCATTACCTGTTCTCATCGTTTCCAGTGAGCAGAAACCTCACAACTCTGTGCCTGGGTGGCAAAATCATTAATTCTGACAGGAACAGTTTTGTAACAAAATGCTCAGTAGTTATAGCTGCTTTAGCAGTACTAATAATAACTTCAGGCATGTGCCTGTTCATATCCTTAAATTCTTTAGAAGTATATCCTTTTATTCATTTTTCTTTTCTTTTTGAGATTATAATATAATTATATTATTTCTCCCTCCAAACCCTCCCATATACTCTTCTTTACTCTTTCAAATTCATGGCCTATTTTTTCATTAATTGTTGTTACATGCATATGTGTGTTCTCTCTCTCTCTCTCTCTCTCTCTCTCTCTCACACACACACACGCACACACACACACATACACACACACACTTGTATTTTCTCCCTAAATACATAAGTACACCTGCTCCATCTCTATAATGTTATTTTTATGTATGTTTTCAGGTATTGGGTAGCCAATTGATGTGCTCTTGCCTGGGGAAGACTATTTCTCCTACTCTGAGGATTCCTTAGTTACCTGTAGTTCTTTGTGTAGTGTTGAGGCCTCCTGGTATTTTCCCTGTCCCCTTCAACATGCCTGTTGTTGTTGTTGTCCTTGTTCAGCTTATATTTAAGCAGTCATGTTGATACAGTCTTCTGACATTACTCGGAGACACAATCTCACAGCAGACTCCCTGATCGTCTGGCTCTTCACAATCTTTCCACCCCCTCTTCTTCAATGTTCCCTGAGCCTTAGGTGCAGGGCTGCTTTGTAGATGTATTCTTTGGAACTGGGCTGCACAACTCTGTATTTTGATCGGTTGTGGTTTAGAAAACTCTCTTAAATGAGTGAATATTTTTAAACTATTGGGCAAACCAAATGGAAGACATAAAGCTACCAAAGGCACAGATTCCTGCTGTTCTGCTTTCTTTTGTAAGGTATTTACATACTGCTTCTCTTTTTTCTCATTAAATCTTGCTCACTGTTAGAGTGATCAAGGAAAAGCTACTTAAACTGAAGGCAGCATGGAGTGTAAGCAGGTTCAAAGTTTACCTGCTTGTCAGATATCTGAAACCACTCAAACTCGGGTTCCATTCAGGGGCCTCACAGAAATTCTGTGTAAGCCTTGGAAGGCTCGAAGTCTCTGTTATCTGTAGTGTAAACCTCTTGCTGAGGGAGTGGAACATGCACCCAGTTCACACATGCTTCTAAACCTGGAATGCTTCTCAGACCCAAGGACACCCAGGGACCTCGGGTGTGAAGCTTAGCCCGTCTTTTTCCTGGCTGAGGCTAAGTGGAGGACCTGAGCTCTCAGCATTGCTAATCTGTTACCTTTCATGCTGAGCGGTGTCGCAGCCTTCCCCTAGACCTAGACAAAGCTGCTTATTTTCTTACAAAGAGATCCTAGGGGGACATTTGGAGGCTTTTTTTTTTTTTCTTTAGCAGACACACATTTTATGCTCTTAGATAAAGGAATAATTTTCAGTGTACTTAGGTCAGAACTCATGAGAGTCAGTAGAAATGGGTAACTAAACAGATGACCTTTGATTACATTGCTGATAGAGATTCAGGTGTAGAAACTCAAGTAAAAGTAACTGGAAAGGCTGGGTTGAAAACAGTTGTGCAGTGTATTGTGTTTTAGAACAGCTATTTCCTGTGAATTTCACTGAAGCAGTAACACTAAATAATTTTAATTCTGGTGAGCACTTAATTTAATACTCATTTACAATATGCTAAACCACTGCATTTTTGTAAATAACATATTTCTTGTACAATTATTACTAAATACACGTCTGCTTCTATCAGCTCTATTTTGACACTAATATTTTTTGATTTTCTAAAATTTTGAGTTATGCTTGATTTGTTAGAAAAGAGCTTTTTATACTATGGAGTTTCTGTTTTGAGAATTTGGTGACAGATTCTGAACTATAGAACCCATTATATACTATAATTTGATTGGCAGGCTAACTTCAGGATGTCTTTGGGCCTTGGCTTCACCCTTTCTTCTTTTGTTTCTTCCAAAATCTTTGCAGCTTTCCAATCATCTGGTTTCAGAACTGTTGGATCTGATCTGTGTGATTCCCAGAGACACACAGATGCGATGTAGACATTTGAGCTGTAAAAAATTAGATTCAGCATTCTATACCCCACCGCCAGCATTTAGCATCAACAGGAGTTGGAATTTTCCTCAGGTTTTCTAGGCCTGTTCAGTGTCTTCTGCAGTTCCTAGTACTCAGGGTCCTTCATCCCAAGGTCCTGAGAAGCGCGTGTCTTCTAAATGTAGCATTGTTTCAGCGAGGTAAGATGGTCTGGGCAGGATGAAGAACCTACCTGTTCTGGGAAGCAGAGAAGGCAGGAGCAGAAGAGGTAACACCCCCATACTGTCATGTCTGCCTAACAAAGGCCCTTTACCGACCTCTTAACTAGCTGATCTGGCGTGAAGGATGCCTGGGAACTGTAGTGGTTGCTTAACTATTCCCTAATTAAGGTCCGTTTTCAGATAAGACGCAAAATAAGGCAAATGACATAAGGCAAAATGTCATTGTAGTTTCAGTACCAGGTGAGAGAGAATTATAGAAATTACTTCCCCCAGAAACCTCCCAGACTCAAATAAATCTCTCAAGCAACTATGTGAGTGTGGTGGCCATTGAAGGGAGGACCCTTTTGAAAGGAAACTTTAGTACTCTACTACCAATGAGGTCATCACTTTGTTTTGGTTGGTCAATAAAACATCACACAAATGATTTAATTTTTATTTATATATAAAAATGAAATAGTGTGCTTCTTTTACTTTCCTATTAAAATGTTATCTATAACACACACACACACATATATATATATAGATATAGATATATATGCATATGTCAGAGAATTTTGAATGGCAGAAGCTTCTGTTGTTACCTTAATTTTTATTTGTACTTCCTCTACAAATAATATTTTTCATTTCTTTGTTATCGAGTAAAATGAGTTAATAGATACTAAATCCCTCTGTGTGTGTTGATGACTATCATCATTTTATGGTAAGATTAGCCTGTACAACAACTCTTTGGTACAGTATTTGACAGACAGGCACAGGGAAATACAGAGAAACCAGGTGCAGATCAACTGAACCAACTAGTAAGCTGATGCCTGGTAGCCTGATTGCAATTTCCATCCTCAATCACATCGTGCCAAACATGGCTTTTCAATACCCATGTGCTGAAGTTTAAACAAAGAAATCACATAGCAGTGCTTAAGTGTAAATGATGATACAGGGTAAATTGAAGGCATAGGGCCTACAGCAGTAAATAAACTCACATAATTATGTCTTGACTTAACACGTAGATCAAGAAGGGAAGCCCAGGTAGCAGGAAGATTGTGATATCAGACACAACAATTGAGTCTGTTGTAAAATATAAGGAAATGAGTTTAAGTTTACCTTCTCAGATAGTGCCACTCTGTCAGCTAGATAGCTGCCTCAGTGTAGAGAAAGAGGGGCAGAAGAGATGGCTCAGTGCTTAAGAACACTTGCTGCCCTTCCAAAGAACCCAGGTTTAGTTCCCACCTCCCACACAGTGTTTTTCAACTATCTTTAACTCCAGTTCCAGAAGATTCTATGCCATCTTCTAAACCCTGAGGTTACCAGCCGTGCAAGTGGTACATATACATACATGTAAAAAAGAATAAATAAAATCAATGTATAAGAAGAAAAATGGCCTAATGTCTGCATTGCTTAGAACCAACTCATTTAAATTATGAGGCCCACTCTGAGAAGCCAGAGTAACTGTAGAGTTTTTGGGCTATGCTCTAAAACCCTGGCCACTAATTAAACCCAAGGAGTCCACAAACACATTGTAAGCTCCATTCTTTTTATAGATTTTTACAGTTTTATTACAGTAATAGTTAAGGGTCATATGTGAAAAACAAAGACATTTAGGAGCTGAGAATGGAAAAGGATTCAATAATATTCAACAAGCATATTCTGTCTCTGACTTTGGAAAGGTAGAAGTTAAAAATTCTGTCTCATGGTATTATTTACTGGGAGACCTGTATTAGGATGGAATGACCTGGAAGTTAGGAGGGGGTGGGGTGGAGGTTAGGAGGGCTTGGGGTTTACCTGTGTTAGGAGTAGGTGGTGAGGTTAGGAGGTGAACTCAATAGTAATGGGAAGGTCAGTGTGAGGGCAGCTTGAAGACTGACGGGAGGGATGCCTTTAGTGGTTTAACTTTACCCTTTCCCTCCACCTTTCTTCCTGTAACTACTGACTCTGAAACCACAAATGGGAACATAACCAGAGTCCCCAAAAGAAAAACTCAAATTCCCAGACCCAAGGCTTAGCCAGCTGTCTTGGATGACCCCACTTAATGGAAACTCCATTTTAACCTGAGGTCTCCATTTCAACGACAGCAGAATGCTGCAGCTATCTGAGTTTATCTAGTGGTCCATATGTTGTATTTTGTGTTAGTGTGAGTTTGAGGCTTCACTATCGGAACCCAAATCTTGTTGATTCAAGGCCCACAGGTCTCCAGTATGCAGTTAGAGTTATCGCTCTGCCTCCAATGCAGACTTGGAGTTGCTCATATCTAGGTCCAGGCTGTTCTTACATGAGGCAGGAACCATCTGCAGTTAATAGTTGTCAGTAAATGACTCAAAATAAAACATAGAAAATTAAAGTTAGCAAAGCTGGGGAGTTTTTCTCTCATTTTCAATTTCTGCACAGATACGGACATAATCAGTGCTTAGGATCTGCCTGTGATGGATAAATTACATCTGTAATTCATTCTTTTCCATGTTACTGCATTCAGGCGATAATTTGCTTTCAGAAATCATTGCTCATCTAATATTCTAAAATCGTTCATAGACTGAAAACAAGTCTAGTAGCATGTTCCTATGGGGGAAGTACTTATATCCAAACAGCTTACAAAGAGGGCAGAAAAGTTTTAAAAAGACATTGGAGAAAAGCAGAGAAATTCCTCTTTGGTAGATGACATTGTTTCTCAAAAGATTATTCTCCTTAAAGGGAGACAACCCCCAGAAGAAAGATGAAGGAAGAAACACTTAAAGAATTAATTATTAAATAAAGAATCCTGTTAAGAAAGATTTGTGTCCTGAATGAATTATCCCACCATTATCTCCTGTCTCTTCATGGCTAAGTGGTGACTAATGAAATCTGAGTCTAGCCATGAGAAAAGATTATCATCATGGTCTTATTTATTGAATTCTTTTTCGCTGAAGAAATTTTACTACCAAGCATTGCTTCCCTCGAATCCTAGCAGAGTTAAAAATAAAAGGAAATCTCCACATAAGAAACTCAAATAGATTTTAAAGTAATAATCAAAATAAGCCAATCTCCAAACACCCTAAAATTAAAAAACAGTATTAAACTAGGAAAAACCCCAAACAACACTTTGCTCAACTTCTGATGAACTATAAATCATTATTCATATTTAATAAGAGTCATTTATATAGCAAATATTTTTACAGTGGGGTCTATTTCAATAGCTCCTGCAGTTGTAATCTGTGATTGAAATTTAGTAGCTTAGTAATGTACTATAGAATTCAAAGGTTTCCATAAGCAGAGCAATAAACATAGAGTGGTTTTAGCATCTTTTTTAGTGACCGCTGGCTTCTGTGATTCCTGCCAAGGGTGAATAATGATATGGAAGAGATTTTCATCGAGACTTTTTTTTTTTTTTTTGAGCTGAGGATCGAACCCAGGGCCTTGCGCTTGCTAGGCAAGCGCTCTACCACTGAGCTAAATCCCCAATTTTCATGAGAAATATATATTTTTTTACTCTAAAGATTTAATTAAGAACTTGGAGGGCTGGGTAAGTGATTCAGTGTGTCAGAACACTAGTTGTGCAAGGGTGAAGACCTGTATCCAAATCCCAAATGGGGGCACAAAGACAGGCACACCCGAGAAGCCAGCTGGCAGCTAAGCCTAGCTGAAAAGGCAAGCTAAGGGTTCAGTGAGAGATGCTGTCAAAAGGCCTTCATGTGGAGATTGGCACTTTTGCCAGTCTGCATAGTCACCAGGTACAATCGAAAGGAGGTGCTCCTTACGCATCTTAGGTGCAGGAACCGACACTGTTCTTTTCACTGGCCAGTGCTTGCTCTACTAGATACTGTGAAATCTTGATGGAAGGGTGACGAACCACACAAAATTATGCCTCTTTGATTGTTGGGGGACTAGTAGTTGCTGTAAGACCATGAAATACTAAAATTTTGCCTCCTCTTTTCCTTCTCCTCTCTCTCTCTCTCTCTCTCTGCATGTGTCTCTTCGGCAGGCCTGGTCACTCTCTCTTCTGTCCCTCCCTCCTCCTAAGAAAACTCTGCTCTGGTTAAAAAAAAAACAAACAAACAAACTAAAGTTTTGAATTTAGTAGATTTTTTCTGAAACACACTGGAAACATTTAGTCTCTGGAGGAGAAGTGGGGTAATTGGCATGTTTTCAATTGAGTGGTCACACTGCTGATTTTAATATGACAAGAGTTACGAAAGCGTATCATCACAGTCTGTAATTCTGTGAGAAACTTGAGTCACATTGATTTTTAGATGGCACATTTAGAAATGATTAATTTTACTCAACTGATTTGTTCATCATCTGCCCATTATATAAAGTGAGAAAGTTCAGAACAGTTAAGTTACTTCTCCAAGGTCACACAGCCAGAGGCAGCTTCCTGGAACTTAACACCGGTAGTCTGTCTTCAGAGCTTAGAGTTTTAGACCATCTGCAGTGTAACTTGTCTAAATTATTAATGCCGAGAGAAATGTTATAGCATGATCTTGTGCATACAACTTGCATTTAATTACCAACAAATTTCTCTATGTAAATTTTGGGCAAGTATTGGTTGAGTTACAGCAAATGCCTGAATTTAAAGAGTACTTTTAACAACAAACTCTTGCAACATGTTTTCTTAACAATACAATCTCTGAATAATTGCTAATAAGATGTTCTCATTCAAAATATGAAAGATTTCATTTTTAGCCAGAAGTCTTATACCATAGAATATAAATCTCAGATCAAGTTGCATTTGCATGTTTATACACCACACAAAGAATGAATGAGGGAGCACATCAGAAAACAGTCCGTTCTAGAGAAGTGAAGAACAAATCCACCAGAGTTCCAGGCACCTAAGACAAAGTGGGCAGTGATGGCCAAGAGCATTAGGTCAGGAGGCCTCTCAGTTGATTTCTACCCTACTTCTTTTGGTTAGAATGGAATATCTCTTTATTAACTGATATGTAAGTCCATGCAACTTTTTGGATTTTGGATGAGACTAAGATTTCATCTTATTTTGTGAGTCTTACTGGGAATTATAATAATATTGGAAGCAAAATATGTGCTTCAAAAGCTTTGGTAAGTCTTCCATGTATATTATGTGATGTTAGAATGTAAGTGGTACCACTCAAATATTTGATTCCTGAAACAGCTCCCTGTCAGGTGTTGTATTTATGTATTTATTACTTCTAATAGGACATTTCAAAAATTATCTAGGACTAAAATTTTAGTAAATTTTTATTTTGTGTATATCTTTAATATTTACTTACTATATTAATAATGCCCAAACATCTAGTTTGACTAATTTTTCATGTAATATAATAATTTTATTAAATATTTTGAAACAGCTTATATCTTTTTAAGACTTTTATACCACAGTTAAATGAAATAAAAATGACTATAAATAAAAATTATTAATTTCATTTTATTCAAGATGTGGAAAGAAGAGTATACTGTACTAAAAAGCTTGGGTTTCAGAATATGAAAAAAATTCTTAGGCTTCTTAGATATTTCATGAGCATTAGTGTAATCCTGAACTTTTATTAAAGAGATAGAGGTCAAATATTAGAGCTCATACTCTGCTTTTGGTGAATAATACAGTGACCCATGAGTCTTCTCCTAGAGAAGCTCATTTTCACAGAACTAGCTGGTGAAATCAGCAACTCATTTCTATTAGCCAGTTTCTTGACTATATTGATTTAGACAAATAATTAATTAGAAATATTTTTGTACAAAATTGAAAGCTGCATTGATTCATGGATTCTGATATGGCAAACTGGCTTTTTCTTTAAAACCACTTAGATTACAGGGCATTCTTTGTCCTTAGATTTCATTTTTCTGGCTTCTCTGTTTTCTTTATTAATTTCCTATAGATTAAGGTTTGCTTTTTCATTGCCCTTGGTGTTTTCTGAGTGTCTAGATTGGACTTCATTCTGTTTCTCATGGAACGCAGCTTTTCCAGAAAACTCTTATTTCAAATAAATATTGATGAGAATGTGGCCACCAGTGGTTCTCGCTAAGACCTTGCTGCTGCCTCTGAAATCTTAGTCAGATTTGTATCTTTAGAGTGATCACACAAAGCCACATGCCAAGAGTTATGTAAGTTAGAACAAAACAAACGGCAAAACCCACTTTCTGTAGCACAGACAAGACCTTGGAAATAGTTCAGACAGTAGATCCAGTCGGGTCTTCTACTTCACAGGAGTTCCTGTGACTTCTGTCTTTTACTGCCTCATGCTCGTTTCTCATTTATAATAAATCTGATGCTTCAAAGAATTGAGAGGATTCAGTAAAATTTGTTACGTCACATAAATCACTAAATATGTGGAAATCCCTTACAGTTCATCATATTGTTCTAGTCTGAATGTTGGGATTCTGTCTGAATTAGAATTTTCCTTTGTATGAGGAGCCTTGCCTCAGGTTGGAATAAATTTTGCGTATTATACTGTAGGTGTTGTTTTATTGTAAAATCTAAAAAGTACTCTATGAGATAGATGTAAATGCACTCTTATACAGTAGCCTGTTACTTATTCTTCATGAACAGAAAATAATCCCCAAACTGAGCATGAGTATGACTTCACATTAATGAGGCAGTATTAGTAGAATAATTTTTGTCTGTTCCTAAAATCCATTTAATAAATGTAGTTATCCATGAATGAAAATAGTTATAATCACCTTTGCTGACATTAATCCCATTTAATATAAATGCTTCTTTAGTTCTTTACTGTTCTACAATAAATAATAATTTTTTACATTGCAAATGCAATACATGAATTTTATGCTAAAAGACTCACATGTTTTAAGGATTTTATTTTTTAATTGCATATATGTATTTTTGTATGTTTATGCATGTGGGTATGTGCATGTATGAGCACAGGTGCCCATAGAGATCAGAGGTGTTGGATTCCCCCAGAGTTGGAGTTTCAGATGACTGTGAGCTTTGTGTAGGTGCTCGGGGTACAGCTTCGGTCTTTAAAAGAGTAGAATGGGCTCCTAACCACCAAGCCTTTTCTCTAGCCCTGTAATCTACACTTTTAAGTGTAAAATTCATATTTATTCAGGAAAGTTTCCTGTACACAGTAACATAAACCTTAACTCTTTGGTTGTGCTTCTCTCTCTTATTCTTTTACTCTTTTTATATTTATGTATATATCTCAAATTATAGGTTCAATTATATCTTCATTAGATTTCAAAATGTTTCTGATAATGTAGAGTATAAACCTCAGGTCTGCCTACACTCCTTTAGTGGTCTAAAGATAGCACCCCAAAATATTCTGATAAATCCAACCTCAATTTCTTTTTCTCCTCTTGTAATTGACAGGGAAACCAGTGCTAGCTATTGAAATAATCCAAGCTATCCAAAGGCATTAGCCTAACTCACAAATGTGAGGCCTGACTTGGGAGAGAAGAATCTATTGTCTTTCTTTGTTAGCAAGGGAACAGTGTGATATGTAAATGTTGCTATTATATCCTAAGTATGAGTTGTGCACTGATTGGTTCAGTGAGCCATGCCACACTGCCTTCTTGTTAAGGCTATTATTGGTTTTTGCTGTACTGCTTTGTATTGATTTTGTGTGTAGCAATGAGTTAGCTACATTATTTAATGTTAAATGAGGATCAGATATATGCCAGATGTGGAGTTACTTGTAGACTTTTAATTGAATTGGCTATTTTGGGGTTTTAGCATGTTGAGAGACAATTAGGAGAAAAACATAGGATTACCTTTGAGGGAAGGAAAAAGAAAATGTATCTTCAACTTTCTGGTTGTTGCCAAAAGTGGTACAGTCATATCTTCTGCAACTATGTAACCAATTTGCAGTTAGCAGATGAGTAAGATTTGAAATTTCACTTCTGTGTTTCTTATAAAAGTCAAATGTGTTTAGCACCATAAAATGCTTATGATTTCTGGAGAAAATTTCACTTGTCTTTAAGAGTGGTTTCATGATGAAACTATACTATAGGATCTGTAGCAAGAGGAAAACAGCAGGTAAGTAGTATGTTGTTGCTGACATTTGGGGCTTGTGGAGATGGAAAACTAGCCAAGGATTAAGTAGGGGATCAGATGAGGCATTGTCTTTACTTACTGGATTGTTTCATAGTTTTTCAAAGATAAAACAGGTAAGGCTAATATTTACTTATTTCTTTGACATTGATAATCTGATTTTCCAAACTTTTTTTTTTTTTTTTGCACGTGTGTGGATGTGTTTGCCTGTGTCTGACTGCTTGTGTGTTCAGGTTACACATGCACAGTGTGCACATGACTGCACTCCTTCTCTGCTTGCTATCTCAATAAGGGCTTGCTTTGTCAATCCTAGTGACATTATGGTCCCAGTTTTCTTGATGTTTTTTAAATTAATTTGCTTTTGGATGAACTGAAGCAAAACCCTTGCCTAATAGTAGCATGTACTGGGGCATTGTGACCCATGCCTTTTGCCATCCCTAACTTGTTTGACAACAAGTATTAATTTTTAAAAGTGACAAAATTTTTTGAAATTCATATTAAATACTGGCCTCACCCTTTTAGGAATTTTAACAGTAGAATTGTGATAGCACCATCTTAAAGGTATAGAGAGTATGAGAGATAGTATAGGCCAGACAGCTTATGAATGCCTTGGGGAGTCTCCTTTTTTGCCCTTGCTCCACTTCAGTGAATGGGAGTCTCATGGTTTTCCTTCAATGTGTCCAGTGGCATTCTGTCCCAGGTTTCTATGACATCTAAGGCCCGCAGAGAAATGCATTTTCTTACCCCACGATTTTCTCTTTGTCTCAATTTAGTCAGAGCCTCTAATAGATAGAATTAGATGCTTCTTACAGCCCTATGCTCCTGATTAACAAACCCTGCTTTACCATAGCTCAGGAAGGCTGGACCAAGGATTCTTGTCTGTGAAGGATAAAACAGTCCAGGAATCTTCAAGTGTTCTAGATGTATACAGAGCTGGCTTTTCTTCTTAGTGCTGTAGAGACATTTTTAGAAGGCATGATTTTTAAAAATTCCTTTCTTTACCTATTTTTTAAACTCATAGATAGAAGGTAGAGTAACTCAATTTCATTAAATTTTTATTTTAAAATACTTTTTCTTTTTTTGCTATTTTCCATGACTTTTGTTTTCAAAACTTGAAAAGATCTTGATGTACACTGACTGGTGAGCATGTATCCTTATGTTTAATAATGACGTGATTAAGGAGGATGGTAATCTCGTAGAAGTGAAGGTCATTACCTTGTTCATTCACTCTGAATATAAGGAATTTAAATGTACAGAGGTTTACTTGTATAGTGAGCAGCAGTAACCCTCAGACACAGCAACCCAATAGCTACAGTCACATGGTCTTAGAAAAGGCCACCTCATACAGGTAGTCCAGCATACCTAATGCTGTCAGGCTAGATCTCCGAGTGTAAATTGTGTGATGTGCTAGGAAACAGAGTAAAGTAATGGTTAGACTTCGCCTGTGGTGTGCTCTGACAGCGTGAAACAGTCAAAAAGGCAATTCTCCAGACTGTTTAGTAGTAAGAGGGAAAGGCTTCTCAAGAAGTCAGGCTCATAACAAGTTGAAAAACCATTCCAGAGAAAAGCACGTTACCATTGGTAGAAAAAGACAAATCTGAAATTACATGCACTTTGAGCTCAATTTTACCAGTAAAATGTATTTATCTTAAAAACATTCCTAAAAGGATCCCATTTAATGCATTTCAAATTGATAAGTAGGTCTTGAAACCCAGCAGGTAATTCTGGAATACCATTATGAGTTTTAGTTTGGTTGTCATGTTGGAAGGAAGAGATTTTGTTTTGTGAAGTGTATAATGCATACTAGTAGCATAAATAAAACTATATCAGCACAAGCAGAAAGATAAAGTGTTTTAGGTTTATAAAATTAATGCAAATTTCTTCCACTGTCTGGTTCAATACTGCATTTTTATTAAAGTAGGTCTTGATCGATGCAAAGTTGTTTGCTTGTGGGTTTACAGAGCTCATTCTGCATAGTTTGGAAGATGTGTTGTCCAGCAGCAACTATTCACCTGCACATTGTTCTTTGCACGAGCTTGATGGATTTGGGCCCTAGGTTTATCATTACTGCATAGATCTGTGAAAGGACAAGATGCAATCTCATTTTAAGCCATAACCAGCTAGTAAGCCAGTTTGAGGAATAGCAATAAATCAATACAGACTCAAAGAACAGACAGAGATTGCAGCCAGCTGCCAAAGTATAATACCCTGGCTTATTAGCTTTTTGTGATTATTGTGATTTTCAGTATTGGGTCAGTCTTTAAAATGTGGTATACCACCTACCCAATTTTTAACTTTACTAGAGAAGAGGCTAGTACCATTTTGAAGTACCATTTTGAAGAGCTAGTACCATTTTGAAGAAAAAGCAGATCCCACTGGCTGCACAGAGTTTTTATTAGAGCAACACAGAAACAAGTCATTGAGTAATCAGGCTTTCAAATAATTAGCGTTTGTAAAAAAACAAACCTTAAGATTGAAAACTTAGGTGGTAGATTTTATCTAAGCTTTTCAAGTCTGTAGTTAAGGTTTGCTATTCTTTACACTTAGATTGTGCAGGTGATGTTCAAGGTTTTGTTTAGTGTTTAGAGATGAGTTTTCCCTTTGCCAGTTTCAACATTAAACTCCCATGTACCACAGACTGCTGCCAATGCAATTAGAAGAGGCTTAAGGAATGAGGCCATGTGACATACACACTTTACATATTAGGATAACAAGGAGTGGAGAGGGATGGCTTAATTATGTTCATCAATTGTCAAGGTCACCAGGACCTCTGAAACATGAGTACTTGCCAAGTCAAGTAAAAAAACCTGATGATGCGGTCTTCATTTCATGAGGACAGCAACATCAGCTCTCCTGACAGCTGAAAACCACTCTTTGGTCCAGTCCAACTAAAACTTTTTTGAATAATCTGATGCTTTGTTTGTTGGTAGCATCAAAGTTCATACCTTGCTTTGTTCTTAACAACAAATTCTTCTACATTCCTTACATATTATGTATTCTAGAGTAAACTATACTGTGTTGAATTTTATAATCAGTCAGTCTGTTTTTTCCCCCCTATGTTCTTAAGCCCTTGAAGATTAGGAAACTTCTCTTAATAACCTTTGTATGTGTGGCTCTTGGGATATCCTTGATATTCACTGAATTGAAAGCAATTATTTCTTCCTAACCATGACCAGTAATTATTAGCTGATCTTAAATGCTTTTAAAATTAGCTTTAGGGAATTTAGTTTCCTGCAGTTGGGAATCTCTTCTCTAAGGAACACAGTACACTTTTTTGGGGAAACTCCTCCCAAAGCATAGATATGAAAATCTCTGCCATGTTTCATGCATCTCTGACTGGCTCTGCAGAGTAAAGGGTCCTTTCTTTTTTGTAAGAGAATTTCTGGGTTAGGCCCTCTTTTGAGTGCATGACATTTTTTTTTTTTCTGTGTTATCTTCCACTGGCTGCTCCTAGGGACCTGCCACTTTGGCTGTTTATATATCCCATGTCTTTGGGAGGAGTGATAAATTGTTAATTGCAATGGCATGATACAGTTATTTTGATAAAATTATTAACACTTATTCACAGATGCTTTGTTGGAACTGTGGGGCTTTCACAGAGAATGTTTAGCCTTCAGAAGCTGCACATGGAGAAATTGTTGTACTGGGGTTTACTTACTTCCTTTTGTTACTATGTTGAGAATATTGAGAACAGCTTTGATCAGTTTTGTTACATTATGTGAAGGACATTTAGAACCCAGACTACAACTATATTACTGTTGCATTTAATATAAAGTAAATAATACTAACTAGGGAATAGGATACTTTACAGAGATTTATATCACTATGCTATACATGAAATTTTCCATATTGTAATACTAAAAAAAAGTTTTCTAAGTCTAAACACTTTATAGTTTGAAATATTTAGTTTAAAATAGAAGAGAGAATCCAAGGACACAAATGTGTTCAGATCCTGCTAAGTGCTGATTTGCTCATTAGTCTTTACCCTCTCACAATCCTTGAGAGAGGTGTGACAGAAGCCATGTTTTATAAGTCATGAAAGTTTCTAGAGAGGAAAACCACTCCAGATAAGTGTTGGTGCCAGCAGTGTTGGCACTTAAGCATTTGATTCTGGAGGCAACTACATTTATCCACTTTGGAAAAGGATCATCAAGAGGGATTAAAAATTTAGCACTTGAGGCTTATTAAGGGTTAGAGTGGAATAATTATTTATGTAGCTGGAGATGCTGCAATCCCCACCGGAGCATTGCAATATGTTGGGCACTTTCTGCCTCTTGTGAAGGAACCTCACAGTTTTCATTTCCCTAAGAGTAAGTCTTGCCGTCACATGTGTTGATTTCTTACTGTGTATGTTTTCAGAGAAGGTATATCCTATTGAAATTCTATAAAAGTACGGCTTCATAAACCACCTCTCCTTGCTGTGCAGTAGTCTTCTATATCAGAACAATGAATCCTTGTTCTTCTGGTGCTCAAAAGAGATGAGTGTAGACAAACAAAGCCTTCATACTACTTCCATTTTGGTTGTTGGTAATTATGGGACTAGTCTTATCTTCCAATCTTGAAAGTTGGAAAATAAAAGGCTGAAGAAATAGCAGTTGAGCCTGGAATGCTGTTCTTCATCAGGCTGTAAGGTATTTTGTATTGTTACTGCAGTTGTGGGTTTTGGTCTTGATTCCTATTTGTGAGGCACCAGTAGCATATTAACTTTAAAAGATAATTCAATCAAACCTGCTTTTAAATTCTTGAGGATTTTTGTTCTTTCTTTTTAAAATCTGGACCTATCAGATTCTTCCTAAAAGAGCCTCTTAATCCCTAATTTACAGCCTATTCATTCTCATTTTAGAAAAGCCATGTAATATTGCTACAATATCGAAACTTTTAAAAATATTTTTAGCACTTTTGAGATACACACACACACACACACACACACACACACACACACACACACACACACACACGGTTCCTCCTTTCTTTTCCTCTTTCCAAACCTGCCCATGCATCTCCCACCCCTTGTCAATCCATGCCCTCTTTTTCCTTTCCTGTTGTTAATGTGTCTTTCTGTGTAAGTATATTCCTGAACACACACATACAAGCTACTCAGTCTGTATGATGTTACTTGTATGTATATCTTCTCTGGGCTGCTGAGAGTAGGAGAAAGAAGTTACCCTAGGGGAGAGGATACCAAATGGTCATTCCTGAAAACAATATACAAAATTTTAAAATGAAGTGACATTTTCATTGTCATTTTATTGCATAAAATTCAGTGAGAGACATTAGGAAAACTATCCTTTCTCCTATTACATGTCACTGTGAGGTTTCCACTCCCTCCCTGTCTGGAAACTTAGTCACCTGTGAATATTGCCTAGCCATGGGACTACAGGATAGGAGGCTGCAAATAAATACTGTTTGACTTGTGTTGAATGTAAAGTAGGGTGGATTATGCAGTACTAGCAAAATAAGATAACTCTCAACCCGTGCCCAAACCTTCCTCCATCCACAAGATTAAAATAACTGTTTAATCAGTGCCACTACAGTTAGGTCATATATTTCATTAAAATTCCAAGAAACCATGTTTTGAAAGTCTATGACAAAGATATGAAAATAGCCATGAACATAGAATGTCAAAAGTAATTTAATTTAATCTATTAAGTAAGTTGGAATACTACAATGAAAAAAGTTATATATGTATATCCTATTCTCAGTCTGTATGATTGGACTGGAAAATATATTGACTTTAGCAAAGAAGTTGGCTGAATTGTTTTACAAACTACCTAATGCAAAAAACTGAAAAGTGGCCTTTACTTTGGCATTTATAAGCATTAGGAGTACAAATCAATAATTAAATTGACCCCATAAAATTTAGGGATCATACTATTGAGATCAAGAAAACACCAAATGCAGCATGCACAAACACTTAATGAAGCTCAGAAGCACCTTTTCATATAAATGTAATAAGTGTATCAGTGTAATGAATCACATTTGTTCTCAGAAGCCAGTTGAAGCTGGATTCTGTTAAATCAGCTGTGGGATTCTGAAAACCAGATTTAGTAACAGGTCAGCAATGGACTTGCCATATGCCAAAAATGGGAACATACTGGTCACTTCACCTTACTGATCACTGGTTGCTTCTCTTCAGTATCATATTCGATTCTATGAGAAAGATAAATATTGTATTTAAAATGTATCTAAAATACTTTATTCATTGATAATTAAATTGATTATTTAAATGAAAGGAGAACTTTTTTTTTTTTTTTTTTTTTTTTGGTTTTTTGAGACAGGGTTTCTCTGTGTAGCTTTGCGCCTTTCCTGGAACTCACTTGGTAGTCCAGGCTGGCCTCGAACTCACAGAGATCCACCTGCCTCTGCCTCCCAAGTGCTGGGATTAAAGGCGTGCGCCACCACCGCCCGGCCGAAAGGAGAACTTTTAAAGTGATAGGATCCACGTGTTAGTAATCTGGCCTTTTATATACCTGTAAAATTTGCCTGTACTTATTTATTTAATGCTCTTCTTCATGTGTACCTAATGCTTTTAAAGCTATAGTGTAAATATATTAATATTGATAGAAGTTTCTTATATATATCTATTCATTAGAGTACATAAGTTAAAAAGGTTTTATAGTGAAGATGTTTTGTTCTGTGATTGG